>NC_053023.1:248474911-249074911 GCF_003073215.2 Triticum urartu
ACAATGTAACCGGGTGATTATAAAGGTGCTCTACAGGTGTCTCCAATGGTGTTCGTTGAGTTGGCATAGATCGAGAATAGGATTTGTCACTCCGATTGTCGGAGAGGTATCTCTGGGCCCTCTCGGTAATGCACATCACTATAAGCCTTGCAAGCAATGTGACTAATGAGTTAGTTACGGAACGAGTAAAGAGACTTGCCGGTAATGATATTGAACTAGGTATTGAGATACCGACAATCGAATCTCGGGCAAGTAAAATACCGATGACAAAGGGAACAACGTATGTTGTTATGCGGTTTGACCAATAAAGATCTTCGTAGAATATGTAGGAACCAATATGAGCATCCAGGTTCCGCTATTGGTTATTGACTGGAGACATTTCTCGGTCATGTCTACATAGTTCTCAAACCCGTAGGGTCCGCACGGTTAAAGTTCAGTGACGATCAGTATTATGAGTTTTTGTGTTTTGATGAACCGAAGGTAGTTCTTAGTCTCGGATATGATCACGGACATGACGAGGAGTCTCAAAATGGTCGAGACGTAAAGATCGATATATTGGACGTCTATGTTCGGACACCGGAAGTGTTTTGGGAGGTTTCGGACATATGCCGGAGTACCGGGGGGTTACCGGAACCCCCCGGGGAGTATATTAGGCCTAATGGGCCTTAGTAGGAGAAGAGGAGGGGTGGCCAAGGGCAGCCGCACGCCCCCTCCCCCTCTAGTCCGAATTGGACAAGGAGGGGGGCGCCCCCCTTTCCTTCTCTCCCTTCCTTCCCTTCTCCTACTCCTACTTGGAAAGGGGGAGTCCTACTCCCGGTCGGAGTAGGACTCCTCATGGGGCGTGCCATAGGAGGCCGGCCCCATCCCCCTCCTCCACTCCTTTATATACGGGGAGGGGGGCACCCCTTGGAGACACAACAATTAATCATTGATCTCTTAGCCGTGTGCGGTGCCCCCCTCCACCATAATCCACCTCAATCATATCGTAGCGGTGCTTAGGCGAAGCCCTGCGTCGGTAGCTTCATCAACACCGTCACCACGCCGTCGTGTTGACGAAGCCCTTCTTGGAATCTCTACTGGATCATGAGTTCGCGGGACGTCTCCGAGCTGAAAGTGTGCTGAACGCGGAGGTGCCGTACGTTCGGTACTGAGGATCGGTCGACCGTGAAGACGTATGAATACATCAACCGCGTTGTCATAATGCTTCCGCTTACAGTCTACGAGGGTACGTAGATGACACTATCCCCTCTCGTTGCTATGCATCACCATGATCTTGCATGTGCGTAGGAATTTTTTTGAAATTACTACGTTCCCCAACAGTATCTAGATCGAGACTTAGAGTCTTCCAGATCGGTGTCAAAGCGCATCGACGTAAATCCTTATGACGAACTCTTTGTCACCTCCATAACTGAGAAACATTTCCTTCACTAAGGATAATTTTGACTGCTGTTCAGTGATCCACTCCTGGATCACTATTGTACCCTCTTGCTAAACTCATGGTGGGGTACACAATAGGTCTGGTACACAGGATAGCATACTTATAAAACCTATGACTGAGGCGTAGGGAATGACTTTTCATTCTCTTTTTATTTTCTGCCGTGGTCGGGTTTTGAGTCCTTACTCAACTTCACACCTTGCAACACAGGCAAGAACTCCTTCTTTGACTGTTCCATTTTGAACTACTTCAAAACTTGTCAAGGTATGTACTCGTTGAAAAAATTTATCATGCGTCTTGTTCTATCCCTATAGATCTTGATGCTGAATATGTAAGTAGCTTCACCAAGGTTTTTCTTTGAAAAACTCCTTTCAAACACTCCTTTATGCTTTCCAGAAAATTCTACATTATTTCTGATCAACAATATGTCATTCACATATACTTATCAGAAATGTTGTAGTGCTCCCACTCACTTTGTTGTAAATACAGGCTTCACTGCAAGTCTGTATAAAACTATATGCTTTGATCAACTCATCAAAGCGTATATTCCAACTCCGAGATGTTTGCACCAGTCCATAGATGGATCGCTGGAGCTTGCACACTTTGTTAGCACCTTTAGGATTGACAAAACTTTAATGTTGTATCATATACAACTCTTCTTTAAGAAATCCATTAAGGAATACAGTTTTGACATCCATTTGCCAGATTTTATAAAATGTAGCAATTGCTAACATGATTCGGACAGACTTTTAAGCATCGATATGAGTGAGAAAATCTCATCGTAGTCAACACCTTGAACTTGTCGAAAACCTTTTGCGACATTTCGAGCCTTGTAGATAGTAACACTACTATCAGCGTTCGTCTTCCTCTTGAAGATCCATTTATTCTCAATGGCTCGCCGTTCATCGGGCAAGTCAATCAAAGTCCATACTTTGTTCTCATACATGGATCCCATCTCAGATTTCATGGCCTCAAGCCATTTCGTGGAATCTGGGCTCATCATCGCTTCCTCATAGTTCGTAGGTTCGTCATGGTCTAGTAACATGACTTCCAAAACAGGATTACCATACCACTCTGGTGTGGAACGTACTCTAGTTGACCTACGAGGTTCGGTAGTAACTTGATCTGAAGTTTCATGATCATCATCATTAACTTCCTCACTAATTGGTGTAGGCATCACTGGCACTGATTTCTGTGGTGAATTACTTTCCAATTCGGGAGAAGGTACAATTACCTCATCAAGTTCTACTTTCCTCCAACTCACTTCTTTCGAGAGAAACTCCTTCTCTAGAAAGGATCCACTCTTAGCAACAAAGATCTTGCCTTCGGATCTGTGATAGAAGGTGTACCCAACAGTTTCTTTTGGGTATCCTATGAAGACGAACTTCTCCGATTTGGGTTTGAGCTTATCAGGCTGAAACTTTTTCACATAAACATCACAACCCCAAACTTTAAGAAATGACAACTTAGATTTCTTGCTAAACCACAGTTCATCCCGTGTCATCTCAACGAATTTGGATGGTGCCCTATTTAACGTGAATGCAGTTGTCTCTAATGCATAACCCCAAAACGATAGTTGTAAATTGGTAAGAGACATCATACATCGCACCATATCTAATAAAGCACGCTTACGACGTTCGGACACACCATTATGCTGTGGTGTTCCAGGTGGTGTGAGTTGCGAAACTATTTCACGTTGTTTCAAATGAAGACCAAACTTGTAACTCAAATATTCACCTCCACGATCAGATCGTAGAAATTTTATTTTCTTGTTACCATGATTTTCCACTTCACTCTGAAATTCTTTGAACTTTTCAAATATTCCAGACTTATGTTTCATTAAGTAGATATACCCATATCTGCTCAAATCATCTATGAAGGTCAGAAAATAATGATACCCGCCGCGGGCCTCAACACTCATCGGACCACATACATCGGCATGTATTATTTCCAATAAGTCAGTTGCTCGCTCCATTGTTCCGGAGGACGGAGTCTTAGTCATCTTGCCCATGATGCATGGTTCACAGGCATCAAGTGATTCATAATCAAGTGATTCCAAAAGCCCATCAGCATGGAGTTTCTTCATGCGCTTTACACCAATATGACCTAAACGGGAGTGCCACAAGTTTGTTGCAACTGCTCATCCTGCCTTTCGGCTTCTCTAGAAATCACACTGTACGATGAAGATCGAAGTGTTCGGCTGGCTACTGCTACATGATAGGCTAAACACACGTGACATGCTAAGGAGGAGACACTATAACATTGGTGATGATTTTACATGTCTTCTCTATGGGAAAAATAATGGAGAGACTCTTGAGCATATGATTTTCACTTGCCAGTTCAGCGGGAGGTGTTGGGCCAAGCTGCATATTGACTGGCCTTGTTTTCAGAATAGGTTCACCGCATTGCAAAACGCTCGAACAAATTGGCCCAACCCTTTCTTCATCGAAGTATTCTTAACTACTGCCTGGAGCTTGTGGAAAGAAAGAAATAACAAACACTTCAGAGGTACTACCCCAAGCATTGCATCTTGGTTTGATCGCTTCAAGGAGGATTTGGGACTTCTGCAACATAGAGTTAAGGAGGCACGTAGAGCTTCCCTGCTCTCCTACTATGACACACTTAGCTGAGTCCCATTTCTGCTTTTCACCTTTTTCTTAACATACATATAGCAGAGTGTATATCAGTGATCATGGAGTAGTTGCCCACCCCTGATGGTAACACCAGGAGTGGAAGATGAAAGTGTGTGTGTGTGTGTTGTATGTCTATGTAAACACCCCATTTATATAGATATATGAAAAACAATGAGAGTTCTCTCTCACTATCAATTCCCTCAAAAAAAGTATGTTGCACTATCATTATCAACTTTGCATATTTTGGCATCAATATTATGAATATGTGTATCACTATGATCAAGATTCAATAACCCATTCACCTTGGGTGTATGACCATAGAAGGTTTTATTCATGTAAATAGAATAACAATTATTCTTTGACTTAAATGAATAACCGTATTGCAATAAACATGATCCAATCATATAATGCTCAACACAAGTACCAAATAACATTTATTTAAGGTTCAACACCAATCCCGAAGGTAAAGGGAGTGTGCGATGGTGATCTTATTAACCTTGGAATCACTTCCAACACACATCGTCACCTCGCCCTCAACTAGTCTCTGTTCATTTTGTAACTCCTATTTCATGTTACTAATCATAGCAACTGAACCAGTATCAAATACCCAGGGGCTATTATGAACACTAGTAAAGTACACATCAATAACATGTATATCATATATACCTTTGTTCACTTTGCTATCCTTCTTATCCTCCAAGTATTTGGGGTAGTTCCGCTTCCAGTGACCATTCCTTTGTAGTAGAAGCACTCAAGTTTCAGGTTTAGGTGTAGCTTTGGGTTTGTTCACGGGAGTGGCAACTTGCTTGCCATTCTTTCTTGAAGTTCCCTTTCCTTTTCCCTTTTACTTGAAACTAGTGGTCTTGTCAACCATCAACAGTTGATGCTTTTTCTTGATTTCTACCTTCGCCGATTTCAGCATCGCGAAGAGCTCGGGGAATCATTGTCATCATCCTTGCATATTATAGTTCATCACGAAGTTCCAGTAACTTGGTGATAGCGACTAGAGAACTCTGTCAATCACTATCTTATCTGGAAGATTAACACCCACTTGATTCAAGCGATTGTAGTACTCAGACATTCTGAGCACATGCTCACTGGTTGAGCTATTCTCCTCCATCTTGTAGGCAAAATACTTGTCAGAGGTCTTATACCTCTTGACTCGGGCATGAGTCTGAAATACCAATTTCAACTCTTGGAACATCTCATATGCTCCATGGCGTTTCAAAACATTTTTGAAGTCCCGGTTCTAAGCCGTAAATCATGGTTCACTAAACTATCAAGTAGTCATCATAATGAGCTTGTCAAACATTCATAACGTCTGCATTTGCTCCTGCAATAGTTTTGTCACCTAGCGGTGCATCAAGGACATAATTCTTCTGTCCAGCAATGAGGATAATCCTCAGATCACGGACCTAGTCCGCATCATTGCTACTATCAACTTTCAACTTAGTTTTCTCTAGGAACATACCATAAATAAAACGTGGAAGATATACGCGAGCAATTGATCTACAACATAGATATGCAAATACTATCAAGACCAACTTCATGATAAATTTAAGTTCAATTAATCATATGACTTAAGAACTCCCACTTAGATAGACATCCCTCTAGTCATCTAAATGATCACGTGATCCATATCAACTAAACCATGTCCGATCATCACGTGAGATGGAGTAGCTTTCAATGGTGAACATCACTATGTTGATCATACCTACTATATGATTCACGTTCAACCTTTCGGTCTCAGTGTTCCGAGGCCATATATGCATATGCTAGGCTCGTCAAGTTTAACCCGAGTATTCTGCATGTGCAAAACTGGCTTGCACCTGTTGTATGTGAACGTAGAGCTTATCACATCATGTAGCGACCAGACCTCAAACAGTCTGATCTCTGTGCTCCGGTGTCATCCCTGGATCAGTAATGCTGACACCACACAGTACTCGGAGGATTTATAGCAGAGTAGCAATCACACACTTATTACATCGAGTGTCTCAAAAGAGAACTTATTACAATAAATATGGCTTAAGGCCATCTAATAACGATAACAGCGGAAGGCTTGGAAGATAAGTGAGTCCATCAACTCCAACGGCATCACTGAGTATAGAACCACGACCTAAAACTCAATCGTCGTCTGAAAAGTCTGCAACATTAACGTTGCAGCCCGAAACGGGTCAGCACATGGAATATGCTGGCAAGGTAACACATAGAGAGTAATGGAATGCAACAACTATACTATATGCATATTTGGCTGGTGGAAAGCTCTATGGTTAGTTTTTGCGTAAAGCCAATTTTTCCCTACTTCAAAGGAATAAATTAATTACTATCATGGTGGTTGTTAAACATTAAAAATGGTTGACAACATTCTCAATCCCAATTAAAGTAACATCAATAAAACCCAACAAAATTTAATTTAGAGTAACATGTTGAGATTCACATGATAATCCAGGTACTAGATACTCAAGATGTCCATAACCGGGGACACGGCTAACCATGATTAGTTTGTTACACTCTGCAGAGGTTTGCACACTTTTCCCCACAAGACTCGATCGCCTCCGTTTGGTTTCTCGCACTACATGGGTGTTTGAGAAACGGATGACCGAGACATAGTCTTTCAGAAGCGCTAGCACCTTACGATCGGTAGACCGTACCACCTACTTACCCCTACATCTGCTAGTCTACCACTGTAAGAGTTCGCACAACTTAGTCAACTATGCCAGAGCCCATAATGGCTTGTGGCTGCACACGGAAGTTTCTAGTATGAATAATCTCATGATCCCTTTGAGCCTGGGTGGCGGTCCAAAAACAGGCAAGTCCTGGAAACCCCAGGTGCCTCAATCCACCCAGATGTGTGTTAGTTGCCACCTTAGATAAACCATTAATTATCAATCTCACATCTGTCATGGATATCACTCACCCAATCCACGTCTACTAGCATAGCATGGCATAATAAGCAAACGTAGAAGTAACTCCCAAAGGTTTGATAATAAACAGGTAATAGGTACTACCTCATCTACTTCCCATCCCACAATTTAATTAGATCCTAATCATGCAATGTGTGAGGATTGATCTAATGCAATAAAACTGGGTTGTAGAAAAGGTATGATCAAAGTGTTACTTGCCTTGCTGATGATCCGCGAAACCTAGAGATTCGAAGTAACAAGCGGCGCACTCCGGGTATTCTATCGCAGACAAACAACAAGCATACAATAAGTACTCATCTAATGCACAGGTAAAACTCAAATAGAAGATCTAACCAGAAAGTTCAACTTAAGAACCCTGGTTGGCAAAAGAATCAAATCGAACGAAGCAAAAGAAATCAAACGGCGAAAGAAAACAACTTCGTTCTAGTAATCTGGATCTAGGGCAAATTTTACAGTAGCAAAAACTTGTTTAAGTTGATTATTCGGAAAGAGGGTTTCGAGACGAAACTCCAGGCGCTTGAATCGCCTGATTCCGATAAACGAGCGAAAAGTTATACTAAAACGAAAATCGGATCAGAAATCGCGATCAGAAAATAACCGCGGAAAATCCGACGAAAAAGAAAAACGACGAACAGAATTTTTTTTAAAAAAACTACACGGAAAACGAGGCGCGGCGAACCTCGGGCGGCGCGCTCCGGCGAGCGGCGGCGGCTGGCGGCGGGTTAGGTTAGGTGGTGGCGCGGCTCTGGGCTCTCTGCGCCTCCGGCCGGGCGGTCGCTATTTAAAGGCCCGGCGGGTTTCCTGGCCGGATACGGCCCGGAGATCGGTTACGCGTTTTTTTTAAATCCGCTCGGAAGAAAAATAAAAAGAAATACTAAACGGACTCCAAAAATCGAAATAAATTTTGCCGGGTTCCTAAAATCAAGCCCGATAAAGTGAACATTTATCTGGGCCCAAACTACAACTTTGAAAAACGCGCATTTTTCCTAAATTCAAATAAAAATACCAAAAACTCCGAAATAAAACAAATCTTATTTGATTTTTTTTATTAAATGCTCAATATTTCTTTATTTTGGGAAAGTCATTTTATTCCCTCTCTCATATTTTGATAATAGAAATAATTGAAGATAAAATAAATAAAATCAAATGATCCCTATTTCAAAATTTGAGAAAACTCAAATATGAAAATAACAAAATCCCCAACTCTCTCTGAGGGTCATTGAGTTGCGTAGAGTTTCTAGGATCAACCAGAAAAGCAATAAAATATGATATGTAATGATGATCTAATGTATAACATTCCAAATTGAAAATTTGGGATGTTACAATCCTACCCCCCTTAAGATGAATCTCGCCCTCGAGATTCGGGTTGGCTAGAAAATAGGTGAGGGTGGTCCTTCAGCAATTCTTCCTCTCGCTCCCAGGTGGCTTCATCCTCCGTGTGGTGGCTCCACTGAACTTTGCAAAACTTCATAACCTTGCTGCGGGTGACTCGACTGGCATACTCTAGAATCTTGAGTGGTTTCTCCTCATAGGTCAAATCACTGTCCAACTGAATTGCTTCCAGCGGCACTGTATCTCTCAGCGGTATATCAGCCATCTCTGCGTGGCACGTCTTCAACTGGGAAACGTGGAACACGTCATGAACTCCTGATAATCCTTCAGGTAATTCCAACTTGTAGGCTACTTCTCCCATACGTTCCAAAACTTTGTATGGGCCTACAAAATGTGGCGCTAAGTTTCCCTTAACTCCAAAGCGCTTAACTCCTCGAAGTGGTGATACTCGAAGATAAACTCGGTCTCCGACTTCGTAAACTGTCTCCTTGCGTTTAGAATCCGCGTAGCTCTTCTGCCTGGACTGGGCTACCTTGAGCCTGCCGCGAATCAATTTCACTTTCTGTTCAGACTCCTTAATCAGATCCGGTCCAAACAACTGACGGTCTCCAACTTCATCCCAAGACAATGGGGTCCTGCACCTCCTTCCGTACAAGGCTTCGAAAGGGGCCATCTTCAAACTAGATTGATAGCTGTTTTTGTAAGAGAACTCTGCATATGGCAAATTCTCGTCCCAACTAGATCCGTAATCTAGCGCACAAGCTCTCAGCATATCCTCCAAAATCTGATTGACTCTCTCGGTCTGTCCATCTGCCTGCGGATGGAAAGCTGTACTAAACTCTAGTCTGGTACCCAAAGTTTCATGCAACTGATTCCAGAACTTTGAGGTAAATGGGGTTCCTCTATCTGATACAATGCTCTTTGGAACTCCATGCAGACATACGATTCTGGTCATGTATATCTTTGCCAACTTTGCACTGGTATAGGTAGTCTTCACTGGAATGAAATGGGCTACCTTTGTCAAACGATCGACTACAACCCATATTGAGTCATAGCCTGAACGAGTTTTGGGTAAACCCGTAATAAAATCCATGCCTAACTTATCCCACTTCCATTCGGGTATCGGCAATGGCTGTAGCAATCCTGCTGGCTTCTGATGCTCTGCCTTTACTCTCTGACATACATCACAAACTGCTACATACTCCGCAATATCCTTATTCATTCCGGTCCACCAGAAAGTATCCTTCAAATCCAAATACATCTTGGTATTTCCTGGGTGAATCGAATATGGTGAATCATGTGCCTCTTGCAGAATTAACTTCCTGATCTCCGAATCATTTGGTACATAAACACGGTCTTCAAACCATAGGGTATCGTGCTCATCTTCACGAAATCCCTTAGCTTTTCCTTTGCTTATTTTCTCCTTTATAGAGGCAATCTCCTTGTTAGTTCTTTGAGCTTCTCTGATCTTATCCATCAAAGTAGATTGAATCTCCAATGCTGCTACATAGCCTCTCAGAACTATCTCCAAATATAGCTCACGAAGATTTTCAGCTAACTCCCTTGGTAAATCTCCCGTCATTAAGGTGTTGACATGGCTTTTACGGCTCAACGTGTCAGCTACTACGTTAGCCTTTCCGGGTGATAATGTAATCTCATATCATAATCCTTGATGAGCTCCAACCATCTTCTTTGCCTGAGATTCAACTCTTTCTGCATGAAAATATACTTCAAACTCTTGTGATCTATGTACACCTCACAATGATTTCCAATGAGAAAGTGTTTCCAGGTTTTCAATGCATGCACTACGTCTGCTAACTCCAAATCATGCGTAGCGTAATTCAACTCATGAGGCTTAAGCTGCCGTGAGGCATAGGAAACAACTCTTCCTTCCTGCATAAGCACTGCTCCAAGTCCTCGACGTGAAGCGTCGCAATACACCTCATAATCCTTGGTCTGATCTGGTAAAATCAACACAGGTGATGTAACCAAATGTTTCTTCAATTCCTAGAAACTGGCCTCCCATTCTTCAGTCCATATGAACTTGGTATCCTTTTTCAACAACTCCGTCATAGGCTTCGCAATCTTTGAGAAATTCTCAATGAATCTCCGGTAGTATCCTGCGAGTCCAAGAAAACTCCGGATCTCTCCAACTGTTGTTGGCGCTTCCCAATTGGTCATGGTATCAATCTTAGTGGGATCTACTGCTATACCTTCTCCGGATATAACGTGTCCGAGAAATCCAACTTCCTTCAACCAAAACTCACATTTGCTAAACTGGCATATAATTGATGTTCTCTGAGTTTACCAAGCACCAAACGCAAATGCTCCTTATGCTCCTCTTCATTCTTTGAGTAAACCAGGATATCATCAATGAACACTACCACGAATTTATCCAGAAACTCCATAAACACCTTGTTCATCATGTTCATGAAATATGCTGGTGCATTAGTCAGACCAAATGACATAACGATATACTCGTACAGCCCATACCTGGTGGTAAAAGCCGTCTTAGGTATATCTTGTTCTCGAATCTTCAACTGGTGGTATCCTGATCGCAGATCGATCTTGGAAAATACCTTAGCTCCTTGCAATCGATCAAACAGTTCATTGATCATTGGTAGTGGGTACTTGTTCTTGATGGTTACTTCATTCAATCCTCGATAATCAACAACCATCCTTAACGATCCATCCTTCTTATCTACTAGAAGTACTGGCGATCCCCAAGGTGAAGAACTTGGGCGAATATAACCCTTATCCAGTAACTCCTTAATCTGCTTCTTAATCTCCACCAATTCTTTTGCGGGCATCCTATATGGTCTCTTTGATATTGGCCCTGTGCCTAGCAAAAGTTCAATCAAAAACTCAATATCTCTATCTGGTGGCATGCCTGGCAATTCCTCTGGAAATACATCAGGGAAATCCTTCACTATTGGTACTTCCTCCTGCACAACTCCTGTTAGGCAATTTACTTGAGTCCTTTTTGGCACATGCCGTGATACATACTTGATCCTTCTTCCTTCTGGGGTGGTAAGCAAAATTGACTTACTGGCACATTCAATATTCCCTTCATACTTTGACAACCAATCCATGCCTAATATCACATCCAATCCTTGAGATTCCAACACTATTAGGTCTGAGGGAAATACGTAGTTACCAATCCTTAATGGTAACCGATCACACCATAGACTAGCCATATACTCTGCTCCAGGCGATGTTACTAACATGGGTGACCTAAGGGCTTGGGTTGGCAGTTTATACTTATCCACAAATCCCCTTGAGATGTATGAATGCGATGCACCAGTATCAAAAAGAACGAGTGCAATAAATGACTTAACCAAAAACTTACCGATTACTGCATCCGGCTGGTCTTCAACCTCCTCCACGTTAACGTGGTTCACCTGTCCCCTGTTGAAAGGGTTTGGCTTCTTCCCAGAGCTTCCATTGCCATTTCTATTTTGTGATTCAGGACATTTGTTGGCATAATGTCCGGTCTTCTGGCACTTAAAACAAGTGACTTGGCTCAGGTCTTTCTTGGCTGGGGTTGATGGGTTGGCGCGTTTCTGGCCGTTGCTTCGTCCATTCCCATTACCAGTCTTGGGGCCATTGTGATTGTGTGAGCTACCTCCTCCATGGGTACGCTGTAAATGTCCTCCCGGTCTAGGGGTAAAACGTGGCTTCTGCTGAGCTCAAGAATTGTACTTCCCTTGTCCATACTTCCTCTTGCGGTTCTCGATCTGCTGCTGCTTTCCTTCAATCATGAGAGCACAATCTACCAACTCCTGGTAGTTGTTGAAGGTTGCTACCATCAACTGCATGCTCAACTCATCATTAAGTCCTTCCAGAAACTTCTCCTGCTTAGCTGCATCCATAGCAACGTCATCTGGGGCATAACGTGCTAGCTTACTAAAGTCCCCCACATACTGGCCAACTGTCCGTCCTCCTTGGCGCAAGTTGCGAAACTCTCGCTTCTTCATGGCCATAGCTCCTGCTGAAACATGGGCAGTACGAAATTTGCTGAAACTGGTCCCACGTGACAGTGTCGACAAGGAAAGTGGCTGTGAAATTCTCCCACCATGATGCTACGGGTCCTTCCAGCTGATGTGCACCAAACTTCACTTTTTCCGCATCTGTGCATCCTGCCGTGGTCAACTCTCTTGCTGTCTTGCTGAGCCAATCATCTGCTACTATCGGCTCGGTGCTACTGTAAAACACCAGTGGATTCAACCTAAGAAAACGGGCTAAGTGATCAACAGGTGGTGGTGGTGGTGGGTTGTTGTTGTTGTTGTTCCCCTGATTCTGATTCTGTACTAGTAACTGCATCAGTGTGTTCTGCTGCTGGATCAACTGAGTGAGCTCCGGTGGGAAGGTAAATCCGGGGTCACGTCTCGGAGGCATCTGAGGGTTTAGAAAAGATGAGATTTAAGAATAGAGGGGGCTAAAGAGAAAACACTACCCATATGCACATGAGGCAAAAGCAAACAATTCACTTCATTCAATCGATCAAACAAGGGCATACAATCGATGTAACTATCGCAAAAGTGCTCGGACTACTATATTTACATGGTGGACTACTACTACTGTTGGGGTGGTCTACTATAAATACTCTTCGGTTGCAGACTCCATGATATCTGCTCCAGCTTCATCAACATAGTCATCATCGCTATCATCTGGATCCGAGTCGGTGTCATCGATGATGATGTAGTCTTCCGGGCGAATCTCCTTGGGTTCTTCGTCTTCTTCTACTGGTGTAGGGTCTCCCATGAATATTCCAATCTTCTTGATCAGATCGTCATTCTTTTCCACTAATACTTCGATTTCCTCTTCATAATATTCACGTGTAGCCTTGAGTTCTTCCTCCAGTTCCTTGATTCTTGTCCTTGCCTTCTTCAGATCTATCATGTCTGCGCACATCTGGTTCTCCTGACGTCGAATGTGCTAGCTTAACTCCTGGATAAAAGCTGCAATTGATCTATCCTTCTTGGTGCTGATCATCTCCCGGTGCTCATCTCGGCGCCCACAAATCTGGTAGATAGTATCCTTGAGATCATTGCGGTAAACTTCTCCAATGCATCCCATGGTGATGTGAGCTGCCATGCTCTTCCCGAGACTCCAAGTTGGTGCATCAAAAGAAAACTCTATGGGCTCAGTGACTGGCATGAACGTCCTTCCTGGAACTTGAACTTGAATCATCCAACGCTCTTCTTCAGGTAATGTGGCGTTGTAGGTTCCGGTGAAGCTTGGTACTCCTATGTTCAGGTATCTAGTGACCTCCTTCAAGTGACGTCCAAAGGGTGTATCTTCATCCGGTTGTATGAACTTGTTCCTTGCATCCGCCATCCTAAAAGAGTAGAAAAGATGAGAGGTCAGAAGGAGAAGAGTAAGTAGTGATCTAGGGCTTTAGCTTAGTGGTCGTGTCCTACAGTCAGCATGTGCTCTGATACCATCTTGTAGCGACCAGACCTCAAATGGTCCAATCTCTGTGCTCCGGTGTCATCCCTGGATCAGTAATGCTGACACCACATAGTACTTGAAGGATTTATAATAGAGTAGCAATCACACACTTATTACATCGAGTGTCTCAAAAGAGAACTTATTACAATAAATATGGCTTAAGGACATCTAATAACGATAACAGCGGAAGGCTTGGAAGATAAGTGAGTCCATCAACTCCAACGGCATCACTGAGTATGGAACCACGACCTAAGGCACCTTAATCGTCGTCTGAAAAGTCTGCAACATTAACGTTGCAGCCCGAAACGGGTCAGCACATGGAATATGCTGGCAAAGTAACACATAGAGATTAATACAAGAATATGGCTATTCTATATGCATATATGGCTGGTGGAAAGCTCTATGGTTACAGTTTTGCATAAAGCGAAATTTTCCCTACTACAAAGGAATAAATTTTATTTAACTATCATGGTAGTTGTTAAACATTGAGAATGGTTGACAGCATTCTCAATCCCAATTAAGCATCATCATTAAATACCCAACAATTAACTTTAGAGTAACATGATGAGATTCACATGATAATCCAGGTACTAGATACTCAAGATGTCCATAACCGGGGACACGGCTAACCATGATTAGTTTATACACTCTGCAGAGGTTTGTGCACTTTTCCCCACAAGACTCGATCTCCTCCGTTGGTTTTCTCGCACTGCATGGTGTTTGAGAAACGGATGACCGAGACATAGTCTTTCAGAAGCACTAGCACCTTACGAACGGGTAGACCGTACCAACCTACATCCCCTACATCTGCTAGTCTACCACTGTAAGAGTTCGCACGACTTAGTCAACTATGCTAGAGCCCATAGTAGCTTGTGGCTGCACACGGAAGTTTCTAGCATGAATAATCTCATGATCCCTTTGGGCCTGGGTGGCGGTCCAAAAGAAAACATGGAATCGCTGGAATACCCAGGTGCCTCAATCCACCCAGATGTGTGTTTAGGTTGCCACCTTAAATAAACCATTAATTAACAAAGCTCACATCTGTCATGGATACACTCACCCAATCCACGTCTACTAGCATAGCATAGCAATAATAAGCAAACGTAGAGTAACTCCCAAAGGTTTGATAATAAACGGGTAATAGGTTCTACCTCGACTACTCCCCAAACCCACAATTTAATTAGATCCTAATCATGCAATGTGTGAGGATTGATCTAATGCAATAAAACTGGGTAGTAGGAGGTATGATCAAAGTGTTACTTGCCTTGCTGATGATCCGGGAAACCTAGCGATTCGAAGTAGCAAGCGACGCACTCCGGGTACTCTATCGCAAACAAACAAGCACACAATAAGTACTCAACTAATGCACAGGTAAAACTCGAATAAGAGATCTAACCAGAAAGTTCAACTTAAGAACTTCGGTTGGCAAAAAGAAACAAAACGAACAAAGCAATGAAAGACAAACGACAAAAGAAACAAGCTTCGTTTACTATTCTGGATCTAAGGCAATTTTTACAGTGGCAAAAACTTGTTTGAGTTGGTTAAACGAAAAGAGGGTTTCGAGACGAAACTCCGGGCGCTTGAATCGCCTGATTCTGATAAACGAGCGAAAAGATAAACTAGAACGAACATTGGATCAGAGATCGCGATCTGAAAAACCGCGGATTTAATCCGAGAAAAAGAAAAATGACGAACAGTTAATGAACGAATGTTCGTTAACAGAAATTAAATGAAAAACGCGTTCATTAAAATGAACGGACGAACGGGCGCTCGCTAAATAAATAAACTGGAAAAAAACCGATCTATTTATTTAAAAAACGGAAACAAGGGTTTAAAAAAAAGCGAATCAGTTTTTTCTCAAAAACCGGACGGAGGCTACCTCGGCGGCGGCGGCGGCTCTTTGGCGGGGCTCCGGCAGGGCAATAGGTCGCGCGGGGCGGCGGCTCCGGGCGGCACGGGGCGCGGCAAGCGGCGGCTTCGCAGGCGGCGGGGTGGCGGTTATAAAGGGGGCGGGGGAGGTCGACTTGCGGGAGGGGTTGGCCTCGAGAGGCGTGTCCTCCCCGGACACAGTGGCGGCGGCGATCGGGACTCCGGTCCCGATCTGGCTGGAGGCGGCGGCGGCTGGCTGGGCCGGCCTGCTCGGCTGGGCCCTTGGCCCAATCGGGCGCGGTTTTTTTTTTAACAATTTCGTTGCGCCTAAAAAAATTCTAGAAAAATAAATAAAAATCTAAAAATGCCAAAACAAAATTTCTCCGTCTAAATAAAATATTTAGAACAGGATGAACATTTTTTTGGCTCTAAATGCAATTTTTGAGAACGTGCATTTTTTTCCTAAATTCAAATAAAACCAAAATAAAATCTTATTTGATTTTTTAATTAAATCCTCAATATTTCTTTATTTTGGGAAAGTCATTTTATTCCCTCTCTCATATTTTGATAATAGAAATAATTGAAGATAAAATAAATAAAATCAAATGATCCCTATTTCAAAATTTGAGAAAACTCAAATATGAAAATAACGAAATCCCCAACTCTCTCCGAGGGTCATTGAGTTGCGTAGAATTTCTAGGATCAACCAGAAAAGCAATAAAATATGATATGCAATGATGATCTAATGTATACCATTCCAAATTGAAAATTTGGGATGTTACATTTATGCTTCTTAATTTGCTTAGTACGGCGGTAACATTATAAGATGATCCCTCACTAAATTTCTAGGTATAAGTGTTCTCCCTGAGTATGCACCGTTGCGACAGTTCATCGTGCCGAGACACCATGTGATGATCGAGTGTGATAAGCTCTACGTTCACATACAACGGGTGCAAGACAGTTTTGTATGTGCAGAATACTCAGGTTAAACTTGATGAGCCTAGCATATGAAGATATGGCCTCGGAACACTGAGACCGAAAGGTCAAACGTGAGTCATATAGTAGATAGGATCAACCTAGTGATGTTCACCATTGAAAGCTACTCAATCTCACGCGATGATCGGACATGGTTTAGTTGATATGCATCACGTGATCATTTAGGTGACTAGAGGGTTGTCTATCTAAGTGGGAGTTCTTAAGTAATATGATTAATTGAATTTTAATTTATCATGAACTTAGTACCTGATAGTATTTTGCATGTCTATGTTGTTGTAGATCAATGGCCCGTGCTACCGTTCCCTTGAATTTTAATGTGTTCCTAGAGAAAGCTAAGTTGAAAGATTATGGTAGCAACTACACGGACTGGGTCTGTAACTTGAGGATTATCCTCATTGCTGCACAGAAGAATTACGTCCTGGAAGCACCGCTAGGTGCAAGATCCGCTGCAGGAGCAACTCTGGACGTTATGAACGTTTGGCAAAGCAAAGCTGATGACTACTCGATAGTTCAGTGTGCCATTCTTTACGGCTTAGAATCGAAACTTCAAAGATGTTTTGAACGTCATGGAGCATATGAGATGTTCCAAGAGTTGAAGTTAATATTTCAAGCAAATGCCGAATTGAGAGATATGAAGTCTCCAACAAGTTCTATAGCTACAAAATGGAGGAGAATAGTTCTGACAGTGAACATATACTCAGAATTTTTGGGTACCACAACCACTTGACTCAACTGGGAGTTAATCTTCCTGATGATAGTGTCATTGACAGAGTTCTTCAATCACTGCCACCAAGCTACAAAAGCTTCATGATGAACTATAACATGCAAGGGATGGATAAGACAATTCCCGAGCTCTTCGGGACGCTAAAAGCTACGGAGGTAGAAATCAAGAAGGAGCATCAAGTGTTGATGGTTAACAAGACCACTAGTTTCAAGAAAAAAGGCAAAGGGAAGAAGGGGAACTTCAAGAAGAATGACAAGCAAGTTGCTGCTCACATCATGAACATTGCATTACCTGGACCTGCAACTGTAGTTGTAGTAATATGTGAGTCATGAGGACTCAGCAATCCCATTACCATGGGTATCAAGACTAGCAAAGCTTAATGGGTATGGAAAGGATAAGTGGTGAGGTTGCAGCAAGCGACTAAGCATTGTATGGTGGCTAACTTACGAGTACAAGAATAAGATGAGAAACTACACAAACGGTCGCAAACTTGTAATGATCAAGAAGTGATCCTGAACTACTTACGTTCAAACATAACCCAACCGTGTTCTCTTTTCGAACACACCCAAAAAGAGACAGTCCCGGTTATGCACGCGGTTGGTGTATTTTAAATTGAGTTTAGTTCAAGTCCACTACAACCGGATATTAACAAATTCCCATCTGCCACAAAACCGCGGGCACGGCTCTCGAAAGTTTAAACCCTGCAGGGGTGTCCCAACTTAGCCCATGACAAGTTCATGAACCGCGAGACAATCCTCCATCGCAGGACCCTCCGATCAGACTCGAAATCCCGGTGCACAAGATATTTCAACAATGGTAAAACAAGTCCAGCAAGACCTCCCAACGTGCCGACACCCCGATAGGAGCCGCACGTATCTCGTCTCAGGCCACGATCGGATAGGTCAGCCTACAGGTATATACCAAATACCTCGGGTTTCCCCGAGGCGGCCCCGCATTCTGCCCGGTTAGGACCAACACTCATGAGGAGCACTGGCCCGGGGGTTGATTAAGAGTCCTCGGGTGCTAGTCGGTCCCTATGCAAGTTTTTAGTTGTTATTAGGCAAATGGTAAAACCAATGTTGGTCCTTGCCGGAGGAGTTTTATTCAAAGCAAACTATCAAGTGGAGCCCATAAACCCTGACCGTGTTAGGGATGCAAAATCAAGGAACATAACACCGGTATGACGGAAACTAGGGCGTCAAGAGTGGAACAAAACACCAGGCAAAAGGCCGAGCCTTCCACCCTTTACCAAGTATATAGATGCATTAATTAAATAAGAGATATTGTGATATCCCAAGATATCCATGACCCAACATGGAACAACCTACAACTAGCAATGCTATAAGAGGGGCTGAGCAAAGCGGTAACATAGCCAAACAACGGTTTGCTGGGTTGGTGAAAAAGGTTAAAGGTTGTTTCATGGCATATTGGGACGCTTGATAAACAAGTGGTAGGTAGTGCGACATAGCGATAGCATCGAGAAAACTAGCATAGCAAAGATAGTAGTGAGATCCAGGGTGACGTTCATCCTGCCTGAAATCCCGCTAGGAAGAAGACCGGATCGATAAAGTAGACGAACCAACATAGTCGAACGAGTCCTCACAATCGCAACGTAACCGGAACTATTGAGAAGAAGTGCAACCGAAAAGAAGCAAACAACAAGGTAAACAACCATCACATAAACATGGCATGATGCACAATCAAGTATGATGCATGTCCGGTTTATGAGTCATGGCATGGCAAAGTGCAACAAATAATACTACAAGTTAAGTGGATCTCAATATGTAATGAGTTGCATATTGACGAAACACCACATGCGATTATTTAGTTCGTTCTCGTTTATGTACCCAACAATATTAAATGTTGTTAAACATGGCAAGAGATGAAGCATAATAAAAACTACCTATCTAGGCAAGTTTAAATGAGGCCGGAGCAACAAACAACAATTCCAGAAAATCGTCATGTGCAATTTAGGAATTTGGTATGTTCTTCCCTAAACCATATTTTAATGTTGTTAAACAGCAAAATAAAGTGCACCATGTTAATCTATGCGTTTTTCTACCCCATTTACATATAAAGTTTATTTAATTTGGGGCTACGGTTAATTAGTTATGAAATAAATCATTTTAACATGACATTTATGAAAATTAAATGCAAACAACATTTTAAACATTTTAAATGTTGTTATCATGATGCGGATGACATAAACAAGTTTTATGCAATTTTATGAGAAGTTGACATGAAGATGATATGGAGTATTTGTCGCCATGTCAGAAAGAAGGGGTGCCACGGCGGCAAAAGCGGAAATGATGCTGCAACAAAATTTCGATTCCGACAACTCGTCGAGATGTCGGTGCAAAAGAAAGGGTCGACGTGAGCATGTCATGCGAAGATGGTGGGGTTCTCCTGGCAACCGGGTGTCCCACACGTCGGCGACAAGGCATACGAGGGCCGTGCATGAAACAAGTCGGGCATGGTGCAAACGTGAGCATCACATACAACACAAGAACTCATTCACGGTCGGTCGTCTCGGCGGTTATACCTTCGAAGCGTGCATCCGGGATGGATTGAGTTTGTCGAAGAAAGTAGTGGTGCACGGGTCGTCGAGGGAAGTAGTGGTTCTATCGGTCCTCGGCGGTAGGTCGACGGTAGTTGTGCATTCGATGTTGTGGTACTTGGCGTCTCATCGTGTAGTCATTTGTTGTAGTCGGACTTGACGGTCTTGGAAAGGGTGGTCTTGACGAACCATGAGGAAGTCAACAGAGCGATGGTGTAGCGGGAAGCAGTCGGAGGTGCACGAAGGCAGCAAAGAAAACGTGGTGCCCGTGGTAGCGGCCAGAGCAAGAACACCTGAGGGAGTCCTGGATTAGGGGGTGTTCGGGTAGCCGGACTATACCTTCAGTCGGACTCCAGGACTATGAAGATACAAGATTGAAGACTTCGTCCCGTGTCCGGATGGGACTTTCCTTGGCGTGGAAGGCAAGCTTGGCGATGCGGATATTCAAGATCTCCTACCATTGTAACCGACTCTGTGTAACCCTAACCCTATCCGGTGTCTATATAAACCGAAGGGTTCTAGTCCGTAGGACAACTTCATCATACAACAATCATACCATAGGCTAGCTTCTAGGGTTTAGCCTCCTTGATCTCGTGGTAGATCTACTCTTGTACTACCCATATCATCAATATTAATCAAGCAGGAGTAGGGTTTTACCTCCATCGAGAGGGCCCGAACCTGGGTAAAAACATCGTGTCCCTTGTCTCCTATTACCATCCGCCTAGACGCACAGTTCGGGACCCCCTACCCGAGATCCGCCGGTTTTGACACCAACATTGGTGCTTTCATTGAGAGTTCCTCTGTGTCATCACTTTTGGGCTCGATGGCTCCTTTGATCATCAATGACGATGCGGTCCAGGGTGAGACTTTTCTCCCCGGACAGATCTTCGTCTTCGGCGGCTTCGCACTGCGGGCCAATTCACTTGGCCACCTGGAGCAGATCGAAAGCTATGCCCCTGGCCATCAGGTCAGGTTTGGAAGCTTAAACTACACGGCAGACACCCGCGGGGATTCGATCTTTGACGGATTCAAGCCACAGCTGAGCACGCCGCACTGTGTCGAGAGGCATGATCTAGCTCTGCCGCCGAACAGTTCCCTGGAGGCCGCACAAGCACCGGTTCCGACCCTTTATTCGGAGCCAATTGCACCAATCGAGGATGAGCGGTTGGACGTCACCTCGGGGGCTACGATCTCAAAGGCGATCGAGCCGAACGTCAGCCCCGCGTTCCGCACGGCCCGTGACTCCAAGGAGCCGGATTCCTCTCCGAACTCCGAACCCCCCGCGCCCCTGCCGATCGAATCCAATTGGGCGCCGATAATGGAGTTCACCGCCGCGGACATCTTTCAGCACTCGCCTTTTGGCGACATCCTGAATTCTTTAAAGTATCTCTCTTTATCAGGAGAGCCTTGGCCGGACTACGATCAGCGAGGATGGGATACGGATGATGAAGAAATTCAAAGCCCACCCACCACCCACTTGGTAGCCACTGTCGACAATTCAAACGACGTGCTCAACTTTGACTCCGCAGACATCGATAGCATGGACGATGATGCAGGAGATACAGATGAGCCAACGCCCATAGGGCATTGGACAGCCACCCCATCTCACGATGTGTACATGGTGGATACCCCTAAAGGAAACGACAATGAGGAAAAAGGGGATGGAACGGGGGACCGATCCCTCGAAAAGCAATCAAAGCGTCGGCGCAAACGCCGACCCAAGCCCCGCCTCGATAAAGACCCAGCCATAGAGCAGGATGAGCCGGTAGACGACAAGCAGGCCTTAGAGCAACCGTCCGAACAGGGCAACACGGATAGAGAAACCGAACATCCCTCCCCCGGCGAAAACGGCACTCCGGACGACCTTACGCCGGATAAACCCACGAAGCAGAAGAATCTCCACAAGAGGCTCGTTGCAACAGCATGCAGCCTGAAAAAGCAGAAGAGGAAGCTAAAAACGGCGGAAGATGCACTCAGGATCCGATGGAGCAAAGTAATCAATACCGCAGATAAATACGGCGACAGTCGCCGCACTAAAATCTATCCGAAGAGAAGGCTACTGCCCGAATTCAACGAAGAGGCCCTAGAGCCCTCGCATTCAAAAAATAAGAAAGCCACACGGTCGGATAGACGACCCCATGGCCAGCATAAAGCGGCAAGCGGCGTCGCACTTAAATCGGCATGCGACCCACTTAAGGATTCGCATCAAGGCCCAGTCAGGTCCATTTATGGGCCAAGAAAGCAAGCTCTCGTAAGCAATGCAATAAAGCCATCATCAGAATCCGGCACACCCAAATACAGGGGCGCCACACACCCCCTATGTTTCACCGATGAGGTCCTGGACTATGAATTTCCAGAGGGATTCAAACCCGTAAACATAGAGGCATATGATGGAACAACAGACCCTGGAGTCTGGATCGAGGATTATATCCTCCACATACATATGGCTAGAGGAGATGACCTCCACGCCATAAAATACTTACCCCTTAAGCTTAAAGGGCCAGCCTGGCATTGGCTTAAAAGCCTTCCTGAAAACACAATCGGAAGTTGGGAAGAACTCGAGGACGCTTTCCGAGCAAATTTTCAAGGGACCTATGTCCGCCCTCCGGATGCAGACAATCTTAGTCACATAACTCAACAGCCCGGAGAATCAGCTCGGCAATTCTGGAATAGATTCCTCACTAAAAAGAATCAGATAGTCGATTGTCCGGACGCCGAAGCCTTAGCAGCTTTCAGGCATAACGTCCGAGACGAATGGCTCGCCAGACACCTCGTCCAAGAAAAGCCAAGAACAATGGCCGCACTAACAAGCCTCATGACCCGCTTTTGTGCAGGAGAGGACAGCTGGTTGGCAAGATGCAGCCCCAGCAACCCAAGTACATCCGAAACTAGGGATGGAAATGGAAAACCGCGACTCAACAAGGACCGTCGCCGGACTAAGGAAAAAAGTACGAAGAGCACGGCAGTCAACGCCGGATTCAAGAGCTCACGACAGAATCAGACAAAGCCACCCCTCCAGGATAACAGGGATGATCCATCCAACTTAAACAAAATCCTGGACAGGATATGTCAAATACACAGTACTCCCGGTAAGCCTGCTAACCATACCCACAGAGATTGTTAGGTTTTCAAACAATCCGGCAGACTCAACGCCGAACACAAGGGGCTCGACACACCAAGTGAAGACGAGGACGAACCCCAAAAGCAGAGCACCAGGAAACAAAAGAACTTCCCACAAGAAGTAAAAACAGTAAACTTACTTCACATAACAAAATGTGCGGCGCCCATAAAGGTACGCACCACACGACCTATCCCAAAGAGGTCCCGCCATTGGTTGTCAAAACCAATCATCTTCGATCAGCTGGATTATTCTAGAAGTATCAGGAACGCAGGCTGGACTGCCTTGGTACTCGATCGAATAATTGGCGGACTCCAGTTTTCAAATGTCCTTATGGACGGCGGCAGTGGACTAAACCTAATATATCAGGACACAATCCGCCACATGGGGATAGACCCAGCAAGAATGCGCCGCAGCAAAACCGCCTTTCAAGGGGTCATGCCTGGTCCGGACACCCATTGCATGGGTTTTCTCTGGCTCGAAGTTATATTCGGATCTACCGATAACTTCCGCCGTGAAAAGCTAACCTTCCACATCGTCCCATTCTCCAGTCGCTATCAAGCACTACTAGGACACGAAGCTTTCACCCGCTTTAACGCAATACCGCATTATGCATCTCTAACGCTTAAGATGCCCAGTCCACGAGGCATCATCTCTTTAAAGGGGAAGCCTTGATGTGCCCCTCCCCCAAGCGGAGGACTGTGCGGCCGCTTTGACAGCCCCACAGTAAAATGGCTTCACCGGCCAAAAATTTCGGAATAGGTCATTAAAGACCACGAACGCGGATAGACGAGTTCGGTACAAAATTATCATTGATGCAGGCTTAGTGGCCATATACCCCCGCACTAGGGGCTCCATACATATATAATAAGAGACAATAAAGCTCAGTTCTATATATTTTATTTATACTTTGCTTATTTTAAACTTTTGTTCGGCACGACCCATTTTCAGCTCAGTTCATCTCTTTCACAGATGAACGTCGTGCGGCGCCCGTCCAGGATACGGCACAACGGAGACACAGGCGCAGACGTGCAGTAGGGACCCGTCCTAAGGATTCTTTTTAGATTAAGACCCTGCGTAAACCTTTTTTACTGTCTCTTGTTGCTACATATCCCCTGGTTTTCTCTGATATAACCAAGGAGGAGGCTGGCGTCTTGGCATGTGGCCACGCCAGAATTTTTGCGCGTACCTGGACACTAGGGGCTTTTTAATAAAGAGTGTTTTTTTGCCCGCACTCATAAAGACCGAACACCTTAGGGAGTGTTCGGCGTCGCGGGTTTTGGCATTATATGCATCAGCTCCGAATCATGTCTTTGGTCAAATGTTGGGTTGCCCGACTCCTGAGTTCGGCTACCTTACGTTCCGCTCTATCGGCGAAGGTAGCACCAGGAGAACTACTGCGATTGTGCCCCGGTTAGGCCGAGCGAGCGCCTCAGTAGAGAAAGCCGAAAACTGACTGTCATGATGTGGCGTGAGACTGGTCAGCCACCCGATGACCTATCGGAATCTATAGGATTCCTCCATTTTAACGAAGGGCCGTTTCCCGGCCAGGCACATACGCGCCCCGAACTCGGGCGAGCGCAGTCGCCACCAAGGGGCTACCTAAATAGTTCCACTGTCAAGCTCCTATGGCTAAGTGAAAGTGTTAAAGCATTATAGTCCGGTTGCCTGGCCCGCTGCGCTATCACCTCCTTTGTAGGACCAAGACATTGGGTGTAACACCCTCGATGCGGCTATATCTCCCACATGTCGAAGCACGACTTAGAGGCATAACCGCATTGAAAGCAATGTCGCAAGTGAGGTAATCTTCACACAACCCATGTAATACATAAGGGGAAAAGATACATAGTCGGCTTACAATCGCCACTTCACACAAATACATGAATAAAGCATTACAACATCCAAATACAGTCAAGGTCCGACTACGGAACCAAAATAAAAGAAGAACCCCAAATGCGACAAGGTCCCCGAGCGACCCCAACTGGGCTCCACTACTGATCAACTAGAACGAAACAACACAAAGGACAAGATCTTCATCGAGCTCCTCCTGAGCTAGATTGCGTCATCTGCACGGACTCATCGGCACCTGCAAGCTGGTTTTGGAAGTATCTGTGAGCCACGGGGACTCAGCAATCTTGCACCCTCGCGATCAAGACTATTTAAGCTTATGGGTAAGGTAAAAGTATGAGGAGGAGCTGCAGCAAGCGACTAGCATATATGGTGGCTAACATACGCAAAAGAGAGCGAGAAGAGAAGGCAAAGCATGGTCGATAAAAGTATGATCAAGAAGTGATCCTAAAACAACCTACGTCAAGCATAACTCCAACACCGTGTTCACTTCCTGGACTCCGCCGGAAAGAGACCATCACGGTTACACACGCAGTTGATTCATTTTAATTAAGTTAAGGTTCAAGTTATCTACAACCGGACATTAACAAATTCCCATCTGCCCATAACCGCGGGCACGGCTTTCGAAAGTTCAAATCCCTGCAGGGGTGTCCCAACTTAGCCCATCACAAGCTCTCACGGTCAACGAAGGAATAGACCTCCTCCCGAGACATTCTGATCAGACTCGGTATCCCGGTACAACAAGACATTTCGACAGGGTAAAACTAAACCAGCAACATTGCCCGATGCGCCGACATCCTGATGGGAGCTGCACATATCTCGTTCTCAGGGCAACACCGGATAGGTCAAGCTACGAGTAAAACCAGCCCTCAAGTTTCCCCGAGGTGGCCCCGCAGGCTGCCCATTTCGGACCAACACTTAGACAAGCACTGGCCCGGGGGGGGTTAAAATAAAGATGACCCTCGAGAGAGCGACTCCCAAGGGAAAAAATAGGTGGTGGTGAGGCAAATGGTAAAACCAAGGTTGGGCATTGCTGGAGGAGCTTTACTTAAGGCGAACTATCAAGGGGTTCCCATTATTACCCAACCGCGTGAGGAACGCAAAAATCCGGGAACATAACACCGATATGACGGAAACTAGGGCGGCAAGAGTGGAACAAAACACCAGGCATAAGGCCGAGCCTTCCACCCTTTACCAAGTATATAGATGCATTAATTAAGTAAGATATATTGTGATATCCCAACAAGTAAACATGTTCCAACAAGGAACGATCTCCATGTTCCAACAAGGAACAAACTTCATTCTTCACCTACAACTAATAACGCTATAAGAGGGGCTGAGCAAAGCGGTAACATAGCCAAGCAACGGTTTGCTAGGACAAGGTGGGTTAGAGGCTTGGTTCAACAAAGTAGGAGGCATGATAAGCAAGTGGTAGGTATCGCAGCATAGGCATAGCAAAAGAGCGAGCAAACTAGCATAGCAACGATAGTAGTGATTTCGAGGGTATGATCATCTTGCCTGAAATCCCGCAAGGAAGAAGAACGAGTCCATGAAGATGACAAACGGACGTAGACGAACGGTTCCTCACAACCGCGACGTTATCGGAACCAACCCGAAGAAGCAAACACCGGAAAAGAAGCACACAACATAGTAAACAACCACCACATAGACATGGCATGATGCGCAAACAAGTATGATGCATGTCCGGTTTAATGATAAATGACATGGCAAAATGCACAAGCAATACTACAAATTAAGTGGAGCTCAATATGCAACTCCGTTGCATATTGACGAAACACCACATGACTTATTTAGTTCTCTCTCGTTTATGTACCCAACAAGATTAAATGTTGTTAGCATGGAAAGAGGTGAAGCAAATGAAAACTACCTATCTAGTCAAGTTTAAATGAGGCCGGAAACAACGAACAACAATTTCCGGAAACTCCTCATATGCATATTTTAAAGTTTGGTACTGTTCTGCCCTAAACAATATTTTAGAGTTTTTAAACATGCAAAGTGAGGCCACCATGTTAAACTAGGCATTTTTCTACCCCATTTACATATAAAGTTTATTAAATTTGGAGCTATGGTTATTTAGTTATGAATTAAATCATTTTAGCATGGCATAGGAGCAAATTTAACCCAAACAGCATTTTTAACATTTTAAACTTGGATGAAAATGGCAAATTATTAACCTACACAAAATTCTAAGCAAGTTTCATATATAACTTATTTTAAACCGATGCATGGTTTGAGAGATATTATATGCATGAACTCCAGGGACTTTTCTGAAAAACTGCAGTCTCTGGAATAAATAGAAAAATATACGTGGATCTGGAAAAAAACATGAATGGGCCGAAATAGATGCTGGCCAAACAAGCAACAGGAAAAAAATATCGGGCCGAATCTGGTGGATCTGGGCTGGATGGAAACTGCTCACATTGGGCCCCTTGAGGCCTGCGGTTGGGGAGACTGGGCTGCAGCGTCTTGCTGGGCCGCGGGCGGGGCGGATGAGGCACGGAGAGAGGCCGGCCCGTGCGAGCGATGCGGTCAACGGGTGCAGGCACGGCGCTCGTCTCCCTCGCGACAGAGGCAACAGGGACATGGTGAAGCGGAGGAGGCAGGCTTGCCGGCGGCGTGGCCGGATGCGGAGGTCCGCCTGCTGTGGTGGCTCAAGGAAGAGACGACGGAGGGGGGTGCGGCTCCAGGCACATGACGGCGAGGCGAGGGACTTGGTGAGGCGGCGACCTGCAGGATTCACCGGCGTCTCCACTCACGGCAACAGGGCGATGCAGGCGCGGCAACAGGGAGGCCGGCGAATTGGAGGAGGGCCGCGGCAGGAACTTGGCGTCCATGGCGTCGGCTGGAGGAGTCCATGGCGCTGCTCATGCGTATCTGAGAGAGAGAGGTTAGAGATAGAGGCAAAGAAGAACGGGAGGAAGGATGGCGCGAGGAGGCCCGACCTGGATCTGGCGGCGCACGCAGAGGTCCTGTTGGCGCTGCTGCTCATCACCGGCAGGGACGGCTGGCTCCAAGGAAGACCCGAGAGGGAGGGGATCCAGGCGCGGTTCCTACCGATCCAAAAGGTGAGGGAGGCTGCGAACAGTTGGGTGGATCGATGGATCGAGGGGAGATGGCTGGTGGTTGCTGCAGGGGGAATGAGAGGATCCCGAGGTGGGGAATGAGTGCGGCGGCGGCTAGGAGGATCCCTAGAAATTAGGGATTTGGTCTGAAATTAGACTAGGGGTGCACTATATATATACATCACGGATTAGGTTAGGGGCTATCGGATCCCTCCGATCGTAATCGGGCGGTCGAGAAAATAAATAGTTAGGAGGTCCAAATAAGAAAATGGTGACGTTTTGTAGATGTTTGGGGATGATCCGGACACAACGGTGACGACTGTTCGGGTCGGGTCCGGGACAATTTTGGACGCGCACGTGAGGGGTTCGATGCACTGTGCAGAGAGGGTTTCGGACTGTGCGGTCGCATCGGACAACTCCGGAAGCGAAGAGGGGAAGGAGGATGGACTAGGTGGGCCGTGGCGAGACTGCGAGGGGGAGAAGAGAGAGGGAGGGCCCGGCATCTGTTTCCGGAGACCGAAAACGTCCGACGTTAGACCGACTATAATGTCGCTATAGTTATCCGTTGGGCTATCAAACAAACTCGGAATGCGATGAAACTTGGCAGGCGGCCTACCTACAACATAAAAACACCACATGCCAACTTTCAAACCATTCCGAGAACATTTTCCGGCCACTTATAAAATACTATTTCGGACATGCCACGGGCGCGTGCAAATGTGTCTGGGCTCAGAACGGACAACGGAAAGAACTCGGAGAACCTGGACGAATGCAAGTTTTGAAAAACATGATGATGCGATGCGTATGATGACATGGCAAGATGCGACACGCAAGAAAAAGACAAGGCAACAACAGCGAATAACTGGAGGACACCTGGCACATCGGTCTCGGGGCGTTACATTGGGTTAAGTGTGAAAATGCGTCTTCTGCGAGCACCCCCGCACTATGTGCATGGGGGCTGAAGCCAACGACTGCCATCTTTCAGATTATATATATATATATATCTTAAAACGGCCGCACAGGAGGTGTTCCCAATACTTGAAGGCACAAGTATAAAAGGCCACTACAATTTATCAAAATATTGCTTTATAATTACATATGCTATCATAACATAGCATCCTTCGAGCACTGCGTCTCTATTACACGAGCGCCTTCAAGGACTTCCTGAAAATAGTGCTCGGAGGGTACTCAGCTTTTGTCCGAATCTCGGGACGCAACAACGGTGGTCTCCATCTCTGCCCAGTATGTCTTGACACGGGCAAGAGCCATCCGTGCGCCCTCTATGCATGCTGACCTCTTCATCGCATTGATACACGGCACCACGTCAAGGAATTGCTGCACCAAGCTGAAATAACTCTTCAGCTCCGATCTCCCAGGCCACAGATAATCCATGACGTACGTCATGGCGAGTCCGAACAATCTATTCAGTTCAGCCCATTGAGCCAGGCGATCGTCCACTGCCAGTGGACGCTCTGGATTGTGGAACTGTGACCAGAAAAGCTTTTCCACTTCGCGATCTTTTAGATCTCGAAAGTGTTCGGTCGCATCAGCAGCACTTGCTGCCAAATCCAGATAGGTGTCCTCCACACTCCACATCCGTTCCAACGGAGCAAACTTCGGATCGCAAAACTTCCTCCGCAGCATAAAGGGCTTTCCAGCCGTAATCTGTTCGGCCTGACACAGCTCCTCCTTCGCAGCTCTCATCGCAGAGCGAGCGTCCTTGGCATCGGCAACGGCCTTCTCTAAGTCCGTCTGTCTCGCCCGGTCTTCTTTCTCAAGAAGTTTGCAATGGTCTGCAGCGCTCTTTAACTTCTCGGCCATCTCGGCCATCTCTTCTATGCTTCGGCAGTGAGCAGCCTGTTCGGCTCTCAGCTCTTCAAGGGCCTTCTCGGCAGCCGCATCGCTTTTTCTGGCTTGCTCCTTAGCTCGGGCAAGTTCTGCCCTAACATTCTCCACGGCGGCCGTACCATCTGCGTCAAGCACACACATTGTAAGACACTGGCATGAAGCTCCTCTTACCTAATGCCGCCCGAGGAATTACATACCTTGAGCCTCATCAAGCCGCTTGTTGACAAGCGCGATGTCGGCATCTGCCACGTCCAGTTGCCGCTTTAGTTCGGCCAAATCATCAGTTCGGCTTGATTCCGGACACCTCGCCACCTACATTCAAAGGCGACATCTTAGACTTGGGATTATGATCCTCTGCGTGCCGTCATTTCTTGAGAACGCGCAGAGTCTCAGGGGCTACTATCTACACAGGGCGCATCTTGTTTTATGTGCAACTGACGAAGAAGTACATTATCAAACGTACCTCAAAACCCATCAGCAAACTTCTGACGGCCTCATGCAATCTGCTTTCCGCGGACGAAATCCTTCCAATCACCATACCCATCAATGCACGGTGCTCCTCTGAGATAGAAGCTCGCCCCAGCAGAATCATCAGCTCCTCCGACCGTGCACCGGACGGTGCCGGGCTCGTCCTATGACCTCCATCGAAGGCCGGACACGGAGAACCTTGGGGGGACATATGGCTACCTTCCACCCCTGCTGGATTCGGAGAAACCCTCCGCGACGACACCTCAGGGTCGCCCGCCTCGCCAGGCGGTACGGCAGGGGGAGGCGTTCCACTCTCCATCATCTTCGGAAGAAGATCCCCCGAAGATGAGCTCTGCTGAGAAGGGCTAAGGTCCGAGCTACAAAGTAAAATTTCGGTTAATCTTCTCAGATAAAAAGCAAGGATTTCTCTCATCCCTCTAAAGGAAAATCTTTCTCTACTTACGGCCCTCAAAGGGCTGATCCCTTTGAGGGCGTAGTTCGGCCGAGGATCTCCCCGACGTCGGACCCTCTGACGAGGACTTTTTCCCCCGCTTTGAGGCCATGGTCTCCGGGTCGTTAGAGGCGGCCCTCTTCTTCCCCTTAGGAGAGGACTTGTCGGTTCCTCCCTTCGGAGCTGCCTCCTTCGAGGAGGCCATAGTTTCCTTGTCCTCCCCCTCACTTCCCTCCAAAGGCACGATCTTCAACATCCTGACTAGCACGGGATCCAGCCTGGTCTCAGGAAGGGGAGCCGGACACCTGATCAGCTTTGCCTTCGCTATCCACTCCTGTTTAAAAGGACAGCTCTTTTAGGGGCGAATTTATGACAATTTTACGGATAGAGAGTCCGGGCACAAGGTTACTTAGTTGAGTATCCGGGCGATTGCAGCTTAAACCTGCGTGCTCGGTCAAATCCAGACACATTGCTTGTGATCCGAAGAACATTTTATACATCTCCACGGGCGTTGCGCCCATAAAATGCTGGAGAGCTCGTGGTCCCTCAGGATTAAACTCCCACAGACGAAGGGAGCGATGTTTGCCGGGCAGTGTTCGGCGAATCAGCATGACCTGCGTCACCTTGACCAGGTTGAGGTCTCTTTCTAAGAGATCCCTGATGCAGCCCTGCAAAAAGGGCATGTCTTTGGATAACCCCCAATCTAATCCTTTGTTGACCCATGACGCTAGCCGTGATGGGGGACCCAAGCGAAAGGCAGGAGGTGCCACCCACTTGGCGCTCCTGGGAGCGGTGATATAGAACCACTCTCGTTGCCACAAGCCGAGCTCCTCTTGAAAGGAGCCCTCGGGCCATGGAGCATCAGCATTCTTACTTATGACAACGCCTCCGCACTCTGCGTGCCGTCCCTCGATCATCTTCGGCTCCACTCCAAAAGTCTTGAGCCATAATCCAAAGTGAGGAGTAACACGGAGGAACGCTTCGCACACAACGATGAATGAGGAAATGTGGAGGATGGACTCCGGAGCTAAGTCATGAAATTCCAGCCCGTAATAAAACAGCAGCCCCCTCACGAAGGGATCCATCGGGAAGCCTAACCCCCGAAGGAAGTGAGACATGAACACTACACTCTCACCGGGCTGGGGACTGGGAATAGCCTGCCTTTGAGAAGGCAACCCATGGGAAATTTCGGCGGTCAAGAACTTAGCCTCTCTCAACTTTAGCACGTCCTCCTCCGTGACGGAGGAGGGCATCCATCGGCCTTGAAGGTCGGAACCGGACATTGTCGAAGGTCCGAAGTGCCTGGAATCTGGAGCCTAGGGTGTTGGAACTCGAGGCGACGGGCGAACTTGTTTTGAGATTGGGGAAAAGGAGTAAGGCCCTGGTCTCTTTATAAGAGGTTGAATACCAGGAGCCCTCCCCGTAACCGTTTGGGACTCGCCTTTAACCGAGAAGACATGCTAACGGGCACGATTGGGTTACCCACGTCCGTATTGATGAGAATCCCGTAAAAGGGGGGACACGATCTCTGCTTTGACAAGACGTGCCAAGGAAACCGCCTCGCTAAACGTGTTGAGGTGGAAAAGTAAAAACGATTCGAGTAAAGGACTTGGCCGTAGTGTGATGTCACGCTGCGAATACGTTAGCAGATTAGATTTGTGTTGATATTATTCTCTCTATGGAAATATGTGGAAACTTATTTTGCAGAGCCGGACACTATCCTTGGTGTTTAAAATCTTCTTGAAGGACTTCGAGGAGGAACCCGCCTTGCAATGCCGAAGACAATCTGCGCGCCGGACTCATCGTCGTTGAAGCCTGGTTCAGGGGCTACTAAGGGAGTCCTGGATTAGGGGGTGTTCGGGTAGCCGGACTATACCTTCAGCCAGACTCCAGGACTATGAAGATACAAGATTGAAGACTTCGTCCCGTGTCCGGATGGGACTTTCCTTGGCGTGGAAGGCAAGCTTGGCGATGCGGATATTCAAGATCTCCTACCATTGTAACCGACTCTGTGTAACCCTAACCCTATCCGGTGTCTATATAAACCGGAGGGTTCTAGTCCGTAGGACAACTTCATCATACAACAATCATACCATAGGCTACCTTCTAGGGTTTAGCCTCCTTGATCTCGTGGTAGATCTACTCTTGTACTACCCATATCATCAATATTAATCAAGCAGGAGTAGGGTTTTACCTCCATCGAGAGGGCCCGAACCTGGGTAAAAACATCGTGTCCCTTGTCTCATGTTACCATCCACCTAGACGCACAGTTCGGGACCCCCTACCCGAGATCCGCCGGTTTTGACACCGACAACACCCCAACAGGAATTCAAGAGAACTCGAGGCTGTGGTGGCTTGAGTTGATGGCCATGGGGGCCCGAACGCGGTAGGAGGAAGACTCGTGGTGGTGGTGCGCTCTGCAACGGGAGGAGCAGAGGAGGTCAGCGGTTGGGTGTTGGCGCACACACACGCGGAGGGCAAGGTGAGCAGGTGGCGTCCATGGCTTCATGCCTCTAAAGAACAACAGAGAAAGGGGGCTTCGGTCGCAGACAAAAAGGAAGAAGAGGCAGCGAGATGGATCCAGGCGGTGGCCTGATTTGCGGTGGTAGGCGGTGACTGCGATGGAAGGGGCGGTAGCGGCGGCTCGCCGACCGACGGGGCGCCATGGCCGCAAGAAGAGGCCGCGATAGGAGGTCGGCCAGAGGAGGAACGAGGTGAGGCAGCAGCTAGAAGGCGTGGTCGAGGGGGGAAGGAGGTCGGGCGAGGCCGGGGGCGGCGCTGATGAGAGGTGGATGAGGGGATCGAGAGGAAGATGTGCGAGGGGATCGGGAAGATGGGTGTGGCGGCGCTGCAAGGGATCGAGAGGGGGAGGGTGGATCGAGGGACTGGCTAGGGTTATAGAGTGGCTGGGCCTTAGAGGCCGTCCTAGTGGGGAGGCAAATGGCCAGGGGCCTACTCACCATTCCTTCTATATTTCAGAAAACTTGCAAGAAGAAAAGGAGCGAAAAGAAAAGGTTAGAGAGAGAATATGGGCATGGGTCAATTTTCATGGACTCACAACAATGTAAGGCATTAAACAAAAATGGCCCGAGGTTTTTAGAGGAAGTAAAATCCAAACATGTTGAATTTAACTCGACATGTTTGAATTTCGAAACCCATTCAAATGAACTCCAAATGGGTTGAAATTATAGGAGTTGACCCTACACACTAGATGTGATTTATGGGCAGATTTCGAACATCCATGGATAAAGTAAAATTGCAACTCATTTTTTACTAAAGGCCCCAAAGGAAGAAAAAGAAGTTGAGTTGGATATAAGAAAACTGAAGAACGGTGCAAATGTGCTATAGATGATTCCAAGTTAATGGACTATTTTAATATGGCTCCCTAATACTATTGGGAGTATATGTTATAAAGAGAAAAACACCATGTGAATTCCCTCGATTTAAATAGATCGAAAGATCTATGCAATTAATTTATTTGAGTTGCAAAAATTAATGATATGATACATGACGACATGATGCAATGCAAAATAAAATAACACAAACAAATAAGTCACACGACGAAACTTGGAATCCATGGAAGGCATCTGGAGTGTCGGTCATGGGGCGTCACAACTCTCCCACACTAACAGAGGATCTCGACCTGAGATCCTAGGGATGGCACCAGAGAGAAATGGAAAAGGAAGAGGTAAAACAAAGTTGCTTCTTCGACAAACGAGTGAAACCATGAACCTTGAGAGGTTGAACAAATTGAAAGAAGAATACAATGGAGATGAACCAGATTGCGAACACTTCGTTAAATAAGAGGAACATGGAATACGACGAGAACCAAGAGGTTAAGTGACAAGATATATATTGAAACCACTCCGGTTAAAACAAGATAGAGAAGGAATAAGAATGATATAATTTGGACAGCACTCCGACTGTAAATGGAAGGAGTTGAACATGAACTTGACAAGATGAGAGGATACTTGATGAAATCAACAACACACTGCATCCGGAACTATTGGAAGAATGGCACAAGGGGTAAGAAAGATTTCAGACAGCACTCCGGTTGAGAAGGGAGGCAAAACTTGATAAGATGAGAGAACTTGAATGGAGGACATGACACTCCGGTTGAATGGATAAGCAAAGGAAAGAACATGATCTTTGACAAAAATGGGATGATGGATCGAAGAGTGCAACATCACAATGCCTCTGGAACGAAAGAATAGAAGCTAGATCATTAGGAAGAAAGAAAGTAGAAGAAAATGATAACTTCTACCACCAATGAATTTGAAAGCATCTTTAGAAAAAAAAGGATTGAATGGAGTTGTTGAAAATTAAACAACAAAAGAAAAAGGTTGTTGCGGGCTTATGGAAAACGTCTCAAAATTATGAGGTGAAATTCTGCAACTAACGGAAACAATTGATTGGATTGATATCAACAGGGAGGCGAAAAAACTTATTTCACCGGGAGGATAAATGAAGAACTTGGGTCATTTATAAGAACCATAAATAGCAACAATCCTTATGGATAGCTTTAGGTGAAATATAACCCAAGATAACTCTAATGAAGAGATTGATTGGTTGAAAGGATCTCCTGAACAAGGAGAAAACAATGGTCTTAAAGTATGTCATTCCTGACAACTTTTGAATCATGAACCACGAAGGGAAATTGTAAACAATGACATAACACCACCTCAAAAGATAAGGGAGAACAATTGCACTTCGGAATGAAATATGAAGAATTCTTGATCTTCTCCAACAAGGATGTTGAGGAACACTTGAAGAATGAATTAAATCCTTAATGAACCACTCTATTGATCCTTTGAGAGAACTCTGGTAATAAAAGAATGATCCAACGAAAGGAAATTTGAAAAGAACAAGACACAGCCTTGCAATGATTTAGATGGCACTTCGGGATGAGATAATTGGGAGATATTGGAACTCCAAAAAGAAAATATGAAGCATCTCGAACTGAGAATGTGATATGACAAACAACTCCGAAAAGAAAGATGAATCACTTGGATGAAACAAGAATAAGAATTATGTTATGCGTATCCTTCACCAATTTAAATTCATGACAAGCAACGGATTTGGCATACTACTTATTCCTCTTGAAAAGGATTCAGGAGAGATGTAGTGCAAACTTGAGAAGGTCTTGATGGATCCATCGGTGGGATTTGTAAACAACGAATGAATTGATATGATAACGAAGGAAGAGAAATCTTGAACGAACCACCGTAAGAATTGAAAAAGAATGTAGCAAAGGGACGAATCACCGGGACGAATTAGAAAACGAACGAAGATACTTGGGGAAATTTAGATACAAGAGAATGAAGAGATCACGAGCTGTCTAGGGAATACTTGAACAAAGCACCGGAAGAATACGGAGATGAACAAAGATGCATGAATTGAGAAGAATTGCAGAAATGAAGTTGAAAGATGAGAATGAAGAAATCTTCTAAAATGATGGCCTTTGGATGATCAAGAAATGAAACAACTCCTAAAATGCTCCGGATGGGTATGAAAAGAATCCTTGATTATCGGAGCAATTATGAGGATGGCATGGAGCTAGAACCATGAATCTTTGGAAGAACGGGTAAGGATTTAGGAGGAACTCTTCTTCGGTCTTCAAAATCTGAGAATGATGACGAGAAACGCCACCATGAATTGTTGAGACACTCTGGAATGATGAAGAATATAAAGGTTGAATCAACAATGAAAATAATTTGAAAGCGATCATGGATAAGGCATCTGACTGATGAAAATTCATTCTTACGTCAAACTTTGAAAAGAATTTGAGAATAACTCTGTAAAGAATTAGAAGAGTCAGGTAAGATCCTGGAAAAACACCTGTGGGTTAGGGCGCACTCAAATATACACCGTTGAAGTGATTTTTAAAGGAGAGATTGCACCAGTTAAATTAAGTGGCTTGAATGAGATAACAACCTCGAAATATCTTGAACGGATTAAGAATGGAATCGCGAATCTTCTGAGATAATCTTAAGTACTTCAGAACAAATGAATAATAAGAAGTGAAAGATTACGAGGTGCACCGGTATGGGAAAACATTTGAAATGAGGAAAAGGATATGGTCAACAAAGCTTGAATAGAATCCACCGGAGAAGAAAAAAGAATGAAGAATGATAAACTTGAAACTCCTGACCATCTTCATGATAATCACCGGGTACAAACATTGAAGGAAAGAACGAAGAAACTTCACATCCAAAAGATGGATACTTGATTAAGAAATCCGAGTCCTTGAAGAAAAAGGGTGGGAGGGCGGGAAAAACAAAGGCAACTTGGGCCGGATGAAACAGACAATCCTCAGGCTCCTCAATGACGCCCGTATGGAATAACTTGAAGAGAAGTGCACCGGTCGAAAAGGGATTGACATGACAATCTCGATAAACAAGAAGGATTAGCACTCCCATAGAAATATGAGAACACCGCTTAGGAAAAGGTATGGAATCAACACTTGACTTGGAAGCAACTCGAATACCAGAACCAAAACAAAACAAAACAAAGGATCGGGCTAAAAGAATAAGCCGGAAACAAACATATGATAGAGATTTCATCCGAAATTTTTGTGGTGGGGCCCACACGGGCTCGATCGTACAACACCAACATGTACAAGGCAGTGCACATGACATACGAAGCGTCCCCGAGTCAGCATAGCCAAGGACTCTTTAAGACACGACGAGACCGCTATAAAAACGACCGTGGGTAGGCGGACCACTAGACGTCGAACCCCAATCTCATATCATGCATCTGTCGGAAAGATATCCTAGGTAACTACTTGAATTCCCATCTATTAACTCCCGAAACTTTCTGGTTATGCAATTTGGTATTGGGAATACAAGGAGGCACAAATATCTCACACAACTAACAAATCCTACACTCCAACTGTATCCATCCGTCAGCACATAACCAAGAAAACCTCGGAAATCATGTACCCCAGACCTTCAAAAACATTCGATATACTTGCTATGGAAATACATCTGATCGCTCTCCCCGGTACTGGGTGTCGTCAAACTACTCTCATCACAAAGAGTATAGAAGCGTTTTCGATGTCGGTGACCTCTGGTATTCCGGAATTGAAACGATAAGCACTATGACAAAAACACCTTGGAGCCCAACTCCCCGGGACACTGCCACAACCCCCAAAGGTCAGGAGGCACCAAGACAGAATTCCCATCACAATGATATCGCAATGATCCAACAATACCCGCATGATCCTAAAAAAAATTTGAGTGAAAAAGAGGAGAGTGAAGTCAAAACATCTACGTCAAGAGTCCTCACCAGAGCGACGAAGGGGATAAGGAGTAAAAATAATTCCTACTCTCTGATATAACTAGACTCAAAATAGTTTTCTTCTAGACTCAACAACGGCAGCGGTTCGATCAATCAAGGGGGCTGCTAAGGTCGTAAGGCTTTGATACCAACTTGTAGTGCCCAAGATGCGATTCTATCCCAATCACGTGATGAACTCATGATCAGGGCACAATCGCATTTCGAGCGCATATCAAGGTGGATATCATTACAACATACCATGTACTGAATAGATGAGAATACAAGATAAAGGCTTACACTCGCCACAAGCTACACCATCAATACAACAGTTCATCAATACATAGCAATGATCATATAGAAGAGCAGGATCCGACTACGGATGAAATCAAACGAAAAATAATAACGACATCCACATTGCTAATCCCAGGCTCCCCGACCCGGAACCTATCCCTTCGTCGAAGAAGAAGAACTCCAAAAGCAACCAAGCATGGCTCTCACGTCATGAACATCACATTACCTGTACCTGCAATTGTAGTTGTAATAATCTTTGAGCCACGAGGACTCAGCAATCCCATTACCATTGGTATCAAGACTAGAAAAGCTTAATGGGTATGGAAAGGATAAGTGGTGAGGTTGCAGCAAGCGGCTAAGCATTGTATGGTGGCTAACTTACGAGTACAAGAATAAGATGAAAAACTACACAAACGGTCGCAAACTAGTAATGATCAAGAAGTGATCCTGAACTACTTATGCTCAAACATAACCCAACCGTGTTCTCTTCTCGAACGCACCCGAAAAGAGACAGTCACGGTTACGCACGCGGTTGGTATATTTTAAATTAAGTTTAGTTCAAGTCCACTACAACTGGATGTTAACAAATTCCCATCTGCCACATAACCGTGGGCACGACTCCCGAAAGTTTAAACCCTGCAGGGGTGTCCCAACTTAGCCCATGAAAAGCTCACGATCCGCGGAGACAATCCTCCATCGCGGGATCCTCGATCAGACTCAGAATCCAGGTTCACAAGATATTTCAACAATGGTAAAAAAAAGTCCAGCAAGACCTCCCGACGTGCCGACACCTCGATAGGAGCCGCGCGTATCTCGTCTCAGGCCACGACCGGATAGGTCATCCTACATGTATATACCAAATACCTCGGGTTTCCTTGAGGCGTCCCCGCAGTCTGCCCAGTTTGGACCAACACTCATGAGGAGCATTGGCCCGGGGGTTGATTAAGAGTCCTCGGGTGCTAGTCGGTCCCTATGCAAGTTTTTAGTTGTTATTAGGCAAATGGTAAAACAAATGTTGGGCCTTGCTGGAGGAGTTTTATTCAAAGCAAACTATAAAGAGGGGCCCATAAACCCTCATCATGTTAGGGACACAAAATCAAGGAACATAACACCGGTATGACGGAAACTAGGGCGGCAAGAGTGGAACAAAACACTAGGCAAAAGGCGGAGCCTTCCACCCTTTACCAAGTATATAGATGCATTAATTAAATAAGAGATATTGTGATATCCCAAGATATCCATGACCCAACATGGAACAACCTGCAACTGCACCTGCAACTAACAACACTATAAGAGGCGCTGAGAAAAGCGGTAACATAGCCAAACAACGGTTTGCTGGGTTGGTGAAAAAGGTTAGAGGTTGTTTCATGGCATATTGGGTGGCTTGATAAACAAGTGGTAGGTAGCGCGACATAGCGATAGCATCGAGACAACTAGCATAGCAAAGATAGTTGTGAGATCCAGGGTGATGGTCATCTTGCCTGAAATCCTGCTAGGAAGAAGACCGAATCCATGAAGTAGACGAACCAACATAGTCGAACGAGTCCTCACAATCGCAACGTAATTGGAACTATTGAGAAGAAGTGCAACCCTAAAAGAAGCAAAAACATGGTAAACAACCATCACATAAACATGGCATGATGCACAATCAAGTATGATGCATGTCTGGTTTACGAGTTATGGCATGGCAAAGTGCAACAAACAATACTACAAGTTAAGTGGAGCTCAATATGCAACGAGTTGCATATTGACAAAACACCACATGCGATTATTTAGTTCACTCTCATTTATGTACCCAACAATATTAAATGTTGTTAAACATGGCAAGATATGAAGCATAATAAATAACTACCTATCTAGGCAAGTTTAAATGAGGCCGGAGCAACAGACAACAATTCCGGAAAATCCTCATGTGCAATTTACGAATTTGGTACTGTTCTGCCCTAAACCATATTTTAATGTTGTTAAACAACAAAATAAAGTGCACCATGTTAATCTATGCATTTTCTACCCCATTTACACATAAAGTTTATTTAATTTGGGGCTATGGTTAGTTATGAAATAAATCATTTTAACATGTCATTTATTTAAATGTTTTTATCATGATGCGGATGACATAAACAAGTTTTATGCAATTTTTATGAAAAGTTGACATGAAGATGATATGGAGTATTTGTCGCCATGGCAGAAAGAAGGGGTGCCACGACGGCGAAAGCGGAAATGATGCCACAACAACATTTCGATTCCGACAACTCGTCGAGATGTCGGTGCAAAAGAAAGGGTCGACGTGAGCGTGTCATGCGAAGATGCTGGGGTGCTCCCGACAACCGGGTGTCCCACACGTCGGCGACAAGGCATATGAGGGCCATGCACGAAACAAGTCGGGCACGATGCAAACGCGAGCATCTCATACAACACAAGCACTCGTTCACGGCCGGTCTTCGGGATGTCGCTAGGTGGGCGGCGGGTGGCCGCATCTGCCCACACTACGACATCGAGAAAGAAGGGGCGAGGCCCTCCCTAGCCAGCGGTGCTTGGGAGAGAATGGTAATGCACGCTGATCGGGACGCGCAGGCAGTGCGTAAGAGCCGTTGCCGAGGATGACCGCGTGAACATTGCACCTTCTCACCTTCCCTGGTGGAGAGGATCCGGCTGGATCTGTGACCAGCGGTGAGCAGAGAGAGAGAGAGAGAGAGAGAGAGTGTCCACCACTATCGTGTTTAGATATGGAGAGGACGAGACAGTGTGAAGAGAGCAACACTAGCAAGCAAGCGCGGAGGCTCCTGCCTATATAGTGTAGTGCTACTAGTTTTCTTTTGTCTACCGGAGCCGTCTTGACCTCGTCAATGACTGTCGAGAAGTCTTCATGCACGTGCCCTGGAGGCGCAGTTGTCGTCATTTTGATCTGAAGCACCGGATTATAACATATAACACGATAAATGCCACATGACAAGAAACCATAACCTCATTGCCCAAAGGATACAACTACATGAATCTCGGTGGACAAACTAGACAAGGATCAAAGCTCAAATTAAAGATAAACTCGTAGAAAAGGGGTCCATCGATAGATGTCCTAATTAACATAGCCGACTTGACCTAGATGGCAGCCGAGTAGTCTTCGTGCATGTGCCCCCAATGACTAGCGCCTTGGAGGAAGTCAGTTGTCGCTGTTTAACCCTCGCAGTGATGCGAAGCACATGACACCTAATATTGCGAGATGACAAGAAACCTTTTTTTAGATTTCTCATCAGAACTACAGCCCTGTACAACACATCCTGCACGATATGTAGACGATAGCCAATCCAGGCGTGTCTGCTGGAGTCTGGTCACATGCATGGACGAACTGATCTTCCGTGTCATGCAGGGATCGTCCAGGCACCAACATCTGTACAACACTTCTCTAGTACTACTATCACTCGTCTCTCTCTTCTATTAACTCACCCGACTTGCGGGGCCAGGGAGTGTGCCTATGGTCGGTTCTCAACTGTGGTCCCACATGTGTGTGCAAACGCAATATGATGTGCGTTCCATTTGGAGAGCGGCGTGCCAGACCGATCGACTGTCTGGGTGCGACGCGAATGCGACGGGCGTGTTGTATACTTCGTACATGTGTACCTCCGTTTTCCTGAGGCTTTGCTCCATGGCGCAATCCATGGATACAAAATTAGTATACTGTACTATTTAAAACTTAAGGGCGGGGCTTTTCCCGCGCGGTAGGCGGGGCAGTTCCGCCTAGTTGGTTCGACAGAGACGCGAGAAGATGAGGGAGTAGGCTGCTGCAAAAGTAGGGCTATGTGATTTGACAGCGAGTTACTACTGGACAGGTGGGGCCCCATGATTTGACTTGCCATTATCATTTTAACTGCGGCGCAACGACCGGCGTGAGTCTCCCGATTCTTGACCACCTCCATGGTATACATGTGCCTCTCCCAATGCTCCACCATGTAGAGGCTGACTCTTGCATGAGAGCCCACTCCTCCACTTTTTCCTTGCCTCTTTTCTCCACATATGCAAAAATGCCATGTAAGCACGCTTATAGCCCACTATTGTACTTTCTCGTACATGTCTCGTACATGTGCTAAGCCTTCCACATAGGCATAAAGTCTGACATGGCAAGTAAATTAAGAAGAGATAGACTAGTTTGGTGACCCCAGGAAGAAACGGTGCTAAGCGCGTGTACCTAGGTGAAAAGATAATTTTGAGTCTATAGCTATTAAATGAAGCAAACTTAGCAACAAAAAACTAAGAACCTATGCATTGGGGACTTGAGTTGCTAGGCCATTTAATGCCCTTAGCACCTCATCTAAGAACCATTTCATTGGAAGAGGTCACTCCTTGGCAAATGCAATAAATACTACGAAGAAAGAGATAGAGATAAGTAAAAAATACTCTTATAGCCAACCTTATAGCTAACCTTGTTGTATGAGTGACTAAGTGATAACTATGTATGACATGCCAACATCAGATAGCCTAACACACCATGTTAAATCTCCAAGGGTGCGGCCGCGCGAGCGAGGTGACGGTCGTGGTAGGCGCGACCATGATACGGGCTGTTGGCAGCCCTTGGATCTGAGATCGAACGGTCACATGCTAAGTTGCTGAAAATTTACAGAATAACCCTCTAGGATAGGATATTCACCCATAGGTCTAGAATCACGCCATGCAATCGCTCGATCTCAGATCCAAGGGCTCTTGGAAGCCCATATCATGGGAGAATGGAAAGCTTCGTATCACCTGTAATTTTCCCGACGCTTGACATGACATCGAAAGCCAGTTAATCGGGCGCTGAATAGACATGACATCTAATTGGGCCCCCCATAGTACTGTGCATGAATCCATTTATCCACCAGGCAAGCCACTACCCTGCCATTCGCATGCCCCACTCAACATTTTTACAATCAAAAACCGCTGGCAGTTCGCTCCTACTCGTCCCCGGACGTCCTTTAACATTACGGCAGTTCACTCCTAGTCGTCCTGTCCTTTCACATTAGGCAGTTCCACTAATCCTAACCCTCCTCCCAAATTCATGGCGTCCCAAATCTCCATGATCGGCGGTGAGTACAAGGTTAGAACCATCACTGGTGATGAGTTCGACGTCATCTACACCCGTTCTTCCGCGACGGTGAAAGGATGCCTTGCTCTCTTCAGACGCATGTTCGAAAACTCAAATGATGAGTGGGTCGCTGGGCTAGATGTTGAGTACACCACAACCCTAGACAAAGAGAAGAATCTAAAGGAGGAATAGAAGATGAAGCCCGCCGTGATCCAGGTTTGCGTGCATGACTTATGCTTGGTCTACCACATATGCCATGCCGACATTGAGTGCGAGGAATTTAAGAACTTCCTCAAGGGCGGCCGAGTCAAATTCGTTATGGTAGACTTTACGAACGGCAGAAGAGTCCTGGATCGGATAGGCCTCATTGTAGGCAACCCCTTTGGCCTCCAGAAGAATGGGCTGGTGCCCTCCCCTGATCAGCCTTCAATGCTGACCCTAGCAGGAGCCATGGTTCATCCTTCGTACGGTAAACTGAAGAAACCTCCGCACACGTTTCATCGTGCATGGCAGTGGAATGTAATAGATATAGACCACATCCGCTACGCTACAATGGATGGCTACCTTTCTTTCAATATCTACAAGGGTTGGATGAAGAGCAAGAGCCAAGTGTGCAGTTCAAGAAAAGAAGTATCGACCAAGAGGAAGAGGGACAAGGTCGAAGTCGAGGACGTGGACGAGGACTCCGAGTAAGGTGGCAGCGTCATTGCTCATGGTGGTTCTAATGCAGTGTTTACCGGATTAGTTACTTAGTTTAATTTCAGGTGTGCTTAGTTTTATTTGAGGGGTGTGTTGTGCTGAGCCCCAAGCAGAACTATGTTATGTTTCTTCTCATTACTTTAACTCTTCAGCACATACATACTAGTATTTCTTACAGTTCATCTTTTAGTTGGTATAGTACTACCACTCGTTTCTTCACATTATATACGTACAATATATATGTCCAACATCATACAGCCAGCAGTTTAGTTGTCAAAGAATTTCAGGGTGCATAGTTTTATTTGAGGGGTGTGTTGTGCTGGACACCATTATTGTGACTCATATATCTTTTGCCATGTTATAATGACATAAATACCGATGGACCAACATGCCAGCTCTCCCTCTATCTCACTACAGTAAAATAAAGTGTGGGGCCTACTTGATCCCAATAGCGTTCTTGTTTTCCTATAAAATTATTCGCTTGGTTACTCTTGACAAGCGGGGCCACACTTATCATTGTGAGAATCGTCTTATTTTTGTCATATAACATGGTCAACGGGTTTAACGTGAAAATAACAATGTATAATGGCATTTTTGAGCAAACATCTAACTTAACGATGGCATTTTTGAGATATCTAATTGCATTTTTGAGCAGGCATCTCACAGATCGATGGCATTTTTGAGTAGTTGTAACTTCTAATGGCAAAACTGAGTAGTGATACACAACTACTCACATAAATAATAAGAACCCAAGAATTAAATAGGTATGCTAATTTCTTTAATAGAATTTGGCACCCCATTTAAGCACGTACTGGCTTTTTTAATAGTAGTATATGCATAATTTGGTGACAAGCACTCTCTATATGTACCACCTTTTTTCTTTAATTTCATCTGCTCCATGGTGTAATCCATCGATACTACTACTGTACAAAAGTATACATTTTTAAAAAGGCTAGAGCTTGGTCGGTTTCAAGAGAGGCGAGGGCCTTTGTGATTTGACTGCTCATTACTGCTGGAAGGCAGGCCCTTGTGATTTGACTGCTCGTATAAATGTGCCGACAACCTGAGGAGGAGCAAAGAACCATGCGGTATACTCAAGTTTTCCACTAGAGTACGACAGAGGAGCATGAAACACGGCAGCACAGTGCCATATGGCGATAAAAAATGATCTAATTTGCTAGTCATCTCATTGTTAGAATTGTTCTATTCATGCCTCGCAGAGAATGTGACACATGCAGTGAAACACCCGAAGCAAAAGAAGAAACACAGGAGCAAAAGAAGAAGGAAGATTATCACCCCCCAAAAGAAGGAAGACGCACACACAAGTCTAGGGCGCTGCTCTCTACTACATGAAGGGTTGCTGGCCGTGGAGTCATAACTGCTTCTTCATCGCCTCCACGACCTCCATCTCCTTGCGCTATCTCTCGCCATCTTCTTCATTCTGTCCATGACGTGAGATTTCTCGACGCGAGCCTTCATCATCTGTTCCACGGCCGCATTACGTAACTTGACAGCAGCCGGGTGCTCGATGCGGAGCTTCGCCAACTGATGACCCACAAGTATAGGGGATCTATCATAGTCCTTTCGATAAGTAAGAGTGTCAAACCCAACGAAGAGCAGAAGGAAATGATAAGCTGTTTTCAATAAGGTATTCTCTGCAAGCACTAAAATTATCGGTAACAAATAGTTTTGTGATAAGGTAATTTGTAACAGGTAACAAGTAACAAGTAATAAAAGTAAATACAGTGCAGCAAGATGGAACAATCCTTTTTGTAGCAAAGGACAAGCCTGGACAAACTCTTATATAAAGGAAAACGCTCCCGAGGACACATGGGAATTATCGTCAAGCTAGTTTTCATCACGCTTATATGATTCGCGTTCAGTACTTTGATAATTTGATATGTGGGTGGACTGGTGCTTGGGTACTGCCCTTACTTGTACAAGCATCCCACTTATGATTAACCCCTCTTTCAAGCATCCACAACTACAAAATAAGTATTAAGGTAAACCTAACCATAACATGAAACATATGGATCCAGTTCAGCCCCTTACGAAGCAACGCATAAACTAGGGTTTAAGCTTCTGTCACTCTAGCAACCCATCATCTACTTATTACTTCCCAATGCCTTCCCCTAGGCCCAAGCAATGGTGAAGTGTCATGTATTCGACATTCACATGGCACCACTAGAGGAAAGACAACATACATCTCATCAAAATATCGAACGAATACCAAATTCACATGATTACTTATAGCAAGACTTCTCCCATGTCCTCAGGAACAAACGTAACTACTCACAAATCATATTCATGTTCATAATCAGAGGGGTATTAATATGCATAAAGGATCTGAACATATGATCTTCCACCAAATAAACCAACTAGCATCAACTACAAGGAGTAATCAACACTACTAACAACCCACAGGTACCAATCTGAGGTTTTGAGACAAAGATTGGATACAAGAGATGAACTAGGGTTTGAGATGAGATAGTGCTGGTGAAGATGTTGATGGAGATTGACCCACTCCTGATGAAAGGATCCATCGTGATGATGATGGTGATGATTTCCCCCTCCCAGAGGGATGCTTCCCCGACAAAACAGCCCCGTCAAAGCCCTAGATTGGTTCTGCCAAGGTTCCACCTCGTGGCGGCGGCGTTTCGTCCCGAAAGCTTGCGTATGATTTTTTTCCAGGGAAAAAGACTTCATATAGCCAAAGATGGGCACCAGAGGCCTACCAGGGGGCCCACGAGGCAGGGGGACGCGCCTAGGGGGGTAGGGTGCGCCCCCACCCTTGTGGATGGTGGGTGGCCCCCCTCTGGTTCTTTCTTCACCCAATATTTTTTATATATTCCAAAACGTGCCTCTATGAAGTTTCAGGACTTTTGGAGTTACGCAAAATAGGTCTCTAATATTTTCTCCTTTTCTAGCCCAGAATTCCAGCTGCCGGCATTCTCCCTCTTCATGTAAACCTTGTAAAATAAGAGAGAAAAGGCATAAGTATTGTGACATAATGTGTAATAACAACCCATAATGCAATAAATATCAATATAAAAGCAGGATGCAAAATGGACATATCAACTCCCCGAAGCTTAGATCTCGCTTGTCCTCAAGCGGAAGCTGATATCGAAAAATTTGTCCACATGTTTAGAGATAGAGGTGTCGATAAAATAAAATACGAACATGAGAGCATCATGATCATTCTTATAACAACAACACACACACACATATATATATATATTGTCATATGATTTCTTATGCTAAAGTAACAATTCATTCACAATTTCAAGTATGAATCAGAAACTTCATTGAAAACTAACAAACTATAATCTTAGTCATTGAAGCAATTGCAATTTATCATAACATAAAAAAGAGTCAATGTAAGAGCTTTTCAGCAAGTCCACATACTCAACTATTATTTAGTCTTTCAAAATTGCTAACACTCATGCAATATTTATGGGCATGGAGTTTTAATCGGACACAGAGAAAGATAGGGGCTTATAGTTTTGCCTCCCAACCTTTTACTCAAGGGTAATGTCAACAATAATAGTTCATGATAACTTACATCCAATTGGATATATATATATATGGATCTTTCCAACACAATGTGCTTGCCAAAGGATAATATGTAAAAAGGAGAGGTGAAGGTCACCATGACTCTTGTATAATGTATAAGACAAAAGTAAAAGATAGGCCCTTCGCAGAGGGAAGCAGAGGTTGTCATGTGTTTTTATGGTTGGATGCACGAAATCTTAATGCAAAAGAACGTCACTTTATATTGCCACTTGTGATATGGACCTTTATTATGCAGTCTGTCGCTTTTATTGCTTCCACATCACAAGATCGTATAAAGCTTATTTTCTCCACACTAATAAATCATACATATTTAGAGAGCAATTTTTATTGCCTACAACAAGACAACTTACTTGAAGGATCTTACTCAATCCATAGGTAGATATGGTGGACTCTCATGGCAAAACTGGGTTTAAGGATATTTGGAAGCACAAGTAGTATCTCTACTTGGTGCAAACAATTTGGCTAGCATGAGGGGGAAAGGCAAGATCAACATGTTGGATGATCCATGACAATATAATTTATTTCGGATGTAAGAAAACATAACCCATTACATTTTCTTCCTTGTCCAACATCAACTTTTTAGCATGTCATATTATAATGAGTGCTCACAATCATAAAAGATGTCCAAGATAGTATATTTATATGTGAATAACTCTCTTTCTTTATTACTTCCTATTAATTGCAACGATGACCAAAACTATGCTTGTCAACTCTCAACAACTTTTATTCATCATACTCTTTATATGTGAAGTCATTACTCTCCATAAGATCAATATGATCTCTTTATTTCTTTTTACTCTTTCTCTCCCCTTCCCTTTTTTTCAAGATCATAGCAAGATGGCAAAGCCCTTGACTCAACACTAATATTTATTACATATGGATTATGGACTCGATTACATAGAAGGATCATAAAGCAAAACTCAAGACTAAATCATACTAAAACTTTTATTCTGGTAGATCAAGATATTACCAAAAGGATCAGACTAAGAAAAACGGTAAAGATAGAAGTGTGATGGTGATACGATACCGGGGCACTCCCCCAAGCTTGGCAGTTGCCAAGGGGAGTGCCCATAACAGATACTCAGTTCTACTTTGCTGATGAAGAAGATGGTGGTGATGATGGATAGTCGCACATCGAGCGTAGGAGATCCTCCAATTTGCGGATAATGCCCTAGAGTGCGATGATATGCTCCTTCAACAAATATTTTCACGCGTGAGATACTTATTTTGTATGCGAGCTAACTCAATCATCTTGAAAGCTTCAATCTCCATTGGGGTAAGAAGATTGTAATGAGTTTGGAGGATGTCTTCGTCTTCTGCTGCCGGAGCTTGATCCTCCATGGCCTTCTTGATCCCATCATCCTTGTTGATCTCCCCGGGTTCTTCTCTCTTCAGCTCTATCTTCATTAGCCAAGCATCATTGCGCTCATTGTTGGAGGGGGACGACATAATGCCTGGCCTTGGCAACTCTGGCAGAAAACAGCTCGAAACAAAAACAGAGGATATTTGCGTCGTACGGTGGTCAAAACCTTCGGGAGATTATATAATGAATTTTTCCTGACCAAAAGAAGTATCGTGCAAGAAAACGGAGTCCGTAGAGCAAATGAGGTGCCCACGAGGCAGGAGGGCGCGCCCAGGGGGGTAGGGTACGCCCTCCACCCTCGTGGATGCCTCATGTCCTTCACGGACTACTTCTTATTTTCCTATTTTCTTAAATATTCCAAAACGGAGAAAAATTGCTATTAGAACTATTTTGGAGTCGGTCTACTTACCGTACCACATACCTATTCCTTTTCGGAGGCTGAAACGTTCAGGAAGGTGTCCCTTATATACTCCTCCGGGGTTATGGTTTCAATAACATTAGTTTCAACATTTATAGGGTTACCTGAGATATAATGTTTGATTCTTTGACCGTTCACCACCCTTGGATTTGTGCCTTCGAAGTTGTTGATTTTTATGGCACCAGAACGATAGACCTCCTCGATAATGTAAGGACCTTCCCATTTAGAGAGGAGTTTTCCTGCAAAAAATCTTAGACGAGAGTTGTATAACAATGCATAATCACCTACATTAAACTCGCGTTTTTGTATCCTTTTATCATGCCATCTTTTAACTTGTTCTTTAAACAGTTTGGCATTCTCATAGGCCTGGGTTCTCCATTCATCAAGTGAGCTAATGTCAAATAGTCTCTTCTCACCGGCAAGCTTGAAGTCATAATTGAGCTCTTTAATGGCCCAATATGCCTTATGTTCTATTTCGAGAGGTAAGTGACATGCTTTTCCATAAACCATTTTATATGGAGACATACCCGTAGGATTTTTATATGCAGTTCTATCGGCCCATAAAGCATCATCAAGTTTCTTGGACCAATTCTTTCTAGATCTATTAATAGTCTTTTGCAATATTTATTTAAGCTCTCTATTACTCAGTTCTACTTGACCACTAGACTGTGGATGATATGGAGATGCAATTCTATGATTAACATCATACCTAGCAAGCATTTTACGAAAAGCACCATGAATAGAATGTGAACCACCGTCAGTCATTAAATATCTAGGGACTCCAAACCTCAGAAAAATAACTTCTTTAAGCATCTTAATAGAGGTGTTATGATCAGCACTACTAGTTGGAATAGCTTCTACCCACTTAGTAACGTAATCAACAACAACTAAAATATGTGTATACCCATTAGAGGAAGGAAATGACCCCATATAATCAGAGCCCCAAACATCAAATGGTTCAATAAAAAGTGAATAATTCATAGGCATTTCTTGACGTCTACTAATATTACCAATTCTTTGACATTCATCACAAGACAAGACAAACTTATGGGCATCCTTGAAGAGGGTAGGCCAATAAAAAATGGATTGCAATACCTTATGTGCAGTTCTATCTCCAGCATGGTGTCCTCCATAAGCCTCGGAGTGACACTTGCGTAGGATCTGTTCCTGTTCATGCTCAGGTACACAACGTCTAATAACCCCATCTACTCCTTCTATATAAAGGTGTGGGTAATCCCAGAAGTAATGTCTTAAATCATAGAAAAACTTTTTGTTTTATTGGTATGTGAAACTAGGTGGTATAAATATAGCAACAATATAATTAGCATAACATCATACCATGGAGCAGTACGAGAAGCATTTATGACAGCTAATTGTTCATCAAGAAAGCTATCATCAATAGGTAGTGGGTCATCAAGAACATTCTCTAACCTAGACAAGTTGTCTGCAATGGGGTTCTCAGCTCCCTTTCTATCGATAATATGCAAATCAAATTCTTGTAGTAGGAGAACCCATCTAATAAGTCTAGGTTTAGCATATTTCTTTTCCATAAGGTATTTAATAGCAGCATGATTAGTGTGAACAAGTACTTTAGAATCAACAATATAAGGTCTGAACTTATCACAAGCAAATACAACTACTAAAAATTCTTTTTCAGTAGTAGCATAGTTTCTCTGGGCACAGTCTAGAGTTTTACTAGCATATTGGATAACATTTAATTTCTTATCAACTCTTTGTCCTAAAGCAACACCTTCAGCATAATCACTAGCATCACACATAATTTCAAAGGGTAAATTCCAATCTGGAGGTTGAACAATAGGTGCAGAAATCAAAGCTTTCTTAAGTATTTCAAATGCTTCTACACAATCATCATCAAAGACAAAATGAACATCTTTTTGTAAGAGATTAGTCAGAGGCCTGGAAATTTTCAAGAAGTCTTTAATGAACCTCCTATAAAAACCGGCATGACCAAGGAAACTTCTTATACCTTTAATGTCCTTAGGACACGACATCTTTTCAATAGCATCAACTTTAGCTTTATCAACTTCAATACCTCTTTCAGAAATTTTATGTCTCAAGACAATACCTTCATTAACCATAATGTGGCACTTCTCCCAATTCAAGACAAGATTAGTTTCTTCACATCTTTGTAAAACTCGATCAAGGTTGCTTAAGCAATCATCAAAAGAAGTTCCACAAATGGAAAAAACATCCATGAAAACCTCAACAATCTTTTCACAAAAGTAAGAGAATATAGCAGTCATACATGTTTGAAAGGTAGCAGGTGCATTACATAAACCAAAAGGCATATGTTTATAAGCAAAGGTACCAAAAGGGCAAGTAAAGGAGATCTTTTCTTGATCCTCTTTTGACACATGTATTTGAGAGAAACTAGAATAACCATCTAGAAAGCAAAAATGTGTATGTTTGGATAATCTTTCTAGCATTTGATCAATAAAAGGTAGAGGGTAATGATATTTTTAGTAGCTTTATTTAATTTCCGGAAATCAATTACCATTCTATAACCTATAACAATTCTTTGTGGGATCAATTCATCTTTATCATTTGGAACAACAGTAATACCTCCTTTCTTAGGGACACAATGGACATGACTTACCCACTGACTATCAGCAACATGATAAATTATACCTGCCTCCAGAAGTTTTAGTATTTCTTTTCTTACCACTTCTTTCATCTTAGGATTTAACCGCCGTTCGTGATCAACGACCGGTTTAGCGTCTTTCTCCAATTTTATTTTGTGCTAGCATAGAGTGGGACTAATGTCCTTAAGATCATCTAGAGTATATCCAACAGCAGCATGATGCTTCTTCAGAGTTTTCAATAATTTCTCCTCTTCTGGCTCTGAAAGGTTAGCACTAATAATAACATGATATATCTTCTTTTCATCAAGATAAGCATATTTAAGAGTATCGGACAATGGTTTAATCTCAAACACAGGATACTCTTGGGTGGAGGAGGATCCCCTAGAATTTCGATAGGCAAGTTGTGTTTCAAAATAGGTCCCTATTTAAGGAATACTTCATCTATTTCCCTTCTTTCATTCATAAACATATCGTTTTCATGGTCTAGCAAATATTGTTCTAAAGGATCATTAGGAGGCACGACAATAGAAGAAAGACCAATAATCATCTTTACTAGGCAATTCTTTATCATGGGGTTGTCTACGAAATTTAGCAAAGTTAAATTCGTGAGACATATCCCCTAAACCAACAAAAACAATATCCTTTTTGCAGTCTATCTTAGCATTAACAGTATTCAAGAAGGGCTACCAAATATAATGGGACAAAAGTCATCTTCTGGGGAACCAAGAACAAGAAAATCAGCAGGATATTTACTTTCCCACACAAGACTTCAACATCTCTAACAATCCCAACAGGTGAAATAGTATCTCTATTGGCAAGCTTAATTGTAACATCTATCTCTTCTATCTCAGCAGGTGCAATATCATGCATAATTTCTTTGTATAAGGAATGAGGTATTGCACTTGCACTAGCACCCATATCACATAAGCCATGATAGCAATGATCTCCTATTTTAACAGAAATAACAGGCATGCCTACAACAGGTCTATGTTTATTTTTAGTATGGGGTCTAGCAATTCTAGCAGCTTCATCACAGAAGTAAATAACATGCCCATCAATATTATCTGCCAAGAGATCCTTAAACATAGCAACACTAGGTTCAACCTTAATTTGCTTAGGAGGGGTAGGTGTTTTAGCATTACTCTTACGAACCACAGTTGAAGCTTTAGCATGATCCATTATTCTAACAGGGAAAGGTGGTTTCTCAATATAAGCGGTAGGAACAATAGGATCAACATTATAAGTGATAGTCTTTCCTTCAACTTTAATAGGTTCAACTACTTTTACTTCAATGTGAGGATTATATTTAAACCACTTCTCCTTAGGGAGGTCAACATGAGTGGCAAAGGATTCACAAAAGAAGCTACTATCTCAGAGTCAAGTCCATATTTAGTGCTAAATTCACGAAAAGCATCGGTATCCATAAAAGATTTAACACAGTCAAACTTAGGTGTTATACCTGACTCTTTACCTTCGTCGAGTTCCCAATCTTCCGAGTTGCGTTTATTCTTTCCAATAAATCCCATTTGAATTCAATAGTCTTCATCATAAAAGAACTAGTACAAGAAGTATCGAGCATGGAGCGATTATTGAGAGAAAGCCGAGCATAATTTTTTTGAATAATAATTGCTCTTGAGAGCTCATGATTGGGGCATGAATATAACATTGACTTAAGCCTCCCCCAAGCTTGCATGCCTGCAGGTCGACTCTAGAGGATCCCCGGGTACCGAGCTCGAATTCGCCCTATAGTGAGTCGTATTACAATTCACAGGATAAAACTTCTAATGAAATTCCAATTTCAATCGGTTGTAGTTCCATGATCCCATATCATCACATAGCCTAAACCATGTCAATGCCTTTCCCTTCAAAGATAAAGGGAAGAACTTCTTCTTTATAACATCCTCGGGCATACCTGCAAGCTTAAATAATCCACAAACTTCATACACATAGATTAGGTGCAAATTGGGATGCAATGTTCCGTCTCCTATAAAAGGATTAGCTAGCAGTTTCTCTATCATACCCGAAGGAATTTCAAAGTAAACATATTTAGTAGGTTCAATAGGTTGAGGAGCAACTCTTTGATCTACTGGTCGGGGTGAAGATACCCCGAACAAGCCCCTCAAAGGATTATGTTCCATAGTAACAAGTGATAGTAAATTTCAGCACACTATATAAATTTTTCCTTACCAAATTCCACCTACCAAAGGCGCTTCACTCCCCGACAACGGCGCCAGAAAAGAGTCTTGATGACCCACAAGTATAGGGGATCTATCGTAGTCCTTTCGATAAGTAAGAGTGTCAAACCCAACGAGGAGCAGAAGGAAATGATAAGCAGTTTTCAGTAAGATATTCTTTGCAAGCACCAAAATTATCGGTAACAGATAGTTTTGTGATAAGGTAATTTGTAACAGGTAACAAGTAATAAAAGTAAATGAAGTGAAGCAAGATGGCCCAATCCTTTTTTTAGCAAAGGACAAGCCTGGACAAACCCTTATATAAAGGAAAACGCTCCCGAGGACACATGGGAATTATCATCAAGCTAGTTTTCATCACGCTCATATGATTCGCGTTCAGTACTTTGATAATTTGATATGTGGGTGGACCGGTGCTTGGGTACTGCCCTTACTTGGACAAGCATCCCACTTATGATTAACCCCTCTTGCAAGCATCCGCAAGTACAAAATAAGTATTAAGGTAAACCTAACCATAGCATGAAACATATGGATCCAGATCAGCCCCTTACGAAGCAACGCATAAACTAGGGTTTAAGATTCTGTCACTCTAGCAACCCATCATCTACTTATTACTTCCCAATGCCTTCCCCTAGGCCCAAGCAATGGTGAAGTGTCATGTATTCGACATTCACATGGCACCACTAGAGGAAAGACAACATACAACTCATCAAAATATCGAACGAATACCAAATTCACATGACTACTTATAGCAAGACTTCTCCCATGTCCTCAGGAACAAACGTAACTGCTCACAAATCATATTCATGTTCATAATCAGAGGGGTATTAATATGCATAAAGGATCTGAACATATGATCTTCCACCAAATAAACCAACTAGCATCAACTACAAGGAGTAATCAACACTACTAGCAACCCACAAGTACCAATCTGAGGTTTTGAGACAAAGATTGGATACAAGAGATGAACTAGGGTTTGAGATGAGATGGTGCTGGTGAAGATGTTGATGGAGATTGACCCACTCCTGATGAGAGGATCCATCGTGATGACGATGATGATGATTTCCCCCTCCTGGAGGGATGCTTCCCAGGCAAAACAGCCCCGTCGGAGCCCTAGATTGGTTCCGCCAAGGGTCCGCCTCGTGGCGACGGCATTTCATCCCGAAATCTTGCCTATGATTTTTTTTCCAGGGCAAAAGACTTCATATAGCCAAAGATGGGCACCAGAGGCCTGCTAGGGGGCCCACGAGGCAGGGGGGCGCGCCTAGGGGGTAGGGTGCGCCCCCACCCTCATGGATGGTGGGTGGCCCCCCTCTGGTTCTTTCTTTGCCCAATATTGTATATATATATATATTCCAAAATGTGCCTCCATGAAGTTTCAGGACTTTTGGAGTTACACAGAATAGGTCTCTAATATTTGCTCCTTTTCCAGCCCAGAATTCCAGCTGCCGGCATTCTCCCTCTTCATGTAAACCTTGTAAAATAAGAGAGAAAAGGCATAAGTATCATGACATGATGTGTAATAACAACCCATAATGCAATAAATATCGATATAAAAGCATGATGCAAAATGGACGTATCACCAACTCCTCCTTCTATTCCATAATGAGGGCCTGCAGCATCTTCATCGAGGAACTACTATTCTCATGCAGCTTCTTCCAGCCGGCGTTCTCCCCTTTCAGCAGGTCGAGCTCGTGGCAGAGGCTTCGCCTTGTCCTCCTGAAGTTGCAGGATTTCACCTGTCGCCTTCTTCTCCAAGCCAATGCTCTTCTTCAGCAGCATCACCAAGCCTGCGGTCAACTCCCCCTGCTCATTGAGCTCAGCGGGCATGTCATCAAGGCTCTCCTTTAGCAGCTCCACCAAGCCATGGATGAACTCCTTCTGATTATTGAGGTGCTTATTGAGCTGACCGGCCATGCCGGCATGTTCGCCTCCGTGGTTAGGGCTCTCCTAGGAGCCATCGCCTGCCCGTGAGAGATCTTTCGAGGTCTCTGCGAGGCGGTGAGCCCTCTTTTTTTCCCACAGCCTTGGTTGCCGCTCCCTTGTTAAGAGTAGTTCTCGACCTAGAGCTTTGCACACTGGCTATGGCAAGGATGGATGGAGAAGAAGGGCTTATGAGGACGAAGGTAGAGTAATTTTCGTTTAGGTAGTTCCCCTTTTTATAACCTAAGTACCGGCACTAATACTAAAACCTGCATAGTGGGAACACGTTCAGGTTTGGTACGTACTAGTAGGTGTGAGAAGGCTTGCACTTAATTGTAGCACTAGTACTTTGGAATGTGATGGGAACAAGGTAAAGATTAATTGATGGTTTTGGTTTCGAGGCCCGAAACGGCTCCCGATGAGTTTAGTGGAACATAAATTTCAAGTACTCCCTCCATCTCAGTTTAAGGCTTGCACATGTACCTAGGTCGTGAATGTAACTTATATAAAATAAATTGTTTAACATAAAAATATATCAAAAATAGAATATTTGATGTTCAAATGCGGTCGCACAAGTCAGTGATGTAACTGGTCGTACATGTCAGACCAAGCCGATGCGTGTCCCTTCGGTGAGACGCGGGTCCGACCGACCGCCTGTTGGTGCGACTAACCGTAAAGTATTACGCGATGGAGGCTTCGGTTGATTGTCACGACCAAGCATTCTAAAACTAGTGATAAATCAATTACCGTATTTTTCCAAACAACCAAGTATTTTCACAAGAATACAATATATATAGATGGAGTGATTGTCAAGGTTGCAAACCGACATGGTGTTGCAAGTTCACTGCAGCAGCAACCGACTACTAGGTCACTGCAGCACTGGCGGGGAAGGAGGGCAGCTCATCGCCTACGATGCATGCCCAGCGGCGCCGCCTCAACTGGTCATGGGATTTGGCTTCTCCTACCACCCATTTGAACAGTTGCACCGACTGCTCATGCCATTGCGCATTCTTTCCTCCGCAGTCGACTCCGTGAATATGATCTCTGCCATTAGCCCTAGCTCGAAATCAACGCGACGCTGCCAGATGCTGACATCCCTCAGCATCTCTCCCCTGAGATCAACTTGCGCCTCCGCCTTGTGCTGCGCCAGGCGCAACTCCTTGGAACTTCTCTCCAATCGATGTGATTCTTCCTCAATCCGATTTTCCCTTGCTGCCCACCACCTGAAATGCAGCCCTGGCATGTCCTTCGGCGCCACCGATCTGCTATTCCAAAGCAATGGATCCCCTCTAAAACACATGTGGGTTTCGCTCAAAGGCAACAGTGCTGCGGGCCGGAACGAGAGGGCAGCCCATGGGATCCTGGAGTCTAAGGGATTATCCATGGCGGGATCCGGTGGGCGAGGCAGGGAGGCGAGCCTAGGCGCTGGGAGAGCCCTACGAGGCTAAGATAAGGATAGTAGTACTCCACTCCATCCATATTTAAATACAAAGGCCACCAACAGTAGCCCTAGCAAAAATTGATCATGCTGCCAGCGTCTTGGTTTATTGGCCCCCTTTTGTGCCACTTTTTATGACATGCATAAATATTATGTTACTTAAAAATATGGTCAAAAATTGGCACAAAATACGAAGGAGACCAATGGAAGTAGCAACCCATGATTTAACTACTCGTATGCATGCATTGGAGTAGTAATGTCTTTCTTTCTCCCTCACGTCCACTCAATTTGCATGCGCTGTATTAGTTGACCATCAATGAAGTGAAGGACTTTACACGCGTCAAATTATCACATGGGGTGGATCTTCGTACAAAAATGCATCCCCCCATGTACCCGCGTGTGCGTGCGAGGGAATGAGTGCGTGTGTGGCGTGCTAATGTCTACTACACAACCTTCTTTTTGTATACGTTGTTGGGCCTCCAAGTGCAGAGGTTTGTAGGACAGTAGCAAATTTCCCTCAAGTGGATGACCTAAGGTTTATCAATCCGTAGGAGGCGTAGGATGAAGATGGTCTCTCTCAAGCAACCCTGCAACCAAATAACAAAGAGTCTCTTGTGTCCCCAACACACCCAATACAATGGTAAATTGTATAGGTGCAGTAGTTTGGCGAAGAGATGGTGATACAAGTGGTATATGGATGGTTGATAACAGTTTTTGTAATATGAAAATATAAAAACAACAAGGTAACGAATGATAAAAGTGAGCGTAAACGGTATTGCAATGTGTTGAAACAAGGCCTAGGGTTCATACTTTCGCTAGTGCAAGTTCCCTCAACAATAATAACATAAATGGATCACATACCTATCCCTCAACATGCAACAAAGAGTCACTCCAAAGTCACTAATAGCTGAGAACAAACGAAGAGATTATGGTAGGGTACGAAACCACCTCAAAGTTATTCTTTCCAATGAATCCGTTGGGCTATTCCTATAAGTGTCACAAACAGCCCTAGAGTTCGTACTATAATAACACCTTAAGACAAAAATCAACCAAAACCCTAATGTCACCTAGATACTCCAATGTCACCTCAAGTATCCGTGGGTATGATTATACGATATGCATCACACAATCTCAGATTCATCTATTCAACCAACACATAGAACCTCAAAGAGTGCCCCAAAGTTCCTACTGGAGAATCACGACGAAAACGTGTGCCAACCCCTATGCATTGGTTCATGGGCGGAACCCGCAAGTAGATCACCAAAACATACATCAAGTGAATCACGCGGTATCCCATTGTCACCACAGATATGCACGGCAAGACATACATCAAGTGTTCTCAAATCTTTAAAGACTCAATCCGATAAGATAACTTCAAAGGGGAAACTCAATCCATTACAAGAGAGTAGAGGGGGAGAAACATCATAAGATCCAACTATAATAGCAAAGCTCGCAATACATCAAGATCGTGCCAAATCAAGAACACGAGAGAGAAGAGAGAGAGAGAGAGAGAGAGATAAAACACATAGCTACTGGTACATACCCTCAGCCCCGAGGGAGAACTACTCCCTCCTCATCATGGAGAGCACCGGGATGATGAAGATGGCCACCGGAGAGGGATTCCCCCTCTGGCAGGGTGCCAGAACGGGTCTAGATTGGCTTTCGGTGGCTACGGAGGCTTCTAGAGGCGGAACTCCTGATCTATTGTGCTTCCGGATGTTTTTAGAGTATATGGAGATATATAGGCGGAAGAAGTACATCAGGGGAGCCACGAGGGGCCCATGAGGGTGGAGGGCGCGCTCAGGGGGGTGGGCGCGCCCCCTACCTCGTGGCCTCCTCGAAGCTTCCCTTACGTGGACTCCAAGTCTTCTGGGCTTCTTCTGATCCAAAAATAAGTTCCGTGAAGTTTCAGGTCAATTGGACTCCGTTTGATTTTCCTTTTCTGCGATACTCTAAAACAAGGAAAATACAGAAACTGCCACTGGGCTCTAGGTTAATAGGTTAGTCCCAAAAATCATATAAAATGGCATATAAATGCATATAAAACATCCAAGGTTGATAATATAATAGCATGGAACAATCAAAAATTATAGATACGTTGGAGACGTATCACGTGCGTCCACATCTTCGCTTCGTGCATGTACCACCAGTGTGCCTCAGAGAGGACGAGTACATTCTTCTAGAACCAGCAACACGTCACTATGATCAATCCACACAAGGAGGTCTCGACAACGCCTCCACATGTGCCACGTGGCTTCATAAACTGTAAGAGAGACACCGTGTAGCGTGCTATTGAAATTCTAATTTACGTGTTTTGCACATACTCGAAGTACTAGTAAGGTACACGTGCATTGCACACATCCGATTTGGCAACCAAATTATGAATAAATACCACACTATAGCATGTAAGATTTGAGTCATATATGTCTGATGTAGAGTTCGTTTAATTCTTATAGTTCATCTCATTCAAAATCAATTAGTTTTTATAAAAAAGCTAGGGCCTCTTTGATTTGTAGGATTTCCAAAGCGTGGGAATAGGAAAAACATGGGATTAGAGTGGAATGTCGTCTTGAATCCTACAAGATTGTACGAGTTTTTGATTGTGCATAGAAAAAAAGCAGGATTATTTCAAAGAGGTTTGAGTGGATGGGATGTTTCCTATGAAATCTAGTGCAAATGAATCCTATGGAAAAATTCCTATGGTTTACAATCCTACGAATCAAACAACCAAGATAGGAAAAATTCCTAAGGGTTAGAATCCTCCAAAATTCCTTTGAGAATCCTTTAAATAAAAGAAGCCCTTAATCTATTTTATGATTCATGGAATTGTGCGTTGTAAAGTATAAAGTAAAAACAAATAATGGCAATTCAACTAGACAAAAAAGTTTGTGCGGTTATGATACGAAAGATTCTAGAACAAAGGAGAAGCACTTGTGTTTTGAGGTTTGTGCATTATGCTTAAGTTCAACCATGGAGTCTGCTAGATTGTACATGTGGCAAAATCTGGTGGGGGGCTAGAATATTGTGCGAGGGGCCAAGTGGAGGGAGACTATGAAGGAGTGCACAAGTGCGAGATCGATATTTAAAGAGAGGGGGCAAGAACGTGCGCTGTTGTGCGCAGTGGCGGAGCCATGAAAAATAAATGTGCTAGGAGGCCAAGCATTGCTAATACTTTACGAGGAAGGCCAATTCATCAACTTAAACCATTTTACCAGTAATTGTCTAATGATCACATTCATATTAGCCTCGATATATAGTGATGTTAGGGGGGGGCAGGGCCCTTGCTGCCCCCTATCTTCGCCACTGTGCGCGTGTCTGAGAGATGAAGCGAAAGGCATGGATGATGAGAGGGGGACGTTGGATATATAATTAATGTGGGTGTATTAGCTATGTAATCCTATATAGATAGGTATAGATTGATCGATGTGGATGTGGGAAAGAGGGTGAGACCTCACTAGATATATAGATTGATCAGTTTGTGTGGAAAACTGTGAAAGATCTAGCTATATATACACACACATAGAGGAACATCGATCGTTGCGCATGCACGTGAGAGATAAAGAATGCCCGATTTGATGGAGAGGGGGAGGTGTGTGTGTGTGCATGCATGGGAGACCGACCTGAAGAAAAAGATTGCATGTGTATGATGGATAATGCCGACTGGTAGTGTGTGTGCATGCATGCACGAGAGAAAGTTAGTGGTACAATTATAAAGAGAAGACGACCGTGTGGGTGTAAAAGACTAGGTGAGGTCATAATCAATGTAAAGTTGAATTCAAATATTTGAATAAGAGATCATCATGTTTGAAACCCATGCATGCATGAATATAACTGAGATATGCGCGGTGTGGTTTGGAAACGAGCATGCTGTACTGTATACACATTGAACAAGGTCAGACTGATTTGAATTTGAGATACCGATGGCAGACATTGTTTGGCCACATTGCATCCGTACATGGACACACTATTCTAATTGGAGATGATGGGTGGCTTTCGCATCACATATCTATATCTATAAATCTATATATTTTTTATATAGTGTGCGGATAACTTTAACTTTGAAAGATGGTCATTGGATGAAGCCAATCCGATGGTGTAGAGATGGCAAATTTGAGCACTACTGGCCGTTGGATATCATCTAGATTCCACCAGATTTTGCCACATGTACAATCTAGAAGACTCCATGGTTGAACTTAAGCATAATGCACAAACCTCAAAACACAAGCACTTCTTCTTTATTCTAGAATCTTCCGTATCATAATTAACCAAATGTTTTTCTACATGATTTGCCATTATTTGTTTTTACTTTATGCTTTACAACGCACAATTCCATGAATCTTAAAATAGATTTGCTTTCTTATAAAAACTAGATGATTTTGAATGAAATGAACTATAAGAATTAAACGAACATCTACATCATGCATATATGACTCAAAGCTTACATGCTATAATGTGGTATTTATTCATAATTTGGTTGCCAAATCTCATGTGTGCAATGCACATGTACCTTACTAGTCTAAATGGTGTGTGTGTGTGTTGTGCATGTTAAACATATTGTACGTAGTATCATACATGGTTTAGATCCCGAACATCTAGCTAGAGCATACATGTACTATGATTTGAATTCAACATAAAATGGATACATATATTTGAATTTGAGATCATATGTACATGTAGTTCGTATTTATATAGGAATTTACTTCTCCTATATTCATGTCATCTGTTGTGAAGACAATATTTAGATGGTTGTATAACTAACCTGAGTACAATCCCATTCAAACAGGGAAAATGTACTCAAATTTAGTCCATATCCTAGACAACACACATTGTTTTTTTATTGTTGAGGGAAGTGCAAATTGTTTTGGTACTGTACATGTTATGTTTGTTGTCCCAATTTTTTTAGTTTTTGTTGTTGTATTTGAATGCATTTCTAGTAATATAGTAAAACGGGACATGGCTCTCTCTAGTGATGAGGTGCGAATTGTCTTTTTTTGGGTACATGTTAAGCTTGTTCTCCCGAAATTTCAAGCCGCGCCTTGTTATGCCGAAATTTCAAGCTAGCATCTCTGTCTATCGTGCTGCGAGACTCCCGCCTCTTCAACCCGCGCCTTGTTACCCCGATATATTTAAGATATATCTTTGTCTCGTTGTGCTCCAAAAACTCCCTCCATCTCAACCCGCGCCTTGCTATCCCAAAATTACAACCCGCGAAAACTCCCACCTCCTGCGAAATCCCGACACGTTAAATGCCCGTGATACCCCTGAACCGAAAGAACCGCCTAGATCAAATCGGTGGGGGTAGTTTCGTAACTTACCCTAAATTTTGGACAAGCGCGTCCCTAAGCCATGGTTCCCCACTCCCATCCCATCCGCCCACCCATTCGTACACCGAGGCCACGAGAACCCGTGAAGCCCCACACCCACACCCACACCCTCCCCCGTCCGCCACCTATCCAGAGCCTCTTCCTCGATGACGTCGTCCACAGCAACACCTCGACGTCCCTCATACATCGTACCGGATGAGGATCCATCACCGATCTCGTCGTCCCGCCGGTTGAGCCACCCCGTCCTCCACCTCCAAGGAGCTGCCCCGATGTTCCCCTCGTCTTTCGTGCCACCTCCATTCCCACACCGCCATGTGCACCTGCACCACCGGAAGAGCAGCATCATCACCATTTCCTCGAATGAAGCTAAGGCCTAATCGGTGCGACCAAAGAGGTTGTACACTAATCGTCGCATTTTCTTCTTGATTCGATCTCACGGTGCTGCCAGTGCTCGGTCCCGAGCCGACATGGCGCGGCCCCATCCACGGCGGCATCGCCGGCCACTTCTTCCATGGCGTCGCTCCCTCGACAGCGACGTCCACATCAGTAGGAGCTGCTGCTGCTTTAGCTCTGGCTCGCGCTACTGCTCTGCTCTCACTCTCGGTCCCCTGCCTGGTCTGCTCTTCCTATTGCTCTTGCTCTTGCTCTTGCTTGCACTGCTGCTCTCGCTCTTGCTCTTGCTTGCGATGCTGCTCCGATTTGGCTACACATCAGTCGACTGAATCGACTTTTGGGTCAATCAATTTTTAGGGGATGGGGGGCTTGCCGTAGTTAAGGAAGAACCAGCCGCAGCGGGGAGGGGGCTCGCTGGAGAGGTACCCCACTATCTATCTTAGGGTTCAGGGTGGGGGCGGTGGCGTGGGGATTGCCAGAGAAAAAGCTCGGCATGGGGGGGCTAGAGGGATGGCCGGGGCGGCAGCGGACCGACGGTGGGGAGTGGTTTCGTGGCGGGCGGGGTGGCGCACCGCGGGCGGCGGGGGCGGTGGTTTGGCCGCTGGTGGCTGGCGGGTAGGGGGGGTGGGGGTTGAAGATGAACTGCTACATGACTAGCTGCCCCGGCTCTTGCACGTGTTGCTGCTACTGCTTTTCTGCTACTAGTGCGTTCAGTTTCGACAGTAAAATTCAGTTTTGACAGCAAGATTCAGTTTCGACAGTTAAGTTCAGTTTTGACAGTTAAATTCAGTTTCGACAGTTAAGTTTAGAGATGAGAGGCTGATGTATTTTACATGTAGCACTTTGTGATTGTGTATTTTACGTCATCTATTGGAGATGCCATTAGAATTCCACTCAGGATAACGTTGTCTCTCTTGTCCTGCTTTAGCCTCGGCGTCGCACAACTCACCAGAGCTGCTCCAACGACGAAACCCTTCATCACAGCGGAGCAGTATCCCGAGCTCCATCTCCAGATGCCTAAGATCTTCTTCCCCTCCTCCGACAGCCAAGTCAGCCGGAGCATCCTCACCGACCAACCCAATCACGCTGAGATCGACATGACTTCGCCAAAGAGGTTGTACACGTGTTGCATCTCTTTTTTACTCTACATGTTATATATATTATCCACCGATCACACGTAGTAACGTGAAATGTGATTATTTTATCCTACTATATGACAAGAAGTGAGGTACCAGGCAACTTAGCTATCCGTGATGGACACTCTTGAACGCCATCATTATTTATCTCTATGCGTTTGAGTTGTGCATTTGTCGATGGGCCTAGGAGTTGAGCTAGTGGGGCAGTGGCCGGGGTCCAAAGTAGTAGAATTAGCACAAAAACATTTTTTGAGTGTAGGCTTTTCCTTGCTCAAGCCTGCCTACTAGAATCACTAGCGCTTGAAAGGAAAAGTGAAGGAAACACATAGGAATTGGAAAGTTTCCTATGGTACTACTATGCATGCATTTGGTTCAAAGGAATGGAGCAAAGAAAAACTGTAGGATTTGTTCCTTTAGTGTCTCCTTGAAAGAAAAATTGTAGGAATTTTAATTTTCACTTGTCCTCCTTTTCAAATTCCTATTCATTAAGCACAAGACTAAGAGATAGTAGCATAATAGCATTATAACCATACATTTTCTTGTGGTTTGACTTAATCTCACCATGCTTTTTTGCATCCTGTGATCTTCCAATTCTTCTGAACCAAACACCCAGATTGGTAGAAATCCAGTGATTCTAAATTCTCTATTTTGCACGTGCATTCCTATCCTATTCATGTCTATTTCCTATCCCTGCATTGTTAGAATCCTCAAATTCAAACAAGCCCTTACACAATTACTTCTGCTACAGATATGTGTCAAAGAAAACCTTGTGTGCTTTGTCCTGCTCCTGCTGCGCTGTGTTCCACCCCAACTCAGCTGCTCCAACGATGGAAGGGTTCACCACTGCAGGGATCCGCTCTCCAGACTGTCTTTCGCCGCCTCAGATCTTCTTCCCCGCCACCGGCAGCCATGACAACTCCATTACCATCATCAACTAAGCAGATGACCTTGAGGACTACACGGGTCCGCAAGAGAGGCTGCAGTCTTCCGTGTCTGCTTATGTTATGCATGGCTTAATATGATGACATGCTACTTGATCGTCGCGTTCACCTATTAGACTTCAAGTCAGGTCCAAACTAATGCTGAAACTTGAGTTTTTAAATGGTTGTGGGGTACATATTGGAGTAGCAATCAGTACTATCTGTCTACTATCTGGTTAATCTCGGGTGTCTACTATGAGTTTCATGTTGGGTGCAAACAAAAATTAAAGGAGCAATTATCTGTATTTTTTAACTAAAGCTATTATCTGCCTGCTATCATTGGTTTAGGGTCTATCCACAGTTTGCTACCATCACTCTAGATTTGTGCATGCACTCCTTACATAATCTCACTATGTTTTATTCCTATGCATGTCAGTTATTGTACACAATGGAACTGAACATGTGGAGCAAAAGAGACGAGCCTTGCGTGGCAATAAAATTTCATGCAGACGTCACTCCATGAAAGGCAGCCCTCCTCCACCCATTTTGGATTGTAATCAAGAGGAAGATAAATGTTCTTAGGGGGATTCAAAAGAAGAAGACCACTCCTATTTACCCCATGAAGTCTTCGCTCTAACTTGGCATGCTGATGTTGGTAATATCATGCATATGGTGCCTTGCATTCCTTACTTTATACATCAAATATGTCATCTGTTTAGTTTAGACACGCTTTGCATGAATGCCATCTATTTAGTTTCTTTATCATGTATGTGAATCATGCAATGCCATCTTGTTTAGCCAGGCATCATATATGTGAATTTTGCAATGCCACCCTGGTTAGCCAGTCATCTTATATGTGAATTATATCATGCCATATGTGTTAAATTTGTCAACAATTTTAGTACATTCAATTACTCTTCATGTGCATTAGTCATTCGACACAGTCATGGAAAAATCTGGAGTGGAAACAAGGTCTTCAGAGCAGACAATGCTATCTGACGAAGCGCATGTCTTGCTAGTTACAAATAGCTCCTCACAGGAGGATTTAGAGACAGATGACCAGTCCTATTCCCCCCCCCCCCGAGGTGCATGCTCTAACTTGGCAGGGTTATGTTGCTCATATCGTGCACATGGTATCTTGCATTTCTATGTCATTTGCTTAGTTTAGACATGCTTTGTGTGAATGCCACCTGTTTAGTGTCTAATTACCATATATGTGAATTATGCAAGGCCATCTTGTTGTAAGACATTATATACGTGAATTATGCAATGCTATCTTGTTGCAAGGCATTATATATATTAATTATGCAATGCCATGCTGTTTAGCCAAGCGTCATATATGTGAATTATATCATGCCGTCCTTTTTTGTATTTCTCGTTGCATTTGTCGACAATGTTTGTACATTCAACTGCTCTTCCTATGCATCAGCCATTTGAATTGGTGATGGAGAAATCTGGAGCAAAAACAAGGTTTTCAGAGCAAACAATGCTACCAGCTGAAGCAGATATCTTGCTGGTTATAGATAGCTCTTCATAGGAGGATTCGGAGGCAGATGACCAGTCCTATTATCCCCCTGAGGTGTATGCTCAAATTTGACAGGGTTATATTACTCATATCATGCATATGTTGTATTGCAATGCTTAGTTTTTACATCATATACGCAATATTGAATGCCATCTCCTTAGTTGACACATCATATATGCGATTGCCCTCTGCTCACTTGCTTAGTATATAAATCATATTTTTAATTATATCATCCATGATGTTTACATAGACAACATGTATCTGAATTATGGCATGCCAACCCATTTTCTAAAGACATAATATATTTATATCATCTCATCCTATTTACATAGTCATCATATTTTGAATTATGTCATTCTATCCGTGAATTATATCATGCCATCATGTTTCCATCGACGGCATGTTTGTGATTTATGGCATGCCAACCACTTTAATAGACACATCGTATAGTTATATCATGTCATCCTGTTTATATAGTCATCATATTTTGAAGTATGTCATTCTATCCTGTTTAGTTAGCCATCATACATGTGAAATTGTGTCATGCTATCCTGTTTAATTAGCCATCATATATGTGAAATTATGTCTTGCTATTCTGTTTGGTTAGACAACATAAATGTGAGTTATTTCATGCCCTGTTTTCTTCCCTACTATCCATTGCACCTGTCTATCTTACAATGTCTGTACATTCAATTACTTTTCTTGTTTATCAGCCATTTCAATTGGAGGGGTGATGGCAGTATCTGTGGGAGTAAAAACACGGTCTTCAGAAAAGATCGTGCTACCTGTCGATGCAGATAGAACCACAGTTGTACTTGCCCAAGAACCAGCCCACCACACATAACTGAGACTCACGAAGATTGTACCCCTACCCAGCTGGACAAAGAACCAGCTACACCCCTTCTAACCCCAACCCCAGTAGATAGTAACCTAGTTCCAGCTGACACAACCCTGCCTCCACCATAGAGCACCCAAACACGAGCAGTTAGTAAGGCAACTACAGTGCCCAAAGCACGAGGACCACCACTCCGAACCCCAAGTCTATGCTTAAAGCAGAAGAAAGAATTGTTCTTAGGTCAGGTTCCGTAGCTATAGTTCATACTACTTTGCTCTTATATCATTGTATTTACTCATACCAACTAATTTCAAATTTGAAGGATGCAATTGAAACTCTAATGGCGCAACAGGTATGTTTTAAACCTGTTTCTTTAACGTGTTTGCTGTTGTAACTTGCTCTATGCTAATTTCAGTTTCAATTGAATAAACAGTTATGTTCTCATGCCATGCACATTACAAGTGTTGTTATTGCTGTGTAGTTTCCCACACTTATATTCTATCTATGCTGCTTTGTCTTAAATAGATATGATTCGAACTGTCTCTATCTTGATTTGGCAACATAAACTAGAATGATATAGACCATACAGCGACCATAATACATAGATATATGTTTGTTTCATGCTGTTATCCCGTCCACCTTACTACTAAATTGGTTTACCAAAATGAGTTTCATATACAACAAGGTAAACCTATGATGTGTTTGTTTGTTTCTCTTTTAGAACACGGATAAAATATTGGAGAGGAGTACGCCGTTATGCAATGGTAAAGGAAGTAATGCAGATAAGGTTCAAGATAGTGAGCCATCCCTATTGGTCTCCAAGAAAGCTGATAAAAACTATATTGAAGACACTGAGACAACCCCAAATTCCTATCTTGATGTAGTGTTCAAGTTACTGGCTACTACTGCTAGCACCAACTCTTCGAACTCGCTGCCTGAATCAGTTCGACTTCTTAGAGTCTCAACTTCAAGTTGAAAGACATCAATCAGATGTTATGCGACAGGAAGCCGAAGGACTGAGGAAGTCCCTGCAGAATTCAGATGCATACTTTCTGATGCAACAGCAAGTGCTAGAGGATATAAGCGCCAAACAAGAGAAAGTTAATAAGCTTGCTAAGTATCTTGCCAACATTATGGGTACCCAGGATATTGTTTCTTGAGCTCTTCTGAAGCAGTTTCAGTTCTGGACTTGTTTTGCTGCGGCGTTTATTTGCATTGGTCGCCAACTTTGACAACCATTGTATATGATATGCTGCTATGTTCCCTATATTTGCACTGGTGGCGAACTTTGATGCCCAATGGATGTAATATGTGTAATAGCCGTGATAGCCTAGCGTAAGTTGCTTGCTTATTTATTTCCTTGTTGTCTTGTTTATTTATTTGCTTGTAGTCAGTGCAGTTCTTTTTCCACGGTTTGCTAGTGGCCGCAATAACCTATTTTTTAAATCTAGGCCATAATAACCATGGGCTACATATTTACTGTAGTTACCATGGGCCTCCTACGGGTTGTAGAAACAATGGGACTTCTACGGGCCGTAGCATCAATAGGCCTTCTACGGGCCGTAGCATCAATGGGCCTTCTATGAGTCGTAGCATCAATGGGCCTTCTATGGGCCGTATGATCGATCGGCCAAACATGGGCCAATAACAGACCGCATTATGGGCCGTAAACGGGCTAGATTTGGAATCATCCGTTCATGGGCTGACAATAACAGGCCGTCGTTAATCGGCCGTATTTGATGACGCTATGAAAACTGCCCAACGGATTAACAGGCTGCAAACGGGCCGATTGTAACCACAGGCCGAATTTGGCCCACAAGCAGAAAAGGCCAGTAACGGGCCGTAAGTAACCGAATGTTGGAAATGAGCCCAAGAATAAATGGGCCCCGAGAAGGCCAAAAGATAACACGAGTTGGAAACGGCTCAATGAAATAATGAGCCGTTAATGGGTACTAGCAAATATGCCCGTGCGTTGCTACGGAAGAAAACAAATATATGTCCATATGTATCTAACGCATGGACATGTGCTATTGCAGCGAAAGAAACTCACTTATAGCTAAGTGATGGTAAGATTTGTCCCAACCAAAAACTTCATCAATCTTAATCCTCCTTTTATTAAACAACATACATGTGCAATAAATGTATTTGTCAACCAAGGAAGGCTGAAGATTTGGAACATATATATGCTTATGATTGATTGTCATCCAAAACATGGAATCATCAGTTTGAGAGTAACTTTCATTACAAAATAGACCGAAGAAACAAAAGAAAAAACAACGCCTCGCCTAATAAACTATCAATGGATATACCGTATCCGTGTCAGAGTGACTTTAACACTTGACTTTAAAAAACAATTAGCCAGAAGAAGACTGAAATTTCTAGCCATTTAAAATTATAGGATAGTGTATAATGATGTAATAGAATAATAATTTAACCATGTAGAAAGCTAGAATATCTTAAACATAATTATAGTTAGATGTTTTATTAAAGAATTACTTATCATTGAGGTTTCTCATTTGGTCAACTGCATTGGCATAAATCAGACATGTATATAGGCCAATTGAGTGCATAAGAATTGCTCACAAATAGATTCAGAGGTGTACTTTAGTTCTGAAGAGATGAGTTCTCCCTGTCCTTCTGAATTTCTCTCCATACCAAACATCTGCACACTTCGTTGTCGTCGTCAACACCACAACAATAGTCCTATAAATAATATATACAGAAGATTACTCACAAACCAATAGGTTACCAGCTTGCTAAAATAATCCGCTCCTCCATCTTCCTACCCTTCAGCATGATAGCCTCAACTGCATATGGTATACTTCACTGGAATAAAGATGCAAACAATACGATGAAGTGCTAAAAACAGGTTGTCGAAGTAAGGTTAAGAACTGGATCAGGTAAGCATTTAGGAATATCTAAACAAAGAACGTGGCACAAAATAATTCTGATGCGGAGATGACACTTTGTTCCTATAAAAAAGATAACGTGATAACCTCAATACGACGACTTCATGAAATTCAAAGGAAAACCCATACAGGAAAACAATGATCAACATTAACCTATACGGCATGTAAATATATAATTCAGAAATAAACATCTTGCTCTTTGCACATTACATCATCAATGCCTCGCATATGAGAAACTTCACTGGGACAAAGATGCAAACAGTATGGTGAACTGCTAAAAGTAATGTTCAGAACTCACCATGAGGCATATCTTTACGAAGAACGTACCACAAAAGAATTCTGATGCGGAGATGCACATTTTTCCTATAAAAAAATAAAGTGATATCCTTGTAACGATGTCTAAAAAATTTAGAGGGAAAACCAAACATGCAGACCATCATTTAATCTGTACGTCATGTATAACTCGGAATCAACAGCTTTGTCTTGTCTTTACACATTGAGCACAACAGTTTCAAGGATCTTGCTACAGTACATAGATCCTAGGAACAATATCATGCTCTAGGAACTACATTTTATAAGTGGCGTACATATATCCAAATAGTGGACAAACTGAATCAGAGTTCATAAAAAATATTGAAAGAGTAGGTGAGGTTCTGGGAGGAGGAGAAATAGGTTAGTGACCGTGGTCGGGCTGGACGAAATCGTCAGTGTCAAACTCAAGGTCGGACTTGAGGATGTCCTGGCCGAGCTTGTTGGCGCGGGTCAAACACTGCCTCGGCAAGTATCTCATGGAGCTTAAGGCAGCAGTGCGGGCCCATGACACAGGGCCAGGTAAATATGCATTGCAGTAAATACAGAGGGGGGAAATAGTGGATCTGCGTCCAATTCTTGTAGAGCCTGCTATATAAATTACCCATAGAAGGCCAGACTTAACTGAGAATTAAATTTCAGAGAGCGTTCACTTAAATAGTCAAAGAACAATTGTTAATGTCATGGAAAAATAGAGTGATTTAGACACATCCTGTAGAATATATCACACTGAATTTCTAAGTTATATATATAATTACAACTGACATTGTTGATGCAATGCTAGCAGAAGAAAAACGCATGGTAGAACAATTATCATTAAAACCAAGAGGTTAACAATTAATTGGTGCTATGCTGTAACTTCGGGCCAAGAGTGTTCATATTTCAGTCGATCTATCAAAGGTGTTCAATGGTATCTTGGTCTATGTCGTTAATTGACCATTGATACAATTAACAATAGTAAACAATTCTCAGGAGCAAAACGGTAAATGACTTAGGGATCTTTCAAAAATAAATTGCATCAATAATACTTACAAAGGCATAATTGCATATCCAGTCCCAAGCTTCCCTGCCTGTTTCCCGCCACATGTATGCATTGCAGCCATGTATGCCAAGCAAGTCTGGTCTGAGCCGCCGCAAGCTTGTTTGGAAGCACATTCATACACGATGGGCCATCGTGCCATCACTTGGGGTGTCTTTGGCTCGCTTGTAAATGAGAGTAAGGGAAAGAGGCAAGGTTGTGCTGCTACACCTCATTGTTTGTCCGCCCAGTCTGCAATGCTCTCTTCCGATAGGTTGGGGATGAAGTGGTTGCACGCGAGGCAAGCAGCGAGGTCGCCCGTATTGCCGTCGAGGACAATGCAGAGGGGCGGGGTAGAGTGGAGGCGGCACCGATTCTACACCAAACATCCTCACTTCCAATGCTACATGAACCTCCCTGCCTGGTCATCATGTTCTACTGACTGAAGTTTGATGTAGCCCTAAATATCTATATGCAACGGCAAGCACTGCACTTACTTTGCCAGCCCCTGCAATCAAAATTGTCAACATCCATAGAGCATAGTACATAAATACTCTCATTTTCTCAAGGGGATTAAACTTTAGGTGGCGAATAATTTCGGATTTGGTGAGAAAATCATGGACGAATATATTGCAGTAAAGCCTGCTGCCCCTGATATCTTCAAGCTCCTGCACCACAAACCAAATATCAGTGCACCACAAAACAAATCAAGGAAACTATTAATTTCTCTTATAGAAATCAAGGGAAGTATCCTAATCGTGCCATACTAATCTTAATACTCCTCTGCCTGCAACCACCCACTTCCTCTGCCTGTAGAGCGCCACACACATGAACACAGACGCATATCCAGCCACACGCACACACGCTAGGCCGCCGGGAGCACAACACAGGCACCACATATGCCACACTCGGCCGGATAGAGTCGCCGCCTGTTTGTGATGCAAGAGGATAGAGGAGGTTGGAGAGAGAGAGAGAGAGAGATTTAGAGAGCAGAAGATGGATGCTCACGCCGATTTGCTGTCGCATCCTTCAATCCGCTGCCGCCGCGTGTGTGTAGCTGCCATGGCGTTCATCCTCCTGAGGCACCGAATCCCTTTGAAATCCAAGTTTGGAACTCCATGGATATGGGCTAGAGATTGAGGAGGCTGGGTTGATGCCGGAGAATTTTAGGGGCGGATGGGGAAGGGAAGGAGAGCGGCAAATGGCCGGAGAAGAAGACTGGCCGCCGCCACCGGTGCCGTACCCGGACGGATCGAGGAGAGCCCCAGCTCGGGTGTGCTCTGGGCAGCTAAAAGAGGAGCATGGGCCAAATACCATAAACTACATGGTCGTTTTTGGAAGAACGAAATGTTTTCGCTGGTTAGCCACTTAAGTTGGAGCGCGGGTTGAGTATATGAAACAATAGGGACCTTTTTGCAAAAACGCCGCGACGGTGAACCCGGAGACTCAATCCGTGCTTTATTATTAGGGAGAGATAAAGTGGTACACTGTTCATTGCGGGCCAGATTCACCATGCGTCGTTAATGGGCCAAGAGTTACAAATGGCCTCGTATGGGCGGAAAGACATCATAGGCCATATATGGGATGGAAGTTACAACGGGCTGGAATCATATTGGACGGCCCACATGAAGCTACTGGGCTTAATTCCGATAGGCCGTAACAGACCGTGAGTTAGCGGACCGTAAATGGGCTATATACGAACAAGCCGTTAACAGGCTTTCCGTAGGCCGGCCCATTACCTTTTGACCAAGTCAAACAGGTTGGCCTTTTCACCGGAATAGGCCTCTGTTGGGTCGTGCCACGTGTCGACGTATCATAGGCGCCTCCTGTCCAATGAATGGATGACATCTGTCCCAACGGTGAGCCAACATGTGTTTCCTCCGGCCAATGAGAATTTTACATGTGGAAAATCCTTATTGGTTCGGGCTGTTAGCGGGTTATCGGATCCAAAACCGGACCCGATAGCTTAACGACGACCCATTACGGTGGATGCCACGTGTCGGTCACCGAAAGCACTTCCATGACGCGCCATTTATCATTATGGAAGTGGACACTTCCGTGATGATAATTTTGGTAATGTCATGGAACACTTCTACAACAGCACATGTATGACTATCTTGATTCTGTCATAAAATTGTCATGGATGTATATGCATGACAGAAAACGTGACCTGCTGTGACAAACACATATCATCATGGAAGTGTATTTTTTTGTAGTGCAAATGAGTGCGCTCGATTCATCCAGATGAGGTACGTGCGTGTCCGTTGGTTAATCGTATAGGATCAAGTCGGTCGGATAGTGTATGTTTAGGATCGCAATAGCTGATGAACGTTCGCTAGAAGATAAGGCATTTGTGAACTTTTTGCTAGCAGTTTCTTCAGATTTGCGTGGCATTTTCTTCAAAACATCATGTCAGTTTCTTCAGAGGTAGGCATTTTATTCAAAAAACTGCCACCTTCGGATCTTGCGTCGCAACTAAAACTGCGAGGAGCATATTAGTAGGCTAGCTAGTGATCGATCAGTAACTTGTAAACACCGAGCGAACATAAATAAGGAACTGCTAGTAACTTGTAAACACTAAGCACATAGAAATAAGGATCATGCTGTGCACAGTAGTAAGAGCCGATCTGTTCGAAATGTTCACATGAGACTCACAGGCCTGGCATTGTAATGTGTTCACATTAGTAGCCCAAATTCACAACCAACTAGTATAGTTCCCATACATAAGATCAACATGTTGATGCATCTCAATGATTCACAAATCATATACAAATATGTAGCTCCAAAAGCAAAGATCTAGAAAAACATATGTTCTTCCTAATAACATGGATGCTTCTCTGGGCCAACATTCAGTATAGAGTGAAAGACAAATTTGTTTGTGAAGTCTACAATTCCTCTTGCAAACGTAAGTGGTTTCACCAACAGCTGGAACCATGAGAATGAACCACACATGATGGAGGAAGATCACATGCAATATGATTTGGTCTTCTCTCGATCACACGGCAAGACTATTTTCAGAATACAAACTTTAACTTAGGAAAAATGATGCCCATTGTATAACCATACCAAAGCAATGAATCACCTAGTGTTGGCCAATAAATAGTATAGTACTACTTTTGTGCAGTCCATGAAGTGACTATCCAATCTTTCTGCGTCTATTTTCAAATGGCACTGCATGCAGTGACTATACTATTCTCTTGTCCAGTTCCACCAAAATTGAGGCCACTTTGTTTGTTTTCCAAATAGCAACAGGCAGGCATCTGTCTGCATAAATATCAAGCAGCTAGTAAACATATACCACACCTTGTATTTTTGGTTTAAACACGTCTCTTCTAGTCATTTACCCTTACCATCTGTCATGTTTTGCACTGGACAATTTGACACTGTCATGTTTTGCCCTGGACAATTTTGTACTGAATTGATTTGCTGGCACAAAGCAGAAATATAGCGCCTATTCTTCATCAGACCAAGGATATCCATGTTCGTAATGTTGGAAGAGGTGAAATCAATACAACCAAAATTGAGCATCCTATCATTGAATCATGTCCTGCACCTCCAATATAGGTCCATCCTGCCAATAAATTCACATGTAAACCACTGATATTACTATCTAATGACAGTACAAAAAGAGTAGCAAGATAGTTGAAAACCATGTACCTTCGTAATGAACAACTCATAGTGCCACCAATTGGATATACTGGTTTGGAAGCAAACATGCTCATAATGTTGAACCATTTGGACTTTTTGTGCAGTTTCACTAAAATCGAGCATCCCTGTTTGCACATATATTGAAAGTGTGATTACTATAAAAGTGGCACTAGTTGAAGCATAGACTCAAAAATATAAGCATTCCACTTTCTTAATGGGGGAAGGTAGCAAGACTGTGTCTAACCACCTTTTTGAGGGAATAAATAAGGCAACAATGGCTATTGTCAGGAAGGCAAACATAGTATTTTCTGAAAGATTGAGCCATTCCTGACCTTTCCTCCTCTTTTAAGCATATTTTGTGCAGTTCAACTAAAATAAAATGCCATCACCACCTTGACAATTCAGTGACACTGTACAAAAAGCAATGACTTACCATTACATCATGATGTCAGGTATGTGATCGACATACATTAGAGATAAACATGCAGACTTCCTCCGATAACATAATGAACATTAATTTTAACAAAGGTGTGACTAGATTTACCGGCATAATTTGAGTGAACTCTACAGCCTTTGTTCCTGAATATAAGACGTTTTCATAGTTCAATTTAAAGCACCCAAACGTCTAGTATTTAGAAAAACAAGTAGTAGTTTTCTTGAGAACATATCTGGGAAAGCTTGCCACACCTTATATATCTCCATACGCTAATGCAGCGCCATTCGAATAGTACAAATATACAATAATCCCATGGCTAGTGCAACAGTAGAGTAGTTTTTTTATTACGGGGTACAGTACAATGGTTTTGCCGAATAGATTTCCATAAGCTAGCATCGGAAGATTTCTATAAGCATTAACTATACAAAATGTAAAGGTAACAAATTTCAACATTGGTATACTAGCTGTGCAGCAGCATTAAACTAACTACAAAAGTCTGAGGGTAACTAGCATTATTAGCTAACGACAGTATAATTTTTTCTGCAAACCATGTACCTTCAAGGTAAATATCATTTCTAACTCGAGGGTACTTGAAAAATTGCTATCCCAATCTTGATAATCGATCAAACATAAAAACTTGATCAACCGAATCAAGAAAACAGCCGGAGGAGGAGGTGCCCACTCTTGAACTTTCCTCTTCTCTTCATATTTTTTTGTGCAGTTTAACCAAAATAAAATGACATTAGCGCCTTAGCATTTTAGTGTCATTGTACAAAAAATTGACTTATCTTATGAAAGTGAGGTATGTAATCTATAAGCACTAACAGTGCAAAAATCTGAAAGTAGTAACACGTTTCATCGTTGGTATACTGGCTGCGCAACAACATTAGAATGCCTTAGCTGAAAAATCTTTAATACATCCACAATCAACAGCTAACCTTGAAATAATCCAGTGACATTAATGGCATTGCTTAAATTTATCGGTGGCATTAGACTGAGTGCGACATTAGTAAAATGTGGCATCACTTTAGCATTAGCATTGCTTTACTTTACCACTGGCGTTATACTAACATAAAAAAGTAGCAATAAGAGCATGGGAGGCCCATTCAGATAGTGGGCGCACCAATACGATGTACCTCCACAGACGCATAGAGTGGTGAGGCAGGGATGGTTGCCCAGAGCAACAAATATCCAGGCAGCATATGTGGATTATGTCCCATTTTTGTTCTCTTTAGCCATGTTTTTCCTATGTGAGGATAACAAACCGATCGAATTGGTCATTCTCTATTGCGTTGTCATGCCTTTCTACCCTTTTTCAACTAAGAGACACGAGACTCGTTCCTTAGCTACTGATTTCCCCTTTTCAAACATAGATGAGTCTGCATGAAGTAGGGTTTCCTTTAATAGTGCAAATTAAGGTTTTCGTCTGCGTGACCAACAGAGCAGAGGATAGCAAATTGGGGAGATGGTGGAGTGGAAAAAGATCCACATGCAATGACATGACAGATGGGGCAATAGAACAAGGGTATGGTTCGAAAAGAGGTAGCATACCTGAGGGTCGGCGGGAAGTGGCTTCGCTCATGGTCGTTGTCCTCTGCACACACTATGGCAGCGAGGTTGGGGACGAAGGCCATCCCGCGTGGGCGGTAGGCCTTAGAGGACGGCCTTGTCGTCGGTGCTTGACCTCGCTTGCCGACGACGAGTGCGTCAACAATGCACGTCCTTTTCTTCCCCGACGGATTTGTGACCATCGATGAGGAGGGAAAGAGAGGGGCACCACCATCTTTTTTACATTTGGAGAGAGGGTGATAGTGTGAGAAGCAATTGGTTAGCCCTTAGCAAGCAAGCGCTGAAGCTCCAGCCTATATATCTTTTTTGATACTAGTACTAGAGGTGGAGTTGTGTTAGAGTACTTTATATTTTCCCTGCATACAGTACCAGTTAGTCATGCTTCAAAACTGAACGACACGCCATTAAAATAATAAAGTCGAGAAATAATGCGGCACCTCGGGCCAACACGGCCAGATCGCATTTTGCACGAGAAATGACACACCATGTTTCGTTGATATGTGGTCCCGTTCCAACATGTCACTGAGATGACGACGAGTCCTTTTGTACAATTTCCAAACGGACGTCTATGTAGGCCGGGGCACCTCTTCCTGTACCGTGGCAACCCTCCATCGCCTTTCCCTCTTCATATGGAACTGATGTCGCATGCTCTTCCTCCCTCCATTTGCCTTCACCCTTCCTTCTGCCATTGTTTGATTGTCTTCTCCATGGAGGTAATAGGCCGGAAACGACCCCGTTATTCTTGCCCTGATCTGAAAGATGACGTGGTGGAGGAACTCACTGATTGGTGCGACATCAGCACCTCGGCTAGCATGGCAGGTTCGCTTAAGACCATTCTCGACTCACTAAATAATATAATTACAATGAACCCAAGGGTTTAGGAGCGGTTTGATCTCCCCTATCTTCTTCGCCATGACCCTGCTCACTAGAGCGGGGATGACGGAAGCCTCACCTTGTGCAAGTTGATGCTTCTTGATAATGATACATGTGATGTTAAGATGCCATCGCTTAAGGGTAAGGCCTGGGCAGGCGCAAATGGATATTGGGTTGTTTATATTGGGTACAACTGCGAGTGAGAACTTGTGAATGTGTACACTCGTCACCGGGTTCCACTTCCAAAAATCTCAGAGTGCCCTGAGGTTCAGCACACAGATGATCTACGTAGGTTCAGATACAATCATGGTGACTGTCATCTACAGAAGATAGCAATTTGTCGAGTTCCCAACCGCTCTTGGGATTACACGAACTATCATGTTCTTGCTATCTTCGACAAGCTTGTTGTCGTCCTTACTTCCACCCTCGATGGATATTTCTCAAAAATCAATTTCTGTACACGGGTGAGTACTGTGATGCAATTCAATACGAGAGTCTTGTGTTTGCTGCCACCACTCATGGCACTATTTTTGCATGGAATCCTTATTGTTTCGGTACGTTTGCCTTCCACCGTAATTAGAATTGTTTCATCCACGTGCATGCGAGTTAGTATCCCCGTACGAATTAACCTTCTTGTGTTTCCAAGGTGCTGTGAACAATCCACCACCTATACTTGAAATTTTTTATAACCAAGGGGGGAGATGACGATGGTGATGATCACGATCATGAGGACGAGCAGGACCTACATACTCAGTGGCGCCTGGCAACTTATTTCGATGGATCAGCTCTTATTGTATGTATACATGGCACTATTGATGTTACTAAGGAAGCAGGTGTTGTCTCCCGTTGTCGCACTCTCAGGACCTATTCCAACATCCGTTGCAGGGTATTCGGGGTGGATACTAGTGTGCTAGCACCAGCACCTTCTGCCTGGTTCCGTATTGATAGTCTTGAAGAAAACTAGCTCTTGCTTGGACAAAACTATCCAAGGATGGTGAAAGGTGATCCAGCTGATGTTGGCACAACGTTACTAACATTTATGAGAAGCAACTATATCTATACCTCGGACATTGCTATGGTTCCCTACCCTGTGTATCACAATATGCGTCCTGATATAGGCCGCTTCAGCCTGGATGATGAGTCCTGCGTTGGTCTCGATATTAACAATAGCTTCCCCTTCCCAGAGGCTTACTTATGGTCCAAAGCAAGCATTTCCAACACCGACGATTGGTTGAGATGAAGTTCATTTCATTGCCTAGTATTTGTTGTGTGATAAAAACTTTAGTATTTACTAGAATGTTTTGTTGGAAATAATCTATAATCCAACATGTATCCTCGTTGTCGTTGTGTGTTGACGACTTGTTGTATGTAATGAATGGTACATTTGCATATGCTTGTAATAAAATCAATTTATGAATGGTTTTCGGGCCGCTTCTTAGAGTGTGAGTACCATAGTAGTATGGCCAACATCCGATTATATGAAGTTGCCACATCACATAGAGCCAACCTAATAGTGGAGTATGCTAGTGCAATAGTTAGTCCTAGTAGTAGTATACCATCAACTAGAGCTAGGTGTCGCACGGAGGCCGAGAAATATGGTGATAGCGTGACTACGTGAGGTGGTGTACGTAGTATGATGTAGGCATAGGGCTTGCCATGTTTCCTACTCCTCCGATCTAAATGTGGAGAAGATTTGGTCGAGTTCTTCCTCCTTTTGCCGACATGTGGGATATCCAGCATCCAGGTCATGTCATGCAAGAAAATGGAGTGCTAGTTGAAGCCACATTATGTGCATCTTGGGTTAAACTGTAAATAGAATCTTACTCTTGAGTAACTCCAAAAGCGGCCACCAAAGATCTTTACTGGATTTGTTTTTCATTACCAGCACGTCGAGGTGAAAGATGTGCAGGTTCAGTGGGTCGTCTTGCGTTTTCACTGACATGTGGGAGCGCATGTGAGCAAGCAGACGATGGGAACACTTTGCGTGTCTGCTGGTTGGCTGAGAAGAGAGAGAAAGAGGAGGGCTCAGCGCAGACTCCAGGAAATTTCGCCACAATGTGAGTAGTACTAGTGGTGTACCGTACTCCTGGAGAGATAATGTGTTCGTCTACATAACCAGCACCTCGATATAGTAGGATGGCATGGGCCATAACTAGCATTCATGTCTAGCAGTATGGCACACACCACCCACACGAGTCCCATCTGACACCAATTTTCTTGGAGTCTGTGCTACAACTATCTCTTCTCCCTCCTGTTTTCTCTAACTCAACAATCGGCGGTGGGCAGGGTGGGGGTTCGCCGATAGTCGGTTTGCTCAACTGCGGTCCCACTTGTAACTGAAAATGCAACACAACATGCATTCCCCCTTGAGCAGCGTGCCGGACCAACCATGTGGGGGTGCAACGCGAACACGGCATGCTTTTCCTTTTGAACTTGTAACTTGTAAAATTTGGTTCTGCTCCATGGTGCGATGGATAGATAGAAATAATGATTTTCCCTAGTGTAATGAGAGGGTTGGTTTTGGCCCGGTTCATGCATGGAGTACGTACAAAAATTATGAAGTTGATGCGAAAGGTAAGATAATTACTAGTACAATATACTACTACATGGAATTTACGGAAAGATAAAGATACATATGGATCCATTAACGACATCCTCATGCCCTAGTGCATCGGGTCACCAACCGATGTGTGAGGAGCAGCGGCGTTGGCGGTGAGCTCACCGTGCTTCTGAACAATCCCGTCCAAGGTTGCCCTGTGGTCCAAGAAGGCCAGCGTCCTATCGTCCTCCTCTTGCACGTAGTAGTCCTTGTGGACGATTTGCACGTAGACGTGGGTGATTGTGTCGATGGCGTCTTGCTGTGCTAGGCGCTGCGCGGCGAGCGCGACCTCAAGGTGGACATTCTCTTGCGCACCGGCGGGCAGTCGTAGGGCCACCAGTGCGTCAAAGAGGTTGTCACCATAGATGCCGTTGAGGGTGGTGGGCATCGCAGAGCCTGGACACGTGGGCTGGAGGGGTACATCAAGGTCATCCGCGAGCTTCTTAACGATGGTGAACTTGTCGAGGAAGCCGATGAGGACCTCGTCGAACAAGGAGACAAAGCTGTTATCCAAGAGGCCTCTCGCCCTGGCGGCCTCAAGCACGACCTGGAGACGTTCCTTGGTGCCGGGCCGCAGGCCGGCATCGTGTACCATCTGGCACAGCCGGCTGATGCTCACACTCATCGCCTCTATGGGTCTAGCTTCTAGTCAACTGATCTTGCGATTGGAGTGATCACACTTGCCCTTGGTTAGGGTGCGTAGGTGTGTAGGATTTCGTAGATTGGACTGATGATCCTCTCCTCGTCGCCCTGTGAGAGAGCAATCACTGGTTGTATCTGGCACTTGGAAGGGTGTGTTTTATGAAGTATCCGGTTCTAGTTGTCATAAGGTCAAGGTACAACTCCAAGTCGTCCTGTTACCGAAGATCACGGCTATTCGAATAGATTAACTTCCCTGCAGTGGTGCACCACATAACCCAACACGTTCGATCCCATTTGGCCGGACACACTTTCCTGGGTCATGCCCAGCCTCGGAAGATCAACATGTCGCAGCCCTACCTAGGCACAATAGAGAGGTCAGCACGCCGGTCTAAATCCTACGACGCAGGGGTCTGGGCCCATCGCCCATTGCACTCCTGCACGTTGCGTACGTGGCCGGAAGCAGAACTAGCCCCCTTAATACAAGAGCAGGCTTACGGTCCAATTCGGCGCGCGCCACTCAGTCGCTGACATCACGAAGGCTTCGGCTGATACCACGACGTCGAGTGCCCATAACTATCCCCGCGTAGATGGTTAGTGCGTATAGGCCAGTAGCCAGACTCAGATCAAATACCAAGATCTCGTTAAATGTGTTAAGTATCCGCGAACACCGACCAGGGCCAGGCCCACCTCTCTCCTAGGTGGTCTCAACCTGCCTTGTCGCTCCGCCACAAAGTAACAGTCGGGGGCCGTCGGGAACCCAGGCCCACCTCTACCGGGATGGAGCCACCTGCCCCTTCAGCCCCCAACTCCAAACAGTACCACAGGTAATGTAACTGTGTAAAGTATATACTATATGCCCGTGATCACCTCCCGAAGTGATCACGGCCCAGTAGTATAGCATGGCAGACGGACAAGAGTGTAGGGCCACTGATGGAACACTAGCATCCTATACTAAGCAGTAGGATAGCAGGTAATGGTAACAACAGTAGTAGCAAGGACAGGCTATGCATCAGGATAGGAATAACGGAAAGCAGTAACATGCTACACTACTCTAATGCAAGCAGTATAGAGGAGAGTAGGCGATATCTGGTGATCAAAGGGGGGGCTTGCCTGATTGCTCTGGCAAGAGAGAGGGGTCGTCAACACCTTAGTCATACTGGGTAGCAGCGGCGTCGGTCTCGGTGTCTAGAGAGAGAAGAGGGGGAAGAAACAATAAATATAATGCAAACAAATGCATGACGATGCATGACATGACAAAGCGTGATGCTAGGTGTGCCCTAACGCGGTACGAGGTGGTACCAGTGAAGGGGAAAACATCCGGGAAAGTATCCCTGGTGTTTCGCGTTTTCGGGCAGAGGAGTCGGAGGGGGAAAGTTGCATGTTTGCTATGCTAGGGATGCGTGGCGGACGAACGGGCTGCGTATCCGGGTTCGTCTCGTCGTTCTGAGCAACTTTCATGTACAAAGCTTTTCCATCCGAGCAACGGTTTATTTTATATTAATTTTAAAAGATTTAAATCAATATTAGGATTTATTTAATTATTTAAATCAACATTATCCAGAACAGTGTTTGCTGACGTCAGCATGACGTCAGCAGTTGACCTGGTCAACCTAACATGTGGGTCCCGTTCGTCCTTGACTGTTTAGTCTAATTAGGGTTTAACTAATCCAATTACTGTTTAATTAAACTAACTAGTTAATTAGATTAGTTAATTAGGATTAATTAACTTAATTAATTAGTTAACTATTTTAATTATTATTTATTTGTTTTTATATTTATTTTATTTTTAATTCGTTCTGGGGTGCGGGGCCCGGCTGTCAATGGGCCACTAGCCTTAGCGGGCGCACGGGTGACGGGCGCGCGGGCGTGACCACGAGCACCCGATGGGGCAAGCTCGGGCCCTGGCCTCGGGCGAGACCAGCGGCGCGGCTGCCAGAGCGCGACGAGGCCCGGACCGGGCGGCATCAGTGATGCAAGCGAGTGGGGCGAGCAGATGGGGAAGGAGGCGACGGCGCGGGTCACGGGCAGCGTGCAGGGGCAGCGGTGCAGCAGCAGCGCTTGGCGATGCAAGACGCGGCGCGGGGGCGAGCGAGGGAGTGCGCGAGCAGCAGAAGCCAACGATGGCGGAGCAGAGGCGGGGCACGGTCGCGGCCGCAGGCGACGTGAAGCGGCACGGTCGCGGTGACGGGGTCGCAGGCGAGGTGCTAGTGCGAGTGGGGGCGCGGGATGTGGTGGCCGAACGCGGGCGCGCGTGGGCCGGCGGCGAGATGCGTGCACGCGGCCGAAGTGCTTGCGGGGCGGCGGTGGCTGCGAGTGGGCGCCGGAGCGCGTGCGCGACAGAGATGAGGGGAAGGTGGGGAGAGGGGAGGAGAAGGGGAGGCCTCAAGGGCGATGCAGGGGGAGGCATTGGGCTCGGGGAGGTGGCCGCAGTGTCGCCGGCGATGGGGGCGGCGGAGGGCGGCACCGTGCGGGAAGGTGTGGTGTCGGGGCCGAGTGGCGGAGGGCTCGGGGCGGTTCCAGCGGGGAGGAGGTGACGACGACGGCGGTCCGACAAGGAAGCGGCGCCGACGAGGTAGAAGCGAGGCGACGGGGGTCGCCTGCCCCCGATCCAGATCGGGTCCGAGAGGAGGGGCGTGAGGAGAGAGTGGGGAGAGCGATGGGGTCGTGCGCCCTCTCCTGTGACGGGGGGGGGGGGGGGGGGGGGGGGGGGGGGGGGGGGGGAGGGGGGGGGGGGCTCTAGGGTTTCGGGAGCAGTGGGGGGATATGGGCGCAGCTGGTGGGCCGGCCAGGTGGCCTGCTGGGCCAGTTGGCCCAGTGGGGGGGGGGCTTCTCTTTTTTTAGCTTTGTTTTCTGTTTTCAATTTTCTTTACTCTTTTGCACTTTATTTTAAAAGAAAATGCTTTCAGTTACAGATAAAACTTGGTACATAAATGCTAGGCAGTGTAATGAGCTAGCCTAGAAGGTTAAGATTTATTTTGAACAATTTACACATTTGTTTAAATTGAAAGGTCCTAATATAATTGATGTTGGTTCAATTTTAACTGGGTTAAAGGCATTTTAAATATTCAAATAATTTTGGTTCTTATATTTTAATTACTTAGAGAATATTTGCAACCCGTTGAACATTTTTATTTTACATGTTGAAGAATTATTAATTTGACTTGCCATTTGAATTTGACTTTGAACTCGATTTGAAACAAGTGAGGTTTGAACAAAAATATATTAATTATGATGACCTGACATCATCAGTCAGAGGATTACTATAGCTTAATTATCCGGGCGTTACAACTCCTGGGTCCTTCCTCAGTGCCGGTGCAGTATAGTCATCTCACCGAGACCAAGTTGGGGCAAAACGAGAGAACTTTGATGTTTACTGGTTTATTGGTCCCCTTTGCATTTTGCGCGAAGTTTTGACCTTTGATTTAACTAATAAAATGTTAGTGCATGTAACAAAAAATAATATCATTGGAGACTATGTACAAATACGAATCCAATGATACAGTTTCTGGTGACATGCATTATTATTATTTTAGTTAAATCTATGGTCAAAATTTGGCACAAAATACTAAGGGGACCAATAAACCAGGACGGAGGTAGGAGTAGTATTTTGTAATTAATGTCATTGCATAAAGAGAATTGAGCACTGCATTTTGTGCTAAGTAGTCTCAAGTCATTGAATGCATACGCTCCCCACGTCTCCTATTGTGTGACTTCTTTTTTCGTGGCAAAAAACAGGGAACGAGGTGGGTAGTTGATGCACCGCGCCTAAAAGTTTTGGGATTATTTGGTTTTCGTAACGTGACTAATGCACCAGTACGAAGGGAGTACAATAGTAGTCTTTGATTGCAATTTTTTGTTAGTCGCTTAACAAGCTGACTGCTCGATGAGTACAATAGTAGTTTGAACGACGAGACTTCAAATTTGAGCCATCTACCAGAAGGGAGAGTGTATAATATCATTGGGAACTATGTTCAAAACCGAATAGAGCAATACTCCATGTATTTATTTACACACGGAGCAGTATATTTTTTGTGACATGCATTACTGGATATTGCTAGTCAAATACTAAATCCAGACGGACGTGGTAGTACTACTAAATCCAGACGGTGGTTGTCGGTGTCAAAACCGGCGGATCTCGGGTAGGGGGTCCCGAACTGTGCATCTAAGGCGGATGGTAACAGGAGGCGGGGGACACGATGTTTACCCAGGTTCGAGCCCTCTCGATGGAGGTAATACCCTACTTCCTGCTTGATTGATCTTGATGATATGAGTATTACAAGAGTTGATCTACCACAAGATCGTAGAGGCTAAACCCTAGAAGCTAGCCTATGGTATGATTGTTGTTGTCCTACGGACTAAACCCTCCAATTTATATAGACATCGGAGGGGGCTAGGGTTACACAGAGTCGGTTACAAGGGAGGAGATCTACATATCTGTATTGCCAAGCTTGCCTTCCACGCCAAGGAGAGTCCCGTCCGGACACGAGACGAAGTCTTCAATCTTGTATCTTCATAGTCCAACAGTCCAACCTAAGGATATAGTCCGGCTGTCCGGAGACCCCCTAATCCAGGTCTCCCTCAGTAGCCCCTAAACCAGGCTTCAATGACGATGAGTCCGGCGCGCAAACTGTCTTCGGCATTGCAAGGTGGGTTCTTCACCAAATTCTGAATATCTGCCGAGTAGTGTCCGACTCCCCATAAATGTTGCACTTCTTGGCTTCCGTGCCCAATAAGGGCTATCTTCCATGTGTCGAGTGAATGCGAGGAGCCAGGGCATGTTTACATTCGCCACCCTAGCCATGTAAGTAAACTGTCTATTAAAGAGACGGGGATTCTTAGATCTGGACCACACCATCCTCCCACGGCGAGTATCCATCTAAGCGCGCTCGGAAAAATCCATTCCAAAATGGCTGGCCATCGCAGCTCCTCCTCCCGCTCCCGTAGCCCTAAGCCCGGTGATTGGGAGAAGTGTTCCGTCCCGCACAACCAATTAGTAGAGTTACAGACCCAGGGATTTCTTCCTCCAGCGTATATAGTCCCCATTCGAGCCGGGCTCGCCACCTATAATGGCGGGGAGCAAGCGGAGAGCTTCCCCAATCCCTCCAAGGGGGAGCGGGTATGCCTCGTCCCTTATTTACTAAGGGGACTTGGATTTCCAATCCATCCTTTCCTCCGCGGGCTCCTGGAGTTTTATGGCCTCCAGTTGCATAATTTCACCCCTGCTTCCATATTACACATCGCTGGTTATGTTGCCCTTTGTGAGCTGTTTATGGGCTGCGAAGCTCATTTCGAGCTGTGGAAGAGGCTATTCTACCTTGTGCCCCGTACACAGAAGGGGTCAATATATCAAGTGGGCAGAGGCGAAATATGGCGCATCGCCGGGACCGGATACCTGTCCGGTACCCCGAAGAAGACGTCCGAAGACTGGCCTTCGGAGTGGTTTTACATGGAGAACGTTCCCCTTCCAGATCCTATTCGGATGGGTCTTCCCGAGTTCGACAATGCCCCTTTGAAGGAACGCCGAAGCTGGCGCCCATGGAGCCATCAAGAGGAAGATAACGGAGAAGTCCTTTACCTCATGGGCCGGATATAAGTGTCGGCTCAATCAGGACTGACAATAATCGAGGTGATGTCAATATGTATAATGCGGGGGGGGGGGGGGGCAACCACTTCAATATCGAGGGCACCCCATGTGCCGTTTTAACAGGGAAGATGATGCCACCCGCTGTGGGCGTAACGGACCAGACTCAGTCGCTGCTCTAGCAAAAATTCTGTCCAATTTGTTCAAGGGAGAGGAAGAGGAGTTCATCCGTATTAAGCCACGGGATGGATCTCCATGTACAACCCTCCAAGGTGGGTGAGCTGTCACTTTTTACTACCAACCTTCCCTCATTCTTCGTCATAAATACTCACCTTGCCGTTTCATGGTAGGAACTGCGAAAAGCTGTAAGGGAGGTCAATAGCCCACCTCCACAACCGGAGGACCCTGATCGGGCCCTCGATCCCGGACTCGAAGAGGATCCGGACATATTTGTGGAGCTGATCAATAGGACATTCTATCAATTGAGCTGCGATGATGTGATAACCTACAAGTATATGGGATCAATTGTAGCCTCTTTCGATAAGTAAGAGTGTCGAACCCAACGAGGAGCTAAAGGCAGAACAAATATTCCCTCAAGTTCTATCGACCACCGATACAACTCTACGCACGCTTGATGTTCGCTTTACCTAGAACAAGTATGAAACTAGAAGTCCTTTGTAGGTGCTTTTGGATATGTTCGCAAGATAATAAAGAGCATGTAAATAAAAAGTAGGGGCTGTTTAGATAAGGACACAACTAAGTTAGTTTTAGTAAAGAGCTTTTTGTTACGAGAAAGTTATTTGTCCCTAGGCAATCGATAACTAGACTAGTAATCACAATTGCAATTTTATATGAGGGAGAGGCATAAGCTAACATACTTTCTCTACTTGGATCATATGCACTTATGATTGGAACTCTAGCAAACATCCGCAACTACTAAAGATCATTAAGGTAAAACCCAACCATCGCATTAAAGTATCAAGTCCTCTTTATCCCATACGCAAACAACCTACTTACTCGGGTCTGTGCTTCTGTCACTCATGCCACCCACCATAAGCAAATCATGAACATATTGCAAACCCTACAGCGGGAATCCCTCACGCTTGCACGACATGGAGAGCACCATAGGACAGCACCAATAATAAAACATGCAACTCAAACCAATCTTGATCATCAAATAGCCCATAGGACAAAACAGATCTACTCAAACATCATAGGATAGCCATACATCATTGGGAAATAATATATAGCATTGAGCACCATGTTTAAGTAGAGATTACAGCGGGTAAGAGAGAGGTTACACCACTGCATAGAGGGGGGAAGAGTTGGTGATGATGGCGGTGAAGTTGTTGGTGAAGATTGCGGTGATGATGATGGCCCCCGGTGGCACTCCGGTACCACCGGAAGCGAGGGGGAGAGAGCCCCCCTCCTCCTTCTTCTTCTTCCTTGACCTCCTCTCTAGATGGGAGAAGGGTTTCCCCTCTGGTCCATGGCCTCCATGGCGTAGGAGGGGCGAGAGCCCCTCCGAGATGGGATCTGTCTCTCTGTCTCTCTCTATTTCTGCGTTCTCAGATTCTACCCTTTCACCGTTTCTTATATTCCCGGAGATCCGTAACTCCGATTGGGCTGAAAATTTAACATGATCTCTATCTGGATATAAGCTTTCTTTCGGCGAAAGAAGGGCATCAACCGCCTTACGGGGTGGCCACGAGGGTCAGGGGCGCGCCCCCTGCCTCGTGCCTCCCTCGGGCACCGTCTCACGTGGATTTTTCTTCCCAAAAATCATTTATATTCCAAAAAATCTCCGTCAGTTTTTATCCTATTTGGACTCTGTTTGATATGGATATTCTACGAAAAAAACATGCAACAAATAGGAACTGGCACTGGGCACTGGATCAATATCTTAGTCCCAAAAATAGTATAAAAAGTTGCCAAAAGTATATGAAAGTTGTAGAATATTGGCATGGAACAATAAAAAATTATAGATATGACGGAGACATATCAGCATCCCCAAGCTTAATTCCTGCTCGTCCTCGAGTAGGTAAATGATAAAAAAGATAATTTTTGATGTGGAATGCTACCTAGCATAATCTTGATCATGTAATCTAATAATGGCATGAATATTAAGACAAGAGTGATTAAAAGCAATAGTCTATCATTTGACATAAAAACAATAATACTTCAAGCCCACAAATAAAGCAATCATGTCTTTTCAAAATAACAAGGCCAAAGAAAGTTATCCCTACAAAATCGTATAGTCTGGCTATGCTCCATCTTCACCACACAAAATATTCACATCATGCACAACCCCGATGACAAGCCAAGCAATTGTTTCATACTTTTGATGCTCTCAAACCTTTTCAACTTTCACGCAATACATGAGCGTGAGCCATGGACATAGCACTATAGGTGGAATAGAATGGTGGTTGTGGAGAAGACAAAAAGGAGAAGATAGTCTCACATCAACTAGGAGTATATCAACGGGCTATGGAGATGCCCATCAATAGATATCAATGTGAGTGAGTAGGAATTGCCATGCAACGGATGCACTAAGAGCTATAAGTGTATGCAAGCTCAAACTAAAACTAAGTGGGTGTGCATCCAACTTGCTTGCTCATGAAGACCTCAGGCATTTGAGGAAGCCCATCATCAAAATATACAAGCCAAGTTCTATAATGAAAATTCCCACTAGTATATGAAAGTGATAACTCAAGAGACTCTCTATATGAAGAACATGGTGCTACTTTGAAGCACAAGTGTGGTAAAAGAATAGTAACATTGCCCCTTTTTATTTTCTCTTTTTTTCTTTCTTTTTTTCTTTTTTTTGTTTTTTTTCGGGCTTCTTTGGCCCCTTTTTTATTTAGGCTTATTTGGCCTCTTTTTTTGTGGGCAATGCTCTAATAATGATGATCATCACACTTTTATTTACTTACAACTCAATATTAGGACTCGATACTAGAGCAAAGATATGACTCTATATGAATGCCTCCGGCGGTGTACTGGGTTTGTGCAATGATCTAGCATAGCAATGACATCAAAAAAACGGACAAGCCATGAAAACATCATGCTAGCTATCTTACGATCATGCAAAGCAATATGACAATGAATTCTCAAGTCATGTATATGACGATGATGGAAGTTGCATGGCAATATATCTCGGAATGGCTATGGAAATGCCATGATAGGTAGGTATGGTGTCTGTTTTGAGGAAGGTATATGGTGGGTTTATGGCACCGGTGAAAGTTGCACGGTACTAGAGAGGCTAGCAATGGTGGAAGGGTGAGAGTGCGTATAATCCATGGACTCAACATTAGTCATAAAGAACTCACGTACTTATTAAAAAAATCTATTAGTCATCGAAACAAAGTACTACACGCATGCTCCTAGGGGGATAGATTGGTAGGAAAAGACCATCACTCGTCCCCGACCGCCAGTCATAAGGAAGACAATCAATAAATAAATCATGCTCCAACTTCATTACATAACGGTTCACCATACGTGCATGCTACGGGAACCACAAACCTCAAAACAAGTATTTCTACTAATCCACAACTACCCACTAGCATGACTCTAATATCACCATCTTTATATCGCAAAACTATTGCAAGGAATCAAACATATCATATTCAGTGATCTACAAGTTTTATGTAGGATTTTATGACTAACCATGTGAATGACCAATTCCTGTCATCTCTCTAAATAGATATAAGTGAAGCAAGAGAGTTTAAATCTTTCTAAAAAAGATATGCCCATGCTCTAACAAATATAAGTGAAGCAAAATAGCATTCTACAAATGGCGGTTTTCTATGTAAAGAGAAACAGGCAATCCAAACTTCAAATGATATAAGTGAAGCACATGAAGCATTCTATAGAGCCATACTCAAAAGATATAAGTGAAGTGCATAAAGCATTCTATAAATAAAACGAGGACTATCTCATACCAGCATGGTGCATAAAAGAAAAATGAAAACTAAACGCAAAAGACGCTCCAAGGTTGCACATATCGCATGAACGAAACGAATCCAAAAACATACCGATAATTGTTGAAGAAAGAGGGGATGCCCTCCGGGGCATCCCCAAGCTTAGACACTTGAGTATCCTTGAATATTTACTTGGGGTGCCTTGGGAATCCCCAAGCTTGAGCTCTTGCCTCTCTTCCTTCTTCTCACATCGAGACCTTCTCGATCATCGAACACTTCATCCACACAAAACTTCAACAGAAAACTCAGTAAGATCCGTTAGTATAATAAAGCAAATCACTACTCTAAGTACTATTGCAAACCAATTCATATTTTGTTTTTGCATTGTAGCTACTGTAATATAACTTTTCCATGGCTTAATCCACTGATTTAAATCGATATTTTCATCAAAACAAGCAAACTATGCATCAAAAACAGAATCTGTCTAAAACAGAACAGTCTGTAATAATCTGAACATTCACCATACTTGTGATACTTGAAAAATTCTGCCAAAATTAGGAACAATAAACAATTTTTATATAAAGACAGTGCAAAAATAATCAGAACCATTTGACGTTCTAGCTAAAAATGTAAAATCGCGCACTACAACCAAAGTTTCTGTCCTGCACCGTACAAACCAACAAGCATCTAAAACATCCTAAAGGCAAACCTTGGCACATTATTTTTATAATACAATGGAATTGTACAAGGGGATAATTATTTTTTGTTGAAAAGTTTCTGTAATCAAGATTCACAAAGTTTCCGTGAGCTTGAACAAAGTTCAAGGCTAGCTCCCACTTCAACAATGCTCGTCTTTCTCACTTTCGCTTTTCTTTTTGAAAAAGTTTTGGGTTCCCCTCTTTATTTTTGTTGTTTTTAAACTATATGAATGCACTCAACAGAAATAAATGACTCTCTAAAACTTCTGAGTTGTCTCCCTGGCAGCGCTTTCTTTAAAGCCATTAAGCTAGGCATATAGTGCTCAAGTAGTGAATCCACCCGGATCCCAAGGTATATCAAAGCCAATTTTAATTAGCAATGATTTGTAATTTAGTAGTGAGCACAAAGCAACATATATCATGTAATGACGAAGTCTAACTCTCTTCCTATGCATCGGCATGTCATAAAAGAACAATTCATGCACACATAATAAAGGCCAATGCATAGTATAAACAGTTTCTTGCAATTTTATCATGTGGGAAACATAGAGAGGTGGAGATATAGTTCCTCTCTCATAATAATTGCAAGTAGGAGCAGCAAGCAGCAAGCACATGCATATTATATTCATCAAAATCATCATGTGCAACGGTATAAGGCAACCCATCAATATAATCCTTAATAAGGGTAAACTTCTCCGATATAGTGTAGTTGGGAGAATTCAAAAAGATAATAGGACTATCATGTGTGGGTGCAATAGTAACAATTTCATGTTTAACATAAGGAACTATAGCAAGTTCATCTCCATAAGCATAATTCATATTGGCATCTTGGCCACAAGCATAGCAAGCATCATCAAAAAGGGATATTTCAAAAGAATTAACGGGATCATAGCAATTATCATAGCGTTCATCCTTCGGTAAGCATGAAGGGAAATTAAACAATGTATGAGTTGAAGAGTTACTCTCATTAGAAGGTGGGCACGAGTAGCTAATCCGCTCTTCCTCCTTTTGTTCTTCGCTCTCCTCATCATCTTTTTCATCCAATGAGCTCACAGTTTCATCAATTTCTTATTCCATAGACTCCTGCAAAATATTAGTCTCTTCTTGGACAGCGGAGTAGTCCTCAATATATGGTTCAACATAGGCATTAGAAGCATAATTATCATAGCAATATTTAAGTATGGCAAAATTTTCAGATTTGTAAAGAGTAGCATCATACTTTTCAATCAAAGAAGAAATTTCGTAAGCACCCTTAAAAGCAACAAATTCTTCAATTTGTTGAACATCATAGTAATTATAAACACCCTTAGCATACGAAGATACGATTCCATTATCACTAAACTCACATTGATAGGGAAGGTGTTTCTTAGGGTTTTCAGAACAACAAGTAAAATCATATATTTCACATAAATTCCAAGAATAGTATTGCAAACGATGAATTTGACCCAGTAAAAGTTTCCCTTTTCAAATATACGGTGTCGCACATAACAAGCATGCTCATCTAAAGATTTTCCCTCAACTAAGCTAGTTGGGGTTTCAACATGAGCACATAGGGATCGAAGATGATCCAAGTAATAAGCTTCAGGAGTGTGATAGATTTTGAGTGGTTCTTCAACCATTGGTTCAGTAGGTACAACTTTTTTTGGTATTTTGCGTTTCCTACCCATAACTAAAGATAGAGAACAACTTAGAACAACAAATAAAAATTACTTAGTGATAAAGCAAACAAGCACACACGAGAATATTCACCCCACGCTATTGCTCCCCGGCAACAGCGCCAAAAAAAGGTCTTGATAACCTACAAGTATAGGGGATCAATTGTAGCCTCTTTCGATAAGTAAGAGCGTCGAACCCAACGAGGAGCTAAAGGCAGAACAAATATTCCCTCAAGTTCTATCGACCATCGATACAACTCTATGCACGCTTGATGTTTGCTTTACCTAGAACAAGTATGAAACTAGAAGTACTTTGTAGGTGCTTTTGGATAGGTTTGCAAGATAATAAAGAGCATGTAAATAAAAAGTAGGGGCTTTTTAGATAAGGACACAACTAATTTAGTTTTAGTAAAGAGCTTTTTGTTACGAGAAAGTTATTTGTCCCTAGGCAATCGATAACTAGACCGGTAATCATTATTGCAATTTTATATGAGGGAGAGGCATAAGCTAACATACTTTCTCTACTTGGATCATATGCACTTATGATTGGAACTCTAGAAAGCATCCGCGACTACTAAAGATCATTAAGGTAAAACCCAACCACAACATTAAAGTATCAAGTCCTCTTTATCCCATACGCAAACAACCTACTTACTCGGGTCCGTGCTTCTGTCACTCACGCCACCCACCATAACCAAATCATGAACATATTGCAAACCCTACAGCGAGAATCCCTCACGCTTGCGCGACATGGAGAGCACCATAGGACAGCACCAATAATAAAACATGCAACTCAAACCAATCTTGATCATCAAATAGCCCATAGGACAAAACAGATCTACTCAAACATCATAGGGAATAATATATAGCTTTTAGCACCATGTTTAAGTAGAGATTACAGCGGGTAAGAGAGAGGTTACACCACTGCATAGAGGGGGGAAGAGTTGGTGATGATGGCGGTGAAGTTGTTGGTGAAGATTGTGGTGATGATGATGGCCCCCGGTGGCATCCGGTGCCAGCGGAAGCAAGGGGGAGAGAGCCCCCCTCCTTCTTCTTCTTCCTTGACCTCCTCCCAAGATGGGAGAAGGGTTTCCCCTCTGGTCCATGGCCTCCATGGTGTGGGAGGCGCGAGAGCCCCTCCGAGATTGGATCTGTCTCTCTGTTTCTGCGTTCTCATATTCTACCCTTTCACCGTTTCTTATATTCCCGGAGATCCGTAACTCCGATTGGGCTGAAATTTTAACACGATCTCTATCATGATATTATCTTTCTTGCGGCGAAAGAAGGACATCAACCGCCTTACGGCGTGGCCACGAGGGTCAGGGGCGCGCCCCCTGCCTCGTGCCTCCCTCGGGCACCGTCTCGCGTGGATTTTTCTTCCCAAAAATCATATATATTCCAAAAAATCTCCGTCAGTTTTATCCTGTTTGGACTCCGTTTGATATGGATATTCTGCGAAACAAAAAACATGCAACAAATAGGAACTGGCACTGGGCACTAGATCAATATGTTAGTCCCAAAAATAGTATAAAAAGTTGCCAAAAGTATATGAAAGTTGTAGAATATTGGCATGGAACTATCAACAATTATAGATACGACGGAGACGTATCATGATGCCATGGTAGCCATCATAGCTGACTATCCGGGGGCTACTCCCTGCATCGCATGTAAGAAAAACCGAAGTCCCAACTTCCGAGAAGGATCCCCTTTTATGCACTTCACCTAACGTACACATATGGTGTTTTACAGGCAAGGCCCTCGGGACGCCATGCCGAACCCACAGTGACTCACCAACAAGGGGCACCGAAGCCGGGTAGGCTAAAAAGGAAGGCAGTCAGGACTGAGACACCAACGCAGAGGTATGATACAGAACCTCGCTCCGTGGTTGTCGTCTTTCTTAAAATATAATGACGTCCATGTTTCCTAGTAGGAAAAATGCTCGCCGGACTATATCCGGAGAGGTTGCCGATCACGCCTCCACCAGTCGGGCTCCAGGGCCGGACATAGAGGCAGAAGCTAACATGGGGCGAACGCCGGATGCTCCTCCTACAGAGGATGCGGATAGACTATCCGCTACAAATTCCAAAGTGGAGAGCACCATGAATCACATGCGTCGCCAGGCCGTACTCCGTGACGCTTGTTTCTCCCAAGAGGCGTTCGATGCCTTCAACTCAGGAGACACGTACATCCGTGCTGCTCAAAACGGTCTTACCAGAGCCACGGACCAGTATGTAAAGGATATACAGGTAAGAAAATCTGACGATTATATATATCAGTAGCCCCTGAGACTTGAAATAGTTGACACAACTGATTTAAGGATCATTATTTGTGCAGGTTCTTACGGAGAAGAATACCCAATTGTCTAAAGAGTTGGAAGAGTGCAAAGCCCAGCTACGGGCCGCGGTTGCCACCTTGAAGGAGTCCGAGAAGGCCCCCTCTGGTAACACTTGCTTCCATTGCAAAGAATGACAGATACCAGATAGTATGCGGCAGACATGCAAATCTAACAATAGATGTTGCAGATGACTCCGGAGTGAATCCGGAGGCCGTGCCGGAGAATGCGCAACGTGCTAATCGACAACTAAATGCTGGCGAGCGCGTGCTTACGCGGGTCAGGCATGAGAAAAATAATCTCCAGGACGCCAATATCCAGCTGGGCGTGGAACTGAAAGATGTTCGAGCCCAGCTTGCGAACTCCGTGAAGGAGAATAAGCTGCTTCGACGCGGCATTTTCAGTGAGTGCTTGAACGAACTTTTGAAAGAGTTCAGCGAACAAGCCGGCTAACAGAGTTATGTCTGTAGGTATGCTGACGGGTCGTCCCGTGGAGGAGATGCCCGGGTCTGCGGGTGATCTTCTACCAGAGCTCTCACAACTGCACGAACAAGTTCGGCAAGTGATGCAGGGTATTGCCTAAGCCTTGTGGCCATCCGCCTCTGTGACGCCCGGATAATTAGGCTACAGTAACCCCCGTTAATGATGCCACGCCACCTCTATCACTGTAGTTAATCTCGGGTTAGTTCAAAAACCGATTCAAAATTCAAATTCAAAATAGAGGCAAACAATAAAAGTTTTCAACTATTAAAACTTAAATGTTCAGAGTAATCCAAATATTGCATAGGTAATTGTGGCGGAGAAACCAAACTTTTTAAAGGCTCTAAAATAAATAAAACAATAGCTTAGACATTTAAATAAATGCCTTTCATAATTTATAGAGTATTAAACTATTTTAATTAGGTGTGGACTTTTTGTGGCAGTGGTAAAACTATTCACACTAATTTAGGTGCTTCTGTATATATTTTGTAAAACAAAATTAAATGAGCATAAAGATAAAACAATAAAGCAAAAATTACTAATATAAAAAGGAAACAAAAGAATAAAAGGAAGACAACCCCCCCCCCCCCGACTGGGCCTTGGCCCAGTTGGCCGTGCGGCCCAGCTAGCCAACCGGCCCAACCGCACCCCCCCTCTCTGGCCTACAAGGCCACCTCTCCCTCCCACATAACCCTAAATCCCCAATTCCCCACCCACGATCCCCCTCTCCTCCACGATCTGGATCGGGGGGAACGAACCCACGACGCCCATCCCCGTCGCCCCGCATGACCACCCCACTCCCTCTCGTTCTCCATCGTCGCCGAGCACCCCGCGCCTGATCCCTTGCCGCGTCGGAGCCCCACCTCGCCCGCGCGACCCCGCCCGAGGAACCGTCGCTTGCCGCCGTCCCCAGCGCCCGAGGACGACCCCGCCGTCGCTTCTCGCCGCTACCCGGAGCTCCTCCGCCTCGACTCCGTCGACGCACGCGTCCCCGTCCTCCTCCCCGACGGTCTCCTTCGAGCCTCGTCACCCCGGTCTCTACTCGACCGTGAGGACCCCAACCCCTCTCTTCTCCTCTCTCTCCCGTTCATCCGCCGCGGTCATCTCCGTCGATCTCCACCGTCGGCGCCTCCCGGCCTTGCCGAGCTCGTCCACGGCCTCCCCGGGGTGAGCCTTCGCCCGTTCCCCCTGTTTGCCCCTCCCCAACGCTGTTTGTCGCTGCCCCACGCCGTCCCAGGCTCCGGCTGTTGGCCGCGGTCACGGCGCGCCCTGCGGCGCCTACACCTCGCACCACGGTCACCCCACGTGCGCCCTGCGCCGCCCCTGGCCGCAACCGGCCGCGCGCTGGCCGTCCTCTGGCCGCGCCTCGCGCGTGCACGTGCGCCCGCGTATCTGCTGCTACTGGTGCTGCCCCGCTCGACCCCGCTTGCCATCGCTGCGAGCCCTGCCGGCCTCACCCGCCTGCGCGCCGCCCTGGCCTCCTGCTTGCCCCGGCCATCCCTCCGCCGCCACCCCTGGCACTGGCTGCCGGCGCCGGAGTGCGCCGTGCGTGTCCAGCGCCCTTCGGGCTCGCGCCCATTGGGGTGCCCGCCCCGCTGCTCGCCCGAACCCGATTGGCCCCTGGGCCATTGACAAGTGGGGCCCCGCCCCTGAACGTTTTAGGGTAAAGAAAAAAAAGAAAATTAAATAGAAAAATATTAATTAATTAATTAGATAATTAATTAACTTAATTAAATCTGTTAAATTAACCTAATGACTTAATTAAACTAATTAAACCTGCTTAGTTAGTCTAAGGCAATGACGAACGGGCCCCACCTATCAGTTTGACCGGTCAACGGTCACAGTTGACCGCTGATGTCATGCTGACGTCATGCTGGTGTAGTAAACCTATTTTTGGTTTAAATTAAATCTGTTCATTCCTAAAAATGATTAAATCCTTTTTAAATTAATATAAAATAAACCGTAGCTCGGATGGAAAAACTTTGTACATGAAAGTTGCTCAGAACGACGAGACGAATCCGGATACGCAGTCCGTTTGTCAGCCACACGTCCCTAGCATATCAAACCTGCAACTTTTCCCATCCGGCCTATCTATAAAAAAACGCGAAACACCGGGAATACTTTCCTGGATGTTTGCCCCCCTTCACCAGTATCACTTACTACCACATTAGGTCACCTCTAGCATCGCGCATTGCCATGTTATACTTTGATTGCTCTGTTATTTATTGTGTTCCCCCTCCGTTACTTCTTTCCGGTAGACCCCGAGACTGCCGGCGAACCCCAATTCGACTACAGTGTTGACGACACGTCCTCCTTGCCAGAACAACCAGGCAAGCCCCCCCTTTGATCACCAGATATCGCCTACTCTTCTCTATACTGCTTGCATTAGAGTAGTGTAGCATGTTACTACTTTCCGTTATTCCTATCCTGATGCATAGCCTGTCCTTGCTACTACTGTTGTTAGCATTACCTGCTATCCTACTGCTTAGTATAGGATGCTAGTGTTCCATCAGTGGCCCTACACTCTTGTCCGTCTGCCATGCTATACTACTGGGCCGTGATCACTTCGGGAGGTGATCACGGGCATATACAATATACTTTACACAGTTACATTACCTGTGATACTGTTCGGAGATGGGGGCTGAAGGGGCAGGTGGCTCCATCCCGGTAGAGGTGGGCCTGGGTTCCCGACGGCCCTCGACTGTTACTTTGTGGCGGAGCGACAGGGCAGGTTGAGACCACCTAGGAGAGAGGTGGGCCTGGCCCTGGTCGGTGTTCGCGGATACTTAACACGTTTAACGAGATATTGGTATTTGATCTGAGTCTGGCTATTGGCCTATACGCACTAACCATCTACGCGGGGACAGTTATGGGCACTCGATGTTGTGGTATCAGCCGAAGCCTTCGTGACGTCAGCGACTGAGTGGCGCGCGCCGGATTGGACAGTAAGCCTGCTCTTGTATTAAGGGGGCTAGTTCTGCTTCCGGCCGCATACGCAACGTGCAGGTGTGCAATGGCGATGGGCCCAGACCCCTGCGCCATAGGATTTAGACTGGCGTGCTGACCTCTCTGTTGTGCCTAGGTAGGGATGCGACGTGTTGATCTTCCGAGGCCGGGCATGACCCAGGAAAGTGTGTCCGGCCAAATGGGATTGAGCGTGTTGGGTTATGTGGTGCACCCCTGCAGGGAAGTTAATCTATTCGAATAGCCGTGATCTTCGGTAACAGGACGACTTGGAGTTGTACCTTGACCTTATGACAACTAGAACCGGATACTTAATAAAACACACCCTTCCAAGTGCCAGATACAACCGGTGATCGCTCTCTCACAGGGCGACGAGGGGAGGATCATCGGTTAGGATTATGCTATGTGATGATACCTGGAGGACTTCAGTTTACTCTCTTCTACATGCTGCAAGACGGAGGCTGCCAAAAGCATAGTCTTCGAAAGGACTAGCTATCCCCTCTTATTCCGGCATTCTGCAGTTCAGTCCACATATGATAGCCTTATTCCAGTTGATACCAATGCATATATATGTAGTGTAGCTCCTTGCTTGCGAGTACTTTGGATGAGTACTCACGGTTGCTTTCTCCCTCTTTCCCCCCTATCCCTTCTACCTGGTTGTCGCAACCAGATGTTGGAGCCCAGGAGCCAGACGCCACCTTCGACGACGACTCCTACTACACCGGAGGTGCCTACTACTACGTGCTGCCCGCTGACGATGACCAGGAGTAGTTTAGGAGGATCCCAGGCAGGAGGCCTGCGCCTCTTTCGATCTGTATCCTAGTTTGTGCTAGCCTTCTTAAGGCAAACTTGTTTAACTTATGTCTGTACTCAGATATTGTTGCTTCCGCTGACTCTTCTATGATCGAGCTCTTGTATTCGAGCCCTCGAGGCCCCTGGCTTGTAATATGATGCTTGTATGACTTATTTTATTTGTAGAGTTGTGTTGTGATATCTTCCCGTGACTCCCTGATCTTGATCGTACACGTTTGCGTGTATGATTACTGTACGGTCAAATCGGGGGCATCACAAGTTGGTATCAGAGCCGACTGCCTGTAGGAATCCCCCCTTCCACACTCCTTGGTCGAAGTTGAGTCTAGACATTGCAAAAACTTTTACTAACATGGCTGTGTGCCTTACGGGCCCATGTCGCCATTTGGGTGGTATTAGAATCTTTTACTCCTCGATCTTTACTCTGGGACTCCGAACTCTCTCCTATTCGGGTTAAATGAATTTTGCTAAATCTAACATTAGGATCTCATTATCACTTTCTCCCGGAGAGCCCTTCATTACAGATGATCGACTGCTTCAACAGAAGATTCTGATAATACTCTCCGATGTTCTCCTGAAACCTTGTGCCATTGCTTTTGCAATTCCCTACCAGTGAAAAATCCCTATGGATAAATACTTACACCTGTCGTTCTTAATTTTATTCCCAGTTGGTCTTGTTATTACAAGATACCCCGAAATACTCGTCGTTGTTTCGATAATCCTTTGAGCTTACTGCCTTGCTGTTTTTTTGTCACATGAATACCCCTACGGATAATTCTCGCACTTATCGAGTATCTGCTCATCCCCCAATTGATCATGTGTTTCATAATGGTCACTGAAATACTATTCGATCCTCCAAAAATCCTTAGTAGCTTATTGCTCTGCAATACTTGTCTGCTTGCATGATGGATGCTTTCCATATGTCTGGCAATATTCGTTAGTATCCTTAGACACCGTCATTTTGATCCCTTTAATTCAACATGAGTGCGAATGCATGCAATCATCATTTGATCCTTTTATACTATCTTTCCGGCTCAGACGTCATTTTAAACATGAGCTGGTTCTCAACAAATCCAATTGCCGTCGATTGTACCCCTAAGGCTATTCAACTTATCCATCCCTAATCAGAACATTGCTTCTGATCCCTTGATTTGAAAAACATAATTCCTTTGCATTTGAGCTCTGGATTAGTCAGTTGTTTCCATAATCCAATGCCTTTGCATTGTTACTTCCTCTGGTTGTGTGCCGATGCTCACGTCAACTCTGTTATAGACCGGCAGATCCTTTAATGGATTTTATCCGACATCGTCCTTCATATTCAATAACATTGTGAGCCTTCCCTCAGATACATAATGCCTTTGGTAAATGGTATCATCTACTTTCACAACCTTGCTCTACTTTCGAGCTTGTGATATTTACTCTTGAAACTTGTGGTATATGTTTCTAAGAAGCCCCTATGGGTTGAACATATGCCTTCTCTAAACTGTGTGAACTCGAAAGTTTTCATGAGTCATACACTTCTGGTATTTTCTAGATAAAATTTCAACACTACAACTTCTTCGAAAGTGAGAAGTGAATGGAAGGTTATGCATTGGAGAAGTGGGAGTCGACCTTGAACTTTGTGTTCATGCCCATGGACACGATGTAGATCTTATATTAAAGCTTCTCTTAAATTAAATTATTCCTTTGGTATAACTTCATCTTATATCCGGGATCTGGCCTTTTGCAATCGTGGTTCCGACCATGTTCTCCTTTAAATACCATTTCGCGTGCAAGTTTAAGCGCTTGTCTTCTATAGAGCAATACCCCAGTCCAACCTCTACTTTGATCTGTCATCGAGTATTACCCCCTCTGGTATCTCGAGATTATCATGGAACTGCATAACTTCTTATGAGTTCTTCTTCAAGTATTATTTGACTTTTGTTGCATCATCATTTGACTTGATGTCATCGCCGACCAATTACATCTTCATGAAATCTCTCGACAAATGTGTCGTGGTCATCAGCAACATCCTGAGCTCTTCCAAGATATATATCGAATTCATGATGAGAAATACCATCCTCGCCCTTGATGATTTGTTTTATCATCTACCACTTTATTGCCTTCCGTTCGACACAAACTTGTTCGTGTTTTGTGTTATACCTTGAGCTCCTTGCTACCCAGCATTGTTCTTCTTTACCTTGGATATTACCACCTTTTATGTCAAGAATGTTGTGGGAATTTCACCACCTCTTATGCATTCTTGGTACAAGTGATACTTCTGGCCATATCCGTTCATTCTTAGACTATTGATTATTGAATCACCATTCTGACATTGGTCGTGCAACCCAACCCATAATTCAGGCGCACCTTTCAACCAATCTTTAATTGTGTATGTTTTCCTCGAGCATACTTCATTATATTATTTGATCTGACAAATGCTATCTCCCTATCCACATAATTGTGGAGATGCATCCTTTTGGATACCTCGTTGAATTATTGCTGAGTCCATCAGCCACTTCCTCATCCTCCCCTTGGCTTAATGATGAACCCTTGATCGGGACTCGCTTTCATAGTTCATTTCCCAAGAGTCATATAATGTCATCTTGTCACTTGTGTTGCACCTCTTCTTCTCAGGCACCCCGAGTCTGAGATATCCTAACACCAATCAGATATGAATCCCGGTCAGATATGATGGTTGGGACATATCTCCAAGAGTTATAACACTGGTCCTTATATATTGGTAAGGTGATGTCATGCCCATCACACCTGGCCGGAGGACTTGTGGTTATAGTTTCCATTTTAGTAAGGTTATCCTTTCTTCCATGAGAAAATGGTAAGACTTATTCTATAAGTTGTTCCTGATGGATCCTTTGTGTATCCATAGCCTGATCCTTACCTGATGACCATGTCAATGCTATCTCGAAGCCTATCTGTGGTACTCCGATTTTCAACAAGAACATTTGATGCCAATGCTAAATGTTTCTTGCTCAATTATCCAAACACCGTTGTATGGGTAATGTCATGAAATTTCTCTCCCCTTACCTAAGGGGTTTTCTACATGATATCCTGCCACGGATATCATGCTCTGCTTGTCCTTGGGAAGGATATATCCCTGAATTATGTGTTTAAAACAAATTTTCCTTTCCATTCTTCTGTTTAAAACCTGATAATCGCATTTTCCTTTCCATTGTCTTGCTAAGCTTTTTTGTAATCTGACTTAACAGTGCAGTGATAATTCCATGCTTAGTAAGCACCTCATTGTACAACTCTGTCAGTGAGACCCTGTTACTATTGTTGATGACATTCCGGTAACCACCGATGGATGAGAACTTTGCCTATTGGTCCGCCTCGTTTCAACGAGCAGGAAAATTGTTCTCTTCATCCCTCGCCCTTGGTACCGATGTTGTTGCCGACATAACTGACAGGTTATTATCTGACATGCCTTGCTATCATGACCGTGCAAGATATCAACGCTTTTCCTACTTTTAACCACATGGTGGGCCCATAACCCACAGTTCCACAGGATCGAAACTTGACTCTCCTGCACCCCCTCTTCCCAAGGTTGTTCCTCGCGTGTGGCCTCGTATGTAATTCACGAACCACCTTCCGAGAGATCATCAAATATGTTACCGGACGCAATACTTATTCCCGATTGCTTTGAGCCGCTTTCCCGCCCTATTTCGGGCATCGAACTGTTGCCTGCTCGCTCGAAACTTCCCATGAAACCTCATTATTTTGCTCTCGTTAATTTCTTAAGTTTCAACTCGAGAGTTACTTTCTGCCACCTTCCCTAATATTATCTACCGGATAAGCAGCCTTGTAGAGGTCTGTCCTTTTGAAGCTGCCCCTTTCCTATTCGTAAGTACGATGGAGTTCCCAAAGAAAGGATACCGACTTCATCATGATGACCTCAAGCTGAATTATGAAGACATCAGCGTTATGGATCGACCTCTTCGAGGAGAGCAATCACGACTGAGAAGGCCCGCTAGATTAGTAACCAATCCATTCCCCCTTTCACTACCTCTTAAATCTCGGGACGAGATTTCTTGTAGTAGAGGAGAATTGTGACGCCCGGATAATTAGGCTACAGTAACCCCCGTTAATGATGCCACGTCACCTCTGCCACTGTAGTTAATCTCGGGTTAGTTCAAAAACCGATTCAAAATTCAAATTCAAAATAGAGGCAAACAATAAAAGTTTTCAAATATTAAAACTTAAATGTTCAGAGTAATCCAAATATTGCATAGGTAATTGTGGCGGAGAAACCAAACTTTGATAAAGTGTTTAAAGGCTCTAAAATAAATAAAACAATAGCTTAGACATTTAAATAAATGCCTTTCATAATTTATAGAGTATTAAACTATTTTAATTAGGTGTGGACTTTTTGTGGCAGTGGTAAAACTATTCACACTAATTTAGGTGCTTCTGTATATATTTTGTAAAACAAAATTAAATGAGCATAAAGATAAAACAATAAAGCAAAATTACTAATATAAAAAGGAAACAAAAGAATAAAAGGAAGACAACCCCCCCCCCCGACTGGGCCTTGGCTCAGTTGGCCGTGCGGCCCAGCTAGCCAACCGGCCCAACCGCACCCCCCCCTCTTTGGCCTACAAGGCCACCTCTCCCTCCCACGTAACCCTAAATCCCCAATTCCCCACCCACGATCCCCCTCTCCTCCACGATCTGGATCGGGGGGAACGAACCCACGACGCCCATCCCCGTCGCCCCGCACGACCACCCCACTCCCTCTCGTTCTCCATCGTTGCCGAGCACCCCGTGCCTGATCCCTTGCCGCGTCGGAGCCCCACCTCGCCCGCGCGACCCTGCCCGAGGAACCGTCCCTTGCCGCCGTCCCCAGCGCCCGAGGATGACCCCGCCGTCGCTTCTCGCCACTACCTGGAGCTCCTCTGCCTCGACTCCGTCGACGCACGCGTCCCCGTCCTCCTCCCCGACGGCCTCCTTCGAGCCTTGTCGCCCCGGTCTCTACTCGGCCGTGAGGACCCCAACCCCTCTCTTCTCCTCTCTCTCCCGAGGTGAGCCTTCGCCCGTTCCCCCTGTTTGCCCCTCCCCAACGCTGTTTGTCGCCGCCCCACGCCGTCCCAGGCTCCGGCTGTTGGCCACGGTCACGGCGCGCCCTACGGCGCCTACACCTCGCACACGGTCACCCCACGTGCGCCCCACGCCGCCCCCTGGCCGCGACCGGCCGCGCGCTGGCCGTCCTCTGGTCGCGCCTCGCGCGTGCACGCGCGCCCGCGTATCTGCTGCTGCTGGTGCCGCCCCGCTCGACCCCGCTCGCCATCGCTGCGAGCCCTGCCGGCCTCACCCGCCTGCGCGCCGCCCTGGCCTCCTGCTCGCCCCGGCCATCCCTCCGTCGCCACCCCTGGCACTGGCCGCCGGCGCCGGTGTGCACCGTGCGCGTCCAGCGCCCTTCGGGCTCGCGCCCGTTCGGGTGCCCGCCCCGCTACTCGCCCGAACCCGATTGGCCCCTGGGCCATTGACAAGTGGGGCGCCGCCCCTGAATGTTTTAGGGTAAAGAAAAAAATAGAAAATTAATTAGAAAAATATTAATTAATTAATTAGATAATTAATTAACTTAATTAAATCTGTTAAATTAACCTAATGACTTAATTAAACTAATTAAACCTGCTTAGTTAGTCTAAGGCAATGACGAACGGGCCCCACCTGTCAGTTTGACCGGTCAACGGTCACAGTTAACCGCTGACGTCATGCTGACGTCATGCTGGTGTAGTAAACCTATTTTTGGTTTAAATTAAATCTGTTAATTCCTGAAAATGATTAAATCCTTTTTAAATTAATATAAAATAAACCGTAGCTCGGATGGAAAAACTTTGTACATGAAAGTTGCTCAGAACGATGAGACGAATCCGGATACGCAGTCCGTTTGTCAGCCACACGTCCCTAGCATATCGAACCTACAACTTTTCCCCTCCGGCCTGTCTATCAAAAAAAACGCGAAACACCGGGAATACTTTCCCGGATGTTTGCCCCCCTTCACCAGTATCACTTACTACCGCGTTAGGTCACCTCTAGCATCACGCATTGCCATGTTATACTTTGATTGCTCTGTTATTTATTGTGTTCCCCCTCCGTTACTTCTTTTCGGTAGACCCCGAGACTGCCGGCGAACCCCACTTCAACTACAGTGTTGACGACACGTCGTCCTTGCCAGAAGAACCAGGCAAGCCCCCCCCTTTGATCACCAGATATCGCCTACTCTTCTCTATACTGCTTGCATTAGAGTAGTGTAGCATGTTACTGCTTTCCGTTATTCCTATCCTGATGCATAGCCTGTCCTTGCTACTACTGTTGTTACCATTACCTGCTATCCTACTGCTTAGTATAGGATGCTAGTGTTCCATCAGTGGCCCTACACTCTTGTCCGTCTGCCATGCTATACTACTGGGCCGTGATCACTTCGGGAGGTGATCACGGGCATATACAATATACTTTACATAGTTACATTACCTGTGATACTGTTCGGAGATGGGGGCTGAAGGGGCAGGTGGCTCCATCCCGGTAGAGGTGGGCCTGGGTTCCCGACGGCCCCCGACTGTTACTTTGTGGCGGAGCGACACGGCAGGTTGAGACCACCTAGGAGAGAGGTGGGCCTGGCCCTGGTCGGTGTTCACAGATACTTAACACGTTTAACGAGATCTTGGTATTTGATCTGAGTCTGGCTATTGGCCTATACGCACTAACCATCTACACGGGGACAGTTATGGGCACTCGACGTCGTGGTATCAGCCGAAGCCTTCGTGACGTCAGTGACTGAGTGGCGTGCGCCGGATTGGACCGTAAGCCTACTCTTGTATTAAGGGGGCTAGTTCTGCTTCCGGCCGCGTACGCAACGTGCAGGTGTGCAATGGGCGATGGGCCCAGACCCCTGCGCCATAGGATTTAGACCGGCATGCTGACCTCTCTGTTGTGCCTAGGTAGGGCTACGACGTGTTGATCTTCCGAGGCCAGGCATGACCCTGGAAAGTGTGTCCGGCCAAATGGGATCGAGCGTGTTGGGTTATGTGGTGCACCCCTGCAGGGAAGTTAATCTATTCGAATAGCCGTGATCTTCGGTAACAGGACGACTTGGAGTTGTACCTTGACCTTATGACAACTAGAACCGGATACTTAATAAAACACACCCTTCCAAGTGCCAGATACAACCGGTGATCGCTCTCTCACAGGGCGACGAGGGGAGGATCATCGGTTAGGATTATGCTATGTGATGATACCTGGAGGACTTCAGTTTACTCTCTTCTACATGCTGCAAGACGGAGGCTGCCAGAAGCGTAGTCTTCGAAAGGACTAGCTATCCCCCTTTTATTCCGGCATTCTGCAGTTCAGTCCACATATGATAGCCTTATTCCAGTTGATACCAATGCATACATATGTAGTGTAGCTCCTTGCTTCCGAGTACTTTGGATGAGTACTCATGGTTGCTTTCTCCCTCTTTTCCCCCTATCCCTTCTACCTGGTTGTCGCAACCAGATGTTGGAGCCCAGGAGCCAGACGCCACCTTCGACGACGACTCCTACTACACTGGAGGTGCCTACTACTACATGCTGCCCGCTGACGACGACCAGGAGTAGTTTAGGAGGATCCCAGGCAGGAGGCGTGCGCCTCTTTCGATCTATATCCCAGTTTGTGCTAGCCTTCTTAAGGCAAACTTGTTTAACTTATGTCTGTACTCAGATATTGTTGCTTCCGCTGACTCGTCTATGATCGAGCTCTTGTATTCGAGCCCTCGAGGCCCCTGGCTTGTAATATGATGCTTGTATTGCTTATTGTATTTGTAGAGTTGTGTTGTGATATCTTCCCATGAGTCCCTGATCTTGATCATACATGTTTGCATGTATGATTAGTGTACGGTCAAATCGGGGGCGTCACAGCCTCCCCGCCAGTAGGCTTGGGGGAGCTTATAGAGAAGCTCAAGGGAGCGCGGCGGCGCTTCCGATTATGGAAGATATCAGCCTGCTGACAAGGTTCAAGGGAAGCCTAGGCCATGGTGAAGACGTGATATACCAAAGCTGACCCAAACCACATGGCCGAGGTCGGACCTGTGGGGCCTGATGGGAAAGAGATCCCCGTCAGTTTGGTGTATGACCAAGTACAATTAGCCGCAAAGTATTCCCAACAGGATTGTAGGCTAGACAGTCTGTTGGATGGTATAGAAGAATAATTTAATCATTCTTAGTGACTGTGTACTTTAAGTGACATATATAATGTCCCTAGCCGGATTGTAAATCATTTGTCATGGCAGACCTTTTCGCTTCGACCTCTGGACCCGATAGTCTGGAGTGTATCCGAATACCCGCTCGGTTATGTAAAAACTGGGGTATGCGTGGAAACCAGGCGTAGGGGTCATAAGTGCTTGAACAGACAAGTACCCAACTAGCTATGTTATATTACATGGATAGTAAGAAACATCTTCCAGGGAGAATAGTTCCGTTAAGGGTCCCTTTCCCTGGGTACGCATGCCTTAATGTGCATGTTCGAACTGCGAAAAGAGACGCAGGCTAGAAACATCTGGGGGCATGTATCAAAATAAATAAAAGTCATCTTTTGTTCACCGACTGAATATTCCCTTAAGAACGCTAGCTTTCGGCTCCACCTAGTCTGAGGTACACATCCGGCTGACCCGGCAGTAACAATCGCAGAGGTGCTCCCCTTATGCCCTAGCCGAATTAATGGGAACATAGGGCATAAATACAAGAGCCAGGCAACCCAGCTTGGCCAAAACTTAAGTCATATCGATGCATATAATGGCGGAAAAAGGTACATGCGGAAGAATAACACATGTGTGGGGCATAAAGCCCAGAAAAATAGTTATGTTAAGCTTCTGTATAAGAAGCCCCCAGGTATAATGAGCGCGGTTAGCGCGTCAAGATTGTGTAGTCAGGACACAAGTTAGCCTTTTAAGGCCTTAAGGAGAAGAAAAAAGAGGAGAGAAAGAGAGAAAAGACAGATAACGGATATGCAAAAAATTGACGGGGGTAAGGAGACGAACATAGAGTCCGGCACTCGGCGTAGAATCTTCGGAGTCTGGCTGCGTTCCATGGGTTTGGCTGGAGTCGATTGTCCGATGCATCCCGCAGACCGTACACTCAACCGGTCAGAACTTGGTCAATAATGAAGGACCTTCCCATTTGGGCTTGAGCTTGTTCTTTTTCTTCTTCTCCGGCAGGTGTAGAACTAGTTCGCCAACGTTATAGGTTTTGGCCCGTACTTCTCTGCTTTGATACCTTCGAGCTTGTTGCCGATAGAATGCGGAACGGGCTTTTGCCACATCGCGCTCCTCCTCCAGGGCGTCCAAACTGTCCTGCCGATCGAGCTCGGCCTCTTTTTCTTCGTACATGCGCACTCGAGGTGAGTCATGAATTATGTCGCAAGGCAGAACCGCCTCTGCACCGTACACCATAAAAAACGGTGTGTATCTGGTAGTGCGATTCGGCGTGGTCCGCAGCCCCCATAGTACAGAGTCGAGCTCCTCTACCCAGTGCGTGTTTGATTCCTTTAAGGACAGCACTAATATGGGTTTCATGCCGCTGATGATAAGACCATTTGCTCGCTCGACTTGACCGTTAGTTTGCGGGTGATAGACAGAAGCATAATCGAGCTTGATGCCCATGTTGCTGCACCAAAGTTTTACCTCGTCGGCTGTAAAGTTCGTGCCGTTGTCAGTGATGATGCTGTGGGGGATGCCATAACGGTGTACAACCCCAGATATGAAGTCTATCACCGGTCTGGATTCAGCCATTTTAACGGGTTTGGCTTCTATCCATTTGGTGAATTTATCCACCATGACCAGTAAGTATTTTTTATGGGTTCCCCCTTTAAGGGGTCCGACCATATCAAGCCCCCAGACAGCAAAGGGCCAAGTAATGGGGATTGTTTGGAGAGCGGTAGGTGGCATATGGCTTTGGTTTGCAAAAAGCTGGCAACCGACGCAATGTTGGACCAGATACTGTGCAACTGCCCGGGCCGTCGGCGAATAGAAACATGTACGGAAGGCCTTGGTTACAAGGGCCTGGGCTGCGGCGTGGTGGCCGCCGAGTCCACCATGGATTTCTACCAAAAGCTTCCGCCCTTCCTCTTCGGAGATGCACCTTTGAAGGACTCCTGTAGTTTTCTTATAAAGCTCTCCCTCATGGACCTTGTAGGCTTTAGATCGCCGCACTATGCAGTGTGCCTCATTTTGGTCCTCGGGTAGTTCCTTCCTGGTTAGGTAGGCCAGGAATGGTTCTGTCCACGGGGCGATGACGGCCATTATCACGTGGGCTGAAGGCGTTATTTCGATGGCAGAGCCTCCGATTGTGTCAGAGTGTTCGGTATCTGGTGTTGTGGCCGGGTCCGGACTATTGTTACCGGTGTCCCGTTCCCATACCACGGATGGCTTAAACAGCCTTTCCAAGAATATGTTAGGTGGGATAGGATCACGCTTAGCGCCGATACGAGCGAGGATATCCGCCGCCTAATTGTTTTCCCGAGCCACATGGTGGAATTCAAGCCCCTCGAACCGAGCTGACATTTTGAGGACGGCGTTGCGATATGCCGCCATTTTCGGATCCTTGGCATCAAAGTCTCCATTTATTTGAGATATTGCGAGGTTCGAGTCCCCACGCACCTCCAGGCGTTGAATGCCCATGGAAACTGCCATCCGGAGACCGTGTAATAGGGCCTCGTATTCAGCTGTGTTGTTGGAGTCTGTGTATAGTATTTGGAGTACGTATTGGACTGTATCTCCGGTTGGGGACGTCAGGACGATGCCAGCCCCAGACCAGCCAGCATTTTATAGCCGTCAAAGTGCATGATCCAATTGGAGTACGCGCCGTACTCTTTAGGGAGTTCGGCTTCTGTCCACTCGGCGATGAAATCGGCCAGTACTTGTGACTTAATGGCTCGCCGTGGTCTATATGTTATGTCGAATGGGAGGAGCTCGATAGCCCATTTGGCAATACGGCCCGTGGCATCGCGGTTGTTTATTATGTCGTTGAGTGGTACTTCTGAGGCCACCGTAATTGAACACTCTTGAAAGTAGTGTCGTAATTTCCGGGATGCCATGAATACCGCGTATGCTATCTTTTGATAATGTGTGTACCGTGATTTGCATCATGTGAGGACAGTGGATACGTAATATACCGGCTTTTGAAGTGGGAATTTATGTCCATCCGTCTCTCGTTCGATGACGAGCACTACGCTTACAACTTGGTGAGTCGCCGCTATATATAACAGCATTGGTTCACCGACATTTGGCGCGGCCAAGATTGGGTTGGTGACCAGGATGGCTTTTATTTCTTCCAATCCAACCGTGGTTGCGTCCGTCCACTCGAAGTGTTTGGTGCACCGAAGAAGACGATAAAGGGGGAGTGCCTTTTCTCCTAATCAGGAGATAAAGTGGCTTAAGGCCGCCACACATCCAGTTAACTTCTGGATTTGCTTGAGGTCAGTGGGGATAGCCAACTGTGACAGAGCTCGGATTTTAGCCGGATTTGCTTCAATTCCTCTACTGGAGACGATGAAGCCCAGGAGCTTTCCAGTGGGTACGCCGAAAACGCATTTTTCTGGATTGAGCTTAATGTCGTATGTTCGGAGATTGTCGAATGTGAGCCTCAAGTTGTCTATTAAGGAGTCGACGTGTCTGGTTTTAACGACCACATCGTCTACGTATGCCTCCACTATTTTGCCGATCTGCTTTTCCAGACATGTCTGAAACATGCGCTGATACGTTGCGGCTTGATCGGACTCCGCCATCTTAATTTGGTGGTAACCGGAGTATGTGTCGAGGAAGCACAATGAGTCGTTTCCTGCGATGGCATCGATAATTTGATCGATGCGAGGGAGGGGGAAGGGATCCTTTGGGCAAGCCTTATTAAGGTCCTTGAAGTCGACGCATAGGTGCCAGGATTTGTCCTTCTTTGGTACCATTACCAGGTTTGCTAGCCAGTTCGGATGTTCTATTTCTCTGATAAATCCGGCCTCCAGTAACTTGGCTAGCTCCTCTCCCATGGCTTGTCGCTTAGGTTCGGAGAAACGCCGAAGAGTCTGCTTGACCGGCTTGAATCCCTTTAGAATGTTAAGGCTATGCTCGGCCAGCCTGCGTGGGATTCCTGGCATGTCTGAAGGATGCCAGGCGAATATGTCCCAATTCTCGCGCAGGAACTCCCGTAGTGCGGCGTCTACAGCGGGGTTTAACTGTGCCCCGATGGATGCTGTTTTTGCAGGGTCCGTTGGATGGACTTGGAATTTGACTATTTCATCCGCTGGTTTAAAAGAGGTGGACTTGGATCTTTTGTTGAGTATCACGTCGTCCCTGTCCACTGTGGAGCGCAGCGCAGTTAATTCCTCCAACGCAAGGGCTTCGGATAATGCCTCGAGGGCCAGTGCGGCTGTTTTGTTCTCGGCGCGGAGTGCTATGTCCGGATCACTAGCTAGAGTGATGATTCCATTGGGCCCAGGCATTTTGAGCTGCATGTACTCGTAATGGGGTATGGCTTGGAAGATCGTGAATGCCTCCCGCCCTAGGAGGGCGTGGTATCCGCTACTGAATGGGGCCACTTGGAATGTAATTTCTTCGGACCTGTAATTCTCCGGAGTGTCAAATACCACATCTAGTGCGATTTTCGCAGCGCAACGTGCCTCCCGGCTGGGGATGATTCCTCGGAAGGTCGTACTGCTTTGCTCAATACGGTTTCTGTCTATTTCCACTTTTTGAAGAGTCTCCTCATAAATGAGGTTTAATCCGCTGCCGCCGTCCATGAGCACTTTAGTAAGCCGAAAGCCGTCCATAATTGGACTAAGGACCAAGGCGGCTAATGCTCGGGCTGTTTGGAATTTAGGTTCGTCACTAGCATTGAAGGTGATAGCCGTGTCGCTCCATGGATTTATTGCTGCCACGTGGCAGACTTCGGTAAGGCTGCAGAGTGCTCACTTACACCTATTATTTGAGGCAAAGATCTCGAAGACCGTCAATACTGTATTGTTATCCATGGGATGGTGCTCTGCGGTGTTTTGAATGAGGAGATCCTCACCGCTCTTGGCCACCTGCCGGAGTACCCAACATGCTCTAAGGCTGTGTGTTGGTATGGTATCCGATGTACTATGAATATTGCAGGGCCCGTTAAGCCATCCCTCCAATACGGTTCCACACCCTGTAGTGGGCTTTTGCTTCTTTGTAATTGAGTCGGGCGACTTATGAGAGTGCACCCTTTTAGTTCGGACTGGGGGTTTTGTCAGAGCCGGATTATCCCAAAATTTTGTTTGGGTTTTCCAGGCGCTTTCCATTGCACAATACTTCCGTACTATGGCCGCCAAGTCAGCGAAGTGTGCTATGTCACAGCGACTTATGGCGTTGAGGATTCCCTTGTCCGTGCAATTGTTGCAAAAGAATGAAATTGCATCTTCCTCGCGACAGTCCTTGACCTTGTTCATTACAAGGAGGAATCTGGCCCAATAATGATGTAATGACTCTTGGGGATCTTGCCTAATGTGGGAAAGATCGTTTATATCTGGGTGGGTGGGTGGATGTAAGTCCAGACCTTGACCCAATCTGAGACCCAGGGGCGGGGGAGTTTCCGATCTAGGAAGTTCGGGCTCCAGGATGTTGCCCCGCAGGTTCGACATACTGCCTGATTCTAGGTTCAGGGTTAGGGCGATGTCCTCCCGTGGACGGATATCCGGCTCGGAGAGCTCGAGAATCCGGACATATTTCGTCCTCAGGATAGAGGAAGATTCACCGCATTGCTCCTCCACCACCGCTATCTGATGGGTGACCGGTGGAGAGTTAATCTCCCTTTGGCCGGGTTTAAGCCCAATCCGATCATAGTCCGTAGCAACCCCCAGAGCGGCGATGCGATCCAAGAGCTCGTTCAAAGAGGAGAGCTCCATTGGATCCATCTGCTTGGTGAATTTCGAGCCGATGTGGAGGCTATTTTCAATGACTCGAGAAGTCATTGTCGGCTCAGCGGCTGAGCGGGCGGTCATGACGAAGCCGTCTAGTCGAAGAGTTTGGCCAACAGCCAGGGCTCCCCCAGAGGTGATCTTGTTCTTGACAACGAGACGAGCCATCCCTCCTTATTATGACGACACAGTGGAACTCTCAATGAAATCACCAATGTCAGTGTCAAAACCGGCGGATCTCGGGTAGGGGGTCCCGAACTATGCGTCTAAGGCGGATGGTAACAGGAGGCGGGGGACACGATGTTTACCCAGGTTCGGGCCCTCTCGATGGAGGTAATATCCTACTTCCTGCTTGATTGATCTTGATGATATGAGTATTACAAGAGTTGATCTACCACGAGATCGTAGAGGCTAAACCCTAGAAGCTAGCCTATGGTATGATTGTTGTTGTCCTACGGACTAAACCCTCCAGTTTATATAGACACCGGAGGGGGCTAGGGTTACACAGAGTCGGTTACAAGGGAGGAGATCTACATATCCGTATTGCCAAGCTTGCCTTCCACACCAAGGAGAGTCCCGTCCGGACACGAGACACAGTCTTCAATCTGGTATCTTCATAGTCCAATAGTCCGGCCAAAGGATATAGTTCGGCTGTCCGGAGACCCCCTAATCCAGGACTCCCTTAGTGGTGCCAGACTAGTAATAGTACTACCCGTTGGTCAAATTATTATATGCTGCTCCTCACAGTGAAGTGACAAGACCCTGCGCTGGAGATGACACCTGTGTAGGCGACATGTTCAGCATATCAAAGTCAGCCTTACCGTGTGTAGTCACTATCATCATGGCTGTAGAGATAGCCTGCCTAAAACTAGCCATGTTCGACATGATTTCCCGTGCATTGCCACGAGTATCTCTACTCTTTTCTTATATGAGTAAGATGCCCGTGCATTGGACGGAACACCAAGATCGGGGGTGGACGACACCGGCAGCGGCCATCGCACCAGATTGTTCCATGGCCTTCTAGATGTGGCAGGGAAGAGATAAGGCTGATTCTGAGAGACACAGAGTTGTTTATAAATAGGTAACAAGTGTGGGCATCTTTTTGCAAAACTACATCAGTTTGCTTTTTATGCGTCAGATCTAGATCCGACGGCTATTGGTGAAAGATGGCAGGCACGCTATCATCACCAACTCAGGACCTCTTTGATTAGCAGGATTTTGAAAACACAGGAATAGGAAAAGTATAGGATTAGAGTGTCATGGCCACTTGAATCCTACAGGATTAGCAAGGAGCGTTTGATTTCACGGGAAAAGCAAAGAAATTGTAAAAGGAGGTTAGAGTGGATGTTAGATTTCCTATGAAATGTAGTTCAAAACATTCCATTGGAAAAATTCCTATGGGATTCAATCCGATGAATCAAAGGACAAACGTAGGAAAAATTTCAAAGGATTTCAGTCCTCCAAAAATCCTATAGTTTCCCTTGAATCAAAGGAGCCCTCAGGTTTTTATAGGAGTAGTATAGAGAAATAGAGAAACTCTTATAAAAAACTGACTTAGTGATGATGGTGTGCCTGCCATCCTGCAATATAGACCGTCCGATCTATATCTGACGGATAGAAAGCAAACTATGGCAATTTTGCAAAAAGATACCCACACCTCTCTCCACATTTGCAGATAAGGCCATCCCTCATTCATCTTCGTCTCCCACAAGATAAACAACTCGTATAAATGCATCTTGATGTTCCGTGCAACACATGGGCCTCTTGCTGGTAATAATAAATATTGTACTCGAGTAATGGGTATATCCTTGCCGCACCTATGCACGTGAACTTTTATTGTAACATAGTACCTCATGCTGGATAGTCGTACTATTACAAGTTTCAAACTGATATTACAAATGCTAGGAGTAATGCTGCACCTACGAAGAGGGAAATATTAGGAAGTTTACATAAGAACTCTCATTACTTTAGGTGGATGCAACATTATCGTACAAACTAAAATCCACCGCCCTGGCAAGTCACTAATGGGCAAATAAATTTTTGAGTCTCTGGTGACTTGATGTTTCAAAAATAAACCCAGCTTCTCCGGAGACTTTGTCATTTAGGCTTAGACACTTGCGGTGATCAGCACGACATTCATTGTGGCGCCAGAGAACGCCAAACCTCATTACCTTGAGCACACTTGCCTCCAGAACAAAAAACCTGGCCAATTTACTCGCAGATGTGCTGCCTCGGTAGTCGATCAAATCAATTTCTGTAAGATGGAGATCAAGGCATTCGATGAAATTGTTATAGTGCATCGCATTTTTCACTTTCGGGTCTTTTTTATCTGCAAAAGAAGAGAACATATTAGAGCAGGTGGTTGTATAAGATTGGCATGTGATCAAGAGGTACCAATATCATTCACTCATACGATAGGGTTGGCTCTAAGGCTAGTGATATTCTCTCTCTCTCTCTCCTCTCATTTACCTAGGAGCACGTGAAGAGCTTGGGCATTTGTTGCCTTCCACTATGTGGCCGATGCCATATTTCTCAAAAGTATGCCACATAATACACATCGATGCCAAATCAAAGATTTTGGCACCACTCTAGCGATGTGAGAGAGTTGGCACCGCTATGCACATAGACCCACATGTATAAACAAATCAATCAAACCAACTACACCAGCCTCTCCCTCTCCCAAACAAGTGTTTTTATTGCCTCAGTCCTCTCCCTCTCCCACACAAGTGTTTTTTCCTTGTGTGAGTTAATTTGGCACCAGAGCAAATTAGGTGATCCAGATTGGGGCACCAGGTGAGGAATGGAGGGCATCGATGACAAATGCATAAGAAGTGAATTTGGCATGTGTTTTGGCCTACATAGTGGAGGGCCATTATAGCCCACTTTTGTACTACCTTGTATTTAGTGTAAAATTATGACCATACATTTACCCAAGAAAATGCGAATGAATGTCACCAAAAATTATACCATTTGAAATTATGTTCAAATACAAATCCAACGATATAATTTTTAGTGAAATGCATTAAAGTTTTGTCAGTTAAATCTATGGTCAAATTTTGATACTACAAAATACAAAGAGTAAACCAGGACGGAGGTAGTACTTGCTCTTAGGCTAACCATAGAGTTACTAGTCTAAGTTACTTGCCACTATGACTAGCCTACGCTACTAGTAGTACAACAAAAAACGATGCAGGTGATCACGTGAGAAAAAAAATACTAAAAACATATCTTTCGGTGCAGTGCGTAGATGCGGTTTTGAACACTACACTTGTCATCGTAATTTGGGAAAATTATGAAAGAATTGAGCTACATTGTGATTACCGTTTACTAATAGGAAAGAAGTTTCACCTCGATGAGTAGCTTCTCCGTGGACGGAAATCATTTAAGGAATCCAACAACTTGATCCAGGTTGGGGCCGATAGATTTTATTGCCAAGATCTTCACTGTGCGCACAGACTAGGTCAAGCTTGTGGGAATCATTTTCTAGATGATAGTCGTAAATACATCAAGAAGAAATTTAAAAATGTGAATTTCAAGAAGACGGAGAAGAAGATGAGTGTTGTAGCTGAATGTTTATGTACCCAATAAAGAGTTCGAAGAATTTGGCAGATGAGTACACCAACACTGTCAATTTCGGCGCGTCAATGACCCTGATTTTTGTTGGACCTTCTAGATTAGATACAAGCAATCTCTCAACGAAAGGTGCATTCTCAATGACCATAACATGGAATAGCTAGAGTGATCACTTCCAATTGATGTCTTGTTGCAGGGCCAGCAAGACACTTAAATCCAACGGAGATTCGTCGAGGCAATGTGGAGGCTAATGGACTCATGGATCTGCCGAAGATGAAGGTACTCGAGCGCAGTATAGATGCAGAGCAGGTGCTCCATAGACTTATTCAACATGCCAACATTGATGAGGTCGAGCTGCTTGAGTTGACGGAGAAGAAGGTCGGGTGTGGCATTAATCTGGGGAAAATAGCAGGAGCTGAAGCTCGCGCGGCCGCAAAGAGCAACATTGTCCAGCTTCAAACCTAAGATCCTCGAGCTGATCTAGGGCGGGGGATAATAAGCACTCGTCGAACTTGGCTTGGACCATGCGGATGTCAAGGCGTCTGGCTGGCCCAGGGTGCGATGAAAGGTTCTTGGAGACTGTGTCCATGCGTTTGCAATCCCCGTCACAGAGGCAGCTGTCGACGGTGAGGTTGAGGGGGACGCGACGCTAGAGGGGGCACTACCGATGCGAGAGCAGGGTGGTCCGCACGACAGATTTGGTGGGGAGGAGGCCGATGATGATGGGAAGCATGTTGTCGGGGAGGCTACTGATGAAGTCCAGGCTCACCGGATGTGGTTTTGGCTCGAGCCGCCTCTTCTTGTTGGCTACCTCGCCGTCCATCTCAGCCGGCGGTGACGCGGTGTACACGTGTGCTTGGTGTGTATTGTGTGCTGGGTGTGTGCGAGTGTGTCCTTATGTGCATGCTGCCGCGTAGTGGTGAAGTGTGCGTGAGTGTGTCCTCCACGCGGAAGAAGTATGGCCTCAATTTACTAGCGTGCGGGGTGCTACCGCAAGTGGTTTCGACTTTGTTTACTTCACCGCGTGTCAGATGGGCCTCTAGTTTACTTATTTTCACCACTGCCACATGGGCCACCACACGAAGATAGAGAACATGAGCTAACAAGGCAGCCTATGGACTGGTTGACCGGTCAACTAAACAATATACGGAGCTATACACTCACACAGTGACCGTATGATCCCTCAGTATAGAGAGATCGAGTGAGAGGGGAGGCTCATGAGGGATAGTACAGAGAGATAAAGAGCTACTCCCGCCGTTTGATAATGTAGTGCCTATATTTTTTTAAAGTCAAACTTTTGAAACTTTGACCAAGTCTCTAAAGAAATTACTTATATCTACAATACCAAAGATAAATGATAGTATGAAGTAAGTACATGTTGTGATGAATCTAATGATTGTTCTAGATGTAAATGTTTTTCTCCACATATACCTGGTCAAACTTTTCTGAGGTTTGACTTTTGAAAACATCCATATGTTTATGGACATGAGAGAGTACCTAACTAGAGAGAGAGAGAAACAGAAAGAGTGAGTGAAAAAGTGTGTGTGCGTGTGTGAAAGAGACATGGAGAACACACGATAAAGTAGAGAAAAAGCGTGTGTGTCTTATGCGAACATATCACAGATGCATCTTCGACAACGGAAGCGAGGTGAGGAGATAGTGTGTTGTTGATTGCAACCGAGAGAGAAAGACCCCTAGCACGTGGCCAAGAGAGGTCTAACAAACAAGCGAGAGAGGTCGAGAGATACGTATGGAGAAAATGCAGACATGGGGAGGAGAGAGTGTATGTTTGTCACAGATAGATCCCCTGGAGATCGCGATGGGACGACATGGGCGGGAGATCGAGTGACAAGGTGTGTGTGCATGATAGAAGATACCCCGAGAGATATCGAGATAGACATATGGATGGAAGGAGACAATATGTGTGTTCCTGATGGCTAGTGAGAGATAGTCATACTTAGGGGGAGTGCGTGTGCCTATGGTGGAGTGAGGGATTATGATACTTAGGGGGGTGCGTGTCACGTAGAGAGAGAACAAGGGCGGAGAGTGTTAGATGGGTCTATGTAGCATGAGTGAGATATGTGTATGTGTGAACCAGGGAGATATAAAGTTTGAGAGAGATAGAGGAGCCTCGATACGACAAAGTGGTGCGTCAGATAGCTGAGAGGGGGAACGAGATACTCCATCCATTCGATAATGCAGTGCATACAAATTTTTTAGAAGTCAAACTTTGGAAACTTTGACAAGGTTTACGCAAATATTATTTATATCTACAATACCAAAGATACATCATACGAAACTACATCTCATGATAAATCTAATGATATATGTTTGCCATTCTAGATGTAAATGTTTTTCTCCACGTACATGGTCAAACTTTGTGATGTTTGACTTTTCAATAAATCTATATGCTACAGATCGAAGAGAGTGCCTAGGTCAAGAGAGATCAAGTGCGTGTGAAGGAGAATGAGCGAGTGTGCAAAAAGAGAGTGTGTGTGAAAGAGAGAGGGACAACAAATGACAAAATAGAGAGAGAGAGAGTTCATTTCTTATGCAAACATATCACACATGCATCTCCGAGATAGAAAAGCGAGGTGAGGAGATACACGAATATAGCTAGTGTGTGATTGTTTGCAACGGAGAGAGACACCCCTGTTGTTGGGAATCGTTGCATGGAAAACAAAAAATTCTACGCACACGTAATGATCTATCCATGGAGATGCATAGCAACGAGGGGGAGAGTGTGTCTACGTACCCTCGTATACCGTAAGGAGAAGCGTTTCTCAACGTGGTTGATGCAGTCGAACTTCTTCGTGCTTCAACTGATCAAGTACTGAACACACGACACCTCCGTGTTCTGCACACGTTCAGCTCGATGACGTCCCTCGCCTTCTTGATCCAGCAAGTGTCGAGGTAGTAGATGAGTTATGTCAGCACAACAGCGTGGTGACGGTGATGGTGAAGTGGTCATCGCAGGGCTTCGCCTAAGCACTATGAAAATATGACCGGCCGTGTAAACTTTGGAGGGGGTGCCGCACATGGCTAAACAATTGTCTATTGTGTGCTAGGCGCCCCCTCCCACATATATATAGGAGGGAGGAGTAGCCAAAGTAGGAGGGAGGAGTAGCCAAAGGAGGCACCCAAGTAGGAGGAATCCTACTTGGGGTCTATCCCAAGCCGCGCCCCTTTCCTTATTTGTAGTGCGGGGAAAGGCAGGGGAGGGTGGCGCCCCCCCTTTCCTTTCTCCCATGAGAGGGAAAGGCAGGATGGGCTAGCCCTCCCCCTTTTCCTTCCCTAGGGCTGGCCAAACAAGGGAGGGGGTGCACCAACCCCCTTGTGGGCTGCTCTATCCCCTCCTTTGGCCCATAAGGCCCATATCTTGCCGGGGGGGTTCCCGGAACCCCTTCCGGTGACCCGATTCCTTCCCGGCACGTCCCGAAACACTTCCAGTGTCCAAATACCATCGTCCTATCATGTCCGTAATATTTACCTCTCAACCATTTCGAGACTCCTCGTCATGTCCGTGATCTCCTCCGGGACTCCGAATAACATCTGGTCACCAAAACATATAACTCATATAACACTATATAACGAACGTTAAGCGTGCGGACCCTACGGGTTCGAGAACTATGTAGACATGAACGAGACACCACTCTGGTCAAAAACCAATAGGGGAACCTAGATGCCCGTATTGGCTCCTACATATTCTATGAAGGTCTTTATCGGTCGAACCGTTATGACAACATACGTAATTCCCTTTGTCCATCGGTAGGTTACTTGCCCGAGATTTGATCGCCGGTATCTTCATACCTAGTTCAATCTCATTGCTGGTAAGTCTCTTTACTCATTCCGTAATACACCACCTTGTGACTAACTCCTTAGTCATTTGCTTGCAAGATTATGATGTGTATTACCGAGAGGGCCCAGAGATACCTCTCCGATACTCGGAGTGATAAATCCTAATCTCGATCTATGACAACTCAACAAACACCTTCGGAGATACCTATAGAGCATCTTTATGATCACCCAATTATGTTGTGATGTTTGATAGCACACAAGGTATTCCTCCGGTATCCGGGAGTTGCATAATATCATAGTCGAAGGAATAAGTATTTGACATGAAGAAAGCAATAGCAATAAACTGAACGATCAATACGCTAAGCTAACGGATGGGTGTAGGATCTAGAAGTAGATGTGTCTAGAGAGGGGTGATTAGACACTTAATGCTAAAGTTGCAATTTTTAACCTTTTTCTGTCTAAGTGGAGTTTAGGCACAATTTCAACATACACAATACATATCAAGCAAGCATGCAAAGAGTATATGAGCAGCGGAATGTAAAGCATGCAACTTGCAAGAATGTAAAGGGAAGGGTTTGGAGAATTCAAACGCAATTGGAGACACGGATGTTTTTCCCGTGGTTCGGATAGGTGGTGCTATCCTACATCCACGTTGATGGAGACTTCAACCCACAAAGGGTAACGGGTGCGCGAGTCCACAGAGGGCTCCACCCACAAAGGGTAACGGTTGCACGAGTCCACAAAGGGCTCCACCCACGAAGGGTCCACGAAGAAGCAACCACCCACAAAGGGTCCACGAAGAAGAAACCTTGTCTATCCCACCATGGCCATCGCCCACACAGGACTTGCCTCACTAGCGGTAGATCTTCACGAAGTAGGCGATCTCCTTGCCCTTACAAACTCCTTGGTTCAACTCCACAATCTTGTCGGAGGCTCCCAAGTGACACCTAGCCAATCTAGGAGACACCACTCTCCAAGAAGTAACAAATGGTGTGTAGGTAATGAACTCCTTGCTCTTGTGCTTCAAATGATAGTCTCCCCAACACTCAACTCTCTCTCATAGGATTTGGATTTGGTGGAAAGAAGATTTGAGTGGAAAGCAACTTGGGGAAGGCTAGAGATCAAGATTCATATGGTAGGAATGGAACATCTTGGCCTCAACACATGAGTGGGTAGTTCTCTCTCAGAAATAGGATGCTGGAAGTGTAGGCTTAGTCTGATGGCTCTCTCAACGAATAAAGAGGAGGTGGAGGGGTATATATAGCCTCCACACAAAATCCAACCGTTACACACAGTTTTCCAATCTCGGTGGGACCGAATCAGCAAACTCGGTCGGACCGAAAAGGTAAACCTAGTGACCGTTAGAGATTTCGGTGGGACCGACTGGAACAACTCGGTGGGACCGATGTGCTAGGGTTAGGGTAAATCCAAAACTCGGTTTGACCGATTACTCAAACTCGGTGGGACCGATTTGGGTAATAAGTGAAATTGAGATTTGGCCAAGCAAACTCGGTGGGACCGATTGCATATCTCGATGGGACCGAGAATATTGCAACGGGTAACAGAGAGTTTGCAAGCCCATCTCGGTGAGACCGAGATCCCATCGGTGAGACCGAACTGATTAGGGTTTGGTAGTGGTTTAGGACAAGTGAAACTCGATGGCGCCGGATAGGAAGAATCGGTAGGACCGAGTTTGGCTTGGGGTTTAGGTCATATGTGGATATGGTAAAGTAGTTGAGGGTTTTGGAGCATATCACTAAGCACATGAAGCAAGAGGCTCATTAAGCAACACCTCATCCCTCCTTGATAGTATTGGCTTTTCCTAAAGACTCAATGTGATCCTGGATCACTGAAATGTAAAATGAAGAGTCTTGAGCTTTAAGCTTTAGCCAATCCTTTGTCCTTAGCATCTTGAAGGAGTTCCCACAACCTTTAGTCCATGCCACTCCATTGTTGAACTTATCTGAAACATGCTAGATAGAAATGTTAGTCCAACAAGAGATATGTTGTCATCAATTATCAAAACCACCTAGGGAGCACTTGTGCTTTCAATCTCCCCCTTTTTGGTAATTGATGGCAACATACATCAAAGCTTTAGATAAAGATATAAAGAACAACAAGTAAAGCTTTGGAAGGACATGTAACAAGCATAGGCTCCCCCTACATGTATGCACTCATGTAAATATGAAATATAGAGGCATGTGAGAGCATAACCATGATAGAGTAGGCAATGTGTTACATGCATCTTGGCCATATGCATCAGAGCAAAAGATTATCAAGGAAAATACCTTCATGCTCATGAGTCCTTCTTGCAAACAGTATGTACATAAGCAAGAACTCCTCATACTCATGATTTTGATGCATATACTTACCTTGTGGTCTTGAGTTGGCTTAGGATGGAATGAACCTGCACAAACAAGGTTAGATAACACAGGTACATCCACTGGCCAGAGCAAACAAAAGAAACCACAAGAATACCAAGACTGGGATGACATGTAGAGAGTGAGTACGAGGTACCATATTGAATTCAACATGTCCCCAAGAATAAAGATATGCAATGAATTTGACTGATTTCTTTCCTTTAGGTGTCTTGCTCCCCTTGAATCTTACATGGGATATTGGGAGAAGATAGGGAACAGAAAATCAGAGTTGAAAGATACAAATGGATAGATCTTAATGCAAATACATGTCTTTCCCCCAAAAAGACATGTGACATCTCTCCTCTTGAACATCAAGCATCTGGGATCCTTGAGTATTTTCCCTCCCTGGAAATCTCTCTCTCCCCCTTAACAACATCTGGGATCCTTGAGACTTTCTCTCCCCCTTGAGCTTTGATGTGATCTCTTTCTCCCCCTTTGACATCAATTTCCAAGAAGGTTTTTCCTGGAATCCGTCGAATAGGTTTGGTCCTTGAGATTCAGCACAAAGCAGAGGATAAAATTGTGATGCTTGTAGAGGACAAGATTCATTGAGTGGAGCTGGATCAGAAGAAATGTAGAACAAGTGGCAAACTGTTTTTCTGATTGCAAAGTCGGCGGCACCGAGTGGCACATTTCGGTGGTACCGAAAAGATTCGGTTGGACCGAAAATTGCAAGTCGGTGAAACCAAGTTTACACAGAGAAAAACACTTGTCACCTCAGCTCACTAGACATGTAGGATCTCACAAAGATTTGCAATGAATTTCCTGAAGGATTTGTAAGGAATTAAGTCCAGAAAATGCAGAACAAAAAACAAAGAGAAAAGAGAAGAAATTGAAGGATCTAGATGAAGTTTTTTTTTGTTTTTGAAAAAGGAGAGAGAAAATAAACATGCATGAGACAAATGCAAAAACACAAAGAAAGAACACAAGAGAGCTTCATCTAGAGTTGGGCGGTGACATAGTTACCTATGTTAGAGTATATTGACTTAGGAATCAAGTGAGAACACTTGATCATAGGTCATACTCATCGTTTAAGCTCAAAATGGGGTTACCATTTTCGTTTAAGAATCTTGATGTATTCACATCTTGTTGAGTTGCTTTGACTCATGTCTTGGAGTAAAACTTCTCTAAGATGGAATAACATACCTTGGGTGGTGATGTGGTTCTTGCTCATGTAGTTGAACTTGTGTGGGTGCTCAAGGTTGATGTAGCTCATCAAGAGTTGGGAGCACCACTTGGAGTTTGAGTTCATCTACCTACATGGGTTAGTTCTTGCAAGGAAGAGCACTTGTGTATCCAAAAATGACAATCATGAAGCTTAACATAGAATTTGTCAAAGGATATGTTTGAATGGTTGTGTGCTTCCTTGTCTTCAACCACTATTGTGTAGAGTCTTGGTGATGTAGAGATTGCTCAAGATGTGAGTGAGTCGCAATCTCATGGAATTAGATTCAACCAAGCACCTACATGGGTTAGACAGCATGCAAGGTGCAAATATATCCAAGACATAAGATAGTTATCATAAGAGATATATCATGGATTAGTCATAAGCTCATGTCTTGCATGTATCCAATGGAGTTTCTACTCCAAGTTCGAAGAATCAATGATGTTCAATTCTCCTCTCAACCTGCAAAACACTTTCTCATCAAGTGGTTTAGTGAATATATCCGCTAATTGCTTATCGGTGCAAACATGCTTAAGATTGATGTCACCCTTAGCGACATGATCTCGAATGAAATGATGACGAACCTCAATATGCTTAGTTCGAGAATGTTGTACAGGATTATGACCAATTTTGATAGAACTTTCATTGTCACAAAGCAGTGGAACATGTTTCACATTAATCCCATAATCTTTAAGAGTTTGGGTCATCCAAAGTAATTGAGCACAACATGAACCAGCGGCAATGTATTCCACTTCGGCGGTGGATAAGGATACCGAGTTTTGTTTCTTGGAAGACCAAGACACAAGAGATCTACCAAGAAATTGACAAGTACCCGAAGTGGGCTTTCTATCAACCTTGTCTCCGGCATAATCCGAGTCGGAATAGCCAACAAGATCAAAAGAAGACCTCTTAGGATACCAAATGCCAAAATTTGGTGTACGGATTAAATATCTCACTATCCTTTTCACAGCCTTAAGATGGCAATCTTTAGGAGCAGCTTGATACCGTGCACACATGCACACACTTAGCATAATATCAGGACGTGAAGCACATAGGTATAACAATGAACCAATCATAGAGCGATAAACCTTTTGATCAACCGGTTCACCATCTTTGGTCAAATCATTATGTCCACTAGTAGGCATGGGTGTAGACATACCTTTGCATTCTTGCATATTGAACTTCTTGAATAAGTCCTTGGTGTACTTTGTTTGAGAGACAAATGTACCTTCCTTAGTTTGCTTGATTTGCAAACCGAGAAAGAATTTGAGTTCACTCATCATAGACATCTCAAACTTCTCTGACATTAGCTTTCCAAAATTTTCACTAAAGAGAGGATTAGTTGAACCAAATATGATATCATCAACATAAATTTGGCATACAAATAGTTCTCCATTAACCCTTTTAGTAAAAAGAGTAGAATCAATTTTACCAATTTCAAAACCACTTGTAGTAAGGAACTTGGTCAAGCATTTATACCATGCTCTAGGAGCTTGTTTAAGACCATAAAGAGCTTTGTGAAGTTTGTAAACATGATTTGGTTTCTTAGGATTGATAAAGCCGGGAGGTTGTTTGACATAAACTTCCTCCTCTATTTCACCATTTAGAAAAGCACTTTTAATGTCCATTTGGTACAAGGTGATATTATGGTGATTAGCATAGGCAAGTAAGATGCGAATGGACTCAAGTCTAGCAACGGGAGCATACGTCTCACCATAGTCCATACCTTCGACTTGTGTGTACCCTTGGGCGACGAGACGTGCTTTGTTGCGAACCACTTGTCCATCTTCATCTTGCTTGTTGCGAAACACCCATTTGGTACCAATGATGTTGTGGTTGTTGTCGGGCTTCTCAACCAATGTCCAAACTTGGTTTCTCTCAAAATTATGTAGCTCTTCATGCATAGCGTTTATCCAATCCGGATCTTCCAAGGCTTCTTCAACCTTCATAGGTTCAATGCTAGAGATGAATGAATAGTTTTCACAAAAGTTAGCTAAACGAGTTTTTGAGCGAGTGATTCTCCCGGTTTGTATATCATTGAGGATTTGCTCGACGGGATGATCTTTGGCAATTCTTGCTCGAACTCGTGAGAGCTTTTGCTTGGGTCTTCGTTGAACATCTTCTTCATCTTGTTCTTCTTGGCCTTCTTCATTGTTGACGTCGTCGTTCTCTTGTCGTGGTGGAGAAGGAGGTTGTTGATGTTCATCTTGACATATTTCCTCATTTTCTTCATCTTGATGTGTCCCACTTGTGGATGCTTCCGTGTCGATTCTTGGTTCACCTTGTCGTGAAGTAGAAGCTTCCACTTGGACGGATGATGTACTCTCCTTCACCTCCGTTGGACGAATTTTTCCAATGGACATGTCTTGAATTGCTTCTGAAGGGTCTTTGTCTCCTACATCAATTGGAAATTGCTCTACTTGCGAGCCATTAGATTCATCAAACTTCACATCTACCGTCTCTTCAACCTTTCGGGTGAAATTGTTGTAGACATGGTAAGTGTGAGAGTTTGAGCCATAACCAAGTAGAAAACCTTCATGAGATTTAGGAGCAAACTTTGAACGATGATGCTTATCAAGAATGTAGCACTTTGAGCCGAATACTCGAAAGTATCCAACTTGGGGTTTGTTACCGGTGAGAAGCTCGTATGCCGTCTTGCCGAGTAGCTTGTGAAGATATAAGCGATTTGTTGCGTGACAAGCTGTCTCAACCGCTTCTGCCCAAAAGTGCTTTGGCGTCTTGTATTCATCAAGCATCGTTCTTTCCATTTCGATGAGCGCCCGGTTCTTCCTCTCAACAACTCCATTTTGTTGAGGTGTGTACATAGCCGAGAACTCGTGTGAAATCCCTTCTTCGTCAAGAAAGGTGTCCACATTTGCGTTCTTGAACTCCGTTCCGTTGTCACTCCGAACCTTCTTGATCTTCACATCAAACTGATTTGGGCCTTCCTAGCAAAGTTTCTGAAGATCTTCTGGACCTGCGACTTGTCATTAAGAAAGAACACCCACGTAAATCTTGAAAAATCATCAACTATAACTAGACCAAAAGAATTTCCACCGAGACTCTTGTAGGCGTTGGGACCAAAAAGATCCATGTGAAGTAGCTCGAGTGGCCTCCTTGTGGTCATGATGTTCTTCACGGGATGTCTTCCTCCAACCTGTTTACCTGCTTAACAAGCACTGCAAAGTCTATCCTTATCAAATATGACATCGTTAACTCCAAGGATATGATTTCCTTTAATAAGCTTGTCAAGGTTTCTCATACCAATGTGACCTAGTCGTCTATGCCACAACCAACCTTTTGAGGATTTAGCAACAAAGCAAGTTTTAGGTCGTGCCTTTTTAGAGAAATCGACAATGTAAAGATCACCTCTACGCATACCGGTAAAGACCATTTTATGATTGTATCGACGAAATACTTGGCAATCTACTTCAGTAAATAGGACATTCAAACCGAAATCAGCAAGTCTAGATACTGAAAGTAAGTTGTAGCCGAGAGATTCAACGAGCATGACATTTTGAATGGAAATATCATGTGAGATGGCCACCTTACCAAGGCCAACCACTTTACCCTTTGAATTATCACCAAAGGTGACATATTTTCGAGGGCCGTCATTTTCAGCAAGCTCACGAAACATCTCTTCATCTCCGGTCATATGATCAGTACATCCACTATCAAGAACCCATTCCTTTCCTCCTAATTCATATCCCCAAAGATTTGCCATAAGACCAAAATGTCTCATTGCATCATCAAGATCGAAGTCACTATCATCATCATCATAGTATCCATGTTCATCATGATCTTGTGACTCATCATTTCCTAGAGAGGGTAATTCATTAGATAAATGATCATCAAAGTGGTCACTTTTATGAATTCTTATAGCTTTGAATATGATATCATTAATGATTCCAACATCTCCTTTAGCATTCTTAAGATTGGTAAGTTCAAATAGACAATTACCAAAACTAGGATCACTAGAGTTCATCTTACTCAAGGCAATAGATTTATGGAGAATTTCATCCAAAGTTTTCAAGGAATGATCGGGAAATCGTTCCTCAAGAAATTTCCATATAGTATAGGCACAATTTAGAGTAGGCAAACTAGCAATCAAATTTTTGGGCAATCCTCTAATGATGAGCTCAATAGTTCTAAGATTGCGAATCATGTCAATATCTTCATCTAGGGTGGGATGCAAAGGATCAATATGAGGTGCACAAGGGCTAGCAATATACTTGTTCAAATGATATTGATTGAAGATTACAAGCATCCCATTTTTCCACTCATGAAAATACTCTCCATCAAGAATAGGCACTCTATGTCTAAGACTCCCTAATGTAGACACATCCATCTTCCTCCAATGGTGATTAAACCAAGGCAATGGAGACCAAAGCTCTGATACCACTTGTAGGATCTAGAAGTAGATGTGTCTAGAGGGGGGTGATTAGACACTTAATGCTAAAGTTGCAATTTTTAACCTTTTTCGGTTTAAGTGGAGTTTAGGCACAATTTCAACATACACAATACATATCAAGCAAGCATGCAAAGAGTATATGAGCAGCGGAATGTAAAGCATGCAACTTGCAAGAATGTAAAGGGAAGGGTTTGGAGAATTCAAACGCAATTGGAGACACGGATGTTTTTCCCGTGGTTCGGATAGGTGGTGCTATCCTACATCCACGTTGATGGAGACTTCAACCCACAAAGGGTAACGGTTGCGCGAGTCCACGGAGGGCTCCACCCACAAAGGGTAACGGTTGCATGAGTCCACAAAGGGCTCCACCCACGAAGGGTCCACGAAGAAGCAACCACCCACAAAGGGTCCACGAAGAAGCAACCTTGTCTGTCCCACCATGGCCATCGCCCACATAGGACTTGCCTCACTAGCGGTAGATCTTCATGAAGTAGGCGATCTCCTTGCCCTTACAAACTCCTTGGTTCAACTCCACAATCTTGTCGGAGGCTCCCAAGTGACACCTAGCCAATCTAGGAGACACCACTCTCCAAGAAGTAACAAATGGTGTGTAGGTAATGAACTCCTTGCTCTTGTGCTTCAAATGATAGTCTCCCCAACACTCAACTCTCTCTCATAGGATTTGGATTTGGTGGAAAGAAGATTTGAGTGGAAAGCAACTTGGGGAAGGCTAGAGATCAAGATTCATATGGTAGGAATGGAACATCTTGGCCTCAACACATGAGTGGGTAGTTCTCTCTCAGAAATAGGATGCTGGAAGTGTAGGCTTAGTCTGATGGCTCTCTCAACGAATGAAGAGGAGGTGGAGGGGTATATATAGCCTCCACACAAAATCCAACCGTTACACACAGTTTTCCAATCTCGGTGGGACCGAATCAGCAAACTCGGTCGGACCAAAAAGGTAAACCTAGTGACCATTAGAGATTTCGGTGGGACCGACTGGAACAACTCGGTGGGACCGATGTGCTAGGGTTAGGGTAAATCCAAAACTCGGTTTGACTGATTACTCAAACTCGGTGGGACCGATTTGGGTAATAAGTGAAACTGAGATTTGGCCAAGCAAACTCGGTGGGACCGATTGCATATCTCGGTAGGACCGAGAATATTGCAATGGGTAACAGAGAGTTTGCAAGCCCATCTCGGTGAGACCGAGATCCCATCGGTGAGACCGAACTGATTAGGGTTTGGCAGTGGTTTAGGACAAGTGAAACTCTGTGGCGCCGGATAGGAAGAATTGGTAGGACCGAGTTTGGCTTGGGGTTTAGGTCATATGTGGATATGGGAAAGTAGTTGAGGGTTTTGGAGCATATCACTAAGCACATGAAGCAAGAGGCTCATTAAGCAACACCTCATCCCTCCTTGATAGTATTGGCTTTTCCTAAAGACTCAATGTGATCTTGGATCACTGAAATGTAAAATGAAGATCTTGAGCTTTAAGCTTTGGCCAATCCTTTGTCCTTAGCATCTTGAAGGAGTTCCCACAACCTTTAGTCCATGCCACTCCATTATTGAACTTATCTGAAACATGCTAGATAGAAATGTTAGTCCAACAAGAGATATGTTGTCATCAATTATCAAAACCACCTAGGGAGCACTTGTGCTTTCAATGGGTCTTGTCCATCACATCATTCTCCTAATGATGTGATCCCGTTATCAAATGATAACACATGTTTATGGTTAGGAAACCTTAACCATTTTTGATCAACGAGCTAGTCTAGTAGAGGCTTACTAGGGACACAATATTTGTTTATGTATTCACACATGTATTTAAGTTTCCAATTAATACAATTCTAGCATGAATAATAAACCTTTATCATGAGTAAGGAAATATAATATAAAATAAAAAAATTATTATTTCCTCTAGGGCATATTTCCTTCACCTATAGCACATGTTCAATAGAGGTCTGGCCAACAAGGGACAAAGGTCGAGAGGGACGCATGGAGAAGATGGACGCATGGGGAGGGAGAGAGGGTGTGTATGTGATAGAGAGATACCCTCGAGATCGTGAGGGGACTATATGGGTGGGAGATTGAGGGACGAGGTGTGTGTGCAATAGAAAGATGCCCCGAGAGAAATAAGTATTAGTCATATACATAGGGGGGACTGCGTGTGCCTACAATTAAGTGAGAGACAATCATACTTAGCTAGGCGTGAGATTGTGTGTGTGCGTGTGAGATGGAGAGAGAATGAGGGAGAGAGAGAGTTTTAGATGGGTCTATAGAGTGCGAGTGAGATATGCATGTGTATGTGTGACCCAGGGAGATGGAGAGTTTGAGAGAGAGGGAAGAGCTCTGAGACGACAGAGTGGTGCGTGAGAGAGTTACGGGCAACGAGCCAGGGAATTTGTGTGCGTACGATGAGTGCACCCAAGATATTTAGCTTGGACTAGAGAATCATACATAGTGTGCCAGAGAGACCTATACAAGGAGTGTGCATGCGAACTAGAAAGACCCCCTCCCCCACACACTACAGGAATCAGGCACTTTGCCGTCTACCATGGTTGACGACAAAGGCATTCCTGGCAGACTGCAAAGGCCATTGCCGTCAGCCAGCAGACGGCCCCACGTCCAGCTGAATGAACTACGGCAAAGGGCTGCTTTCTCGTCTGCTTTAATAAAGCGGACATCAAAGAATTTCGCCGTCAGCCATCCTAAGCAAGCAGATGACAAAGGACGTGGATGGTAGACGGCTAGGGTTAGGTCCGTTAGGTGGCTAATGGCATGGTTTGCCGTCTACTGGCAGACAACAAAGAAGCAAAGATCTTTGCCATCTGCCAGCAGACGGCAAAGTGTCCAAATAGGCCAGCCCAGGTGAGCGTGCTTTGCCATCTGCTAGCAGACGGCAAAGACCTTTGCTTCCCTGTCGTCTGCCAGCAGACGGCGAACTATCCAAATAGGTCAGCCCAGGTGCCCCCAGGTAGCTTCCACATGGCAGATTTGCCGTCAGCTAGCAGACGGCAAAGTGCCTATATTACCCCTGGCAATTCTATTTTTTCTTAAATTCAATCAACTTCATATATATATATATAAATTTCAAAATACTTTCAACAAGCATACATATCCCTGCCATATGGATATGATCATCCAACACACACACATATATATATATACCAAATCAAAAGTCCATTTCCAACATATATATATAGCCAACATATCCAACAATTAAGCAAAAAGTCCATATACAATGGTCTCATCCATACATACATATATAGGTAGCAAGTTTCACATTGTTCATCCTACAAAATCAAAACAAAGCGTAAGGACAAGGACAAGAGTAGACTCCATCAATGCAAGCTTCCGTGATCTGAAGCAAATCTACAAATTGGGAAAGAAGAAAGTTAGAAGAAGAAGACTACAGGAAGAAGAAGAAGACGACTAGAAGAAGAAGAAGAAAAAGAAGAACAACAAGAATTTTTCTTCTCTTTCTTTTTCTCCTCTTCTTTATCTTCTTCTTCTAACTAAGGTAACCTAGGCGATTATGCCATTTTTTAGCTAACTAAGCATATTAAGTCATTTTGGAGGGAAAAATACTAAGTGTAGGTCATTTTAGAGCTAACCTAGGTAAATAGGTCATTTTGGAGCTAAGTAAGGTCATTATGTCATTTTTGAGGAAAATAAGCTAAGTATATGTCATTTTAGAGGTAACAAAGATTATTATGCCATTTTTGATCTAAGTATGCTAAGTATGTCATAAATGAACTAAATAAGCTAAGTATAGGTCATTACTGAGCTAACCTAGGTAGTTATGCCATTTTTAGCTAACTAAGCATAATAAGTCATTTTTGAGGGAAAATGGTAAGTGTAGGTCATTTTATAGCTATCCTAGTTAAAATCGGTCATTTTGGAGTTAAGTAAGGTTATTATGTCATTTTCAAGGAAAATAAGCAAAGTATATGATAGTTTGGAGCTAAACCAAGGTTATTATGCCATTTTTACCTAAGTAAGCTAATTATGTCATAAACGAACTAGCTAAGCTAAGTATAGGTCATTATTGAGCTATCCTAGGTATTTATGCCATTTTAGCTAACTAAGCATATTAAGTCATTTTGGAGGAAAAATGCTAAGAATAGGCCATTTTATAGCTATCCTAGGTAAAATAAGTCATTTTGGACCTAAGTAAGGTTATTATGTCATTTTCGAGGAAAATAAGCTAAGTATAGGTCATTTTGGAGCTAAATAGGTCATTTCTTAAGCTAAGTATGCATTTGTTAAGAAAAACACTTGGGAAAACTTACCATCATCACGGAGGTGAAGGACCGGTCGCGCCAGTGGCAGACGGAGAAGGATTGGTGGATGCTTGTCGGGAGGCATGCTGCACCAAAGATCATTTGCAATGTCTCGTTAGCATGATGCAACTCAAATGTGAATACTATTAACTAATAACCATTCAAATGAAACTCACCATGGTCGCCGGAGCAATCTGGGGCATCGGCGGAGGGGTCTGACCGTTGGTTTGGCACATGGACTGTACATTTGGTTTTCACGAGTTAGTCATATTAGTTAGTAATGAAACGAACATTACGTGCATGATTTGGCTGATGTGCAGGAGAAACTTACCACGTGGAGCTCGTATAGGGCCTGGTGAGACGCGTCATTCTGCTTCCTCTCCTCCTCCAACAGCCTAGCTATCCTCTCCTCCATGTCCCTCTCCCTCTCCGCCGCCTGCCTGCTTGCCTCCGCTAGAAGCTCCTGGGCCCTAGCCTCGATGGAGAGCTCCATTGGGCGTGGACGAGGCCTTATCTCAGGATTGGAGCTCGTCTGGCACTTCTTGATCTCCGTGAGAGTGCTAGGACAACGTATCAGTCCATCCCCAATGGCTATCGAGGCTTGGGACCTGGATGTCGCTTGAAGGTACATTGGTATTTCCCCAAAGAGGAAGGGATGATGCAGCACAACGGCGGTAGGTATTTCCCTCAGATATGAAACCAAGTTTATCGAACCGGTAGGAGAACCAAGCAACACAACGTAAATAGCCCCTGCACACAAATAACAGCACCTCACAACCCGACGTATTAAAGGGGTTGTCAATCCCTTTCGGGTAACGACGCCTCAAATGGTGCATGGACGGGAGAAAGTTGTGATAGATTGAAATAATAGATTGCAAATAAAATAAAGTGCAGCAAACAATTTTTGGTTTAATAGATCTGAAAATAAAAGCAAATAAAAGGTAGGTTGCAAAGGAAAATATATGAGAAAGAAGACCCGAGGGCCGTAGGTTTCACTAGTAGCTTCTCTCGAGAAAAATAGCAAAGGGTGGGTAGACAAATTACTCTTGGGAAATTTATAGAACCTCAAATAATTATGACTATATCCAGGCAATGATCATTACATAGGCATCACGTCCAAGATTAGTAGACCGACTCCTGCCTGCATCTACAACTATTACTCCACACATCGACCGCTATCCAGCATGCATCTAGTGTATTAAGTTCATGGAAAAACGGAGTAATGCAATAAGAATGATGACATGATGTAGACGAGATCCGATTATCTATGGCAGTAGATATAGATCCCATCTTTTTATCCTTAGTAGCAACGATATATACGTGTCGGTTCCCTTTCTGTCACTGGGATCAATCACCATACGATCGAACCCACTACCGGGCACCTCTTCCCATTGCAAGATTAATAGATCAAGTTGGCCAAACAAAACCCAAATATAGGAGAAGATATACGAGGCTATAAGAGATCATGCATAAAAGAGATCAAAGAAACTCAAATACTTTCATGGATATAAAAGATAGATTTGATCATAAACTCAAAGTTCATCGATCCCAACAAACACACTGCAAAAGAGTTACGTCATATGGATCTCCAAGAGACCATTGTATTGAGAATTCATCAATAGAGAGATGAAGCCATCTAGCTACTACTACGGACCCGAAGGTCTACAAAGAACTACTCACGCATCATCGGAGAGGCACCAATGGAAGTGGTGAACCCCTCCGTGATGGTGTCTAGATTGGATCTGGTGGTTCTGGAATCTGGGGCGACTGAATAAATATTTCATCGACTCCCCTAGGGTTCTGGGAATATTGGGGTATTTATAGAGCAAAGAGGCGGTCCAGGGGGCACCCGAGGTGAGCACAACCCACTAGGGCGCGCCTAGGCCTCCTAGCCTGCCCTAGTGGGTTGTCCCCTCCTCGGGACTCCCCCAGGTGCAACCAGGGCCCAACATCTTCCTTCTGGTCCATAAAAAATCTCCGTAAAGTTTCGTGGCATTTGGACTCCGTTTGATATTGATTTTCTGTGATGTAAAAAGCATGGAAAAAATATCAACTGGCACTTGGCACTATGTCAATAGGTTAGTACCAAAAAATGATATAAAATGACTATAAAATGATTATAAAACATCCAAGATTGATAATAAAACAACATGGAACAATCAAAAATTATAGATACGTTGGAGATGTATCAACATCCCCAAGCTTAACTCCTACTCGTCCTTGAGTAGGTAAGTGATAAAAACAAAATTCTTGATGTGGAGTGTTGTTCATCATGTCATATCATATTCTTTCCTTTATAGCATGGACATTTGGACTTTTATGTGATTCAAAGCAATATAATTTAGATACTCAAGATATCAACAAGCAACCATGTCTTTCAAAATATCAATGCTAAAATAAGTTATCCCTAGCCCATCATGCTCAAACATTAATCCATTCATGAAACACACTCGAATATTAACTACACCCAATACTTAAGCATGATCATATTGCCTCTTAGTTGGTGCTTTTATAAGAGAAGATGGAGACTCAAAATAAAAATTGCATAAAGCAAAAGATAGGCCCTTCGCAAAGGGAAGTAAGGATTTGTAGAGGTGCCAGAGCTCAAAGTGAAAATTTTGAGATAAAAACATTTTTGGAGGTGTATCCATCCCATCAATGAAAATGACTTAGAGTTCCCAATACTTTCCACGCATAGATATATCATGGGCAGTTCCCAAACAGAAAATAAAGTTTATTCCCTTTTCCACCATAACTTTCATTTTCCATGGCTACCCGTATCCACAGTTGCACTCCATACCAACACTTTCCAAGGAATTTATTATTTGACAACATAAAGTAAATTCATTTGTTTTCGCATTTTGGGACTGGGCATCCCTAATACCTTGGCCTTACTCTCGTGCAATGACAAGTGAATAAACACTCATCTTGAGAATAACACATCTAGCATGGAAAATATTAGCCACCCCTCACCGCTCCGCGAGCGAAACAAACACACAAAAGAGAAGTTTATTTTGAAAATTAGAGATGGCACATGCAAATTTGCTTAGAACGGCAAAAGAATACCGCATATAGGTAGATATAGTGCACTCATGTGGCAAAACTGGTTTAAAGGATTTTGGATGCACAAGTAGAGGTCATACTTAGTGCAAAATGAAGGCTAGCAAAAAGATTGGGAAGCGACCAACCAAGAAACGAATAATCTCATAAGCAAGCATTAAGCATAATTAACACCGAATAATGCACCACAAGTAGGATATAATTTCATTGCATGATTATTGACTTTCATGCATGCATAGAGAATCACAAACCTTAACACCAATATTCTTACTAAAGCATAATTACTCATCAAGATGACACACATATCACATCATCATATCTCAAAACTATTACTAAGAATCAAGTTTATTTTGTCCAATGATCTTCATGACATTTTTTCTCCTTTTTTTCTTTATCCCTCTTGGGTATCTATCAGTTTGGGACTAATTTACATGTGTTGATTTTTATAAGCTCAAACAAATATAAGTGAAGATCATGAGCATAGCAAATTTTCTTTCTCTCAAAATAATTTAAGTGAAGCAAGAGAGAATTTCTTCAAAATTTTACTAACTCTCAAATAAATCTAAGTGAAGCAAGAGAGAATTTCTACAAAAATAACAAAGGAAAGCGTGCTCAAAAAGATATAAGTGAAGCACTAGAGCAAGTTCATTGCTCATAAAAATTTATGTGAAGCGTAGAGAGCAATTCTAACAAGTCAAGATATAATTTTGGCTCTCTCAAATAGGTGTGTCCATCAAGGATTGATGACTTAAAACACAAAATAAAACAAGAAAAGACACATATCATACAAGACGCTCCAAGCAAAACACATATCATGTGACGAATAAAAATATAGTCTCGAGTAAAATACCGATAGTTGTTGGAAGAAAGCGGGGATGCCACTCGGGGCATCCCCAAGCTTAGTTGGTTTCTCATTCTTGGATAATAGCTTGGGATGCCGGGGCATCCCCAAGCTTAGGCTCTTACATCCTTCCTTCATCCATCGTAAGATAACCCAAAACTTGAAAACTTCAATCACACAAAACTCAACAAAGCCTTCGTGAGATCCGTTAGTATAAGAATAATAAATCACTACTATAAGTGTTGTATAAAACCAATTTATAATTCGTTTTTGTATTATATCTACTGTGTTCGAACTTTTCTATGGCAAAAAATCATCAAATAAAACCATAGATCCATCAAAATAAGCACACAGCACAAAGAAAATAGAATCTGTCAAAACAGAACAGTCTGTAGCAACCTGACTATTTCAAATACTTCTGTAACGGTGATACGATACCGGGGCACTTCCCCAAGCTTGGTAGTTGCCAAGGGGAGTGCCCATACCCATGTGTTTATGTTTCCTTCCTCGGAGGTGGTGATGATGGAGTTGTTGATGATGTAGGCTTGTTGTCCATCTTCCAAGGCATAGGCTCACCATCATAGAAGGATGATCGAGTCTCCGAGAACCTCAAATCTGCAGCCAAACTCATCCTCTTGAATCTATATTCATACTCATAGTTTTGGTTTTGCAGGTCATAGATCTGGGCTTGGAGGCGCTCGATTTTCTGGTGAAGCTTGAAGATGGCCTCCCCAATGTTCTTGTCATCCAACTTGTGGTTGTTGGTGAACTCCATGATCATTTTATGATTGGAGCCGAGTCCATGTTCCACCATCTCCTGGAACTTGAAAACTTGTTGCTCCAATGCCTCGAGCCTTGTTTCCACACTTCCGGTCCTCCTTAGTCCCTCAGCATCGCAGATATGCAACAACCCCTCACGCATCTCAATGGTTTGAGGGTGTTGCAGCACCTCCGCGAGGTAGGGGTTGATGACCTTCTCGAAGAACTTGTCCTTGGGGGCACTTGAAGACGCCATGGAGATCTAGATCTGTCATAAAAACAACTCTAAACAAAGACAGAAGATATTTGCGTGATACGGTGGTCAAAACCTTCAGGAGAGTATATAGTGAATTTTTATCGACCAAAAGAAGTATCGTGCAAGAAAATGGAGTCCGGAGGGCACACGAGGTGCCCACGAGGCAGGGGCGCGCCCTCCACCCTTGTGGACACCTCGTGTCCTTCCTGGACTACTTCTTATTTTCTTAAATATTCCAAAACGGAGAAAAAATGCCGTTAGAACTGTTTTGGAGTCGGTTTACTTACCGTACCACGTACCTATTCCTTTTCGGAGTCTGAAACATTCTGGAAAGTGTCCCTTATGTATTCCTACTGGGTTACGGTTTCAATAATATTAGTTTCAACATTTATGGGATTACCTGAGATATAATATTTGATTCTTTGACCGATCACCACCCTCGGATTTGTGCCTTCGAAGTTGTTGATTTTTATGGCACTAGAACGATAGACCTCCTCGATGACGTAAGGACCTTCCCATTTAGAGAGAAGTTTGCCTGCAAAAAATCTTAAACGAGAGTTGTATAGCAATACATAATGACCTACATTAGACTCACACTTCTGTATCCTTTATCATGCCATCTTTTAACTTTTTCTTTAAATAGTTTGCCATTCTCATAGGCCTGGGTTCTCCATTCATCGAGTGAACTAATGTCAAAAAGCCTCTTCTCACCGGCAAGCTTGAAGTCATAGTTGAGCTCTTTAATAGCCCAATATGCCTTATGTTCTAGTTCAAGAGGTAAGTGACATGCTTTACCATAAACCATTTTATACGGATACATACCCATAGGATTTTTATATGCAGTTCTATAGGCCCATAATGCATCATCAAGTTTCTTGGACCAATTATTTCTAGATCTATTGACAGTGTTTTGCAAAATTAATTTAAGCTCTCTATTGCTAAGTTCTACTTGACCACTAGACTATGGATGATATGGAGATGCAATTCTATGATTAACATCATACTTAGCAAGCATTTTACGGAAACCACCATGAATAAAATGTGAACCACCATCAGTCATTAAGTATCTAGGGACTCTAAACCTCGGAAAATAACTTCTTTAAGCATCTTAATAGAGGTGTTATGATTAGCACTACTAGTTGGAATAGCTTCTAGCCACTTAGTAACGTAATCAACAACAACTAAAATATGTGTGTACCCATTAGAGGAAGGAAATAGTCCCATATAATCAAAGCCCCAAACATCGAATGGTTCAATAACAAGTGAATAATTCATAGGCATTTCCTGACGTCTACTAATATTACCAATTCTTTGACATTCATCACAAGACAAGACAAACTTACAGGCATCCTTGAAGAGAGTAGGCCAATAAAAACCGGATTGCAATACCTTATGTGTAGTTCTGTCCCCAGCATGATGTCCTCCATAAGTCTGGGAGTGGCACTTCCGTAGGATTTTTTTCCTGTTCATGCTCAGGCACACAACGTCTAATAACACCATCTACCGCTTCTTTATAAAGATGTGGGTCATCCCGAAAGTAATGCCTTAAATCATAGAAGAACTTTTTCTTTTGTTGGTATGTGAAACTAGGTGGTATAAATTTAGCAACAATATAATTAGCATAATCAGCATACCATGGAGCAGTATGAGAAGCATTTATGATAGCTAGTTGTTCATCAGGAAAGCTATCATCAATAGGTAGTGGGTCATCAAGAACATTCTCTAACATAGACAAGTTGTCTGCAACGGGGTTCTCAGCTCCCTTTCTATCAATAATATGCAAATCAAATTCTTGAAGCAAGAGAACCCATCTAATAAGTCTAGGTTTAGCATCTTTCTTTTCCATAAGATATTTAATAGCACCATGATCAGTGTGAACAGTTACTTTAGAATCAACAATATAAGGTCTGAACTTATCACAAGCAAACACAACTGCTAAAAATTCCTTTTAGTAGTAGCATAATTTCTTTGAGCACTGTCTAGAGTTTTACTAGCATATTGGATAATATTTAATTTCTTATCAACTCTTTGTCCTAGAACAACCCCTACAGCATAATCACTAGCATCACACATAATTTCAAATGGTAAATTCGAATTAGGAGGCTGAACAATATGTGCAGAAACGAAAGCTTTCTTAAGTATTTCAAATGCTTCTACACAATCATCATCAAAGACAAAATGAACATCTTTTTGTAGGAGATTAGTCAGAGGACGAGAAATTTTAGAAAAGTCCTTAATGAACCTCCCATAAAAACCGGCACGACCAAGGAAACTTCTTATACCTTTAATGTCCTTAGGACACGACATCTTTTCAATAGCATCAACTTTAGCTTTAGCAACTTCAATACCTCTTTCAGAAATTTTATGTACCAAGACAATACCTTCATTAACCATGAAGTGGCATTTCTCCCAATTCAAGACAAGATTAGTTTCTTCACATCTCTGCAAAACTCGATCAAGGTTGCTTAAGCAATCATCAAAAGAAGTTCCGTTAACGGAGAAATCATCCATGAATACCTCAACAATCTTTTCACAAAAGTCAGAGAATATAGCAGTCATACATCTTTGAAAAGTAGCAGGTGCGTTGCATAAACCAAAAGGCATACATCTATAAGCAAAGGTACCGAAAGGGCAAGTAAAAGTTGTCTTTTATTGATCCTCTTTTGACACATGTATTTGAGAGAAACCAGAATAACCATCTAGAAAGCAAAAATGTGTATGTTTGGATAATCTTCTAGCATTTGATCAATAAAATGTAAAGGGTAATGATCCTTTTTAGTAGCTTTATTTAATTTGTGGAAATCAATTACCATTCTATAACCTGTAACAATTCTTTGTGGGATCAATTCATCTTTGTCATTAGGAACAACAGTAATACCTCCCTTCTTAGGGACACAATGGACATGACTTACCCACTGACTATCAGCAACGGGATAAATTATAACTGCCTCCAGAAGCTTTAGTATTTCTTTTCTTACCACTTCTTTCATCTTAGGATTTAACCGTCGTTGGTGATGAACAACCAATTTAGCATCCTTCTCCAATTTTATTTTGTGTTGGCATAAAGTGGGACTAATGCCCTTAAGATCATCAAGAGTATATCCAATAGCAGCACGGTGCTTCTTTAGAGTTTTCAATAATTTCTTTTCCTCATGCTCTGAAAGGTTAGCACTAATAATAACAGGATATATCTCTTTCTCATCAATATAAGCATATTTGAGAGTATCAGGTAAAGGTTTAAGCTCAAACACGGGATCACCCTTGGGTGGAGGAGGATCCCCTAGAGTTTCAACAGGCAAGTTGTGTTTCAAGATAGGTCCCTGTTTAAAGAGTACTTCATCTATTTTCCTTCTTTCATTCATAAACATATCATTTTCATGGTCTAGCAAATATTGTTCAAAAGGATCACTAGGAGGCACGGCAATAGAAGCAAGACCAATAATTTCATCTTTACTAGGCAATTATTAATCATGGGGTTGTCTACAAAATTTAGCAAAATTAAACTCATGAGACATATCCGCTAAACCAATAGAAACAATATCCTTATTGCAGTCTATCTTAGCATTAACAGTATTCAAGAAGGGTCTACCAAATATAATGGGACAAAAGTCATCTTGTGGGGAACCAAGAACAAGAAAATCAGCAGGATATTTAACTTTCCCACACAAGACTTCAACATCTCTAACAATCCCAACAGGTGAAATAGTATCTCTATTGGCAAGCTTAATTGTAACATCTATCTCTTCTATCTCAGCAGGTGCAATATCATGCATAATTTCTTTGTATAAGGAATGAGGTATTGCACTTGCACTAGCACCCATATCACATAAGCCATGATAGCAACGATCTCCTATTTTAACAGAAATAACAGGCATGCCTACAACAGGTCTATGTTTATTTTTAGTATCAGGTCTAGCAATTCTAGCAGATTCATTGCAGAAGTAAATAACATGCCCATAATATTATCGGCCAAGAGATCTTTAACCATAGCAACACTAGGTTCAACTTTAATTTGCTCAGGGGGTTTAGGTGTCTTAATATTACTTTTGTTAACCATAGTTGAAGGTTTAGCATGATCCTTTATTCTAACAGGGAAATGTGGTTTCTCAATATAAGCAGTAGGAACAACAGGATCATTATAAGTGATAGTATTTTCTTCAACTTTAATAGGTGCAACTACTTTTACTTCAATGAGAGGATTATATTTAAACCACTTCTCCTTAGGGAGATCAACATGAGTAGCAAAGGATTCATAGAAAGAAGCTACAATCTCAGAGTCAAGTCCATATTTAGTGCTAAATTCACGGAAAGCATCGGTATCCATAAAAGATTTAACACAATCAAACTTAGGTGTTATACTGACTCCTTACCTTCGTTGAGGTCCCAATCTTCAGAGTTGCGCTTAATTCTTTCCAATAAATCCCATTTGAATTCAATAGTATTCATCATAAAAGATCCAGTACAACAAATATCGAGCATGGAGCGATTACTGAGAGAAAGTCGAGCATAATTTTTTTGAATAATCATTTCTTTTGAGAGCTCATGATTGGGGCATGCATATAACATTGACTTAAGCCTCCCCCAAGCTTGAGCGATGCTTTCTTCTTTGCGAGGCCAAACATTATATATATAATTACGATCATGATGAACCAGATGGATAGGATAAAACTTCTGATGGAATTCCAATTTCAATCGTTGGTAGTTCCATGATCCAATATCATCCATAGACTAAACCATGTCAATGCATCTCCCTTCAAATATAAAGGGAAGACCTTCTTCTTGATAACATCCTCGGGCATACCTGCAAGCTTAAATAATCCACAAACTTCATCCACATAGATTAGGTGCAAATCAGGATGTAATGTTCCATCACCTGTGAAAGGATTAGATAGCAGTTTCTCTATCATACCCGAAGGAATTTTGAAGTAAACATTATCAGTAGGTTCAGTAGGTTGAGGAGAAACTCTTTTCTCTACTGGTCGGGGTGAAGTTACCCCGAACAAGCCCCTCAAAGGATTATGTTCCATAGTAACAAGTGACAGTAAATTTCCGCACACTATATAAATTTTTCCTTACCAAATTCCACCTACCAAAGGCGCTTCACTCCCCGGTAACGGTGCCAGAAAAGAGTCTTGATGACCCACAAGTGCAGGGGATCTATCGTAGCCTTTTTGATAAGTAAGAGTGTCGAACACAACGAGGAGTAGAAGGAAATGATAAGCAGTTTTCAGTAAGGTAATCTCTGCAAGCACTGAAATTATCGGTAACTGATAGTTTTGTGATAAGGTAATTTGTAACGAGTAACAAGTAATGAAAGTAAATAAGGTGTAGCAAGATGGCCCAATACTTTTTATAGCAAAGGACAAGCCTGGACAAACTCTTATATAAAGTAAAGCACTCCCGAGGACACATGGGAATTATCGTCACGCTAGTTTTCATCACGTTCATATGATTCATGTTCGGTACTTTGATAATTTCATATGTGGGTGCACCGGTGCTTGGGTACTGCCCTTACTTGGACAAGCACCCCACTTATGATTAACCCCTATTGCAAGCATCCGCAACTACAATAGAAGTATTAAGGTAAACCTAACTATAGCATGAAACATATGGATCCAAATCAACCCCTTACGAAGCAACGCATAAACTAGGGTTTAAGCTTCTGTCACTCTAGCAACCCATCATATACTTATTACGTCACAATGCCTTCCTCTAGGCCCAAACAATGGTGAAGTGTCATGTAGTCGACGTTCACATGACACCACTAGAGGGATGACAACATACATCTCATCAAAATATCGAACGAATACCAAATTCACATGACTACTTATAGCAAGACTTCTCCCATGTCCTCAGGAACAAACATAACTACTCACAAAGCATATTCATGTTCATAATCAGAGGGGTATTAATATGCATAATGGATCTGAACATATGATCTTCCACCAAGTAAACCAACTAGCATCAACTACAAGGAGTAATCAACACTACTAGCAACCCACAGGTACCAATCTGAGGTTTGGATACAAAGATTGGATACAAGAGATGAACTAGGGTTTGAGATGAGATGGTGCTGGTGAACATGTTGATGGAGATTGACCCCCTCTCGATGAGAGGATCATTAGTGATGACGATGGTGATGATTTCCCTCTCCCAGAGGGAAGTTTCCCCGGCAGAACAGCTCCGCCGGAGCCCTAGATTGGTTCCGCCAAGGTTCCACCTCGTGGCGGTGGAGTTTCGTCCCGTGAGCTAGCTTATGACTTTTTCCTCGACGAAAGACTCCATATAGCCAAAGATGGGCATCAGAGGGCCACCAGGGGGCCCACGAGGCAGGGGGGCGCGCCCAGGGGGTAGGGCGCGCCCCCACCCTCGTGGACGGTGGGTGGCCCCCCTCTGGTACTTCTTTCGCCCAATATTTTTTATATATTCTGAAAATAATTCCCGTGGAGTTTCCGGACTTTTGGAGATGTGTTGAATAGGTCTCTAGTATTTGCTCCTTTTCCAGCCAGAATTCCAGCTGCCGGCATTCCCCCTCTTCATGTAAACCTTGTAAAATAAGAGAGAATAGGCATAAGTATTGTGACATAATGTGTAATAACAACCCATAATGCAATAAATATCGATATAAAAGAATGATGCAAAATGGACGTATCACGCAGCCAACCCAGTCAGCATCCGAGTAGGCCACGAGGTCGCTGGAGGCGGAGGCCGTCAGGGTGAGTCCCAAGGACATGGTGCCGTGTATGTAACGGAGAATACACAGGTCGGGGCAAGTCAGCGTCAAGTACTGTAAAGCACTGACGATAGAGCGATAAAACGCTCCATCGGACGCGAGAGACCCCTCCAGAGCAGAGACCTTCGCCTTCGTGTCGACGAGGGTGGGCGCCGGCTTGCAATTAAGCATGTCAGCACGCTCAAGGAGCTCGTGGGCATACTTCTGCTGATGGAGAAAGAAACCGTCAGCCCGACGGATCACCTCGATGTTGAGAAAGTAGTGCATGGGCAAACTCATCATGAAGACGACTAGTTAGACACTGAAGGAGATCGGGGGCGGACGCCATGAGGATGATGTCCTCGACGTAGAGCAGCAGATATGCAGGGTCAGCTCCCTGATGATACACAAAGATTGAGGCATCCGAGCGAGTGAACCGAAAGCCCAGAGACTGCAGGATGGCTGCGATACGTTGGTACCAAGTCCGAGGTGCTTGCTTCAACCCATAAAGAGAGCGGGAGAGCAAGCACACGAAGTTGGGGTACTCGGCATCGACGAAACCAGTAGGCTGCTCACAGAACACCTGCTCGGCGAGATGACCGTGTAAGATGCCGTTGGAGACGTCCAACTGATGCACATGCCAGGCGTGTGAGACGGCCAGCTGAAGGACGACACGGATCGTGCCCGGTTTCACAACCGGGGCGAAGGTGTCGGTGAACTCCACACCCGCGCGCTGCTGAAAGCCATGAACCACCCATCGAGCCTTGTAGCGCTTGAGAGAACCATCCGGGCGAGTCTTGTGGTGAAAGACGCACTTGCCAGAGATGATTTTGGCACGGAAGGGTCACGGAACAAGCTGCCACGTGTGGTTGCGCTGTAGGGTGTCGAAATCCTCATGCATCGCAGCCAGCCAATGTGGATCCCAAACGGCGGCACAAGCGGAGGTGGGGATGGGTGATGGCGTCGCTGTCGAGGCAGCGCACGCATACTCGTCGGAGGAGTAGCGCGTGCTCGGCCGATGCACTCTTGCACGGGCACGGGTGACCAGGACGGCGAGGGCGGCGGGTGCCGCGGTAGCGGGGGCCACAACGGCGTCGAGGGCCGTGGCATCAGGGGCGAGGGCCGCGACATCAAGGGCGGGGGCCGCGGCATCAGGAGCCGTGACGGCACCAGCGGAGCCAGCTACGGAGGAGGCGACGGGCAAGGTTGAGGTCGAGCCCGTCGCAGGGGTAGCGGCGCCGGCTGGGGTGGCGGGTGGGGTGCCCGATGGATCGACCTCGGGCGAGGGAGCCGGGAACCCAGGTACCCGGTCGGACTCAACCTCAGGTGAGGGAGTCGAGAACCCGGGAGGGGGCGGCAGAAGGCGCCGGGCCGGGGGTGCCACAGCGCATCGCACTAGGTAGGGGGCGCTGGGGCCGGAGCCGAAGGAGCCGCGGCCAGAGGAACCTGAAAAAAGGGAACACCGTCTCGACGAAGTACACGTGCCTCGAGGTGTACACACGGTGACTAACTGGATCATAGCACCGGTAACCTTTGGTGTTAGGAGGGTAGCCAAGGAAGATGCATGTGACAGAGCGGGGTGCAAGCTTGTGTGGCATGGTGGACGCGGTGCTAGGATAACATAGACACCCGAATATGCGAAGACCATCATAGAACGGTGGTGTACCGAAAAGAAGGTGGTGAGGGGCGTAGTTCCACCGGGGACGACACAGACGAATGTTGACTAAGAGAGAGGCGGTAGCGAGGGCATCGGGCCCAAACCGAGCGGGGACGTTAGCGTGAAAGAGCAACGTGCGAACGCAGTCATTAAGAGTGCGGAGAATGCGCTTGGCGCAACCGTTCTGCTGTGAAGTGTAAGGGAAAGTCAGACGGAAGGTGGTGCTGTGAGAGGCGAGAAGTGAGCGAAGTGCGATGTTGTCAAACTCTTTTCCGTTATCAGTTAGGAGTGCAAGTATGGGGCGACCGTACTCAGTAGTGACGTAGGAATAAAAGGTGGTGAGTGTGGCTAAAGCATCAGATTTACGACGAAGAGGAAAAGTCCACACATAATGAGAATACTCATCTAAAATCACCAGATAGTATAGATAGCCCGTGTTACTCGCAATGGGAGACGTCCAAACATCACTATGAATCAACTGAAACGGAAAAGTGGAAACTGAAGTAGATGCACTAAAGGGAAGACGCACGTGCTTGCCCAAACGACAAGCCTCACAAGTATGCTCGTCGAGCTTATTACATGAGAAAGAAAAACTCCTAAGGATCTGACGCAAAACGGCGGGGTTGGGGTGGCCCAAGCGAGCATGCCAAAGGTCCACACCGACGGAGAGAGCGACAGGTGTGGAAGTGGAGGCGCCGGCGTGCACGGGGTAAAGCTCATTAGGGCTATCACACCGGTGAAGCACCATCCAGGTACGGGCGTCCTTCACAGAAAACCAACACCGTCAAATTCAACAGTAAGAGGATTCTCACGAGTAAGACGACGAACAGAGACTAAGCTAGTGACTAAGTCAGGTGAAACAAGAACGTTAGACATAGTGATAGGTGTGGAACTAGAAGTAAAACTAGTACTACCGACATGGGTGATGGGTAAAGAGGAACCGTTGCCAACAGCGATGCGAGTGGGAGTGTGAACGGGAGTGGAGGAGGAAAGGTTACCGGGATGAGCTGTATGTGCACAGTAGCACCCGAGTCCATGTACCAGTCGCCTCCAGCTGAAAGTGCAACTATCCCCGGGTGGTTTTGGTAATTCCTAACAACATATAGCTCATTGAGCTAACATTATTCCAAGATTAATATTTCAAGAAAAGCACAATGAATGGCATGGCATGGATGAGGAAAGTGGATCCCTCAAAACTCTAAGGACAAAAAAAATTGGCTCAAGCTTCAAGATCAAGACTCTACATTTTATATTTTAGTGATCCAAGATCACATTGAGTCTATAGGAAAAGCCAATACTATCAAGGAGGGATGAGGTGTTGCTTAATGGCTTGCTTGCTCAAAGTGCTTCGTGATATGCTCCAAGACCCTCAATTACCTTCCCACATCCACATATGACCTAAACCAAAAGTCAAACTCGGCCCCACCGATTCTTTCTATCCGGCGCCACCGAGTTTCAAATGTCATAGCCACTGCCACAAACCCTAGCAATTCGGTTTCCCGATAGGGATCTCGGTCTCACCGAGATCGGTCCCACCGAGATTGCAATGTAAACTCTCTGTTTCCCTTTTGTAACATTTCGGTCTCACCGAGATGAGCGAATCGGTCCCACCGAGTTCACCTGACCAACTCTCTGGTTAGCTTATTACCAAAATCGGTCCCACCGAGTTTGTGTAATCGGTCACAGCGAGATTACGTTATGCCCTCACCCTAACCATATCGGTCCTACCGAGTTGCATCTCAGTCCCACCGAAAATCCTAACGGTTACTAGGTTTGCTGAATCGGTCTAACCGAGTTTAACGATTCGGTCCCACCGAGTTTGGCAAATTGTGTGTAACGGTTAGATTCTGTGTGGAGACTATATATACCCCTCCACCCACTCTTCATTTATGGAGAGAGCCATCAGAACATGCCTACACTTCCAATACACATTTTCTGAGAGAGAACCACCTATACTTGTGTTGAGGTCAAGATATTCTATTCGAACCATATGAATCTTGATCTCTAGCCTTCCCAAGTTGCTTTCCACTCAAATCTTCTTTCCACCAAATCCAAATCCTGTGAGAGAGAGTTGAGTGTTGAGGAGACTATCATTTGAAGCACAAGAGCAAGGAGTTCATTATCAACACACCATTTGTTACTTCTTGGAGAGTGGTGTCTCCTAGATTGGCTAGGTTTCACTTGGGAGCCTCCGACAAGATTGTGGAGTTGAACCAAGGAGTTTGTAAGGGCAAGGAGATCGCCTACTTCGTGAAGATCTACCGCTAGTGAGGCAAGTCCTTCGTGGGCGACGACCGTGATGGAATAGACAAGGTTGCTTCTTCGTGGACCCTTCGTGGGTGGAGCCCTCCGTGGACTCGCGCAACCGTTACCCTCCGTGGGTTGAAGTCTCCATCAACGTGGATGTACGATAGCACCACCTATCGTAACCACGACAAAAACATCCGTGTCTCCAATTGCGTTTGAATCCTCCAAACCCTTCCCTTTACATTCTTACAAGTTGCATGCTTTACTTTCCGCTGCTCATATACTCTTTTGCATGCTTGCTTGAATTGTGTGGAGATTGCTTGACTTGTGCTAAGATAGCTAAAATCTGCCAAGAACTAAAATTGGGAAAGGGCTAGACTTTTATTTGGTCAAGTAGTCTAATCACCCCCCTCTAGACATACTTTCGATCCTACAAGTGGTATCAGAGCGGGGCTGCATCATCAAAGCCGAAAGAAGCACCCAAAGCTGCCTCCAAGCCTAAGACTGCACCAAAGAGAAATACTAGAAACATAGCAGCTGCTGAGAAGAACAAGGCCCCAGTGCCTAAGACTGTTGCTGAAGAAGAAGATGAAGAGCAAGTTCTGAGAAAATTGAAGCCAAAAATTCCATACCACAATGATGCTCATCCTGTGGCTGAGAACATGAAGATCAGGAGAGACTCAGGACTGAGGAAATGGAGAGAGACAGACCCATATGCTACAAGGAGAAGGACTGCTGTTGATTACATGTTCCACACAAAGGAACAGTAGGATTTCTATGAGACAATTTTGTTGGCCAAGAAGCCTATAGTGTGTGATATGAGGTGGGTCAACTGGACCTACATGAAGGAAAATGAGGAACACTATCCTGGTGTGTTTGATAGGTTCCGTGCTTGTGGAGTTGCAGACTTTGTTGGGCAGAAGCTCACAAAGTGGAATGAGGAGCTCATAATGCAATTCTACTCCACAGCACACTTCTATCCAGATGGCAGGATAGTATGGATGTCTGAAGGTACAAGGTACCAATCAACTATTGAGGAATGGGCTAATCTGATCAACGCCCCAAAGGAAAGTGAAGATGACTTGGATGTTTATGCCAAGAAAAAGATGGATCACAATTCTATGTCACAGATGTACAAGGAGATTCCTGAAAATGCTCTTGAGACTTTCAAGTTTGGGTCAGTCCATTTTCTTCTGTCAGGACTGCCAACGATCAACTGGATCCTAAGGCACACTCTTTTGCCCAAGTCAGGTGACCACAACATGATCAAAGGGCATGCAATTAACTTGCTACATATATTTGATGTGCCACCGAAGTTCAAGGTCATGATCCTTATAGTTGAGACTTTTAAGAGGACATCAACTGACCAGAAAACAAGTTGTGGATATGCCCCACAGATCCAGGAGTTGATAAACTCAAAGATGGGCACAGGCACATACTTGTTGGATAAGGAACACTTGCCTATCTATCCTGACTTCGAGGACAACCAAGTTGTGATGAATGAAGATGAACGCTCCTCAGTGCAAGCACAAGCAAAGAAGGAGAAGGCAAAGAGAGATAAGGCTGCCAAGATGCCAACTCAAGAGGAGGCATCTGAGTACTTTTTGAAAAGCAAGCAGGACTAGCTTGGTTACTTGATAGCATCATCTCTGAGGATTGAGAAGGGGTTGGCCACCCTATCTCAAAACCAGGAGAGCCTGGAAAGAATCGTGGAACAAAAATACTATGATTTAGATGTCAAAGTAGCTGAGATTCAGTCTGTTGTGGAGCAGCTACAGGATGACATGCAGGAGAGGAAGGGCAAGACAACCACTGATGCATTTGCCAGAGTGCCTCGAGCTTAGAGATCTGCTGCAGTGCCTGTACCAGACACTAGAGCCACTTCATCTGCACCAGCTACAGCTTCAGTGCCACCAGCTCCAGCACCTACCCCATCAGCTCCGTCTACTTCGACAGAAGCCTTCGTCCTTGGAGTTCTCCGGACACCACCACCTGAAGACCAAGCCTGAGAGACGTTCTAGTGCTATGCATTTTCTATGAACTTTTTGGTAACTTGTTGCCAAAGGGGGAGAAAAATGTATAGTCATAGGCTTCGAGAGAGAGCGTTGCTTTTTATTCTCTCTTGCTTTGGTCGTTGAACTTTTTTTGCTTTTGATTGCTTGAGATACTATGCTATTATTTGTGAGACATTGATGATCATGTGGTTGATCATAAGCTACACTTATGCTTGTTGGATGATATTATCTTACTTATCCTTATATGATCATTCACTTTGCTTGGTGATGAGTGCATGTATTTAATTCTTATCATTTTGAGCGCTCCACCAAGATGTATGTGACATGGAAGAGTAACCCAAGATCCTAACTCATTGTGCATTTGCGGTCCAAAGCAAATCTTAAGATATGCACAAATTTAAGGGGAGCTCTTGCTTTTCACATACTTCTCCAAGCGACAATATCTTTCACTCTTATTTTTATTTGTCGAAGCTTTGATCTATATGTTGTCATCAATTACCAAAAAGGGGGAGATTGAATGTGCAACTATCCCCAGGTGGTTTTGGTAATTCCTAACAACATATAGCTCATTGAGCTAACATTATTCCAAGATTAATATTTCACGAAAAGCTCAACGAATGGCATGGCATGGATGAGGAAAGTGGATCCCTCAAAATTCTAAGGATAAAAAAAATTGGCTCAAGCTTCAAGATCAAGACTCTACATTTTATATTTTAGTGATCCAAGATCACATTGAGTCTACAGGAAAAGCCAATACTATCAAGGAGGGATGACGTGTTGCTTAATGGCTTGCTTGCTCAAAGTGCTTAGTGATATGCTCCAAGATCCTCAACTACATTCCCACATCCACATATGACCTAAACCAAAAGTCAAACTCGGCCCCATCGATTCTTTCTATCCGGCGCCACCGAGTTTCAAATGACATAGCCACTGCCAGAAACCCTAGCAATTCGGTTTCCCCGATAGGGATCTCGGTCTAACCGAGATGGGATTGTAATCTCTCTGTTTCCCTTCGTAACGTTTCGGTCTTACCGAGATGAGCGATCGGTCCCACCGAGATTGCAATGTAAACTCTCTGTTTCCCTTTTGTAACATTTCGGTCTCACCGAGATGAGCGAATCGGTCCCACGAGTTCACCTGACCAACTCTCTGGTTAGCTTATTACCAAAATCGGTCCCACCGAGTTTGTGTAATCGGTCACACCGAGATTACGTTATGCCCTAACCCTAACCATATCGGTCCTACCGAGTTGCATCTCAGTCCCACCGAAAATCCTAACGGTCACTAGGTTTGCTGAATCGGTCCGACCGAGTTTAACCATTCGGTCCCACCGAGTTTGGCAAATTGTGTGTAACGGTTAGATTCTCGTGGAGACTATATATACCCCTCCACCCACTCTTCATTTGTGGAGAGAGCCATCAGAACATACCTACACTTCCAATACACATTTTCTGAGAGAGAACCACCTACACTTGTGTTGAGGTCAAGATATTCCATTCCAACCATATGAATCTTGATCTCTAGCCTTCCGAAGTTGCTTTCCACTCAAATTTTCTTTCCACCAAATCCGAATCCTGTGAGAGAGAGTTGAGTGTTGGGGAGACTATCATTTGAAGCACAAGAGCAAGGAGTTCATTATCAACACACCATTTGTTACTTCTTGGAGAGTGGTGTCTCCTAGATTGGCTAGGTGTCACTTGGGAGCCTCCAACAAGATTGTGGAGTTGAACCAAGGAGTTTGTAAGGGCAAGGAGATTGCCTACTTCGTGAAGATCTATCGCTAGTGAGGCAAGTCCTTCGTGGGCGATGGCCGTGATGGATTAGACAAGGTTGCTTCTTCGTGGACCCTTCGTGGGTGGAGCCCTCCGTGGACTCGCGCAACCGTTACCCTCCGTGGGTTGAAGTCTCCATCAACATGGATGTACGATAGCACCACCTATCGGAACCATGACAAAAACATCCGTGTCTCCAATTGTGTTTGAATCCTCCAAACCCTTCCCTTTACATTCTTGCAAGTTGCATGCTTTACTTTCCGCTGCTCATATACTGTTTTGCATGCTTGCTTGAATTGTTTGGAGATTGCTTGACTTGTGCTAAGATAGCTAAAATCTTCCAAGAACTAAAATTGGGAAAAGGCTAGACTTTTATTTGGTCAAGTAGTCTAATCACCCCCCCTCTAGACATACTTTCGATCCTACACCACTGCCATAGTTGCTCGGCGATGGCGCCGAGTGTAGGGCGGCCAGGAGGGCTGGGTCCCATGGTGCAGGTGCCGGCGGTGGCAGCTGGCCTCCATAGGGCGGCAACTGGGCGGGCGCGCCGTCACTACCGAGCGGTGGCGGCGCGAGCGGGGAACTGTAGGGCTGGTAGGGGGCGCCCACGAATGCCCGGTGGCCCGCTGGACGGGGCCCAAGGAGACTCGATACAAGAGCCCGCGAGACAGGCATATGATAGGCGTGGACGACGACTGTCCACGGGTTCTGCCCGACGGCCCACGGTGGAGGCGGCTATTGGAAGAGGGGCGCCCCCTGCACCTGGCGCCTGCTGCTGGCGGTGGCTGCCGCCACCCTGCCGGTTGCGCCGGCCCCCGCCACCTTGCAGCTGTTGGGAAGGCGCGGGGGGTGCGGGCGGCAGCGGGTAGTAGTCGGCGGGCGCGGGTGGCGTGGGCTGACGGGGGGCGGCCGGAGGAGCAGGGCCGCCGAGGGTGGTACAGGCGGCGACGGCGGTGTGTTGGACCCGTTGTTCAGCTTCATCATCCGGCGCTCCTCCAGTTCGAGGTATGCGACAATGCGCTGGAAAGTGGGTTGTGGCAGTAGGGTGAGGTTGGATGCCGCATTGCCGAAGTCCTCATTGGGACCGGCGGTGAGGGTGCTCAGCGTGAGGTCATCAAAGACCTTAGCGCCGATGTCGTGAAGCTCGTTGGCGAGCATCTTGAGCCTCATGCAGTACTCGTTGATGGTGGAGTTGTCCTGGTGACAGCCGAAGAACTCCTGCTGCAAGAAAACAAGGCGCTGATGTTTGTTGTCGGTGAAGAGCGTGTTGATCTTGCCCCACACGCTGCAGGTGTCCTCGTCCTCGGCGACGACCGTGTGGAAGATGTCCTTCGAGACCGTTTAGCAGAACCAACAGATGATCGTGGCCTCGATGGCGGACCACTCTGGGTCGCCGCGCATGTACGCGTTGTCCATGGAACCGTCGATGTGCTCGGTGAGATAGTACTCACGGAAGACAAGGTTGAAGTAGGTCTTCCACGTGTAGTACGACATGCTGGAGCCGACCAGACGGATAGGGACCCGGGCCTCAATATTGAGGTCAAGGATGGCGGCGGCGGAGGGCTCGGGGCCAGCGAAGGGGTTTGACGAGTGAGTCATGGAGGAGCCAGGAGAGGAGGGCCACGACATGGCGGCAGCGTGCGGGTGCGTGTAGCGGCTAGGGTTAGGGTTTTTGGGTAGAAAAGAGGACGCGGCAGCAGCGGCGGGGCGGCTGCAATAGCAAGGCGGCGGCATGAGCGCGAGGGGAGAGGCATGGGTGCGGCGGCAGGAGGTGGCGGCGCTGACGCAGGGAGGAGGCGCGGGCGCAGCGGGGATCGGACGGCGCGGGGCACAGGAGGAGGTGCGGGCGCGGCGGGAGGTGGAGCGGAAGCGGCTGTACGGGGCGGTGGCGGCACGAAGAGGGAGTAGCATGGCAGCGGCGGGGTGCAGCGGTGGCGGAGGGGAACGACCAAGATGATACCATGTGGAGAGGAGGATTTGCAATACAATGATGTTATATTGATAGGGTGCTGGTGCACATATATATATTACAAGGGAAGGCCTCTACCTCAACTATACAAGAGTAGGAGGTGGGCCACAACTCCAATACATGTGCAATACAAAATATATACTCAACAACAATCCTAAGTTGGTTTTCATCATACCCCTTTTGATTTTTGATAACAATCCAAGAGTAATGTTGATTAACATTATTGAAGACTTGTTGGATTATATCTAGAACTGGGACTTCCTTTTTAAGATTCTCATCAAATATTTTATTGTCCCCAAGCAAAAGTCTTAATGCATAATCACTATTGTAAAGAATTTCATCTATCACAGGTTTTCCGCGATTCATACCATAAAAGTCAAAGATTTCCCTAGCTTCCCGTATTATGTAGTCAAACTCATTCATAAGAATGAGAGTGGCCAACTTTTTAGCTCTAGGATTCTTTATAACGGGGAGCTAAAAAACAATCTTTGCAAGGTAGGATGGGTACGAATAAATTTACTTTCAATTTTCAGAACTAGACCTAAAATAGCATCCCCATAAGATCTAGTAGTTTTATATGTAGGAGCATCATCAAGACTAAGCTTCCCAACACAATTGAAAAAATCTTGGATACGTTATTTTCCCATAACGTTCCCTTGCCCCAAGATAGAAGTTTTAGCATCTAGATTGCCCGTACGTTCAATCTTAGGAGTAAGGCCATCATCTGTTGGTGCCATACCGAAATAACTCATGATTGCAAGCAAAGGATAGATCTGACGAGAAAACGGCGAACGGAAAAGGGAGACGAATAAAACGGTAAATTTTTGTGAAGTGGGGGGGAGAAAAATGAGAGGCAAATGGCAAATAATGTAAATTGTGAGGAGATGAGATTTGTGATTAGGAACCTGGTTATGTTGAAGATCCTCCCCGTCAACGGCGCCAGAAATTCCTTTTGATGTCGCTTGAAGCTACGTCGGTATTTCCCCAAAGAGGAAGGGATGATGCAGCACAACGGCGGTAGGTATTTCCCTCAGATATGAAACCAAGGTTATCGAATCAGTAGGAGAACCAAGCAACACAACGTAAACAGCCCCTCACACAAATAATAACACCTCACAACCCGACGTGTTAAAGGGGTTGTCAATCTCTTTCGGGTAACGGCGCCTCAAACGGTGCGTGGACGGGAGAAAGTTGTGATATATTGAAATAATAGATCACAAATAAAATAAAGTGCAACAAAGTATTTTTCTATTTTTGGTTTAAAAGATATGAAAATAAAAGCAAATAAAAGGTAGATCGCAAAGGCAAATATATGAGAAAGAAGACCCAGGGGCCGTAGGTTTCACTAGTGGCTTCTCTTGAGAAAAATAGCAAACGGTGGGTAGACAAATTACTGTTGGGAAATTGATAGAACGTCAAATAATTATGGCAATATCTAGGCAATGATCACTGCATAGGCATCACGTCCAAGATTAGTGGACCGACTCCTGCCTGCATCTACTACCATTACTCCACACATCGACCGCTATCCAGCATGCATCTAGTGTATTAAGTTCATGGAAAAAGGAGTAATGCAATAAGAACGATGACATGATGTAGACGAGATCCGTTTATCTATGGTGGTAGATATAGATCCCATCTTTTTATCCATAGTAGCAACGATGCACACGTGTCGGTTCCCTTTCTGTCAATGGGATCAAGCACCGTAAGATCGAACCCACTACCGAGCACCTCTTCCCATTGCAAGATAAATAGATCAAGTTGGCCAAGCAAAACCCAAATATCGGAGAAGAAATACGAGGCTATAAGAGATCATGCATAAAACGTATCAAAGAAACTCAAATACTTTCATGGATGTGAAAAGATAGATCTGATCATAAACTCAAAGTTCATCGATCCCAACAAACACACGACAAAAGAGTTACATCATATGGATCTCAAAGAGACCATTGTATTGAGAATTCAACGATAGAGAGAGATGAAGCCATCTAGCTACTAACTACGGACCCGAAGGTCTACAAAGAACTACTCACGCATCATTAGAGAGGTACCAATGGAAGTGGTGAACCCCCCGTGATGGTGTCTAGATTGGATTTGGTGGTTTTGGACTCCGCGGCGGCTGGATGAATATTTCATCGACTCCCGTAGTGTTTTGGGAATATTGGGGAATTTATAGAGCAAAGAGGCGGTCCGGGAGGCACCCGAGGTGGGCACAACCCACTAGGGCGCACCTGGGCCTCCTGGCGCGCCCTGGTGGGTTGTCCCCTCGTCGGGACTCCCCCAGGTGCAACCAGGGCCCAACATCTTCCTTCTGGTCCATAAAAAATCTCCGTAAAGTTTCATGGAATTTGGACTCCGTTTGCTATTGATTTTCTGTGATGTAAAAAACATGGAAAAAACAGCAAGTGGCACTTGGCACTATGTCAATAGGTTAGTACCAAAAAAATGATATAAAATGACTATAAAACATCCAAGATTGATAATAAAATAGCATGGAACAATCAAAAATTATAGATACGTTGGGGACGTATTTAACCTCCTGCCACCAGATATCATCACCAGCTCTGAATCAGAAGGACTCTGGCTCGGGTTCAAGTCGTCCCCTTTCCTCATCTTCCCCTTGTCTTTGTACTTCAAGAGCTTGTGGTGGGAGGAGATGTTGGTGAAGCTCTCTGGATGATCGAGGTCATACTCAGAGAATGCCTTGGCCTTCTTGTGCGGGGTAGTATGGGCCATGGCATAGAGGTCGAACACCCCTGGCACCTCCTTCTTGTTGTATCACGCCTAAAAGGGAGGAACAAAATATTAGTTAAGGGCTCAAGCTAGCATGAAGAATGAAATTGCATGAAATTGCATGAATCATGAAGCAAACCACATACCCAATTATCCTCGTACTCATATAGGTTGGAGCTCCCTTGATGGTGTGGCACACCAAATATTTGGGCACGCTTATCCTTGGCCTTCTTGTGGACGGCTAGCCATTGGGTAGAGCACACTCATCCACCAACGCCTCCCAACAGTCCATCCTATCCGCACACCATCTCGGGGGCACCTAAGTTAGTCAAGAGAAATTTCTACGTCTACGTAACAAATCAAGGAAACTAAGTACAAGGCCTTAAGGATAGGTAATTACCTTCATGTAGTTCTCCTTACAAAGAAACTTGCCACGACACTTTGTCTTGGACCTCTTAATACCAGTCGAGGCATAGTAGTCTTGAACAACCTGCACCCGAGCCTCGTGCCGTAAGTTCTGAAGTAGGCGCTTGCAATTGGCTTCGTAACCATAGCCACGGCCTCCTCCTGTCCCTCAAGACAACTGTAGAAGGTCTGTAATCAAACAAGACAACACCAATAAGTACAATCACCAGGTAGTGTTGATTTTTAATTATGTAAAAGAGAAATTACCCAAGACTTCAAGATCACAATGTCGGCCACCGTATCGCACAAGACACCATCGACCCTCTCCTTCGGCGGGGCCGGGGCAGCCAAGTACATCTCCCAGCTCAGTGCTAGCTATGGAACTTGACCCTCACCGGGCAATGTGACCCACCCCAGGAAGTTTTGCCGGCAAAAAACCAAGGACCTGGTTGGTCTTGCGGACACCAGGCCTGTGTTTCCAACCTCTGCAGTATGACAATGCCAACACATTAGATATTAATTTGAAGAAACATGAAGGTAAAAGGTTAAAAAAGAGTAAATGCACTTACTTCTCCCCATTAGGCGCAATCAACCACCTCTGCTCGCGGGTCGCCGACAAGGGCGGGATCTTTCTACCACCATGCTGGTAGACCTGCCCCCTCGACCAGCTCACCCTCGCTATAGCTATCATCAGAAAAGCGGTCCTCGCCACCATCAGCATGGCCACTAGCCTTCGTAGTCTCATGGCTGACGTGATGATGGTGACCGGTGGCTGTGGCGGAGGAAGAAGGTCTGATGTCGATGAGGCAGTGCGGCTCTGGTCGAACGAGTCCTCATAGACAATGCAGACACTGATGGTGGTCCTCCAGGGCCTCAACTCGCTGCTCGAGGAGGCTGCTGCGTGCGATGGCCGAAGGCGGGGGAGATCGGCGGGCGCCGAAGGGATGACTCCCCGGGGTCGATTCAATGTCGCGGTCGAAGCAGCGGACGGCGGCGATGCTGCAGGGAAGGTCGGAGATACTTGGGGGAGGCGGTGGCCACGGCTACGTGGCGGCCATGGCCATGGCGGTGCTCGGCGAGGAGGGAGGGTGAGTGGCGATCTAGAGAGCGAGGGGGAGGCAGAGAGGGAGAGCTGGTTGGAGTGGGTGATTGGGGAGGGAGCCCGAGGCGTTAGAGCTGCCCTTATCCCCTCGGTGGCAACGTGGCAGTACGGGGTGGCACGCCTGGTCCGGCGGGGACATGCCCCGATCGGAGGAGCAGTGAGGAAGGGGATCGACCGCGCGGGGAAAGGTGGGGCGGCTTGTTGGGGTGGGCTAAAGCCTAGTGGGGCAAGGGGGCTTCTCTGCTTTCCTTTTGCCTTTCTTTTGCTCTTTTCTTTTTACAGAAAAATGCTTTGTAATTTTTGAGCTGCCAAAAGGATTATGTAAAATGTGGGACTTAGCCACATAATTACATTGCAATAGTTGGCACTGCCACAAAAAGATTGTGAGGCTTTTGAAATAGTTTGCAATTTTTATAAATTAAAAAGGCATTTAATCTATTGTTTTAGCCACTATTTTAAACAGTTTAGTGCACTTAAACACTTTGCAAAATGTTGTTTCACTACCAATATTAGTTATGGATTATTTGGCACATGATGAACATTTTAGTTTTCATGTTTCAAGAAATATTACATTTGACTTTATTTTAAATTTGAAGTTGAACTGGTTTAGATAAAAATGAATTTTAGCAAAATTAATTGTGATGATGTGGCATCATTAGTGGGAGATTACTGTAGCATGATTCTCGGGGTGTTACAAATCTCCTCAACTATAAGAAATCTCGTCCCGAGATTCAAGTGGTAGAGTTAGGGGGAAAGTTCTGGTTACGAAATTCTAATGGATCTTGGGTTGCTCTTCTCGAAGAAGTTGATCCATAGCGTTGATGTCTTCATTTCTCTGCACCAATGCATCCTGATGAAGTTGTCATCCTTCCTTCAAGATCTTCATCGTACTTACAAAAGGATAAGAGGGGAAACTCTACAAGGACGAATTTTAACAAGTTTGAGCATCGGACGGTTAACTCAGGGGAAGAAGCATAAAGTATCTCTCGAGTTGATTACATGAAACACATCGAAAGCATTATAAGAGGGTACAAAAGTCTCATACGGGTAAGAAATCGTGCGATGCCTGAAGTAGAGTGTGAAGGGGGGGTTCAAAGCAATGAAATAAGTACTGCGGCCGAAACCAGAATAGATCAACTCTAGGAAGGTGGCTCGGGATCTACATATGAAACCAAGCATGAGGAATAACACTGGAATCTAGGGGGTACAGGAGAGTCAGGTTTCGATCCTGTGGAACTTTAGGTTATGGGCCCACCATGTGGGTTAAAAGTAGAAAGGACGCTGACATCTTGCACAGGCACGATAGCAAGGAAGGTCAGAGGATAGCCTGTCAGTTATGTTGGCAACAACGTTGGTACCAAGGACGAGGGATGAAGAGAACCAATTTCCTGCTCGTTGAACGAGGAAGACCAATAGGCAAAGTTCCCACCCATCGGTGGTTACCGGTATGTCATCAACACTAGTAACAGGGTTTTACTGATAGAGTTGTACACCGAGTGTTTACATAAACATGGAAATATTACTGCTTATATCATATAGATCACAAGAAAGGTTAAACAAAACAATGGAAAGGAAAATGTGATTGTTATGATAATTAGACCAATGGAAAGGAAAGGTGTTTATACCCAAGTATTAGAGTATAACTTTCCCAAGGAAAGGCAGAGCAGGATATACATGATAGGGCTCCAGATATGAAACCATTTAGACAAAGGGGCAAGGAATTTATGAGGTTTACCCATACAATGGTGTTTTGGATTATTGATCAAGAAACAATTAGCATTGTGCTCCCAATGTTCTTGTTGATGATCGTTGTACCACAAACATGCTTTGGGGTAGCATTGACATGGTCATTAAGGAAAGGTTAGACTTTGGATACACAAAGGATCCATTGGAACAACTTATAAAATAAGTCATACAATTTCAACAAGAAAAAGATGATTTTGTGGCCGTCGGGCTCAACAACAATTCATCGAGGGGGCAAGGATGGTATTTCTCATCATGAATTCGATTGATAACCTAGAAGAGCTTAGAATGTTGATGATGATCACGTCATATTTGTCGAGAGGTTACATGAAGATGTAATCGATCGGTGATGACATCAATTCAAAGGAATTATGAGGCGAAAGGTTATTGGAACCACTAGTACGACACAAACTCGAAATCAAGCCTGTTGTTCAAGGCTAAACGATATGACGAGGAAGATCGACGTAGGCTTAGCTCATCATCAAAAATTGTGCTCTAGGAAGAAGGACCAGGTAGCATGGTTAAAATTTAGCACGATAATGGTATAGCTGATCAGGCTAGGAATGACTTGAAGGATTATTAAACTCACAAGTTATGAAAATTACTTAGAGTTATTGAATCAGAGTGCGGAATCGATTCAGTTATCGGTGTTCTCGAGTGACTAACCAAGTCAAACCTATGGAATAACTAAGACAGTGAGAGTATTATTCCAACAAGAAATCATAGGAGATAGTGCAATGACACCATATCATCGAGATATCAGGGGGCAATACTCGAAGGTAGATCAGAATAGAGGTTGGACTGGTGAATTGATCTGCGGAAGGCAAGTGCTTTCACATGTCCGAGAAATGGGATCAAAGAAGAACAATATGGTCCGGACCACGATTGCAAAAGACCAAATCCCAGATATAAGATGATCTTATACCAAGGGGATAATTAATTTTAAGAGAAGCTTCCATGATAATATCTACATCGTGTCCATGGGCATGAACACAAAGCTCAAGGTCGACTCCCACTTTTCCAATGCATAACCTTCCATTCACTTCTCGTTTTGAAAGTAGTATTAGTGTTGAAAGTTTTACTTGGTGAAATACCAGATGGGTATGACCCGTGAAATCCTTCGAATTCACAAAGATTAGGGAAGGCATAGGTTCAACCCAGTGGGGCATCTTAGGAACATATACCACAAACTTTAAGAGAAAGAAAACACAAGCTCGAAAGCAGAGCATGGTTGAAAAAACAGGGGATACATTCTACCAAAGGCATTATGTATCAGGGAAGAACTCACAAGGATTTTAAATATGCAGAGCTATTGGATAATAATCCACCAAAAGGATATAGCAGACCATAAAGAATCTGACGTGAGTATCAATGTTCAACCAGAAGAAGTAATGCAAGGGCATCGAAATATAGAAGTCTCTGGATAATTTCAAAGCTTAAATACAAAGGAATTAAGATTTCCGAATCAGGAGATCAGAAGCAGAGGCTCTGAACAAAAGACAAGTAAGTTGAATAGACGTAGACCGACAACCAATCAAGGTTTGATTTGTCAAGAACCAGCTCATATCAGGAATGACTCCTGAGCCAGAGGTATAATGTCTAAGGATCAAATGATGATTGTGACTATTTGCACACATATTGAGTCAAAGGCTCAAGTAACGATGAAAAAGGATACTAATAAATTTTGCTAGACATATGGGAAGTAACCATAATGCTGGAAGACAAGTATTTGCAGAGCAATAGGTTGCTGAGGATTTCAGAAGATCGAATAGCATTTTGAAGAATTTTGTGAATCACATGAACGACTGGGGATGAACAGATCCCTGGTAAGTGTGAGGAATTATTCGTAGGGGTAATCATGCGGCAAGGAACTGCAAGGTAGTGGCACAAGGGATTCTGAAAAGTCGGAGAATGATCCGATGTATCTTGTAATAACAAGAGCAACTAGGAATAGAAGTATGAATGACATGTGTAAGAAGTTATCCATAGGGGTTGACGGCGGAAGGGAATTGCAAAAGCGATCGGTACCAGTCTTGAGAGAACATCGGAGAGTATCTTCGGAATCTTCTGGTGCACCAAGCGATCAATTGGAATGAGTGGCTCTCTGGGAGGAAGTAGTTACGAGAACCTAGAGTTAGAGTTAGTAAAATCTTTAACCTGAATAGAAGAGAGATCAGAATCCCAGGGTAAAGACGAGGAATAAAATATCCTAATACCACTCAATGGCGACGTGGGCCCGTAAGCCACACAACCATGTTAGTAAAACAGTTTCATATCCTAGACTCAACTTCGGCCAAGGAGTAGGAAAGGGGGCTACCTACAGGCAGTCAGCTCCGATACCAACTTGTGACGCCCCCGATTCAATAGTAACTAATCATACATGCAAATGCGTATGATCAAGATCAGGGACTTACAGGAAGATATCACAACACAACTCTAGAAAAAAATTAAAATAAAACAAGCTTTATATTACAAGCCAGGGGCCTCGAGGGCTCGAATACAAACGAGTCAGCGGAAGCAACATTATCTGAGTGCAGACATGAGTTCAACAAGTTTGCCCTAAGAAGGCTAGCACAAAAGTATCAACGATCGAAAAGGCAAGGCCTCCTACCCGGGAGCCTCCTCAACTACTCCTAGTCATCGCCGGTCACCATGTAGTAGTAGTCTCCGTCGGGGTAGTAGTAGTCGTCGGCAGTACCATCTGGCTCCTGGGCTCAACCATCTAGTTGCAGCATCTGAGAAGAATGAAAAGAGGTGGAAAAAGGGAAGCAAAGCAACCGTGAGTACTCATCCAAAGTACTCGCAAGCAAGGATCCACACTACATATGCATCGGTATCAAAGAAAGGGTAGTAGCTGTGGACTAAACTGCAGAATGCCAGAATAGAGGGGAAAGCCTTTCCTATCAAAGACTAGCATCTTCAAGAAGCTCCAAGCATCTTGGAACATTTAGAAGAGTATAGAATAGTAGTTTATATTTAGCAAACATGTTGTAGCATTAGCGCCCAGAGATCCTTTCTCGACTCCCTACAAGAAAGCAAACCCGGAGCCATCATATCCATTTCTAATGCCTCAGCATCCAGTTCTAGTTGTATCGATTGGGGTACAACTCTGAGCGTCCGTTACCGTGGACACGACTATTCGAATAGATAGAATACTTCCCTGTAGGGGTGCACAAACTTACCCAACATGCTCGATCAACTCCTGCCGGACGCACCATCAGGTCATGACCGGCCTTGGCCGATCAACACGCCGCAACCCTACCTAGTCTCACCAGAGAGGCCAGCACGCCGGTCTACGTCCTAAGCATGCTGGGGTCTTAGGCCCGTTGCCCTTTGCACTCCTGCATGTTGCGAACGCGGCCGGTGAGCAGACCTAGCTACCTCCTTAAATAAGGCAGGTACTTACACAGTCTAACCCAGCGCGCGCCGCTCCATCGCTGACGTTCTTGAGCTTTCGGCTAATACATATGACGTAGAGTGCCCGTACTTATTCCCACGTGGTGGTTAGTGCGAAAAGGCCAGAGGCCTACTCGAATCAAATATCCAATCCGTTAGTCTCTTGGTAGTGCGTGGTAACAAGCAGAGACTCATGATCATGTGACCCCGTTGCCCCGTCTCATGGACTTACAGCAAGGGCTAAGAATGCCCGGCCGTGCCACATAATTATCTCTCGGTTACCCTCCAGGTCAACCCAACTTCTCATCACTCGCGGGTATCCCTCGGGGTCGACCCGATGTCATCATGGTTATGTGGTAAGTCAAAGTAACCCTGTTTCCCAAAAAGCAAGGGGGAAACTCGAGGAATCACCCTCAATGGATTCCCACTCGATGTAACTATCAAGGTGGACTTGGAGGAATCACCCTCGGTGGTCCACACTTGAGGGGTTGCACGACAGAGTCGTTATCGAGAGTGGTGAAGGAGGAATCACCCTCGAGAGTGGTGAAGGAGGAATCACCCTCGATGATCACGACCGAATAGCTACACTATAGGGTTAACATCAGAAGTGCTGACGAGGGATCACCCTCGGCACTCGATAGTAACTCTATAGTCGTAGAACTAAGGGGATGATGTGCGGTGTCGGGCCTAGGTATCGACCACGTTGATTGAGTAATCAAACATAAAGCGGGGCAACTAGGACAAGGTGGGGGTCACTGATGGATCTCTAACCAACCTATATTAAACAGTTTAGGATAAGCAGGTAAGGTATGAAAGCAGGGAACAAAAACAGGTTATGCATCAGAATATCAGCAACCAAGTACAGTAGCAAAATCTAATGCAAGCATGAGAGAGAATGGAATGGGCGATATCAGAATGATCAATAGGGGTCATCATCAATGTAGTCGATCACGGGGGTCGCCGGCAGTCTCGGGGTCTTGGAAAAAAGTAACGAAGGGGGAACATAATAACTAATAGAGCAATCAAATCATCACAAAGCATAACATGGTAGTACACGGTGCTAGGGGTGACCTAACGCAGTACTAGGTGTTACCAGCGAAGGGGGAAAACAACCGAGAAAGTAGTTCCAGTGTTTGGCCTTTTTGGACATGTGAAGTGAAGGGGGGCGGTTGTAGGTTCACTATGCTAGGGACGCATGACGAATGAACAGACTATGTATTCGGATTCGTCTCGAAATTCTGAGCAACTTTCATGTACAAAGTATTTTCATCGGAGATACGATTTATTTTATATTGATTTTTCAAAGTTTTAAACATTTTCTGTAATTACTGGATTTAAATTTAATTCAAAATTAAAAGGATACAATGCTATGGGTACTCAGCGAGCGTACCCAACAGTGCACGTGTGTGGCCGACAGTGGGGCCCGGCTGCTGAGTCAGCAGCTGACCGCTCAACCCTTATCCACTGGAATAGTGGAGGGTGGCCCTACCTGTTATAGGCAGCTGGCTTAAACTGAGGGTTATATTAAAAGGATATTGATTAAAGGTGTGGGGCCCATGTGTCAGGGGCACATTAACTTAACAAGGGGTTAGTTTGTTAGGTAATTAGGGAGAGGGGCCAAGTAGTCAGTGCGTGATTAGGGGGCTGTTAGCGGCTAATGGCGCCATGTCAGCGCCGTTTAACGGCGACAAGGCCGGGCGCTGGCGATAGCCGTGCGCTCACCTCCGGCGGTCATTCGGGACGGGGATTCGACCTGCGTGACGCGCGCGTCAAGCCGCATTCGACGGTGGTGGAAACCAGGATGGGGACGGCGGTAGTCGGTGTCAACATCGAGCAGGGCGAAGGAGGACGGGGCCGCGAGCGGAGGGGGCCAAGGGCATGTGCAGGCGACAGAGGAGGAGCGCGAGCGGCAGTGGGCGTGGCTAGGGGCTCACGGGCGCAGTAACCGGCACGGTCGGTCATGGCCAGAGGCCCACGAGCGCGACCAGGGGGCACGCTGTCGGGGCGAGGCGCACACGCACGGGAGCAGGGCTCCGGCCGTGGCTAGAGGGGGGACGCGGGCGGCACAAATGGAGACGGAAACAGGGGGAGGACAGAAAGGCGGCCTCACATATGTTTGTAAGGGGGGCAGCGGGCTCGGGGACGACGTGACGATGGCGAATTTGACGACCGCGACCGGTGGCTGCTGCGGAGGAAGAAGGTCCAATGTCGATGAGGCAGTGCGGCTCTGGTCGAACGAGTCCTCGTAGATGATGCAGACGATGATGGTGGTCCTCCAGGGCCTCAACTCGCGGCTCGGGGAGGCTGTTGGCTATGGCTGCGGCGTGCGACGGCCGAAGGTGGAGGAGATCGGTGGCGTCGAAGGGATGGCTTCCCGGGGTCGATTTGGTGGCGCAGTCGAAGCAGCGGACCGCGGCAGTGCTGCAGGGTAGGTCGGAGATACTTGGGGGAGGCGGTGGTCGCGGCTACACGGCGGCCATGGCCACGGTGGCGCTCGGCGAGGAGGGAGGGTGAGCGGCGATCTGGAGAGCAAGGGGGAGGCGGAGAGGGAGAGCTGGGTGGAGTGGGCGAGTGGGGAGGGAGCCCGAGGCGTCGGGGCTGCCCTTATCCTCTCGCTGGCGACGTGGCAGCACGGGCCGGCGCGCCCGGTCGGGCGGGGACACGCACCGATCGGAGGAGAAGTGAGGAAGGGGATCGACCGTGCGGGGAAAGGTGGGCCGGCTTGCTGGGGTGGGCTAAAGCCCAGTGGGGGGCTTCTCTCCTTTCCTTTTGCCTTTCTTTTGCTCTTTTCTTTTTAGAGAAAAATGCTTTGCAATATTTGAGCTGCCAAAAGGATTCTATAAAATGTGGGACTTGGCCACATAATTACATTGCAATAGGTGGCATTGCCCCAAAAAGATTGTGAGGCTTTTGAAATAGTTTGCAATTTTTACAAATTAAAAAGGCATTTAATCTATTGTTTTAGCCACTGTTTTAAGTAGTTTAGTGCCCTTAAACACTTTGCAAAAATGTTGGTTCACTACCATTATAGTTATGTATTATTTGGCACATGATGAACATTTTTGTTTTCATGTTTCAAGAAATATTATATTTGACTTTATTTTATATTTGAAGTTGAAGTGGGTTTGGATAAAAAAGAATTTTAGCAAAATTAATTGTGATGACGTGGCATCATTAGTGGGAGATTACTATAGAATGATTCTCTGGGGGCGCAACCACGACAATGCGGTGGGGCGGGGAGCAGGGTTTTGGTGGGAGCTCTCGGGGCCAGGGACGACAGACGCAGGCTGTTCTGCCGGTGGTCGCTGGCTCTTCTGGAAAGATTCTGAACAATGTCAGTCGGGAGGCATAAGACGGCCATCAAGCTAGCCGACCTAGATCGGACAGTACTAAAATAAAATAAAATCATGTTTTCTATCAATTAATAAATAAAATAGAATCGTGTTACCACAATGTAGTTTTCAGTCAATAGACGTGTGACCACTCTCGTACCTTACTGTTGATCTCTTAGGGTATTTCTTCATCTCAGAGATATGTGTCGTTCTTAACATTTTGCATTTTCTGCATCTTCAGCCACACCGTCTTCCTTCTCACCGCAGCTGCTCCAACAAGGGAAGCATACACTAGAAGGGAGCTATAATCACCACTCAACAGTTCCCTGCATAGAATGTGCGTGCCCGACATGGACAACCACAACAACTGCAGGGCCATCGACAAGTCAGCACATTATGCTCATTCCTATGGATGGCGGCCAGATAGATTGTACCCTCATCTTACTTGTGTGTAACATTTATGGGTTTCTTATTCATCTAAGCATGGAAAATAGATTATCATATTTCACTGTATATTCATGCTGATCTCTTAAGAGTCTTGTTCAGGAGTTAACCCTGTTCCATAGTTCAGAGAAGAGACTTGTTCTTTAGGTAACGTTGTTCCATAGTTATCATCCATCAGCCAATGTTATCCCAAAGGCTGGTGATCATACCACTTCTAGTATTACCTATTTTGTTCTTTAATACTTTTTCTGTGCCATCTAGTTAATCTCGAGTACAAACGATACATATTATGGAGCTTTCATCTGTGTTCTCCCTTTAGTTTTTGAGACTTGTTGCTGCTAGTTAAGCCCAGTCCTACCATTTATGTTCTCTCCTACAGGCACTCATTACATAAATCTAACTACTAGTTGTCTTCCATGCATGTCAGATATAATTGCACACACTGATATATCCACAAGAACCTCACGGAGCAATGTAACGGCCAACAAACTTGACATCAATGATACCCAATATGATGGAACATGTAAAGGCAGTTCTTCAGAAGACTTGCGGAAAGATGCCAAATCCTATTCACCCCACAAGGTCCTTGCTCTAACTTGGCCCATGATGGGTACAACATGCATATAATGTCCTGGAGTGCATCTACTCTGTTGCGATGCCATGTGCTTAGCCTGCTCATCATGCATGTAAATATGTCATGCCTTCCTGTTTTTCAGTACCTATTCCATTCATCATAACATGTTTTCAAATGCAAGTACTGTCACTCTAATCTGTTGCAATGCCATCTGCTTAGTTTGGACATCATGCTTCTGAATATCTTATGCATTGTTATTCATCAATATGTACTTCATCTGTCTACCATACCATGTTTTTTTTACATTGAAGTACTGTTCTAGTGGTATGTTACAGTGCCATCTTAGTTTCCCAATCATACACGCATATGTTGCCTTAGTATTTTTCTGTATGTATTCTACTATCATACAGTTTTACATCCAACTAGTGTTTTTACCCTGTTGTCCTATCGTATCCCTAGCTCTTACATCATACTCCCTCCGTCCGTATTACATGTCGTAGAAATGGATGTATCTAGAACTGAAATAGGCCTAGATACATCCGTTTATTTCCGGATGGAGGGAATACATGTCAATATGTCATGTCTTTCTATTCTTCAATACCTATTCCATCTCTCTGACGTAGCATGTTTTATAACTAAAGCACCATTCTTCTATATAAGGCATGCAAGGGGAAGACGACTATGTTAGAATCCGAAGGGTTTACAAACAAGGCCTTTGCGAAAGATCAAAATGCCAGGAGATAGTAAACCAACTCCAGTGTTCATAGATACTTCTCCAGCACAGAGAAACCCAACTCCTGTTGATAATAAGCAGATTCAAGTGGCCAAAGAACTAGTCCACTCCATTCCAGCAAAAATATGTCAATTCCATTCTAAAAAGTGTGTGCGTATCCTCACATCATGAAATTTTATAGCATTCAAATCATATTTTCTACATGTTTCGTACCCATCTCTCTTTTAGAAAATAAGCTTAAAGGATAAAAGACTTTCTAAACAGGGATCATGTTCGAGAATGTATCTTGTGGGAATTCTCTATGCTCCAATGCTGATGTAAGTACATGTTGTATATCACTAAACTTTTGCATCAACATGTATTTTTTTAATCGGCGTGAATCCAACCTTTATCTGATCTAAACTTACTTGTAGCAAAATGTATAATTAAAGGCGACAATGTAGATTTCTGTAAGGAAAACTTCCTGGTAGTTTTGCGTACTGAGCTGCATGAGTGTACTATCTCATATCATGCACATTACTAAACTATAGTGCTGTTTTGGTTGCCCAATCATTCATTGTGTCAATGTTGCTTTCCTGTTTCCTTACCTGGCTGATGATAGTTGTGCCATATTGTGTTAATTTGGTGTAGGCTGGTGCGGTCTGGTTTCCCAAACGTTCATTGTGTCAATGTCGCTTTCCTATTATCTGACCTGGCCAATGATAGCAATGCTAGTGTGTTAATTTGGTGTAGGCTGCTAAAGATAAAAAGACAAACTCTGAAAACAGCAAGGCAACCCCATTGTTTCTTTCTAATAAATCTAGGCCAGGTAATATGGCAATAAATCTTGATTAATCTATTCGGTTCCCCTCCTAATTTATGTTATGATGTAGTGGTCGAGACACTCTCCACTATCAATAATACAAGCCTACCAAAATCGCCATCTGAATCTGTTGAGTTTCCTCTATCTTGAATCCAACGAAAAAAAATCTATGTTTGTGAACTAATTACTGGCTGAAGCAATCATGGAAATAGTTCAGGAATCAGAGGTGCACATTCTTGCGCAACAACAACTAATCAATGTTTTCAAATACAGTGTAGCAAAGAAGGAAGAACTTGCTCACATGCTTATGGGCGTCATCCGTGCAGAGGTTGCAGATTTTGTGGTTGTAGATTGTTAAGTTCTGCTAATTTATTTGCACTGGCATCAATCTTTGATTGCCCAGTGGATGTAATTTCCTGTAATATATGCTGGATGTGCAACATTTTTCTTTGTATGTCGTATGTTTGCTTAGCGCTCCTCGCATTCTAGCTAACTGATCACTAGGAAGGCAAAAAAAGTAGTGAAATTATTAGTTAGCATGAACAGTCGTGGCCCTATATGAAGGAAGCGGCCTACTGCCCTTAATGGGCTTCCCTAATGGGCTCTCATGGGCCAAAATTCTCATAGGCCTTTGATTGATCGGTTTTTGTCCTGTCCATAATTGCTCGTCGTAATGGGCTCAAGTTATAGCTGGGCCGGAATCAACGTTATCTAATTGGGTCTACTGACATGTTCGAATTTTAGTGGGCCCATTAAATTAATGGGCCATAACCAGGCCGAAAGCAATATTGGGCTGCTATAATTGAAACAAGCCAACAGTTAATGCTCGGCCCTGTTACCTCCCGGGTCATTAACAGGCTGACATCGAAGCAGGCAATAAGTGGGCCCATTCGACTTCGCGTGCCGTTAACAGGCCGATACTAAGGTTGGGCTATAAATGGCCCAACTGTATTTTGGGCCTTTAGCAAGCCGAACGAGACAACGGGCTTGTACTAGACCATGGAGATCATGGGCCGCTAAGAGGCCAAAAGTCAGGTCAGACTTTATATGGCCCAACTGTGTTGTGGGCCTTTAGCAAGCCGACAGAAATCAGGCTGGTATTGGTCATGAAGAGCATGGGCCGTTAAGAGGCCAAAGCTCAGGTCCAACTGCAAATGGGCCGACTCATTTATGGGTCGTTAACAGACTGAAAGACACACTGGGGTAGAAATTGGCCCAACACTCAAATGGGTCGCTAAAAGGCCGAAAGACGTACATCCTGAAAATTGGCCCATCCGTTGAATGAGCCGTTAACAGTCCAAAACCACATGGGGCCTATATTGAGCCCAAATATATAGCGGGCCATTAACGGGCTCGAACTGACGATGAGCTGCAATGGTGTCAAATAGTTAATGGTCCTTTGACGGGTCAAATTGGCACATATCGTATGGGTTGTGGGCCTAAATGGACCAGACACAAGTAGGCCCTATATGGGCCGGCCTGCTAGTTTTGACTAGGACGGCCTCTTTCACCTAAATGGGCCATTGCTGGGCCTTGCCACATGCCAACGTATCATAGGCCCCCATACAATGAGTGGATGACATCTGTCCCAACACCGAGCCGACACGCGGATCCTCAGGCCAATGAGAATTTTACATGTGGAAAATCCCCATTGGTTGGGGCTATTAACGGGTTATCGAATCCAAACCGGAACCCGATTACTTAACGGTGACCCTTTATGATGGATGCCACATGTCGGTTACCCTTGATGAAAACACTTCCGTGACGCGCCATTTATCGTAATGGAAGTGGACACTTCCATGATGATAATTTTGGTATTGTCATGGAACACTTCTACGACAGCACATGTATGACTATCTTGATTCTGTCATAAAATCGTCATGGATATACATGCATGACAGAAAACATGACCTACTGTGACAAACATGTATCATCACGGAAGTGGTTTTTTTGTAGTGTATGTCGGTGGAATCCCTCACGATTCATTTTCTTTAAATGTGTGTAAACTAGCTAGACTTGGACGATAATGCTTACATGTGTTAGTGGGTTGCAGGTAACAAGTAATTTAGTATACATATACACTAAAGTATTTGCTTTACTTGATCAATCTTGTCACATAGAATATTTGCGGAATCATTACAAGTTAGTATCCACTGAAGTACAAATGGGACATGATTTGTGTGGAATCACTATATATCAGGGATTTAGGGCATCCACACGATCTCGGTCTTCAATGGCCTAAAGCCAAATTTTATTTCTGTTAGCTAAAAAATGGTTCTGCGCTGAACCGGTAAATAAATAAACATGTTTTATCTATTTTCACACATCGAATCTACTTATTTTCTCAGATTCTTATCTTGACTTTGGTTCCAATTGCATTTCAATATATCTATTTTCACTTTACATTAGTAGAAATATATCATGCCTATTAGAATTAGTCATCACATAGTATTGATCGACATGCTCTTATGATGATTGTATTGCCAATGTTTTATTCCAAATGTTGTGTTGTAATTATGTGTTGGAGAACGCAGTATTTCAAATTTTTTGCTATGATCACGCAAGATCTATCTAGGAGATGCATAGCAACGAGAGGGGAGAGTCTGTCTACGTACCCTCGTAGGCCGAAAGCGGAAGCGTTAAGTAACGCGGTTGATGTAGTCGAACGTCTTCGCGATCCAACCGATCAAGTACCGAATTCACGACACCTCCGTGATCTGCACACATTCAGCTCAATGACGTCCCTCAAACTCTAGATCCAGCTGAGGCCAAGGGAGAGTTTCGTCAGCACGACGGCGTGTTGACGGTGATGATGAAGTTACCGACGCAGGGCTTCGCCTAAGCACTACAACAATATGACCGAGGTGTAAAACTATGGAGGGGGGCACCACACACGGCTAAGAAATTAACTTGTGTGTCTATAAAGGAGGGGAGGAGGAGGGCCGGCCGATTCCTACTCCTAGTAGGAGTAGGATTCCCCCTTTCCTAGTCTATGTAGGAGAAGAAGGAAGGAGAGGAGAGGGAGAAGGAAAGAGGGGGGCGCCGCCCCCTCCTAGTCCGATTCGGACCAGCCCATGGGGGAGGGGCAGCCTCCCCTTGTGGCCCTTCTCTCCGTTCCACTAAGGCCCATGAAGGCCCAATACTTCCCCCAGTGAATTCCAGTAACTCCCCGGTACTCCGAAAAATACCCGAACCACTCAGAACCTTTCCGATGTTCGAATATAGCCTTCCAATATATCGATCTTTATGTCTCGACCATTTCGAGACTCCTCGTCATGTCCGTGATCTTATCCGGGACTCCGAACAAACTTCAGTTATCAAATCACATAACTCATAATACAAATCTTCATCGAACGTTAAGCGTGCGGACCCTACGGGTTCGAGAACTATGTAGAAATGACCGAGACACATCTCTGATCAATAACCAATAGCGGAACCTGGATGCTCATATTGGCTCCTACATATTCTATGAAGATCTTTATCGGTCAAACCGCATAACAACATACGTTGCTCCCTTTGTCATCGGTATGTTACTTGCCCGAGATTCGATTGTCGGTATCATCATACCTAGTTCAATCTCGTTACTGGCAAGTCTGTTTACTCGTTCCGTAATGCATCATCTCGTAACTAACTCATTAGTCTCATTGCTTGCAAGGCTTATAGTGATGTGCATTACCGAGAGGGCCCGGAGATACCTCTCCGATACTCGGAGTGACAAATCCTAATCTCGATCTATGCCAACTCAACAAACACCATCAGAGACACCTGTAGAGCATCTTTATAGTCACCCAGTTACGTTGTGACGTTTGATAGAACACTTAGTGTTCCTCCGGTATTCGGGAGTTGCATAATCTCATAGTCATAGGAACATGTATAAGTCATGAAGAAAGCAATAGAAACAAACTAAACGATCATCATGCTAAGTTAACAGATGGGTCTTGTCCATCACATCATTCTCTAATGATGTGATCCCGTTCATCAAATGACAACACATGTCTATGGTCAGGAAACTTAACCATCTTTGATTAACAAGCTAGTCAAGTAGAGGCATATTAGGGACACTCTGTTTGTCTATGTACTCACACATGTACTAAGTTTCTGGTTAATACAATTCTAGCATGAATAATAAACATTTATCATGATATAAGGAAATATAAATAACAACTTTATTATTGCCTCTAGGGCATATTTCGTTCAGTCTCCCACTTGCACTAGAGTCAATAATCTAGTTCACATCGTCATGTGATTTCACACCAATAGTTCACATCTTTATGTGATTAGTTCACATCTTCATGTGACTAATACACAAAGGGTTTACTAGAGTCAATAATCTAGTTCATATTGCAATGTGACTAACACCCAAAGAGTGATCATGTTTTGCTTGTGAGAGAAGTTTATTCTACGGGTCTGCAACATGCAGATCCGTATGTATTTTGCAAATTTCTTATGTCTACAATACTCTGCATGGAGCTACTTTAGCTAATTGCTCCCACTTTCAATATGTATCTAGATCAAGACTTAGAGTCATCTAGATCAGTGTCAAAAACTTGCATCGACGTAACTCTTTACGACGAACTCTTTTATCACCTCCATAAAAGAGAAATATTTCCTTAGTCCTCTAAGGATAATTTTGACCGATGTCCAGTGATCTACTCCTAGATCACTATTGCACTCCCTTGAAAAACTCATTCTAAGGTATACAATAGGTCTGGTACAGCATATCATACTTTATAGAACCTATGACTGAGGCATAGGGAATGACTTTTCATTCTCTTTCTATTTTCTGCCGTTGTCGGGTTTTGAGTCTTTACTCAACTTCACACCTTGCAACACATGCAAGAACTCCTTCTCTGACTGATCCATTTTGAACTCCTTCAAAATCTTGTCAAGGTATGTACTCATTGAAAAAACTTATCAAGTTTCTTGCTCAATATGTAAGCAGCTTTACCGAGGTCTTTCTTTGAAAACTCCTTTCAAACACTCCTTTATGCTTTCCATAAAATTCTACATCATTTCCGATCAACAATATGTCATTCACATGTACTTATCAGAAAGGCGGTAGTGCTCCCACTCACTTACTTGTAAATACAGGCTTCACTGCAAGTTTGTATAAAACTATATGCTTTGATCTACTCATCAAAGCGTATATTCCAACTCCGAGATGCTTGCACCAGTCCATAGATGGATCATTGGAGCTTGCACACTTCGTTAGCATCTTTGGGATTGACAAAACCTTCTCGTTGCATCATATACAACTCTTCTTTAATAAATCCATTAAGGAATGTAGTTTTGATATCCATTTGCCAGATTTCATAAAATGCGGCAACTGCTAACATGATTCAGACAGACTTTTAAGCATCGATACGAGTGAGAAAATCTCATCGTAGTCAACACCTTGAACTTGTCGAAAACCTTTTGCAAAAATTCGAGCTTTGTAGATAGTAACACTACTATAAGCATCCATCTTCCTCTTGAAGATCCATTTATTCTAAATGGCTCACCGATCATCGGGCAAGTCAATCAAAGTCCATACTTTGTTCTCATACATGGATCCCATCTCAGATTTCATGGCCTTAAGCCATTTCGCAGAATTTGGGCTCATCATCGCTTCCTCATAGCTCGTAGGTTCGTCTGATCTAGTAACATGACTTCCAGAACAAGATTACTGTACCACTCTGGTGCGGAATGTACTCTGGTTGACCTACGAGGTTTGGTAGTAACTTGATCTGAAGTTTCATGATCATCATCATTAACTTCCTCACTAATTGGTGTAGGTATCACTGGAACTGATTTCTGTGATGAACTACTTTCCAATTCGGGAGAAGGTACAATTACCTCATCAAGTTCTACATTCCTCTCACTCACTTCTTTCGAGATAAACTCCTTCTCTAGAAAGGATCCAATCTTAGCAACAAAGATCTTGCCTTCGGATCTGTGATAGAGGTGTACCCAAAAGTTTCTTTAGGGTATCCTATGAAGACACACTTCTCCGATTTGGGTTTGAGATTATCAGGCTGAAACTTTTTCACATAAGCATCGCAACCCCAAACTTTAAGAAATGACTACTTGGGTTTCTTGCCAAACCACAGTTCATAAGGTGTCATCTCAACGGATTCCGATGGTGCCCTATTTAACATGAATGCAACCGTCTCTAAAGCATAACCCCAAAACGATAGCGGTAAATCAGTAAGAGACATCATAGATCGCACCATATCTAATAAAGTGCGGTTATGATGTTCGGACACACTATTATGCTGTGGTGTTCCAAGTGGTGTGAGTTGCGAAACTATTCTGCATTGTTTCAAATGAAGACCAAACTCATAACTCAAATATTCACCTCCACGATCAGATCGTAGAAACTTAATTTTCTTGTTACGATGATTTTCCACTTCACTCTGAAATTCTTTGAACTTTTCAAATGTTTCAGACTTATGTTTCATCAAGTAGATATACCCATATCTTCTCAAATCATCTGTGAAGGTATGAAAATAATGATACCTGCGATGAGCATCAACACTCATCGGACCGCATACATCAGTATGTATTATTTTCCACAAGTTTGTTGCTCGTTCCATTGTTCCGGAGAATGGAGTCTTAGTCATCTTGCCCATGAGGCATGGTTCACAAGCATCAAGTGATTCCAAAATCCCATCCGCATGGAGTTTCTTCATGCGCTTTACACCAATATGACCTAAATGGCAGTGCCACATATAAGTTGCATTATCATTATTAACTTTGCATCTTTTGGGTTCAATACTATGAATATGTGTATCACTTCGGTCGAGATTCAATGAACCATTTATATTGAGTGTATGACCATAGAAGGTTTTATTCATGTAAATAGAACAAACATTATTCTTTGACTTAAATGAATAACCGTATTGCAATAAACATGATCCAATCATATTTATGCTCAACGCAAACACCAAATAACATTTATTTTAGGTTCAACACTAATCCCGAAGGTAAAAGGAGTGTGCGATGGTGATCTTATTAACCTTGGAATCACTTCCAACACACATCGTCACCTTGCCCTCAACTAGTTTCTGTTCATTTTGTAACTCCTGTTTCAAGTTACTAATCATAGCAACTGAACCAGTATCATATACCTAGGGGCTATTATGAACACTAGTAAAGTACACATCAATAATATGTATATCAAATATACCTTTGTTCACTTTGCCATCCTTCTTATCTGCCAAGTATTTGGGGCAGTTCCGCTTCCAATGACCATTTCCTTTGCAGTAGAAGCACTCAGTTTCAGGCTTGGGTCTAGCTTTGGGCTTCTTCATGGGAGTGACAACTCACTTGTCATTCTTCTTCAAGTTCCCTTTCTTCCCCTTTGCCCCTTTTTCTTCAAACTAGTGGTCTTATTAACCATCAACACTTGATGCTATTTCTTGAATTCTACCTTCGTCGATTTCAGCATCACGAAGAGCTTGGGAATCGTTTTCATCATCCCTTGCAAATTGTAGTTCATCACAAAGTTCCAGTAACTTGGTGATAGTGACTAGAGAACTCTGTCAATCACTATATTATCAAGAATATTAACTCCCACTTGATTCAAGCGATTGTAGTACTCGGACATTCTGAGCACATGCTCACTAGTTGAGCTATTCTCCTCCATCTTGTAGGCAAAGTACTTGTCAGAGGTCTCATACCTCTCGACTCGGGCATGAGTCTGAAATACCAATTTCGGCTCTTGGAACATCTTATATGCTCCGAGGTGTTCAAAACATTTTTTGAAGTCCCGGTTCTAATCTGTAAAGCATGGCGCACTAAACTATCAAGTAGTCATCATACCGAGCTTGCCAAACATTCACAACGTCTGCATCTACTCCTGCAATAGGTCAGTCACCTAGCGGTGCATCAAGGACATAATTCTTCTGTGTAGCAATGGGGATAATCCTCAGATCACGGACCCAGTCCACATCATTGCTACTATCATCTTTCAACTTATTTTTCTCTAGGAACATATCAAAAATAAAACAGGGGAGCTATACGCGAGCTATTGATCTACAACATAGATATGCAAAAACTAACAAGACTAAGTTTATGATAAATTAAAGTTCAATTAATCATATTACTTAAGAACTCCCACTTAGATAGACATCCCTCTAATCATCTAAGTGATCACGTGATCCTTATCGACTAAACCATGTCCGATTATCACGTGAGATGGAGTAGTTTTCAATGGTGAACATCACTATGTTGATCTTATCTACTATATGATTCATGCTCGACCTTTCGGTCTCAGTGTTCCGAGGCCATATCTGCATATGCTAGGCTCGTCAAGTTTAACCCGAGTATTCTGCATGTGCAAAACTGGCTTGCACCTGTTGTATGTGAACTTAGAGCTTATCACACCCGATCATCATGTGGTGTCTTGGCACGACGAACTGTAGCAACGGTGCATACCCAGGGAGAACACTTGTACCTTGAAATTTAGTGAGAGATCATCTTATAATGCTACCGCCGAACTAAGCAAAATAAGATGCATATAGGATAAACATCACATGCAATCAAATAAGTGATATGATATGGCTATCATCATCTTGTGCCTTTGATCTCCATCTCCAAAGGACCATCATGATCACCATCGTCACTGACTTTACACCTTGATCTCCATCACAGCATCCTTATCGTCTCGTCAACTATTGCTTCTACGACTATCGCTACCGCTTAGTGATAAAGTAAAGCAATTACATGGTGATTGCATTTCATACAACAAAGCGACAACCATATGGCTCCTGCCAGTTGCCCATAACTGTGTTACAAAACATGATCACAACATGCCCTGCAAAAACTAGTTAGACGTCCTCTACTTTGTTGTTGCAAGTTTTACGTGGCTGGTATGGGCTTAGCAAGAACAGTTCTTACCTACGCGTCAAAAACCACAACGCGGTATAGTGATTTCTTTTTGATCTTCAGAAAAAAGAACCTTGTTCATTGAATCCGATTCAACTAAAGTTGGAGAAACTGACACCCGCCAGCCACCTGTGTGCAAAGCACGTCGGTAGAACCAGTCTCATGAACGCGGTCATGTAATGTCGGTTCGGGCCGCTTCATCCAACAATACCGCCGAATCAAGAAATTTTTTGAAATACTGCGTTCCCCAACAGTGGCATCCGAGCCAGGTCTATGCGTAGATGTTATATGCACGAGTAGAACACAAAGGATTCCCCTCCTAGTCCAATTTGGACTAGCCCATGGGGGGCACGCGGCCTCCCCTTGTGGCCCTTCTCTCCTTTCCACTAAGGCCCATGAAGGCCCAATACTTCCCCCGATGAATTCTCGTAACTCCTCGGTACTCCGAAAAATACCTGAACCACTCGGAACCTTTCCGATGTCCGAATATAGCCTTCCAATATATCGATCTTTATGTCTCGACCATTTTGAGACTCCTCATCATGTCCATATCTCATCCGGGACTCCGAACAAATTTTGGTCATAAAATCACATAACTCATAATATAAATCATCATCGAACGTCAAGCGCGCGGACCCTAAGGGTTCGAGAACTATGTAGACATGACCGAGACACATCTCCGGTCAATAACCAATAGTGGAACCTGGATGCTCATATTGACTCCTACATATTCTACGAAGATCTTTATCGGTCAAACCGCATAACAACATACATTGCTCCCTTTGTCATCGGTATGTTACTTGCCCGAGATTCGATTGTTGGTATCATCATACCTAGTTCAATCTCGTTTCCGGCAAGTCTCTTTACTCGTTTCGTAATGCATCATTCCATAACTAACTCATTAGTCACATTCCTTGCAATGCTTATAGTGATGTGCATTACCAAGAGGGCCCACAGATACCTCTCCGACAATTAGAGTGACAAATCCTAATCTCGATCTATACCAACTCAACAAATACCTTCGGAGACACCTGTAGAGCATCTTTATAATCACCCAGTTACGTTGTGACGTTTGATAGCACACTGAGTGTTCCTCCGGTATTCGGGAGTTGCATAATCTCATAGTCATAGGAACATCTATAATTCATGAAGAAAGCAATAGCAATAAACTAAACGATCATAGTGCTAAGCTAACGGATGGGTCTTGTCCATCACATCATTCTCTAATGATGTGATCCGGTTCATCAAATGACAACACATGTCTATGGTCAGGAAACTTAAGCATCTTTGATTAACGAGCTAGTCAAGTAGACGCATACTAGGGACACTCTGTTTGTCTATGTATTCACACATGTACTAAGTTTCCGGTTAATACAATTCTAGCATGAATAATAAACATTTATCATGATATAATGAAATATAAATAACAACTTTATTATTGCCTCTAGGGCATATTTCCTTCATTCAGATCTTTATTTAATATTTCTTAGGTTTTGTTGCAAGTAATTATATAATTCCTTGTTACACTTCTGCTACAATTGCCATAGACATCACTGGCTGGTTGGCGATACTTCATGTGAGGTTGATGAGGCAATGCCGGGAGTTTGATACTCTACTGGATGCTCGATAATTGTCTTATTGGAAAGGCAAGTGCTATAAAATTATGTTCTATTCAAAATGGATTGTGCTATCAAAAGAATAAAATCTATGGGTGGTTTTATTTACCGACATTGCAACTATCAACGAATTTAATTTGTGTTGTCTTGCTCCAACAAGGGTTCATGAAGATGTGCAGTAGATACGGTATTTTTTCAATCGAGGCACACTTGTTATTCCCTAAGACACTTTCTAAGTGGTACTTAATTTCCAGATAATTCAAGTACATTGACTCATTTTGAGGGAAAGTTAATTTTTGTCCATGGGATTATTTTCACCATCAATTTTAGTTCGGACGATGATAGTTCATAGAATGTTAGATATTTTTAGTAGGTTACATGCGCGATTAAGTGAACCACATACTTTTTTGGAGCATCGACTATTTGCTTAGAAAGGAAAAGAAATTGTTTGCTATGAGAGAAATGACACATACTCTTTTATATAGTCATTTTTTCACAAACCCTAACAAGTCATTTCTAGAGAATAATTACCAACAAGTGATTTACACGTGAACCTACAAGTTATTAAAATTGGGTTGCAACTCACTACTAAAAAGCATGATGCCACACACTCTGACTAAAACGGGTCGCCTTGTTGCATCTAGCAGCAGACCAATGAATACATATTGTATATGAGCTTACTTTAATTTTTCATAGATCCCAACATGTTTATTTTTTGTAGATTACAGATAAAGGCCGATGGCTTCGGATGATGGTTTGAAATGTCTATTAGGAAAGTTACTGAACTATGATGGACCAAACTGAAAATCAATTGAGTTTTACACAATCAGAAAAGATGGATACAAACAATTGTTCTTCTTCTGTATATATATGTTGCACATGATAATTCAAAAGATGAATTTCTATATATGTCTATGTTTGCATATTATGAGAAGATGGAGATGGATTATGTCGATGTTCAAAAACAATCAGCCCACAACGGTCCTAAAGCGATGTTGTTGGAAGGGGCCAAAAATTCATAGAGTTTTATACAACAAATAAAAAAAGGCCCATGGCAATGCACAGGCACTCTACTAGTTACTATATGGTTTATTTGGTGGAAGATTATATGTTCATATCCAGTATGCTATTTAATACCCCTATGATCTTGAGCATGATTATCATTTGTGAGTAGTTACTTTTGTTCTTGAGGCCACGGGAGAAATCTTGTTGCAAGTAATCATGTGAACTTGATATGTGTTCGATATGTTGATGATATGTATGTTGTGATTCCCTCATTTGTGTCATGTGAACGTCGACTACATGGCACTTCACCATATTTGGGCCTTAGGGAATGGATTCTGGAGTAGTTATTAGATGATGGGTTGCTAGAGTGACAGAAGCTTAAACGCTAGTTTATGCGTTCCTTCGTAAGGGACTGATTTGGATCCAAAAGTTTAATGTTATGGTTAGATTTTATCTTAATATTTTCTCGTAGTTGCGGATGCTTGCGAGGGGGCTAATCATAAGTAGGAATTTTGTTCAAGTAAGAGCAGCACCTAAGCACCGGTTCACCCACATATCAAATTATCAAAGTAGCGAACATGAAAATCAATATGATGAAAGTGGCTAGATAAAATTCCCGTGTACCCTCAAGAACACTTTGGTTATTATAAGAGACTGTTTTGGCCTATCATTTGCCACAAAAGGATTGGGCTACCTTGCTACACTTTATTCATTGTTATCATTACTTGCTCCTTTGTAACGCCCGGTTAAGTAAGCTAAAGTGAACCTTTGTTAATGATGCCATGTCACCTCGGTTACTGTTGATAATCTCGCGTGAGTTCAAAATGTTCAAATTCAAATTTGAATTAAAGGCAAACAACAAAAGTTTTCAAAAAATAAAACTAAAATGTTCGGATCGTGCCAAATAATGCATAGGTAATTACGGTGGAGAAACCATACTTTTATGAAATACTTAAATACTATAAGATGAATAAAATAGTAGCGAAAACTGTTATTTAAATACTTTTAAATAATAAATAATTACAAAACTATTTTAGTTTGGGTAGCAAATTAATGTGGTCATGGCATAATTTGTTGCATCAATTTAGGTGCCACTTTGGTATATTGTTAAAAGTAGAATAAACAGCAACTAAAAGAAACCGAAAAGAAATAAATAAATAAAAGCAAAACCACAAAAATAAATTAAATATAACGCCCCGGCCAACTAGGCCAACCGACCTAGCTAAGCAGCCAGCCCAGCCCAGCCGAACGGCCCCACCCGCGCCCTAGGTTACTTAACCCCCACTACCCTGAAACCCTAGCCTAAGACCCCCACTTCCCCTGCTCACTCGCCTCTCCCTCTCCCCTCACCTCTCGGTCCCATCTGGATCGGGGAGGGGATCGAGCACGACGCCCCCACCCTTCACTGAGGAGCGCCCATCGCCACCCCGCCTCGACACCGCCCTTGATCACCGTCGCCGCTCACCAGATCTCGCCTCCTCGACTCCTCCACGAGCGCATCATCGAGCCTCGCATCCCCTGATCATCTACAACGAACGGTGAGGCCAACCCCAACCTCCTCCTCCCCCTCTCCTTGTCATCGCCAGATCTGCCCGTGGCTGCGCTCGCGGTGAGCATGCGCTCACCGCGCCCCCACGAGTCCCGTTCACGCTCCGCCTGCGCCGCCATCACCCATCTCACTGCGCTCCCCACGCCTTTCCCCACTGCTCCGCCAAGGACTCCAACCCGCGTGCCCGCGCCTCTACGCGCGGCCACGCCAACGCTCGCCCCTGTCCTTGCACTCGACCGTTGCCCCGCTCGCCACCCGCATCGGCACCCCCTTCCCACGCCGTGCTGCGCCGCTGCGCCCTGTTGCTGCTCGTCGTAGCCGCCTTGCTCCGCTGCGTGCACGCCGCCCGCAACCCACGCCCTCAATGTGGCCTCGCCCTGCCGCGGCTTCCCCTGCCCTACGACTACTGCCATTCGTTGCAGTGGCCGCCGGCCGCTGCCCCGGTTGCCTCGCCCCATAGGGCGCCCACAACTGTGTCTGTGCCCAACGCCCGGTGCCCGCGATGGCCCCTGGGGCCTATGACAAATGGGTCCCGCCCGCTAGGCCTATGACATTGGGCCCCATGCCCCAAAAAACAAAAAAGAGAGTTTAAAATAATAATTAACTAGTTAATTAATTAATTATTTAACGTAATCACTTAATTAAACTAATTAATCATGTTTAGTTAGAGCGTGACAATGATAGTGGGACCCAGACGTCAGTTGACTGAGTCAACGGTCAATGTTGACCGTTGACATCATACTGACGTCATGCTGTGCAGTACACATATTTTGATTTACATTAATTCTATTAATTACAAAAATGAATTAAAACTTTAAAAATAATATAAAATAAACCGTATCTCGGATGAATATACTTTGTACATGAAAGTTCCTCAGAAAAACGAGATGAATCTAAATACACAGTCCGCTCATTTGCCACACGTCCCTAGCATAGCAAAAATGCAACCGCCCCCTCCGGTTCGACTATCCGAAAACGTCAAACACCGAGAATACTTTCCCGGATGTTTCCCCCCTTCGCCAGTATCGTGTAGTACCGCGTTAGATCATACTAGCACCGTTTATTGCCATGTCATGCATCATCATGCATCTGTTTGCATTGTATTTATTGTTTGTTCCCTCCTCTTCTCTGGATTAGACATCAAGACTGACACCACTGCTGCTGCCCCGACCGACTACGGTGTTGACGACCCGTCGTTCTTTGCCGAGCTTCCGGGCAAGCAAACCCCCCTTGATCGACCAGATGTCACCCACTCTCTTCTCTCTTATTCTTGCATTAGGTTTGCTACAATTGCTGATACCCTTACCTGCTATCCTAAATGCTTAGTATAGGATACTAGTATTCCATCAATGGCCCTACACACTTGTCCGTCTGCCATGCTATACTATCGGGTCGTGATCACTTCGGGAGGTGATCACGGGTATATACTATACACTATTACATACTTATGTTACTGTTCGGATATGGGGGCTGAAGGGGCAGGTGGTTCCACCCAGGTAGTGGTGGGCCTAGGTTCCCGATGGCCCCCGAGTGTTACTTTTTGGCAGAGCGATGGTGCAGGTTGTGACCACCAGGAGACATGTGGGCCTGATCCCTGGTCGGCGTCCGCAGTTACTTCAAATAACACACTTAACGAGATTGGGTATTTGACCCAAGTTGGTATTGACCAATATGAACTAACTGCCACGTGGGACAAGATATGGGAAACCAACATCGTAGTATCAGCAGAAGCCTTCTAGACGCCAGCGACTGAGCGGTGCATGCCGGGTTGGACCGCATAACACAACTTTGTATTGGAGGTTGCTAGGTCTGCTCACCTACCACGTTCGCAACATGCAGGAGTGCAAAGGGTGATGGGCCCAAGACCCCTTCGCTTAGGATTTAGACTGGTGTGCTGACCTCTCTGTTAGGCCTAGGTAGGGCTGCGACGTGTTGATCTTTCGAGGCCGGGCACGACTCAGGAAAGTGTGTCCGGCCAGAGGGATCGAGCATGTCGGGTAATGTGGTGCACCACTATAGGGAAGATTGATCTATTCGAATAGCCGTGTCCACGGTAACAGGATGACCCAGAGGTGTATTCTGACCTCATGACAACTAGAACCAGATACTTAATAAAACACACCCTTTCTACTGCCAGATACAACCCGGTGATCACTCTCTCACAGTGCGACGTGGGGAGGATCGCCGGGTAGGATTATGCTATACGTTGATACTTGGTTAACTTACAAGCTACTCTCTTCTACATGCTTCAAGATGGAGGCTGCCAGAAGCGTAGTCTTCGTTAGGACTGGCTACGCCCCTCTTATTCTGGCATTCTGCAGTTCAGTCCACACATAATACCCATTTCATTGATACCGATGCATATGTAGTGTAGATCCTTGCTTGCGAGTACTTTGGATGAGTACTCACGGTTGCTTTGCTCCCTCTTTTCCCCCTTTTCCTTTCTTCTCGAATGCCGCAACCAGATGGTGGAGCCCAGGAGCCAGACGCCACTGCCGACGATGACCCCTACTACACCGAGGGTGCCTACTAGTACGTTTAGCCCGCCAATGACCATGAGTAGTTAGGAGGATCCCAAGCAGGAGGCCCGCGCCTCTTTTATCCGCACCCTGTTTGTGCTAGCCATCTTATGGCACCTGGTTTAACTTATGTCTGTACTCAGATATTGTTGCTTCCGCTGACTCATTTATGATCAAGCTTATGTATTCGAGCCCTCGAGGTCCCTGGCTTGTAATATGAAGCTTGTATGTCTTTTATTTGTGTTTAGAGTTGTGTTGTGATATCTGCCCATGAGTCCCTAATCTTGATTGTACACATTTGCATGTATGATTAGTGTACGATTGAATCGGGGACATCACAAGTTGGTATCAGAGTCGACTGGCTGCAGGAATCCCCCTTTCCAACTCCTTGGCCGAAGTCAAGTCTTGTCATTACAAACCTTTTACTAACATAGCTGTGTGGCTTATGGCCCACGTCACCATTGGGTGGTATTAGGATCTTTTATTCCTTGATCTTTACTCTAGGACTATAATGTCTCTTCTATTTCGGGTTAAATGATTTTGCTAACTCTAACTCTAGGTTCTCGTAGTTACTTCCTCCTAGGGAGCCCCTCACTCCAGATGCTTGCTTGGTGCACCGAAGGATCCCGAAGATACTCTTCGATGTTCTCTCGAGACTTTGTGTCCGTTGCTTTTGCAATTCCCTACCACCAAAATATCCCTATGGATAAATACATGCACCTGTCGTTCTTACTTTTATTCCCAGTTGATCTTGTTATTACAATATACCCTAAAATTCTCTCTATTGTTCCAAGAATACTTTGTGCCTACTGCCTTGCATTCTTTTGTCACCTGAATACCCCTATGAATAATTTCTCGCACTTACCGAGTATCCGCTCATCTCTAGTTGATTCAAGTATTTCCCAGAAGTGTTCAAAATACCATTCGATCTTTCAGAAATCCTCAACCTCCTATTGCTCTTGAAATTTTTGCTTGCTTGCATTATGGTTAATCCCATAAGTATAGTAATCTAATTGGCATCCATTGTACCTATCATTTTGAGTCCATTGATTCAATATGTTGCGAATGCTCGCTGAGGGAGTCCTGGATTAGGGGGTGTTCGGGTAGCCGGACTATACCTTCAGCCAGACTCCAGTACTATGAAGATACAAGATTGAAGACTTCGTCCCGTGTCTAGATGGGACTTTCCTTGGCGTGGAAGGCAAGCTTGGCGATGCGGATATTCAAGATCTCCTACCATTGTAACTGACTCTATGTAACCCTAACCCTATCCGGTGTCTATATAAACCGGAGGGTTCTAGTCCGTAGGACAACTTCATCATACAAAAATCATACCATAGGCTAGCTTCTAGGGTTTAGCCTCCTTGATCTCGTGGTAGATCTACTCTTGTACTACCCATATCATCAATATTAATCAAGCAGGAGTAGGGTTTTACCTCCATCGAGAGGGCCCGAACCTGGGTAAAAACATCGTGTCCCTTGTCTCCTGTTACCACCGCCTAGACGCACAGTTCGGGGCCCCCTACTCGAGATCCGCCGGTTTTGACACCGACATTGGTGCTTTCATTGAGAGTTCCTCTGTGTCGTCACTTTTGAGCTCGATGGCTCCTTTGATCATCAACGACGATGCGGTCCAGGGTGAGACTTTTTTCCCCGGACAGATCTTCGTCTTTGGCGGCTTCGCACTGCGGGCCAATTCGCTTGGCCACCTGGAGCAGATCGAAAGCTATGCCCCTGGCCATCAGGTCAGGTTTGGAAGCTTAAACTACACGGCAGACACCCGCGGGGATTCGATCTTCGACGGGTTCAAGCCACAGCTGAGCGCGCCACACTGTGTCGAGAGGCATGATCTAGCTCTGCCGCCGAACAGTGCCCTGGAGGCCGCACAAGCACCGGTTCCGAACCTTTATTCGGAGCCTATTGCGCCAATCGAGGATGAGCGGTTGGACATCACCTCGGGGGCTACGATCTCAAAGGCGATCGAGCCGAACGTCAGCCCCGCGTTCCGCACGGCCCGTGACTCCAAGGAGCCGGATTCCTCTCCGAACTCCGAACCCCCCGCGCCCCTGCCGATCGAATCCAATTGGGCGCCGATAATGGAGTTCACCGCCGTGGACATCTTTCAACACTCGCCTTTTGGCGACATCCTGAATTCTCTAAAGTCTCTCTCTTTATCAGAAGAGCCCTGGCCGGACTACGGTCAGCGAGGATGGGATACGGACGATGAAGAAATTCAAAGCCCACCCACCACCCACTTGGTAGCCACTGTCGACAATTCAAACGACGTGCTCAACTTCGACTCCGCAGACATCGACAGCATGGACGACGATGCAGGAGATACAGATGAGCCACCGCCCATAGGGCATTGGACAGCCACCCCATCTCATGATGTGTACATGGTGGATACCCCTAAAGGAAACGACAACGAGGAAAAAGGGGATGGAACGGGGGACCGATCCCTCGAGAAGCAATCAAAGCGTCGGCGTAAACACCGACCCAAGCCCCGCCTCGACAAAGACCCAACCATAGAGCAGGATGAGCCGGTAGACGACGAGCAGGCCTTAGAGCAACCGTCCGAACAGGGCAACACGGATAGAGAAACCGAACATCCCTCCCCCGGAGAAAATGGCACTCCGGACGACCTTACGCCGGATAAACCCACGAAGCAGAAGAATCTCCACAAGAGGCTCGTTGCAATAGCACGCAGCCTGAAAAAGCAGAAGCGGAAGCTAAAAACGGCGGAAGATGCACTCAAGATCCGATGGAGCAAAGTAATCAATACCGCAGATAAATACGGCGACAGTCGCCGCATTAAAAGCTATCCGAAGAGAAGGCTACTGCCCGAATTCGACGAAGAGGCCCTAGAGCCCTCGCATTCAAAAAATAAGAAAGCCACACGGTCGGATAGACGACCCCATGGCCAGCACAAAGTGGCAAGTGGCGCCACACTTAAATCGGCAGGTGACCCACTTAAGGATTCGCATCAGGGCCCAGTCAGGTCCATTTACGGGCCAAGAAAGCAAGCTCTCGTAAGCAATGCAATAAAGCCATCATCAGAATCCGGCACACCCAAATACAGGGGCGCCGCACACCCCCTATGTTTCACCGATGAGGTCCTGGACCATGAATTTCCAGAGGGATTCAAACCCGTAAACATAGAGGCATATGATGGAACAACAGACCCTGGAGTCTGGATCGAGGATTATATCCTCCACATACATATGGCTAGAGGAGATGACCTCCACGCCATAAAATACTTACCCCTTAAGCTTAAAGGGCCAGCCCGGCATTGGCTTAAAAGCCTTCCTGAAAACATAATCGGAAGTTGGGAAGAACTCGAGGACGCTTTCCAAGCAAATTTTCAAGGGACCTATGTCCGCCCTCCGGATGCAGACGATCTTAGTCACATAACTCAACAGCCCGGAGAATCAGCTCGGCGATTCTGGAATAGATTCCTCACTAAAAAGAATCAGATAGTCGACTGTCCGGACGCCGAAGCCTTAGCAGCTTTCAGGCATAACGTCCGAGATGAATGGCTCGCCCGACACCTCAGCCAAGAAAAGCCAAGAACAATGGCCGCACTAACAGGCCTCATAACCCGCTTTTGTGCAGGAGAGGACAGCTGGTTGGCAAGATGCAGCCCCAGCGACCCAAGTACATCCAAAACTAGGGATGGAAAGGGAAAACCGCGACGCAACAAGGACCGTCGCCGGACTAAGGAAAAAAGTCCGAAGAGCACGGCAGTCAATGCCGGATTCAAGAGCTCACGACAGAATCAGACAAAGCCACCCATCCAGGATAACAGGGATGATCCATCCAACTTAAACAAAATCCTGGACAGGATATGTCAAATACACAGTACTCCCGGTAAGCCTGCTAACCATACCCACAGAGATTGTTGGGTTTTCAAACAATCCGGTAGACTCAACGCCGAACACAAGGGGCTCGACACACCAAGCGAAGACGAGGACGAACCCCAAAAGCAGAGCACCAGGAAACAAAAGAACTTCCCACAAGAAGTAAAAACAGTAAAATTACTTCACCTAACAAAACGTGCGGCGCCCATAAAGGTACGCACCACACGACCTATCCCAAAGGGGTCCCGCCATTGGTTGTCAAAACCAATCATCTTCGATCAGCTGGATTATTCTAGAAGTATCAGGAACGCAGGCTGGACTGCCTTGGTACTCGATCCAATAATTGGCGGACTCCAGTTTTCAAATGTCCTTATGGACGGCGGCAGTGGACTAAACCTGATATATCAGGACACAATCCGCCACATGGGGATAGACCCAGCAAGAATCCGCCGCAGCAAAACCGCCTTTTAAGGGGTCACGCCTGGTCCGGACACCCATTGCATGGGTTTTCTCCGGCTCGAAGTTATATTCGGCTCTACCGATAACTTCCGCCGCGAAAAGCTGACCTTCCACATCGTCCCATTCTCCAGTCGCTATCAAGCACTACTGGGACGCGAAGCTTTCGCCTGCTTTAACGCAATACCGCATTATGCATCTCTAACGCTTAAGATGCCCGGTCCACGAGGCATCATCTCTTTAAAGGGGAAGCATTGATGTGCCCCTCCCCCAAGCGGAGGACTGTGCGGCCGCTTTGACAGCCCCACAGTAACATGGCTTCACCGGCCAAAATTTTCGGAATAGGTCATTAAAGACCATGAACGCGGATAGACGAGTTCGGTACAACATCATCATTGATGCAGGCTTAGTGGCCATATACCCCCGCACTAGGGGCTCCGTACATATACAATAAGAGACAATAAAGCTCAGTTCTATATATTTTACTTTATACTTTGCTTATTTCAAACTTTTGTTCGGCACGACCCATTTTCAGCTCAGTTCCTCTCTTTCGCAGATAAACGTCGTGCGGCGGCCATCCAGGATACAGCACAACGGAGACACAGGCGCAGACGTGCAGTAGGGACCCGTCCTAAGGATTCTTTTTAGATTAAGACCCTGCATAAACCTTTTTTACTGTCTCTTGTTGCTACATATCCCCTGGTTTTCTCTGATATAACCAAGGAGGAGGCTGGCGTCTTGGCATGTGGCCACGTCAGAATTTTTGCGCATACCTGGACACTAGGGGCTTTTTAATAAAGAGTGTTGTTTTGCCCGCACTCATAAAGACCGAACACCTTAGGGAGTGTTCGGCGTCGCGGGTTTTGGCATTATATGCATCAGCTCCGAATCATGTCTTTGGTCAAATGTTGGGTTTCCCGGCTCCTGAGTTCGGCTTCCTTACGTTCCGCTCTATCGGCTAAGGTAGCACCAGGAGAACTACTGCGATTGTGCCCCGGTTAGGCCGGGCGAGCGCCTCAGTAGAGAAAGCCGAAAACTGACTGTCATGATGTGGCGTGAGACTGGTCAGCCACCCGATGACCTATCCGAATCTATAGGATTCCTCCGTTTTAACGAAGGGCCGTTTCCCGGCCAGGCACATACGCGCCCCGAACTCGGGTGAGCGCAGTCGCCACCAAGGGGCTACCTAAATAGTCCCACTGTCAAGCTCCTATGGCTAAGTGAAAGTTTTAAAGCATTATAGTCCGGTTGCCTAGCCCGCTGCGCTATCACCTCCTTTGTAGGACCAAGACGTTGGGTTAAGTGCGAAAATGCGTCTTCTGCGAGCACCCCCGCACTATGTGCGTGGGGGCTGAAGCCAACGACTGCCATCTTTCAGATTATATATAATATATATCTTAAAACGGCCGCACAGGAGGTGTTCCCAATACTTGAAGGCGCAAGTATAAAAGGCCACTACAATTTATCAAAGTACTGCTTTATAATTACATATGCTATCATAACATAGCATCCTTCGAGCACTGCGTCTCTATTACACGAGTGCCTTCAAGGACTTCCTGAAAATAGTGCTCGGAGGGTACTCGGCTTTTGTCTGAATCTCGGAACGCAACAACGGTGGTCTCCATCTCTGCCCCGTATGTCTTGACACGGGCAAGAGCCATCCGTGCGCCCTCTATGCATGCTGACCTCTTCATCGCATTGATACGCGGCACCGCATCAAGGAATTGCTGCACCAAGCTGAAATAACTCTTCGGCTCCGATCTCCCAGGCCACATATAACCCATGACGTACTTCATGGTGAGTCCGGACAATCTATTCAGTTCGGCCCATTGAGCCAGGCGATCGTCCACTGCCAGTGGATGCTCTGGATTGTGGAACTGTGACCAGAAAAGCTTTTCCACTTCGCGATCTTTTAGATCTCGAAAGTGTTCGGTCGCATCAGCAGCACTTGCTGCCAAATCTAGATAGGTGTCCTCCACACTCCACATCCGGTCCAATGGAGCAAACTTCCGATCGCAAAACTTCCTCTGCAGCATAAAGGGCTTTCCAGCCGCAATCTGTTTGGCCTGACGCAGCTCCTCCTTCGCAGCTCTCATCGCAGAACGAGCGTCCTTGGCATCGGCAACGGCCTTCTCTAAGTCTGTCTGTCTCGCCCGGTCTTCTTTCTCAAGAAGTTTGCAACGGTCTGCAACGCTCTTTAACTTCTCGGCCATCTCGGCCATCTCTTCTGTGCTTCGGCAGTGAGCAGCCTGTTCGGCTCTCAGCTCTTCAAGGGCCTTCTCGGCAGCCGCATCGCTTTTTCTGGCTTGCTCCTTAGCTCGGGCAAATTCTACCCTAAGATTCTCCATGGCGGCCGTACCATCTGCGTCAAGCACACACATTGTAAGACACTGGCATGAAGCTCCTCTTACCTGATGCCGCCCGAGGAATTACATACCTTGAGCCTCATCAAGCCGCTTGTTGACAAGCGCGATGTCGGCATCTGCCACGTCCAGTTGCCGCTTTAGTTCGGCCAAATCATCAGTTCGGGTTGATTCCGGACACCTCGCCACCAACATTCAAAGGCGACATCTTAGACCTGGGATTATGATCCTCTGCGTGCCGTCATTTCTTGACAACGCGGAGAGTCTCAGGGGCTACTATCTACACAGGGCGCATCTTGTTTTATGCGCAACTGACGAAGAAGTACATTATCAAACGTACCTCAAAACCCGTCAGCAAACTTCTGACGGCCTCATGCAATCCGCTTTCCGCGGACGAAATCCTTACAATCACCGTACCCATCAATGCACAGTGCTCCTCTGAGATAGAAGCTCGCCCCAGCAGAATCATCAGCTCCTCCGACCGCGCAACGGACGGTGCCGGGCTCATCCTATGACCTCCATCGAAGGCCGGACACAGAGAACCTTGGGGGGACATATGGCTACCTTCCACCCCTGCCGGATTCAGAGAAACCCTCCGCGATGACACCTCAGGGTCGCCCGCCTCGCCAGGTGGTACGGCAGGGGGAGGCGTTCCACTCTCCATCATCTCCGGAAGAAGATCCCCCAAAGACGAGCTCTGCTGAGAAGGGCTAAGGTCCGAGCTACAAAGTAAAATTTCGGTTAATCTTCTCAGATAAAAAGCAAGGATTTCTCTCATCCCTCTAAAGGAAAATCTTTCTCTACTTACGGCTCGCTGGAGGGCTGATCCCTTTCAGGGCGTAGTTCGGCCGAGGATCTCCCCGGCGTCGGACCCTCTGATGAGGACTTTTTCCCCCGCTTTGAGGCCATGGTCTCTGGGTCATCAGAGGCGGCCCTCTTCTTCCCCTTAGGAGAGGAATTGTCGGTTCCTCCCTTCGGAGCAGCCTCCTTCGAGGAGGCCATAGTTTCCTTGTCCTCCCCCTCACTTCCGTCCAAAGGCACGATCTTCAACATCCTGACTAGCACGGGATCTGGCCTGGTCTCAGGAAGGGGAGCCGGACACCTGATCAGCTTTGCCTTCGCTATCCACTCCTGTTTAAAAGGACAACTCTTTTAGGGGCGAATTTATGACAATTTTACGGATAGCGAGTCCGGGCACAAGGTTACTTACTTGAGTATCCGGGCGATTGCAGCTTAAACCTGCGTCCTCGGTCAAATCCGGACACATTGCTTGTGATCCGAAGAACATTTTATACATCTCCACGGGCGTTGTGCCCATAAAATGCTGGAGAGCTCGTGGTCCCTCTGGATTAAACTCCCACAGATGAAGGGAGCGACGTTTGCCGGGCAGTGTTCGGCGAATCAGCATGACCTGCATCACCTTGACCAGGTTGAGGTCTCTTTCTAAGAGATCCCTGATGCGGCCCTGCAACAAGGGCACGTCTTTGGATAACCCCCAATCTAATCCTTTGTTGACCCATGACGCTAGCCGTGATGGGGGACCCGAGCGAAAGGCAGGAGACGCCACCCACTTGGCGCTCCTGGGAGCGGTGATGTAGAACCACTCTCGTTGCCACAAGCCGAGCTCCTCTTGAAAGGAGCCCTCGGGCCATGGAGCATCAACATTCTTACTTATGACAGTGCCTCCGCACTCTGCGTGCCGTCCCTCGATCATCTTCGGCTCCACTCCAAAAGTCTTGAGCCATAATCCGTAGTGAGGAGTAACACGGAGGAACGCTTCACACACAATGATGAATGAGGAAATGTGGAGGATGGACTCCGGAGCTAAGTCATGAAATTCCAGCCCGTAATAAAATAGTAGCCCCCTCACGAAGGGATCCATCGGGAAGCCTAACCCCCGAAGGAAGTGAGACATGAACACTACGCTCTCACCGGGCTGGGGACTGGGAATAGCCTGCCATTGAGCAGGCAACCTATGCGAAATTTCGGCGGTCAAGAACTTAGCCTCTCTCAACTTTAGCACGTCCTCCTCCGTGACGGAGGAGGGCATCCATCGGCCTTGAAGGTCGGAACCGAACATTGTTGAAGGTCTGAAGTGCCTGGAATCTGGAGCCTAGGGTGTTGGAACTCGAGGTGACGGGCGAACTTGTTTTGAGATTGGGGAAAAGGAGTAAGGCCCTGGTCTCTTTATAAGAGGTCGAATACCAGGAGCCCTCCCCATAACCGTTTGGGACTCGCCTTTAATCGATTAGACATGCTAACGGGTACGATTGGGTTACCCACGTCCGTATTGATGAGAATCCCATAAAAGGGGGGACACGATCTCTGCTTTGACAAGACGTGCCAAGGAAACCGCCTCGCTAAACGTGCTGAGGTGGAAAAGTAAAAACAATTCGAGTAAAGGACTTGGCCGTAGTGTGATGTCACGCTGCGGAATATGTCAGCAGATTAGATTTGTGTTGATATTATTCTCTCTATGGCAATATGTGGAAACTTATTTTGCAGAGCCGGACACTATCCTTGGTGTCTAAAATCTTCTTGAAGGACTTGGAGGAGGAACCCGCCTTGCAATGCCGAAGACAATCTGCGCGCCAGACTCGTCGTCATTAAAGCCTGGTTCAGGGGCTACTGAGGGACTCCTAGATTAGGGGGTGTTCGGGTAGCCGGACTATACCTTCAGCCGGAATCCAGGACTATGAAGATACAAGATTGAAGACTTCGTCCCGTGTCCAGATGGGACTTTCCTTGGCCTGGAAGGCAAGCTTGGCGGATATTCAAGATCTCCTACCATTGTAACCGACTCTGTGTAACCCTAACCCTATCCGGTGTCTATATAAACCGGAGGGTTCTAGTCCGTAGGACAACTTCAACATACAACAATCATAACATAGGCTAGCTTCTAGGGTTTAGCCTCCTTGATCTCGTGGTAGATCTACTCTTGTACTACCCATATCATCAATATTAATCAAGCAGGAGTAGGGTTTTACCTCCATCGAGAGGGCCCGAACCTGGGTAAAAACATCGTGTCCCTTGTGTAACACCCCGGATATGATTTACCCAATTTGTACTCCAACTCTTGCCGTTTCCGGCTTTAAGTTATTTTATTTTCTCGGGTTCGGGTCTTTGGCTCCATGTGTTGTTATCGTTGTCATGCATCTCATATCATGTCATCATGTGCATTGCATTTGCATACGTGTTCATCTCATGCATTCGAGCATTTTCCCCGTTGTCCGTTTTGCATTCCGGCGCTTCGTTCTTCTCCGGTGGTCATTTCTACCTTTCTTTCGTGTGTGGGGATTAAACATTTCCGGATTGGACCGAGACTTGCCAAGCGGCCTTGGTTTACTACCGGTAGACCGCTTATCAAGTTTCGTACCATTTGGACTTCGTTTGATGCTCCAACGGTTAACCCATAGCTCCAATGGTTCATCGTGCTATAACTTTGCATCCGTAGCTCCGTTTCACGCATATAGCATATCAAAATGTTCGTCTCATAGAGTACATCATTTCATTCCATTGCATCATTTTCATTTGAGTTCATATTGATGCCTGAAATGCAGTTAGAAAAGGGCTACTTGAGATAATTGTCAGATCTGCTGCTCCATTTAGCTATTTGTCATTTTTGCCATGATTATTGTGTGCATGATATGCCCTTGAGCTCTACATATGTTTTGTTAAGGGTTTTGCCATCTTTCCAGAGGTGCAACCCACGTATTTTTGTGATGTGTGTGGTGACTAGCACAAGCTTGCAAGTGAGGCACTTGGTAATGCTGAGTTCAGGGACTTAGCATTTCCACTAAGTCCTTGACCTGTTTATCTCATAAGACTATATGTTCATCTTGTTTCCTAGTGATCCGTGCCTCTTTTGAGGATGATCAGTAAGGATGTTTTGTTAATCTTGTAGTGCTCTATCCATCCATGTCTTTGTTTGCAATTATGGAGCACCTTAGTTTGAGTCAATCGAGGTCTACTTTTGCTACTTCGTGAATCCGGGCAGATTGTCTACTTGTTAGCAATTTTGCCGGGGATGTTGTAGTTGATCCGTGCATGCTATGCTATTGTTCTTGCCATATCTAGCTTGCATTTTGTGTATTCTTGATGGGTGTATGCTTAGATTGTCATGACTTGCTCTGTAGTGAGTGCATCGAGCTCGTAAACATGCCTACTTGATATCTGTTTTCAGCATGTTCCAGTTTTCACTAAGTCTGAGAACTGATTATGTTTTTGCCATGTTCACATGCTTGCAAATGTATTTTCTAATCCCTTTTGGCTCAAGGTCACTAAGGGACTTTTGTTAAGATCTTTGAGTAGCTCCATTCTATGCTTTACTTTGCCATGTTCAGGTCCTGTAGCATATAGTTTTCATGCTCCGAAGAGTGCTACCTGATCTGAAATTCCAGACAAGTATTAATTTCACTAAGTCTGAAATCTGTTTACCATATGCATTCTCGCCATGCTTGTTTGAACCTGTTAATGGATGAATTGGCCGTAGCTCAGTGCTAGACTTTTGTTAAGCATCATGAATGCATCCCTGCCATGTATTTTTATGCCATGTTTGGGTGCTGTAGCATGTTGATCTTGTTGCATTTAGATGGCTACTTGCTGTAAATCGCAGAACGTGGTCATATTTGAATCGCTTGCCATTTCCAAACCGTAACTCCGATTCCGGCATTCTTTATATCGTTTTCAAGCGATTTCATCTCATCTTTCCAGTGGCACACTTGAAATCCCAAGTGGAGGCCAGGTTCATGCATCCCTTGTGTAATCTTGCATTTGCATCCTGCATAGCATACCATCTTTGCATCATATTGTTTGAGCTTTGCACGTGGTTGATTGTGTTCTATTTGCTTGTTTCTCTTGTTTGGGTAGAGTCGGGAGACGAGTTCGCTAACGAGGTGCCCGTTGAGTTTGCTTTCGAGGATCCAGTCAACTCTGACAACTTTGCAGGCAAGATGTTCATACCCCCGAAATCACTACTATCTTTGCTATGCTAGATTGCTCGCTCTTTTGCTATGCCATGCTACGATGCCTACCACTTGCTTTCAAGCCTACCAAATTGCCCTGTCAAACCTCTAAGCCACCATGTCCTAGCAAACCGTTGTTTGGCTATGTTACCGCTTTGCTCAGCCCCTCTTATAGCATTGCTAGTTGCAGGCGAAGATTGTAGGCCGTTCCTTGTTGGAACATTTATTTACTTGTTGGGATATCATTATATTGCCATGTTATCTTAATGCATCTATATACTTGGTAAACGGTGGAAGGCTCGGCCTCTCGCCATAGTGTTTTGTTCCACTCTTGCCGCCTTAGTTTCCGTCATATCGGTGTTATGTTCCCGGATTTTGCGTTCCTTACGCGGTTGGGTTGTAATGGGAACCCCTTGATAGTTCGCCTTGATTAAAGCTTTTCCAGCAGTGCCCAACCTTGGTTTTACCATTTACCACCTAGCCTCTTTTTCCCTTGGGTTTCCAGAGCCTGAGGGTCATCTTATTTAAACCCCCCTCGGGCCAGTGCTCCTCTGAGTGTTGGTCCGAACCAGGCAGCCTGCGGGGCCACCTCGGGGAAACTCGAGGGTTGGTTTTACTCGTAGCTTGACCTATCTGAGTGTGCCCTGAGAATGAGATATGTGCAGCTCCTATCGGGATTTGTCGGCACATTCGGGCGGTGTTGCTGGTCTTATTTTAACCTGTCGAAGTGTCTTGAAGAACCGAGATACCGAGTCTGATCGGAACGTCTCGGGAGGAGGTCTATTCCTTCGTTGACCGTGAGAGCTTGTCATGGGCTAAGTTGGGACTCCCCTGTAGGGATTTGGACTTTCGAAAGCTGTGCCCGTGGTTATGGGCAGATGGGAATTTGTTAATGTCCGGTTGTAGATAACCTGAACCTTAACTTAATTAAAATGAATCAACCGTGTGAGTTACCGTGATGGCCTCTTCTTGGCGGAGTCCGGGAAGTGGACACGGTGTTGGAGTAATGCTTGCCGCAGGTTTGCCCTCTTTAGTTATGCGTTCGCGCTTTGCCTCCTCTTCTCGCTCTATTTTATGAACAGGATAGCCACCATACATGCTAGTCGCTTGCTGCAGCTTCACTTATTTTTGCCTTGCCTTACCTATAAGCTTAAATAGTCTTGATCGCAAGGGTGTGAGATTGCTGAGTCCCTGTGGCTCACAGATTACTATTACACCAGATGCAGGGCCTGATGATTCCGCTCCAGGTGATGCGCTTGAGCTCAAGTGGGAGTTCGACGAGGACTCTCAACGATACTATGTTTCCTTTCCTGATGATCAGTAGTGGTGCCCAGTTGGGGTGATCGGGACCGTGTCGCATGTTGGGTTGTCTTTTATTTTGGCGCCGTAGTCGGGCCATGAGTGTTTTGGATGATGTAATGTTCTTTATGTACCTTGATTGACGTGGCGAGTGTAAGCCAACTATGTTATCTCCCCTTTTATTATCTATATTACATGGGATGTTGTGAAGATTGCCTAACTTGCGGCATATGCCTTCAATGCGATTATGCCTCTAAGTCATGCCTCGACACGTGGGAGATATAGTCGCATCGAGGGTGTGACAAGTTGGTATCAGAGCCTTCCCCGACCTTATGAGCCCCATTGCTTGATCGTTTTTAGCGGCCGAGTTGTGTCTAGAAAAATGTTTTGAGTCATTTAGGAATTATATATCGGAGAGTTTAGGAATTATTTTTACTTCCCAGTCTCCTCATCGCTCTGGTAAGGCATCCTGACGTAGAGTTTTGACTCTTCTCTTCTCAAATTTCACTAATTTTTTTTAGGATCACGCGGGTATCTTGGAATCGTTCCGATGGTTTTATGATGAGAACATTGTCTTGGTGCCTCCTGTCAGGAGTTTTGTGGAAGTGTCCCGGGGAGTTGAGCTCTGAGGTGTTGTCGTCATAATTTTATCATTGCAGTTCTGGAATACCTGAGTCTAGTACGTCGACATCGAAAATCTCTTTTATGCAGTTCGTTGGTGAGATAACCTCGACGCCACCCAGTACTGGGCGGGAGTTCGGGAGTATCGCCATAACTTGTATAACGGATGCTTTTCGAAGGTTGAGGTAGATGGTTTCCGAAGTTTTTCTCGGTTATGTGTTGAAGGATGGATACAGCTGGATGTAGGATTTGCTAGATTTGGGTGAGATATTATGCTTCCCCTGTATCTCCAACACCTGATTGCATAACCGGAAAGGTTTGGGAGTTTCATAGGTGGGAATTCTCGTAGCTCTAGTTCTTCTTCCACGGATATTTGGTTTGAGATTGGGATTTCTTACCAAGTATTCGTTCTTGATCCGTACCTTGTTGATTTATTTCTCTACCTAAACTCTACGTGGCTTCTCAATTTATGGATATGTGACCATTTCAAGAGGAATGCATTCGTTCATTTTGTTCGGATGTGAAGACTATATGTTGCAATTTTCATTCCGTTGGATTCAGCGTCATTTATCTGTCTATGTGCTAACGGTGGTCAACCTCTTCAGGATGGCTCCCGCTAAGAGCACCAATCAAAATCAGAATCAAGATCTGCCACCACCTCCACCTCCTCCGGAGGCATGGCAAGCTGTGATGGCCGCAACCAATGCAAACACACAGTTGATCATGCAAATTCTCCAAGAGCGCAATCAAGGCAACCAAGGGTACCAAGGCAACAATCAGAATCACTTTGCTACACTCAACCAGTTCCTTGCTAACGGGCCAAAGACTTTCAGCAATTGTGTTGAGGCAACCAATGCTGACGATTGGCTTGTGTATCTGTGCAAGCATTTCGAGTGCAGTAACGTCAGGCCTGAGGACTTCGTCAAGTTCGCTTCCTTCCAACTCAAAGACCAAGCCGCAAAGTGGTTCCAGCAGTACAAGGATTCCAGAGGTGGACGTGTTATTACTTGGGATGAATTCCGTCAAGATTTCAGAGCTCACCATATCCCTCAGAGCGTGGTTGAAAGCAAGCGTGAGGAATTCCGCAACCTGAAGCAAGGCTCTTTGTCTGTCTATGACTACAACAAGTTGTTTCAGAAGCTCGCCCGCTTTGCCAAGCAGGACGTCCCTGATGAGAAGAGCATGATATACCAGTTCAGGGGTGGTCTCAGAGAAGAAATTCAGCTAGCTCTTGTCCTCTTTGAGCCCTTGAGGTACGATGAGTTCTACAACATGGCACTGAAGCAAGAGGCCGCTCAACTGAGGTGTGATGCTTCCAAGAAGCGAGTCAGAGATGCTACTCCTTCTTCCTCTACTCAAGTGGCCAAGCAGCAGAAGTATTGGCTTCCTCCTCTTCCGTTCCGTCAGTCGTATCAGTAGAAGAGCAAAGGTGGCAGTGGATCTTCCCACCCACCCAACCCTGGCTTTCAGAACAAGACTTCGCCTCAAGCTCCAAGATCAAGTGCTCCGTATCACCGTCCGCTTTCAGAGGTCACATGCAATAAGTGCCAACAGAAGGGTCACTATGCCAACAAGTGTCTCAACCAGAGGCATCTTCCTCCTCCTCCTCCTCCTCCTGTGAGATCGGCAAGTACAGCTATGGTCAAGCATAACCCCAAGCATGCCAAGGTCAACTTGCTGAATGCAGCCTAGGCAGAGGACTCATCAGATGTCATCATGGGTAACCTTCCTGTTAACGATATCCCTGCAAAAGTACTTTTTGACACTGGTGCATCGCATTGTTTCATGTCAAAGACATTTTTTACCAAGCATGAGTTCGTTTCTTCTCATTTGGGTAAACAAATGGATATCGTTTCTCCTGGCAAACGTTTGAGTGCAAGTCTGGAGGTGCCAGATGTTACTATCATGTTGGGCGACTACAAGTTCCTTTCTTCCCCAATGGTTCTTGGTAACTCAGATATTGATCTTATTCTCGGAATGGATTGACTTTCTAAGCACAAGGCGCATCTTGATTGTGCTGCCAGGTAGATTCAGTTGACTCATTCGTCTGAGGATGTAATTGTCTTTGCCACTCGTGATGATACCATCCGTCTATTTTCTCTCAATGAGAAGGGCGAACTGGATGCTATCTCGCAAATTCCAGTCGTTTGCGAATATCAAGATGTCTTTCCAGAAGAGCTTCCAGGAATGCCTCCGCACCGGCCAGTTGAATTCGTCATTGATCTTGAGCCCGGTACGGAACCTATGTGCAAGCATCCTTACAAGCTCAGACCTGAAGAGTTGAAGGAGCTGAAGAAGCAAATCGATATTGAAGAGAGAATGGGTCTCATCCGGCCTAGTTCTTCTCCGTGGGGTTGTGGTGTTCTTTTTGTGAAGAAGAAGGATGGAACGGACCGACTTTGTGTTGATTACCGTCCATTGAACAAAAAGACCATCAAGAACAAATACCCACTTCCCAACATCAATGAGCTGTTCGAACAACTCAAAGGTGCCCAAGTATTCTCCAAGCTTGATCTCCGTATGGGTTATCATCAGATTCGAATCCGTGAGCAAGATATTCCCAAGACGGCTTTCAGGACAAGCTATGGTTCATATGAATACACTGTCATGTCTTTTGGCCTCGTCAACGCTCCTCCGACTTTCTCCCGCATGATGAACTTCATGTTCAATGCCTACACCAATGACTTCGTTTTGGTCTATCTCGACAACATTCTGGTTTTCTCAAAGAACAAGGAAGATCATGCCAAGCACTTGCGTTTGGTACTCGATAAGCTCAGAGAACACAAGTTCTACGCCAAGTTCTCCAAGTGCGAATTTTGGCTCGATGAGGTTCTTTATCTTGGTCATATCAACTCTGCCAAGGGCATTGCGGTGAATCCTGAGAAGGTGTCTGCAATTGTGAATTGGGAACCTCCTCAGAACGTGAAGCAACTCCGTAGCTTCCTTGGTCTCGCAAGCTACTGTCGAAGATTCATTGAAAAATTTTCTAAGATCGCGAAGCCTCTCTCAAATCATCTCCAGAAGCACGTCAAGTATGTTTGGTCTCCGGAGTGTGACATTGCTTTCAACACTTTGAAAGAGAAATTGATCACTGGTCCAGTTCTGACTCCGCCTGATGAATCCAAGCCGTACGAGGTCTTTTGTGATGCCTCTCTCCAAGGTCTTGGCGCAGTGTTGATGCAAGAGAAGAAAGTTGTTGCTTATACCTCTCGCCAGTTGAAGCCTAATGAGAAGAACTAGCCCACTCATGATCTCGAGTTGGCGGCAGTTGTGCATGCTCTTTTGACTTGGAGACATCTCTTATTGGGAAGAAAAGTGGACATCTTCACTAACCACAAGAGTCTCAAGTACATCTTCACTCAGCCTAATCTCAACCTCAGGCAAACTCGATGGGTCGAAATGATTCAAGAGTATAATCCGAGTATCGAGTATACTCCAGGCAAGGCCAATGTGATTGCTGACGCATTGAGCAGGAAGGCTTATTGCAACAGTCTTATTCTCAAGCCTTATCAACCCGAGCTTTGTGAAGCTTTCCGCAAACTTAATCTGCAAGTTGTTCCTCAAGGTTTCCTCGCCAACCTTCAAGTCTCTCCTACCTTGGAAGACCAGATTCGCCAAGCCCAGCTTCTTGATGCTATAGTGAAAAAGGTGAAGATTGGGATTGCCAAGAGTCAACCCAAGTACAAGTGCTACCGCCTTGATGACAAGGATACTCTCTTCTTCGAGGATCGTATTGTTGTGCCCAAAGGTGAACTTCGTAAAGTAATCATGAATGAGGCTCACAATTCTCTCCTCTCCATCCACCCTGGGAGTACGAAGATGTATCAGGACCTCAAGCAGGCTTATTGGTGGACGCGAATGAAGCGCGAGATTGCTCAATTCGTGAATGAGTGTGATGTCTGCAGAAGACTGAAGGCAGAACACCAAAGGCCAGCGGGTCTCCTCCAACCTCTTGCCATTCCAGAATGGAAGTTTGACCACATTGAGATGGACTTCGTGACTGGGTTTCCAAAGTCCAAACGTGGCAATGATGCTATATTCGTTGTCATCGACAAACTCACGAAAGTGGCTCACTTTCTACCTATCAAAGAGTCAATCACTGCAGCTCAATTGGCGGAACTCTATACCTCTTGAATTGTCTCTCTGCACGGTATTCCACAAGTGATCTCTTCAGACCGTGGCAGCATCTTTACCTCCAAGTTTTGGGATTCTTTTCAAAAAGCCATGGGCACCAACATCCGCATCAGCACAGCTTTCCATCCTCAAACTAGTGGTCAAGTCGAGCGTGTCAACCAGATTCTTGAAGATATGCTTAGGGCTTGTGTGATCTCCTTTGGCATGAAGTGGGAGGATTGTCTTCCTTATGCTGAATTCTCCTACAACAACAGTTTTCAAGCAAGTTTGGGCAAGGCCCCATTTGAAATTCTGTATGGCAGGAAGTGCCGTACCCCTCTCAACTGGTCTGAAACCGGTGAATGTCAGCTTTTGGGAAATGACTTAATCACAGAGGCAGAGGAAATGTGCAAAGTCATTCGAGATAACCTCAAAGCAGCCCAATCCCGCCAGAAGAGCTACTATGATAGTAAGCACCGTGATTTGGCTTTCGAGATCGAAGATCATGTTTACCTCCGCGTCTCTCCTTTGAAAGGTACTCGTCGCTTCGGTATCAAAGGGAAGCTTGCCCCTAGATACGTGGGACCTTTCAAGATTGTTAGCAAGATAGGCGATTTCGCCTATCAACTCGAGCTTCCTTCAAACTTTGCAAATGTTCATGATGTGTTCCATGTCTCTCAGCTCCGTAAGTGCTTCAAGACTCCTGATCGCACCGTCAACTTCGAGGACATTGAGCTCCAAGAAGATCTCTCTTATTGTGAGCACCCAGTTGCTATTCTTGAAGAGACTGAACGCAAGACTCGCAACAAGTCAATCAAATTCCTCAAAGTCAAGTGGTCACACCATTCCGACCGTGAAGCTACCTGGGAATGCGAGGATCACCTCCGCTCTGAGTACCCGGCGTTCTTTCAGTCCTAGATCTCGGGACGAGATCCTTTCGTAGTGGTGGAGTGTTGTAACACCCCGGATATGATTTACCCAATTTGTACTCCAACTCTTGCCGTTTCCGGCTTTATGTTATTTTATTTTCTCGGGTTCGGGTCTTTGTCTCCGTGTGTTGTTATCGATGTCATGCATCTGATATCATGTCATCATGTGCATTGCATTTGCCTACGTGTTCGTCTCATGCATTCGAGCATTTTCCCCGTTGTCCGTTTTGCATTCTGGCGCTTCGTTCTCCTCCGGTGGTCATTTCTAGCTTTCTTTCGTGTGTGGGGACTAAACATTTCCGGATTGGACCGAGACTTGCCAAGCAGCCTTGGTTTACTACCGGTAGACCGCCTGTCAAGTTTCGTACCATTTGGACTTCGTTTGATGCTCCAACGGTTAACCGAGGGACCGAAAAATCCTCGTGTGTGTTGCAGCCCAACACCCTTCCAATTTGGCCCAAAACCCACCAAAACCCCCTCCATCATCTAGAGCGTTCGATCACGATCGCGTGGCCGAAAACCGCACCTCATTTGGACTCTCCTAGCTCCCTCTATGCCTATATATACCTCCCCCATTCCAAATCTCGGATCCCCTCTCTCTAAACCCTAAAAATCGGATCTCCGCCGCCGCCGGACGCGTCCGGATCCGCCACCGCCAACCGCCGACTGCCACGTGGCCTGCCGCCGCCTCCCACCGCCGCGGCCTGCCCGGCCCGAGGCCGGCCCCCGCGGCCCGAAGAGGCGCGCCGCCCCGCGCCTTCGCCCCGCCGCCGCCTTCCTCAACACCGGCGCACCCCGCTGCCACGCGCCGGTCGCCGACCGCCTCCGCTGCCCGCCAGCTCGCCGGCCGCCACCGCCAAGACGCCGCCTCGTCGCCTCCTCGCACCGGCAGACGCCGCCCGCGCCGCCCGCGGCCACCTCGGCGTCTGTGCCCGCCGGCGCCGCCTCCTCGCCTCCCCTCGTCGCCGGCAAGTGCCGCCTCGGCCGGACATCTTCTTCTCCGGCGACCTTGAAGCTCCAGCCGACGAACCTCATAGAGCGTGCCAGATCTGAGATCTAAAATCTCGAGGGTTGACTTTTTGCCCGAAACCCTAGTTCATATGCTCCTGTTCATCATGCTATAACTTTGCATCCGTAGCTCCATTTCGCGCATATAGGATATCAAAATGTTCGTCTCAGAGAGTACATCATTTCATTCCATTGCATCATTTTCATATGAGTTCATCTTGATGCCCGAAATTCTGTTAGAAGAGGGCTACTTGAGATAATTTTCAGATCTGCTGCTCCATTTAGCTATTTGTCATTTTTGCCATGATTATTGTGTGCATGATATGCCCTTGAGCTCTACATATGTTTTGTTAAGGGTTTTGCCATCTTTCCAGAGGTGCAACCCACGTATTTTTATGATGTGTGTGGTGACTAACACAAGCTTGCAAGTGAGGCACTTGGTAATTCTGAGTTCAGGGACTTAGCATTTCCACTAAGTCCTTGACCTGTTTATCTCATATGACTATATGTTCATGTTGTTTCCTAGTGATCCGTGCCTCTTTTGAGGATGATCAGTAAGGATGTTTTGTTAATATTGTAGTGCTCTATCCATCCATGTCTTTGTTTGCAATCGAGCTCTACTTTTGCTACTTCGTGAATCCGGGCAGATTGTCTACTTGTTAGCAATTTTGCCGGGGATGTTGTAGTTGATCCGTGCATGCTATGCTATTGTTCTTGCCATGTCTAGCTTGCATTTTGTGTATTATTGATGGGTGTATGCTTAAATTGTCATGACTTGCTCTGTAGTGAGTGCATCGAGCTCGTAAACATGCCTACTTGATATCTGTTTTCAGCATGTTCCAGTTTTCGCTAAGTCTGAGAACTGATTATGTTTTTGCCATGTTCACATGCTTGCAAATGTATTTTCTGATCCCTTTTGGCTCAAGGTCACTAAGGGACTTTTGTTAAGCTCTTTGAGTAGCTCCATGCCATGCTTTACTTTGCCATGTTCAGGTCCCGTAGCATATAGTTTTCATGCTCCGAAGAGTGCTACCTGATCTGAAATTCCAGACAAATGTTAATTTCAGTAAGTCTGAAATCTGTTTACCATATGCATTTTCGCCATGCTTGTTTGAACCTGTTAATGGATGAATTGGCCGTAGCTCAGTGCTAGACTTTTGTTAAGCATCATGAATTCATCCCTTCCATGTATTTTTATGCCATGTTTGGGTGCTGTAGCATGTTGATCTTGTTGCATTTAGATGGCTACTTGCTGTAAATCGTAGAACGTGGTCATATTTGAATCGCTTGCCATTTCCAAACCGTAACTCCGATTCCGGCGTTCTTTATATCGTTTTCAAGCGATTTCATCTCATCTTTCCAGTGGCACACTTGGAATCCCAAGTTGAGACCAGGTTCATGCATCCCTTGTCTAATCTTGCATTTGCATCCCGCATAGCATACCATCTTTGCATCATATTGTTTGAGCTTTGCACGTGGTTGATTGTGTTCCGTTTGCTTGTTTGTCTTGTTTGGGTAGAGCCGGGAGAGGAGTTCGCTAACGAGGAGCCCGTTGAGTTTGCTTTCGAGGATCCAGTCAACTCCGACAACTTTGCAGGCAAGATGTTCATACCCCCGAAATCACTACTATCTTTGCTATGCTAGATTGCTCGCTCTTTTGCTATGCCATGCTACGATGCCTACCACTTGCTTTCAAGCCTCCCAAATTGCCATGTCAAACCTCTAAGCCACCATGTCCTAGCAAACCGTTGTTTGGCTATGTTACCGCTTTGCTCAGCCCCTCTTATAGCGTTGCTAGTTGCAGGTGAAGATTGGAGGCCGTTCCTTGTTGGAACATTTATTTACTTGTTGGGATATCATTATATTGCCATGTTATCTTAATGCATCTATATACTTGGTAAAGGGTGGAAGGCTCGGCCTCTCGCCATAGTGTTTTGTTCCACTCTTGTCGCCTTAGTTTCCGTTATATCGGTGTTATCTTCCCGGATTTTGCGTTCCTTACGCGGTTGGGTTATAATGGGAACCCCTTGATAGTTCGCCTTGATTAAAGCTTTTCCAGCAGTGGCCAACCTTGGTTTTACCATTTGCCACCTATCCTCTTTTTCCCTTGGGTTTCCGGAGCCCGAGGGTCATCTTATTTAAACCCCCCCGGGCCAGTGCTCCTCTGAGTGTTGGTCCGAACCAGGCAGACTACGGGGCCACCTCGGGGAAACTCGAGGGTTGGTTTTACTCGTAGCTTGACCTATCTGAGTGTGCCCTGAGAACGAGATATGTGCAGCTCCTATCGGGATTTGTCGGCACATTCGGGCGGTGTTGCTGGTCTTGTTTTAACCTATCGAAGTGTCTTGAAGAACCGAGATACCGAGTCTAATTGGAACGTCTCGGGAGGAGGTCTATTCCTTCGTTGACCGTGAGAGCTTGTCATGGGCTAAGTTGGGACTCCCCTGCAGGGATTTGAACTTTCGAAAGCCGTGCCCGCGGTTATGGGTAGATGGGAATTTGTTAATGTCCGGTTGTAGATAACCTGAACCTTAACTTAATTAAAATGAATCAACCGTGTGAGTTACCATGATGGCCTCTTCTTGGCGGAGTCCGGGAAGTGGACACGGTGTTGGAGTAATGCTTGCCGCAGGTTTGCCCTCTTTAGTTATGCGTTCGCGCTTTGCCTCCTCTTCTCGCTCTATTTTACGAACAGGATAGCCACCATACATGCTAGTCGCTTGCTGCAGCTCCACTTATTTTTGCCTTGCCTTACCTATAAGCTTAAATAGTCTTGATCGCGAGGGTGCGAGATTGCTGAGTCCCTGTGGCTCACAGATTACTATTACACCAGATGCAGGGCCTGATGATTCCGCTCCAGGTGACGCGCTTGAGCTCAAGTGGGAGTTCGACGAGGACTCTCAACGATACTATGTTTCCTTTCCTGATGATCAGTAGTGGTGCCCAGTTGGGGTGATCGGGACCGTGTCGCATGTTGGGTTTTCTTTTATTTTGGCACCGTAGTCGGGCCATGAGTGTTTTGGATGATGTAATGTTATTTATGTACCTTGATTGACGTGGCGAGTGTAAGCCAACTATGTTATTTCCCCTTTTATTATCTATATTACGTGGGATGTTGTGAAGATTGCCTAACTTGCGACATATGCCTTCAATGCGATTATGCCTCTAAGTCGTGCCTCGACACGTGGGAGATATAGTCGCATCGAGGGTGTGACACCCTGTCTCCTGTTACCATCCGCCTAGACGCACAGTTCGGGACCCCCTACCCGAGATCCGCCGGTTTTGACACCGACACTCGCAATCCTCATTCAGATCCTAGAATTCATCCTTCCGGCTCAGACGTCATTTAAATATGAGCTGGATCTCAACCAATCAAATTACCATCGATTGTACCCCTAAGCCTACTCGACTTTTCCATCCTTAATCAGAATGCTCGCTCCTGATCCATTGATTTGGAAATCATAATTCCTTTGCATTTGAGCTTTGAATTAGTCAGTTATTTCTATAATCTGATCTCCTTGCATTCTCTCTTCCTCTGGGTGAGTACCGATGCTCACATCAGATCCCTTGAGGACCACCAGATGCTTTGTTGGATTTTATCCGACAGTATCCTTTAGATACAAAAGCATCGAGCAGTTCTTTCCCTGATACATAATGTCATTAATCCTATTCTATGTTTTGGCCAACCATTCTCTGCTTTCGTGCTGGTGACTTTTACTCTTGAACCTTTGTGGTATATGTCCCTAAGATGCCCCGATGGGTTGAACCTATGCATGCTCTAATATTTTTGAACCCGATAGTTTTCACGGGTCATACTCCCCTGGTATTTCACCAAGTAGTTCTTCACATTCAAATAATTTGTCATAGAGCCGTGAATGAATGGCCATGCATTGGAGAAGTGGGAGTCGACCTTGAAATTTGTGTTCATGCCCATGGACACAATGTAGATCTTACCATCGAAGCTTCTCTTAAATTAATTATTTCCTTGGTAGAATTTGATCTTTTATCAGAGATTTTGTCCTTTTGCAACTATGGTTCCGACCATGATTGTTATCCTTTGATTCCATTTCTCACACAAGTTAAAGCAGTTGTCTTCTGTAGATTAATACACCTCCACAACCCCTATTTTGATCTTCCTTCCAGTATTACCCTTTGGTATCTCGAGAATATCAAAGAACTGTGTTGCTTCCCATGAGTCTTAATCTACTATTGCTTCCCACCGATTTCATATTTCCCCCGAGTTCTGAGTTATAGTCACTCGAGAACACCGATTGGTGAATCAATTCCACACTCTAATTCAATAACTCTAAGTAATTTTCGTTGCTTATGAGTTTAATAATCCTTTTAGTCAATCCTAGCCTGATTGACTACATCAGTATCGTGCTAAATTTTAACTGTGCTACCCGGTCCTTCTTCCCGGAGCATAATTTTCAATGATGAGCTAAGCTTACATCGCTCTTCCTCGTCATATCATTTCGCCTTGAACAACAAGATTGGTTGCGAGTTTGTGTCATACTCGTGGTTCCAATAACCTTTTGCTTCATCATTCCTGCCATGGGAAAACACGGCCATCTATGGTGCCATCAGCCCCTTGTCGTTCGGCATGGGGGAAGAGCACATTGCATAAAGAGCGGAGGGCGCAGAGGAGCACGGTAGCGATCACACGGGTAGTTTTTACCCAAGTTCGGGCCGCCGTGAGGCGCAAAACTCTACTGCTGCTTTGGTGGATTGATGAGAGGACTGTAGTGGATACACAGCGGTCTAGCCTGGCAAGGTTTCCTCAGGGCGAGAGCATCTACGTGCGTATGAGTGTACAAAGGTCCCAATCCTTTCTAAGGTTACCACAACCCTCCTTTTATAGATCAAGGGGTCACCACAATGGCAAATTAGTCATTGCATACTGATTAGATAGCAAACAGTGCTATCATACCTAACTCTGCAGATAGGACAAGGTGCACTAAATGCACCATTTAGTGTCACATCATAGTGCAGCCCGGCAAGCCTTGTCGGGCCGTTCGTCCACCTTCTCGCCTGCCCGCATGACACGTCTCTGGATGAGTGTCATTTGGAGGTGATTTCCGTTGCAAGTGGCTGCCACGTGCCAAATAACAACCAGTTAGTCACTTGGGGGCTCGACACTGCACCGGTTGATGACTTGCGCTACTGTTAGGTGGAGCCTTGGCGGGGTAGTCCTCCCTCATCGTGCCTTGCAGGCCTGCCGAGACAGTCTTAAGACTTGTCTTCGGGACAACCTCGACCTCGCCATGCTCGCCTGCCCGGGAAGGGAGGTTTTTCCTTAGTGGTGCCTTGCTCCTTTAACTTGGTCTTGGTCTTCTTGATCCGCCCCTTGATTTCGCAAAGAGCTGATCTCTTCTGCTTGGTCTAGTATTGGACGTTGCAACCTTGCTCTTAAGCCTGTGTACAGTCTAGGCAACACAACTGGGGTTTGTTGCACCGATAGGAGCCCCTGGGCCTGGCCTGAACGCATTGTCGAGCGTCGCCGAGGTAGGCCTTGTCCAGTACACATGCAAGAGGGTGGTGGTAGCTTGTCCTTTGACATGTTCTTTGCTTCTTCATTAACTTGAGCTTGGATCAGTTTCCAGCTTCCCCATGCGTCATGTAACGCCAATTGTGGTGGGGCCATCTCTGTAATGGCCCGTGAATGTCTTTAACACACGGGGGAGTAACTTCCAATTCACTCTTCCCACCACGCCCTTATCCTTTGCCACGTATGCTGCATGCATTGAGTGGGCTAGGTAACGCAGGCGCGTGGTGTGGACAGGGCTCCATGGTAGGGGCCTGGTCTTTTTGGGTTCATGGAGAGGGACGGCAGTTACCCATCGAGGGATCAGGCCCTAGCCTCGTTTTTCCCTATAAAAGGGGATGTGGGCGGGGGCGCAGGCTCACACCAATCTCCCCTCCCCCTCGGTCTTCTGGTGCCGTGTCTTTGTTATGGCGCGGGGAGGGGAAGAAGGGTGCGGCCGCGCCTTTGTTGGGATAGGGTCCCCTTCCCGTCCTTGCACAAAGCACCCGCCCTGGAGTGGTGGCTTGATGCGTAGTGCGGGTGGAAAAGGCAATAGGTGGGTGTGTGGGCGGCATGGCGGTAGCGTCGGAGGTAGCGACTCTGGTGCGCTCGTCGCTGGGCCGTCCGCGACCCCAATCTTAGTGAGGGGACACGTGGGAAACAACATGACAAAGTCCATAATCGACACAAAGAGTGGTGGTCGACCGTGGCGTATCCTCCATTCTCCCATGATGTCGAAGCGACCGCGGAAGCGGTTCGCCATTAGTTACGCAGACCCCCCCTTTTGGGGTACTTTCTTATCTTGCATATGGGAGGGTTCCTTGTGCCCGTGCATGCTTATTCAGGGGATGGCATCCTTCTAGCTTCGTGTCATCGGAGACGACCATGTTCTCTATGGAGCCTCCCAAAGCGCTCGGTGCCCATCCTGGCTTCCATGGTGGGGGCTTTAACAATGACGGGCGTGCCTCCTCAAGCAGTAGCAACAAGGAGGGTGGCAGCAACCCACGACGCATCAAGAGCAAGGACGACCGCTCTGACATGGTGTGATCGCCGACAACACCAACATCACTGGCTGGGCCTTCAACAGTGCCACCATCTGCACCTGCCCTCCGATTTCTTCCTCCCAGCCTGGGAACGGTGCTATCCTGACCCTAGGGAGGTGCCGAATTCTAGCCAGACCTTCCCTCCGTCTTCTTCGTCTCCCCCTGCGGTTTCAACAAGGAGAAGGACAGAGCAAAGGCATCATGGGGCACTTATCTTTTTTCGGTCTCTCTCAAATATGTAGGCATTGGCCAAGCTTTAGTCTAAATTATGTAATCTTCTTTACCCATGTTTGTGTTTTGTAAGATCTGTACTTGCTTATCAGCATATTAATGAAAAAGACAAGCTTTGCCAGGTACTTGTGCATGTATCATATCCATGCACATGTGAAATGCCTCTATACATTCAAGTAAACAAGTTTTCCCCGGCAGGCTATCCTGCCGGTACCCTCAGTTTGTTGCCACTGGGATAGGCTTGACGGGCACAAAACCACAAAGAGGGACCAAGCCCCCGCCAAACCTTTGCAGTCAAAGGCCACTGCAACCATCCTGACCGAAGCAATGTTCGAGTCAAAGGATGGGAGCACCTATGTTTCTAAGGTGGCGAGGTTTTCATAGGCACAAGTTTCACTTTACAGAACACGTATGGATAAGAAAGAACTTATCTGTTTGGCTTGCGGGGGATTGCTATCTAGGCTTGTCTTCTCTTCTTTTCTTCAGGACCGAGTCCACGGTAAGAACCCTGCAGCTTAGTGCAGATGAAAAGAGTGCCACATGCGATCTTATATACATGATCATGCTATGCTCATGATATGCTTATGCATGCATGCAATCTTATTTGGGGCCCCCAGCGCTTCATTTATATCTATGTTGCTCAGTGTCTGCGCCTGGCTTTGTACAAAGAGTTATATGCAACTTCAGCAAAGCTTGTAGAAAAGGGTGGCTGCCGGGCAGGGCCCGACGGCCGCTGTCGGTGTCAAAACCGGCGGATCTCGGGTAGGGGGTCCCGAACTATGCGTCTAAGGCGGATGGTAACAGGAGGCAGGGGACACGATGTTAACCCAGGTTCGGGCCCTCTTGATGGAGGTAATACCCTACGTCCTGCTTGATTATTCTTGATGATATGAGTAGTACAAGAGTTGATCTACCACGAGATCAGAGAGGCTAAACCCTAGAATCTAGCCTATGGTATGATTGTATGTCGTCCTACGGACTAAAACCCTCCGGTTTATATAGACACTAGAGGGGGCTAGGGTTACACAAGGTCGGTTACAAAGGAGGAGATATACATATCCGCATTGCCTAGCTTTCCTTCCACACCAAGTAGAGTCCCATCCGGACACGGGACGAAGTCTTCAATCTTGTATCTTCATAGTCCAACAGTCCGGCCAAAGGATATAGTCCGGCTGTCCAGAGACCCCCTAATCCAGGACTCCCTCAGTAGCCCCTGAACCAGGCTTCAATGACGATGAGTCTGGCGCGCAGTATTGTCTTCAGCATTGCAAGGCGGGTTCTTCTCCAAATCTTGAATATCTGTTAAGTAGTGTCCGGCTTCCATAAATGTTGGACTTCTTCGCTTCTGTGCCCAATAAGGGCCACCCTCCATGTGTCAAGCGAAGGCGAGGAGCCAGCATGTTTTTACATTCGCCCCCCTAGCCAGGTAAATAAATTGTCTATTAAAGGGATGGGGATTCTTAGATCCAATCCACACCCTCCTCCCCCAGCGAGAATCCATCGGAGCGCGCTTGGAAAAAATCCATTCCATCATGGCTGACCACCGCAGCTCCTACTATCGCCCCTGTAGCCCTAGGACCAGTGATTAGGAGAGGTGTTCCTTCCCGCACAGTCATTTCGTAGAGCTGCAGACCCAGGGATTTCTCCCTCCAGCGTATATGGTCCCCGTCCGAGCCGGGCTGGCCACCTATAATGGCGGGGAGCAAGCGGAGAGCTTCCCCACCCCCTCCAAGGGGGAGCGGGTGTGCCTTGTCCCTTACTTACTAAGGGGACTCAGATTTCCAATTCATCCGTTCCTTCGCGGGCTCCTGGACTTTTACGGCCTCCAACTGCACAATTTCACCCCTGCTTCCATATTACACATCGCCGGATACGTTGCCCTTTGCGAGCTATTTCTGGGCCGCGAGACTCATTTCGAGGTGTGGAACATGTTATTTTGCCTTGTGCCCCACACACAGAAGGGGTCACTTTACCAAGTGGGCGGAGCTGAAATATGGCGCATCGCCGAAACCGGATACCTATCTGGTACTCCGAAGAAGACGTCTGAAGACTGGCCTTTGGAGTGGTTTTATATGGAGGACGTCCCCCTTCCAGACCCTGTTCGGCGGGGTCTTCCTGAGTTCAATAATGCTCCTCTGAAGAAACGCCGAAACTGGCGCCCACGGAGCCCCCAGGAGGAAGACAACGGAGAGGTCCTTTACCTGATGAACCGGATTAAAGCGCTGGCTCAATCAGGATTGACAATAATCGAGGTTATGTCAATATGCATAATGCGGGGAGTGCAGCCACTTCAATATCGAGGGCACCCCCTGTGGTGTTTTAAAAGGGAAGATGACGCCACCCGCTGCGGGCGTAAGGGACCGGACTCCGCTGCTGCCTTAGCAAAAATTTTGTCCGAGTTGTTCAAGGGAGAGGAAGAGGAGTTCATCTGTATCAAGCCGCGGGATGGATTCTCCATGTAAAACCCTCCAAGCTGGGTGAGTTGTACCTCTTTACTCGCATTCCTCCCGCATTCTTCGTCATAGGTACTTACCTTGCCATTTTACGGCAGGAACTGCCAAAAGCCGTAAGGGAGATCAACAGCCCACCTCCACAAGCAGAGGATCCTGGTCAGGCACTCGATCTCGGACTCGAAGAGGATCTGTACATATTCGTGGAGCTGATAGATAGGCAATTCTATCAATTGAGCTGTAATGACGCCATGGTGGCCATAACGGCCGACTATCCCGGACTACTCCCTGCGTCGCATGTAAGAAAAACCAAAAATCCCAACTCCCAAAAATAGGATCCCCTTTTATACACTTCACCTACCGTACACATATGGTGTTTTACAGGGAAGGCATTCGGGACGCCATGCCGAACCCGTAGCAACTCGCCAACAGGAGGCACCAAAGCCGGGTAGGCCAAAAAGGAAGGCGGTTAGGACGGAGACGCCGGCGCAGAGGTATGACACAAAACCTCGTTCTGTGGTTGTCGTCTTTCTCAAAATATAATGACATCCATGTTTCTTTAATAGAAAGAACGTTTGCCGGACTATATCCGGAGATGCTACCGATCACGCCTCCACCAGTCGGCCTCCAGGGCCAGACATAGAGGCGGAAGCCAACATGGGGCGGACGCCAGATGCTCCTCCTACAGAGGATGCAGATGGACTATCCGCTACAAATTCAGAAGTGGAGAGCGCCATGAATCACATGCGTCGTCGGGCCGTACTCCGCGATACTTGTTTCTCACCAGAGGCATTTGATGCCTTCAATTCCGGAGACGCGTACATCCGTGCTGCTCAAAATGGTCTAGCCAGAGCCACGGACCAGTATGTAAGGGATATACGGGTAAGTAAATCTGACGATTATATGTATCAGTAGCCCCTGAGACTTGAAACAGTTGATGCAACTAATTTAAGGATAATTATTTGTGCAGGTTATTACGGAGAAGAATTCCCAATTGTCTCAAGAGTTGGATGAGTGCAAAGCCCAGCTAGAGGCCGCTGTTGCCGCGTTGAAGGAGGCCGAAAAGGGTCCCCCTGGTAACACTTTTATTGCAAAGAATATGGGTACCAGGTAGTATTCGGCATGTATGCACACCTAACAATAGATGTTGCAGGTGGCCCCGGAGTGAATCCAGAGGCCGTGTAGGCGGATACGGTATGTGATGATCGATAGCGAAATGCCGGCGAGCGCATGCTGACGCGAGTTAGGCAGGAGAAAAATGATCTCCAAGACGCTAATATCCGGCTGGGCGTGGAACTGAAGGATGTCCGAGCCCAGCTTGCGGACTCCGTGAAGGAGAATAAACGGCTTCGGCATGACATTTTTAGTAAGTGCTTGAACAAACTTTTTAAAGGAGTTTGGCGAAGAAGCCTGCTAACAGCGTTATGTCTGCAGGTATGCTGATGGGTTGTCCCGCGGAGGAGATGCATGGGTCTTCGGGTGATCTTCTACCAGAGCTCTCACAACTGCACGAACAAGTTCGGCAGGTGATGCAGGGTATTGCCCAACCCTTGTGGCCATCCACGTCCCCGCCAGGAGGCATGGGTGAGCTTATCGAGAAGCTCAAGGGAGCGTGGTGGGGCTTCCGATTATGGAAGATATCAGCCTGCCGACAAGGTGCAAGGGAAGCCTGGGCTATGGTGAAGACACGATATACCAAGGCAGACCCAAACCACATGGTCGAGGTCGGACCTATGGGGCCCGATGGGAAAGAGATCCTTGTCAGTTTAGTGTATGACCAAGTAGAATTAGCTGCAAAGTATTCCCAACAGGATTGTAGGCTAGACAGCCTGTTGGATGGTATAGAGGAAGAATTTAATTAGTCTTACTGACTGTGTACTTCAAGTGACATATGTAATGTCCCTAGCCGGATTGTAAATCATTTGTCATGGCGGACCTTTTCGCTTCGACCTCTGGACCCGATAGTCCGGAGTGTATCCGAATACCCACTCGGTTATGTAAAAAATCGGGGTATGCATGGAAACCAGGCGTAGGGGTCATAAGTGCTTGAACAAACAAGTATCCCACTAGCTATGTTATATTACATGGATAGTAAGAAACATCTTCTAGGGAGAATAGTTCCATTAAGGGTTCCTTTCCCTAGGTACGCATGCCCTAATGTGCATGTCCGAACTACGAAACACAGGCTAAAAACATCTGGGGGCGTGTAGTAATTTAAATGAAAGTCATCTTTTATTCACCGACCGAATATTCCCTTAAGAACGCTAGCTTTCGGCTTCACCCAGTCCGAAGTACACATCCGGCTGACCCGGTAGTAATAATCGTAGAGGTGCTCCCCTTATGCCCTAGCCGAATTAACGGGAATGTAGGGCATAAATGCAAGAGCCAGGCAACCCAGCTTGGCCAAAACTTAAGTCATATCGATGCATATAATGGCGAAAAAAGGTACATGCGGAAGAATAACACATGTGCGGGGCATAGAGCCCGGAAAGATAATTATATTAAGCTTCTGTATAAGAAGCCCCCGGGTATATTGAGCGCGGTTAGCGCGTCAAGATTGTGTAACCAAGACACAAGTTTAACCCTTTAGGGCTTTGAAGAGAAAAAAGAGAAATAAAGAGAGGAAAAAATAGTTGTGCAAAAAATTGATGGAGGTAAGGAGACGAACATAGAGTCCGGCGCTAGGCGTAGAATCTTCGGAGTCTGGCTGCGTTCCATGGGTTTGGCTCGAGTCGGTTATCCGTTTCGTCCCGCAGATGATACGCTCCGCCGGTCAGAACCTGGTCGATAATGAAGGGACCTTCCCATTTGGGCTTGAGCGTGTTCTTTTTCTTCTCCGGCAGGCATAGAACTAGTTCGCCAACATTATAGGTTTTGGCCCGTACTTCTCTGCTTTGATACCTTCGAGTCTGTTGCTGATAGAATGCGGAACGGGCCTTTGCTACGTCGCCCTCCTCCTCCAGGGCATCCAAACTATCCTACCGATCGAGCTCGGCCTCTCTTTCTTCGTACATGCGCACTCGAGGTGAGTCATGAATTATGTCGCAAGGCAGCACCGCCTCAGCGCCGTACACCATAAAAAACGGTGTGTATCTGGTAGTGCGATTCGGCATGGTCCGTAGCCCCCATAGTATGGAGTCGAGCTCCTCTACCCAATAATTGTCTGATTCCTTTAAGGACCTGACTAATCTGGGTTTAATGCCGCTCATGATAAGACCATTCGCCCGTTCGACTTGACCATTAGTTTGCGAATGATAGACAGAAGCATAATCAAGGTTGATGCCCATGTTGCTGCACCAGAGTTTCACCTCGTCGGCTGTAAAGTTCGTGCTGCTGTGAGTGATGATGCTGTGGGGACGCCATAATGGTGTACAACCCTGGATATGAAGTCTATCACCGGTCCGGATTCAGCCGTTTTGACATGCTTGGCTTCTATCCATTTGGTGAATTTATCCACCATGACCAGTAAGTATTTTTTCTTATGGGTTCCCCCTTTGAGGGGTCCGACCATATCAAGCCCCCAGACCACAAAGGGCCAAGTAATGGGGATTGTTTGGAGGGAGGTAGGTGGCATGTGGCTTTGGTTTGCAAACAGCTGGCAACCGACACAATGTTGTACCAGATGTTGTGCATCTGCCTGGGCCGTCGGCCAATAAAAACCTGTACGGAAGGCCTTGCTTACAAGAGCCCGGGCTGCGGCGTGGTGGCCGCCGAGTCCGGCATGGATTTCTGCCAAAAGCTTCCGCCCTTCCTCTTCAGAGATGCACCTTTGAAGGACTCCAGTTGTGCTTTTCTTATAAAGCTCTTCCTCGTGGACCTTGTAGGCTTTAGATCGTCGCACTATGCAGCATGCCTCATTTTGGTCCTCGGGTAATTCCTGCCTAGTTAGGTAGGCCAGGAATGGTTCTGTCCACGGGGCGATGACGACCATTATCACGTGGGCTGAAGGTGTTATTTCGGTGGCAGAGCCTCCAATTGTGTCAGAGTGTTCGGTATCTGGTGTTGTGGCCAGTGTTGGGAACGTAGTAATTTCAAAAAATTTCCTATGCACACGCAAGATCGTGGTGATGCATAGCAACGAGAGGGGAGAGTGTAATCTATGTACCCTCGTAGACCGATAGCGGAAGCATTATAACAACGCGGTTGATGTAGTCGTACATCTTCACGGCCCGACCGATCAAGCACCGAAACTACGGCACCTCCGAGTTCTTGCACACGTTCAACTCGATGACAATCCCCGGACTCCGATCCAGCAAAGTGTCGGGGATGAGTTCCGTCAGCACGACGGCGTGGTGACGATCTTGATGTTCTACCGTCGCAGGACTTCTCCTAAGCACCACTACAATATTATCGAGGATTATGGTGGAGGGGGGCACCGCACACGGCTAAGAGATCTCAAGGATCAATTGTTGTGTCCATGGGGTGCCCCCTGCCCCCGTATATAAAGGAGCAAGGGGGGAGGAGGCCGGCCCTAGGAGGGGCGCGCCAGGGGAGTAGGATTCCTACTCCTAGTTGGAGTAGGTTTCCTCCTTTCCTAGTCCAACTAGGAGAAGGGGGGAAAGTGGGGAAGATGGGAAGGAAGGGAGAGAGGGGCCGCGCCCCAAACCCCTTGTCCAATTCGGACTGGGCTTGGGAGGGGCGCGCGCCATCTCCTGGTCCTTCCCACTAAGGCCCATTAAGGCCCATTGCTTCTTCCTCATATTCCCGTAACTCTCCGGTACCTCCGAAAATACCCGAATCACTCGGAACCTTTCTGATGTCCGAATATAGTCATCCAATATATCGATCTTTACGTCTCGACCATTTCGAGACTCCTCGTCATGTCCCCGATCTCATCCGGGACTCTGAGCTCCTTCGGTACATCAAAATATATAAACTCATAATGAAACTGTCATCGAAACCTTAAGCATGCGGACCCTACGGGTTCGAGAACAATGTAGACATGACCGAGACACATCTCCGGTCAATAACCAATAGCGGAACCTCGATGCTCATATTGGCTCCCACATATTCTATGAAGATCTTTATCGGTCAGACCGCATAACAACATACGTTGTTCCCTTTGTCATCGGTATGTTACTTGCCCGAGATTCGATCGTCGGTATCTCAATACCTAGTTCAATCTCATTACCGGCAAGTCTCTTTACTCATTCCGTAATACATCATCTCGCAACTAACTCATTAGTTGCAATGCTTGCAAGGCTTATGTGATGTGCATTACCGAGAGGGCCCAGAGATACCTCTCCGACAATCGGAGTGACAAATCCTAATCTCAAAATACGCCAACCCAACATGTACCTTTGGAGACACCTGTAGAGCTCCTTTATAATCACCCAGTTACATTGTGACGTTTGGTAGCACGCAAAGTGTTCCTCCGGTAAACGGGAGTTGCATAATCTCATAGTCATAGGAACATGTATAAGTCATGAAGAAAGCAATAGCAACATACTAAACGATCGAGTGCTAAGCTAACGGAATTTGTCAAGTCAATCACATCATTCTCCTATTGATGTGATCCCATTAATCAAATAACAACTCTTTGTCTATGGTTAGGAAACATAACCATCTTTGATTAATGAGCTAGTCAAGTAGAGGCATACTAGTGACACTCTATTTGTCTATGTATTCACACATGTGTTATGTTTCCGGTTAATACAATTCTAGCATGAATAATAAACATTTATCATGAAATAAGGAAATAAATAATAACTTTATTATTGCCTCTAGGGCATATTTCCTTCAGTCTCCCACTTGCACTAGAGACAATAATCTAGTTCACATTGCCATGTGATTTAACACCAATAGTTCACATCATTATATGACCAACACTCAAAGGGTTTACTAGAGTCAATAATCTAGTTCTCATCACTATGTGATTAACACCCAAAGAGTACTAAGGTGTGATCATGTTTTGCCTGTGAGAGAAGTTTAGTCAATGGGTCTGCCTGTAACGCCCTCAATGCGGCTATATCTCCCACGTGTCGAAGCACGACTTAGAGGCATAACCACATTGAAAGCAATGTCGCAAGTGAGGTAATCTTCACACAACACATGTAATACATAAGGGAAAGAGATACATAGTTGGCTTACAATCGCCACTTCACACAATTACATGAATAAACCATTACATCATCCAGATACAATCAAGGTCCGACTACGGAACCAAAATAAAAGAAGAACCCCAAATGCAACAAAGGTCCCCGATCGACCCCAACTGGGCTCCACTACTGATCAACTAGAACGAAACAACACAAAGGGCAAGATCTTCAATGAGCTCCTCCTGAGATTGGTTGCGTCATCTGCACGGACTCATCGGCACCTGCAAGATGGTTTTTGGAAGTATCTGTGAGCCACGGGGACTCAGCAATCTCGCACCCTCGCGATCAAGACTATTTACGCTTATGGGTAAGGTAAAAGGTATGAGGTGGAGCTGCAGCAAGCGACTAGCATATATGGTGGCTAATATACGCAAAAGAGAGCGAGAAGAGAAGGCAAAGCACGACCGATAAACTATGATCAAGAAGTGATCCTAGAACAACCTATGTCAAACATAACTCCAACACCGTGTTCGCTTCCCGGACTCCGCCGGAAAGAGACCATCACGGTTACACACGCAGTTGACTCATTTTAATTAAGTTAAGTTTCAAGTTATCTACAACCGGACATTAACAAATTCCCATCTGCCCATAACCGTGGGCACGGATTTCGAAAGTTCAAATCCCTGCAGGGGTGTCCCAACTTAGCCCATCACAAGCTCTCACGGTCAATGAAGGAATAGACCTCCTCCCGAGACATTCCGATCAGACTCGGTATCCCGGTACAACAAGACATCCTCGACAATGGTAAAACAAGACCAGCAAGACCGCCCGATGCGCCGACATCCTGATAGGAGCTGCACATATCTCGTTCTCAGGGCAACACCGGATGAGCGCTCCGTACAACTAAAACCAGCCCTCAAGTTTCCCCGAGGTGGCGCTGCAAAGGACTCTAGTTCGGACCAACACTTAGACAAGCACTGGCCCGGGGGGTTAAAATAAAGATGACCCTCGGGATGCGTGACTCCCAAGGGAAAAATGCTAGGTGGCAAATGGTAAAACCAAGGTTGGGCCTTGCTGGAGGAGTTTTATTCAAAGCAAACTGTCAAGGGGTTCCCATTATAACCCAACCGCGCAAGGAACGCAAAATCCGGGAACATAACACCGATATGACGGAAACTAGGGCGGCAAGAGTGGAACAAAACACCAGGCATAAGGCCGAGCCTTCCACCCTTTACCAAGTATATAGATGCATTAATTAAATAAGATATAATGTGATATCCCGACAAGTAAACATGTTCCAACAAGGAACAACATCTCCATGTTCCAACAAGGAACAAACTTCAATCTTCACCTGCAACTAACAACGCTATAAGAGGGGCTGAGCAAAGCGGTAACATAGCCAAACAACGGTTTGCTAGGACAAGGTGGGTTAGAGGCTTGGTTCAACAATATGGGAGGCATGAAAAGCAAGTGGTAGGTATCGCAGCATAGGCATAGCAAAAGAGCGAGCAACTAATCAAGCAAAGATAGAAGTGATTTCGAGGGTATGGTCATCTTTCCTGAAATCCCGCAAGGAAGAAGAACGAGTCCATGAAGAAGACAAACAGACGTAGAAGAACGGGTCCTCACAATGCGACGTTATTGGAACCAACCCGAAGAAGCAAACACCGGAAAAGAAGCACACAACATAGTAAACAACCAACACATGAACATGGTATGATATGCGGGATGCGGTATGCGATGCATATGCATGATGTGACAAGGAATGCATGAACCTGGCCTCAACATGCAAATCCAAGTGTGCCACTGGAAAGATGAGATGAAACCGCTTGAAAACGATATAAAGAACGCCGGAATCGGAGTTACGGTTTGGAAATGGCAAGCAATTCAAATATGACCACGTTCTGCGATATACAGCAAGTAGCCAACTAAATGCAACAAGATGAACATGCTACAGCACTCAAACATGACAACAAAATACATGGCAGGGATCCATTCAAGATGCTTAACAAAAGTCTAGCACTGAGCTATGGCCAATTAATCCATTAACAGGTTCAAACAAGCATGGCAAAAATGCATATGGTAAACGGATTTTAGACTTAGTGAAATTAACACTTGTCTGGAATTTCAGATCAGATAGCACTCTTTGGAGCATGAAAGCTACATGCTACAGGACCTGAACATGGCAAAGTAAAGCATGGAATGGAGCTACTCAAAGAGCTTAACAAAAGTCCCTTAGTGACCTTGAGCCAAAAGGGATCAGAAAATACATTTGCAAGCATGTGAACATGGCAAAACATAATGAGTTCTCAGACTTAGTGAAAACTGGAGCATGCTGAAACAGATATCAAGTAGGCATGTTAACGAGCTCGATGCACTCACTACAGAGCAAGGCATGACAATCTAAGCATACGCCCAACGAGAATACACATTACACAAGCTAGACATGGCAAGAACAATAACATGGCATGCACGGATCAACTACAACATCCTCGGCAAAATCGCTAACAAGTAGACAATCTGCCCAGATTCACGAAATAGCAAAAGTAGAGCTCGATTGACTCAATCTAGGTTGCTCCATAATTGCAAACAAAGACATGGATGGATAGATCACTACAAGAATAACAAAACATCCTTACTGATCATCCTCAAAAGAGGCACGGATCACTAGGAAACAACATGAACATATGGCATAATGAGATAAACAGCTCAAGGACTTAGTGGAAATGCTAAGTCCCTGAAATCAGCATTACCAAGTGCCTCACTTTGCAAGCTCGTGCTAGTCACCACACACATCACAAAAATACATGGGTTGCACCTCTAGAAAGATGGCAAAACCCTTAACAAAACATATGTAGAGCACCAGGGCATATCATGCACACAATAATCATGACAAAAATGACAAATATCTAAATGGAGCAGCAGATCTGACAATTAACTCAAGTAGCAATCTTCTAACAGCATTTTGGGCATCAAGATGAACTCAAAAGAAAATGATGCAATGAGATGAAATGATATGCTCTCTGAGTCGAACATTTTGATATGCTATATGCTCAAAACGGAGATACGGATGATGAGATACGACATGATGAACATGGGTATATGGATCTGGGAATTTCGGGGACTTAGTGGCATTATACCTCCGCGAAAAATCAACGGGCCGGATCTGGAGCTGGGCCTACTCTGGCGCGCTGCGTTGGGCCAGGGAGCTGGGTCGGCCCATGCGGTAGGTCAACGGAGCCGGGGAGGGAACGGCTGGATCGGGCTCCTCCCGATCCATGGTGGCGGCGGCGCTGGAAGACTCCGGCGAGGAGAGCGAGGTCCGGCGAGGCGGCAGGCCTCCGGTCGGAGGTGAGGGCGCGGCGGAGGAAGATGGCCGCGGGCGCGGTCTGCTTCGGTGGGTGAGCTCCGGCGACGAGGCTCGGAGGCGGCGGGGCGACGATTCCAAGGCTGCGTGGTCGCGGGATCTCATCCGCAGGTGGCGGCGGCGGCCGTTTGGGCTCCGCGGGCCCGATCCGAGCCCGGCGGGCCTGGCACGGTGGAGGAGGAGAGAGAGGACGGCGGCGCTGACGTGGCACGCCATGGTTGGCCGCGGCGGGCGGCGCGGACATGTCCGTCGGCGGAGAAGAAATGTCCGGCGGCGCGCGGAGGAGGGGGTTAGGGTTTGTACCGCGAAAATTTCGGAGGGGATCACATATATATAGGTAGAGAGAGCTAGGAGAGTCCAAATGAGGTGCGGTTTGCGGTCACGCGATCGTGATCGAACGCTCTAGATGATGGAGGAGGTTTAGGTGGGTTTTGGGCCAAATTGGAAGGGTGTTGCGCTGCAACATACACGAGGCCTTTTCGGTCCCTCAGTTAACCGTTGGAGCATCAAACGAAGTCCAAATGGAACGAAACTTGACAGGCGGTCTACCGGTAGTGAACCAAGGCCGCATGACAAGTCTCGGTCCAATCCGGAAATGTTTAATCCCCACACACGAGAAGAAGGTAGAAATGACCACCGGAGGAGAACGGAGCGCCGGATTGCAAAACGGACAACGGGGAAAATGCTCGGATGCATGAGACGAACACGTATGCAAATGAAATGATCATGATGACATGATATGCAATGCATGACACGCAAGCAATGACAAGGCAACAACAGCGAATAACTGGACGACACCTGGCACATCGGTCTCGGGGCGTGACACTGCCATATTCAGATCCGTATGTATTTTGCAAATTTCTATGTCAACAATGCTCTGCACGGAGCTACTCTGGCTAATTGCTCCCACTTTCAATATGCATCCAGATTGAGACTTAGAATCATCTGGATCAGTGTCAAAGTTTGCATCGACGTAACCCTTTACGACGAACCTTTTGTCACCTCCATAATCGAGAAACATATCCTTATTCCACTAAGGATAATTTTGACCACTGTCCAGTGACCTACTCCTAGATCACTATTGTACTTCCTTGCCAACAGCAGTGTAGGGTATACAATAGATCTGGTACATAGCATGGCATACTTTATAGAACCTATGGCTGAGGCATAGGGAATGACTTTCATTCTCTTTCTATCTTCTGCCGTGGTCAGGTTTTGAGTCTTACTCAATTTCACACCTTGTAAAACAGGCAAGAACTCTTTCTTTGACTGTTCCATTTTGAACTACTTCAAAATCTTGTCAAGGTATGTACTCATTGAAAAAACTTATCAAGCGTCTTGATCTATCTCTATAGATCTTGATGCTCAATATGTAAGCAGCTTCACCGAGGTTTTCTTTGAAAAAATCCTTTCAAACACTCCTTTATGCTTTGCAGAATAATTCTACATTATTTTTGATCAACAATATGTCATTCACATATGCTTATCAGGAATGCTGTTGTGCTCCCACTCACTTTCTTGTAAATATAGGCTTCACTGCAAGTCTGTATAAAACTATATGCTTTGATCAACTTATCAAAGCGTATATTCCAACTCCGAGATGCTTGCACCAGTCCATAGATGGATCGCTGGAGCTTGCATATTTAGTTAACACCTTTAGGATCGACAAAACCTTCTAGTTGCATCGTATACAACTCTTCTTTAATAAATCCATTAAGGAATGCAGTTTTGTTTATCCATTTGCCAGATTTCATAAAATGCGGCAATTGCTAACATGATTCGGATAGACTTAAGCATAGATACGAGTGAGAAACTCTCATCGTAGTCAACACCTTGAACTTGTCGAAAACCTTCTGCGACAATTCTAGCTTTGTAGATAGTAACACTACTATCAGTGTCCGTCTTCCTCTTGAAGATCCATTTATTTTCTATGGCTTGCCGATCAACAGGCAAATCCATCAAAGTCCATACTTTGTTCTCATACATGGATCATATCTCAGATTTCATGGCCTCAAACCATTTCGCGGAATCTGGGCTCATCATCGCTTCCTCACAGTTCATAGGTTCGTCATGGTCAAGTAACATGACCTCCAGAACAGGATTACCGTACCACTCTGGTGCGGATCTCACTCTGGTTTACCTATGAGGTTCGGTAGTAACTTGATCTGAAGTTACATGATCATCATCATTAGCTTCCTCACTGATTGGTGTAGTAGTCACAGGAACAGATTTCTTTGATGAACTACTTTCCAATAAGGAAGCAGGTACAGTTACCTCATTAAGTTCTACTTTCCTCCCACTCACTTCTTTCAAGAGAAACTCCTTCTCTGGAAAGGATCCATTCTCAGCAACGAATATCTTGCCTTCGGATCTGTGATAGAAGGTGTACCAAAAATTTTCTTTTGGGTATCCTATGAAGACGCACTTCTCCGATTTGGGTTTGAGCTTATCAGGATGAAACTTTTTCATATAAGCATCGCAACCCCAAACTTTAAGAAACGACAACTTTGCTTTCTTGCCAAACCACAATTCATACGGTGTCGTCTCAATGGATTTAGATGGTGCCCTTTTTTTGAACGTGAATGCAGCTGTCTCTAATGCATAACCCCAAAACTTTAGTGGTAAATCGGTAAGAAACATCATAGATTGCACTATATCCAATAAAGTATATGACGTTCGGACACACCATTATGCTGTGGTGTTCTAGGTGGCATGAATTTGTGAAACTATTCCACATTGTTTTAATTGAAGACCAAACTCGTAACTCAAATATTCATCTCTGCGATCAGATCGTGGAAACCTTATCTTCTTGTCATAATGAGTTTCCACTTCACTCTGAAATTCTTTGAACTGTTCAAATGTTTCAGACTTATGTTTCATCAAGTAGATATACCCATATCTACTTAAATCATATGTGAAGTTCAGAAAATAACGATACCCGCCGCGAGCTTCAACATTCATCAGACCACATACATCTGTATGTATGATTTCCAACAAATCTTGTTGCTCTCCCATAGTACCGGAGAACGCTGTTTTTAGTCATCTTGCCCATAAGACAAGGTTTGCAAGCACCAAGTGATTCATAATCAAGTGATTCAATAATCCCATCAGCATGGAGTTTCTTCATGCGTTTTACACCAATATGACCTAAACGGCAGTGCCACAAATAAGTTGCACTATCATTATTAACTTTGCATCTTTTGGTTTCAATATTATGAATATGTGTATCACTAGGATCGAGATCCAATGAACCATTTTCATTGGGTGTGTAACCATATAAGGTTTTATTCATGTAAACAGAACAACAATTTATTCTCTTACTTAAATGAATAACCGTATTACAATAAACATGATCAAATCATATTCATACTCAACGCAAACACCAAATAACACTTATTTAGGTTCAACACTAATCCTGAAAGTATAGGGAGTGTGCGATGATGATCATATCAATCTTGGAACCACTACCAACACACATCATCATTTCACCCTTAAATAGTCTCTGTTTATTCTGCAACTCCCATTTCGAGTTACTAATCTTAGCAACTGAACTAGTATCAAATACTGAGGGGTTGCTATAAACACTAGTCAAGTACACATCAATAACATGTATATCAAATATACTTATGTTCACTTTGCCATCCTTCTTATCCGCCAATCACTTGGGGTAGTTCCGCTTCCAGTGACCAGTCCCTTTGCAGTAGAAGCACTTAGTCTTAGGCTTAGGACCAGACTTGGGCTTCTTCACTTGAGAAGAAACTTGCTTGTTGTTCTTCTTGAAGTTCCCCTTTTTTCCTTTGCCCTTTTCTTGAAACTAGTGGTCTTGTCTATCATCAACACTTGATGTTTTTCTCGATTTCTACCTTCGTCAATTTCAGTATTACGAAGAGCTTGGGAATCGTTTCCGTTATCCCTTGCATATCATAGTTCATCACAAAGTTCTACTAACTTGGTGATGGTGACTAGAGAATTCTGTCAATCACTATTTTATCTAGAAGATTAACTCCCACTTGATTCAAGCGATTGTAGTACCCAGACAATCTGAGCACATGCTCACTAGTTGAGCGATTCTCCTCCATCTTTTAGCTATAGAACTTGTTGGAGACTTCATATCTCTCAACTCGGGTATTTGCTTGAAATATTAACTTCAACTCCTGGAACATCTCATATAGTCCATGACGTTCAAAACGTCTTTGAAGTCCCGATTCTAAGCCGTTAAGCATGGTGCACTAAACTATCAAGTAGTCATCATATTGAGCTTAGCCAAACGTTCATAACGTCTGCATCTGCTCCTGCAATAGGTCTGTCACCTAGCGGTGCATCAAGGACATAATTCTTCTATGCAGCAATGAGGATAAACCTCAGATCACGGATCCAATCCGCATCATTGGTACTAACATCTTTGAACACAATTTTCTCTAGGAACATATCAAAATAAACATATGAAAGCAACAACGCGAGCTATTGATCTACAACATAGATATGCTAATACTATCAGGACTAAGTTCATGATAAATTAAAGTTCAATTAATCATATTACTTAAGAACTCCCACTTAGATAGACATCCCTCTAATCATCTAAGTGATCACGTGATCCAAATCAACTAAACCATGTCCGATCATCACGTGAGATGGAGTAGTTTTCAATGGAGAACATCACTATGTTGATCACATCTACTATATGATTCACGCTCGACCTTTCGGTCTCCAGTGTTCCAAGGCCATATCTGTATATGCTAGGCTCGTCAAGTTTAACCTGAGTATTCCACGTGTGCAACTGTTTTGCACCCGTTGTATTTGAACGTAGAGCCTATCACACCCGATCATCACATGGTGTCTCAGCACGAAGAACTTTCGCAACGGTGCATACTCAGGGAGAACACTTATACCTTGAAATTTAGTGAGAGATCATCTTATAAAGCTACCGTCGAACTAAGCAAAATAAGATGTATAAAAGATAAACATCATATGCAATCAAAATATGTGACATGATATGGCCATGATCATCTTGCGCCTTTGATCTCCATCTCCAAAGTACTGTCATGATCTCTTATCGTCACCGGCATGACACCATGATCTCCATCATCTTGATTTATATCAATGTGTCGTTACATGGTCGTCTCGCCAACAATTGCTCTTGCAACTATTGCTATCGCATAGCGATAAAGTAAAGCAATTATTTGGCGCTTGCATCTTATGCAATAGAGATAACCATAAGGCTTTTGCCGGTTGCCGATAACTTCAACAAAACATGATCATCTCATACAACAACTTATATCTCATCACGTCTTGACCATATCACATCATAACATGCCCTGCAAAAACAAGTTAGACGTCCTCTACTTTGTTGTTGCAAGTTTTACGTGGCTGCTATGGGCTGAGCAAGAACCGTTCTTACCTACGCATCAAAACCACAACGATAGTTTGTCAAGTTGGTGCTGTTTTAACCTTCGCAAGGACCGGACGTAGCCACACTCGGTTCAACTAAAGTTGGAGAAACTGACACCCGCCAGCCACCTGTGTGCAAAGCACGTCGGTAGAACCAGTCTCGCGTAAGCGTACGCGTAATGTTGGTCCGGGCCGCTTCATCCAACAATACCGCCGAACCAAAGTATGACATGCTGGTAAGCAGTATGACTTATATCGCCCATAGCTCACTTGTGTTCTACTCATGCATATAACATCAACACATAAAACCTAGGCTCTGATACCACTGTTGGGGAACATAGTAATTTCAAAAAAATTCCTACGCACATGCAAGATCATGGTGATGCATAGCAACGAGAGGGGAGAGTGTAATCTACGTACCCTCGTAGACCGATAGCGGAAGCGTTATAACAACGCGGTTGATGTAGCCGGACATCTTCACGGCCCGACCGATCAAGCACCGAAACTACGGCACCTCCGAGTTCTTGCACACGTTCAGCTCGATGACGATCCCCGGACTCCGATCCAGCAAAGTGTCGGGGATGAGTTCCGTCAGCACGACGGCGTGGTGACGATCTTGATGTTCTACCATCGCAGGGCTTCGCCTAAGCACCGCTACAATATTATCGAGGATTATGGTGGGGGCACCGCACACGGCTAAGAGATCGCAAGGATCAATTGTTGTGTCCATGGGGTGCCCCCCTGCCCTCGTATATAAAGGAGCAAGGGGGAGGAGGCCGGCCCTAGGAGGGGCGCACCAGGGGAGTAGGATTCCTAATCCTAGTTGGAGTAGGTTTCCTCCTTTCCTAGTCCAACTAGGAGAAGGGGGGAAAGTGGGGAAGAGGGGAAGGAAGGGAGAGAGGGGCCGCGCCCCAAACCCCTTGTCCAATTCGGACTGGGCTTGGGAGGGGCGCGCGCCACCTCCTGGTCCTTCCCACTAAGGCCCATTAAGGCCCATTGCTTCTTCCTCGTATTCTCGTAACTCTCCGGTACCTCCGAAAATACCCGAATCACTCGGAACGTTTCCGATGTCTGAATATAGTCGTCCAATATGTCGATCTTTACGTCTTGATCATTTCGAGACTCCTCGTCATGTCCCCGATCTCATCCGGGACTCCGAACTCCTTCGGTACATCAAAACATATAAACTCATAATGAAACTGTCATCGAAACCTTAAGCGTGCGGACCCTATGGGTTCGAGAACAATGTAGACATGACCGAGACACGTCTCTGGTCAATAACCAATAGCGGAACCTGGACGCTCATATTGGCTCCCACATATTCTACGAAGATCTTTATCGGTCAGACCGCATAACAACATACGTTGTTCCCTTTGTCATCGGTATGTTACTTGCCCGAGATTCAATCGTCGGTATCTCAATACCTAGTTCAATCTCGTTACCGGCAAGCCTCTTTACTCGTTCCGTAATACAGCATCTCGCAACTAACTCATTAGTTGCAATGCTTGCAAGGCTTATGTGATGTGCATTACCGAGAGGGCCCAGAGATACCTCTCCGACAATCAGAGTGACAAATCCTAATCTCGAAATACGCCAACCCAACATGTACCTTTGGAGACACCTGTAGAGCTCCTTTATAATCACCCAGTTATGTTGTGACGTTTGGTAGCACACAAAGTGTTCCTCCGGTAAACGGGAGTTGCATAATCTCATAGTCATAGAACATGTATAAGTCATGAAGAAAGCAATAGCAACATACTAAACTATCGAGTGCTAAGCTAACGGAATGGGTCAAGTCAATCACATCATTCTCCTAATGATGTGATCCCGTTAATCAAATAACAACTCTTTGTCTATGGTTAGGAAACGTAACCTTCTTTGATTAACGAGCTAGTCAAGTAGAGGCATACTAGTGACACTCTGTTTGTCTATGTATTCACACATGTATTATGTTTCCGATTAATACAATTCTAGCATGAATAATAAACATTTATCATGAAATAAGGAAATAAATAATAACTTTATTATTGCCTCTAGGGCATATTTCCTTCAGCCAGGTCCGGACTATTTTTGCCGGTATCCCCTTCCCATACCACGGATGGTTTAAACAGTCTTTCCAGGAAAATGTTCGGTGGGACAGGGTCGCGTTTAGCGCCGATACGGGCGAGGATGTCCGCCGCCTGGTTGTTTTTCCGAGCCACATGGTGGAATTCAAGCCCCTCTAACCGAGCTGACATTTTGAGGATGGCGTTGCGATCTGCCGCCATTTTCGGATCCTTGGCATCAAAGTCTCCATTTATTTGGGATATTGCGAGGTTCGAGTTCCCACGCACCTCTAGGCATTGGATGCCCATGGATATTGCCATCCAGAGACCGTGTAATAGGGCCTCGTATTTGGCTACGTTATTGGAGTCTATATATAGTATTTGGAGCACGTATTGCACCGTATCTCCGGTGGGGGACGTCAGGACGACGCCAGCCCCCAGACCAGCCAGCATTTTAGAGCCGTCAAGGTGCATGATCCAATTGGAGTATGCGCCGTACTCTTTAGGGAGTTCAGCTTCTGTCCATTCGGCTACAAAATCGGCCAATACTTGCGACTTAATGGCTCATCGTGACTTATATGTTATGTCGAATGAGAGGAGCTTGATAGCCCATTTGGCAATCCGGCCTGTGGCATCGCGGTTGTTTATTATGTCATTGAGTGGTACCTCAGAGGCCACCGTAATCGAACACTCTTGAAAGTGGTGTCGTAATTTCCGGGATGCCATGAATACCACGTATGCTATCTTTTGGTAATGTGGGTACCGTGATTTGCATGGAGTGAGGACGGTGGATACATAATATACCGGCTTTTGAAGTGGGAATTTATGTCCGTCCATCTCTCGTTCGACGACGAGCATTGCGCTTACAACTTGGTGAGTTGCCGCTATATATAATAGCATTGGTTCGGCAACAGTTGGCGCGGCCAAGATTGGGTTGGTGGCCAGGATGGCTTTTATTTCTTCCAGTCTGGCCGTGGCTGCGTCCGTCCACTCAAAGTGTTCGGTGCGCCGAAGAAAGCAATAAAGGGGAAGTGCCTTTTTTCCTAATCGGGAGATAAAGCGGCTTAAGGCCGCCACACATCTAGTTAATTTCTAGATTTTCTTGAGGTCAGTTGGGACAGCCAACTACGACAGAGCTCGGATTTTAGCTGGATTTGCTTCAATTCCTCTACTGGAGACGATGAAGCCCAGGAGCTTTCCGGCGGGAACGCCGAAAACGCATTTTTCCGGATTGAGCCTAATGTCGTATGTTCGGAGATTGGTGAACATGAGCCTCAAGCCGTCTACTAAAGAGTCGACATGTCTGGTTTTAATGACCACATCGTCTACATATGCCTCCATAGTCTTGCCAATCTGCTTTTCCAGACATGTCTGGATCATGCGCTGATATGTTGCGCCGGCGTTTTTGAGCCCGATGGGCATTGTGTTAAAACAGAAGGGGCCGTGTGGCATGATAAATGCCGTTGCGGCTTGATCAGACTCTGCCATCTTAATCTGGTTGTAACCGGAGTATGCGTCGAGGAAGCACAATGATTCGTGTCCTGCGGTAGCGTCGATGATTTGATCGATGTGGAGGAGTGGAAAGGGATCCTTTGGGCAAGCCTTATTAAGGTCTTTGAAGTCGACGCATAGGCGCCAGGATTTGTCCTTCTTTGGTACCATCACCAGGTTTGCTAGCCAGTCCGGATGCTTTATTTCTATAATAAATCCGGCCTCTAGTAGCTTGGCTAGCTCCTCTCCCATGGCTTGTCGCTTAGGTTCAGGGAAACGCCGAAGAGTCTGCTTGACCGGCTTGAACCCTTTTAGAACATTAAGGCTATGCTCGGCCAATCTACGTGGGATTCCTGGCATGTCTGAAGGATGCCAAGCGAATATGTCCCAATTCTCGCGCAGAAACTCCCGTAGTGCGGCGTCTACAGCGGGGTTTAACTGTGCCCTGATGGATGCTGTTTTTGTGGGGTCCGTTGGATGGACTTGGAATTTGACTATTTCATCCGCTGGTTTAAAGGAGGTGGACTTGGATCTTTTATCTAGTATCACGTCGTCCCTGTTCACCGTGGAGCGCAGCGCGGTTAACTCCTCCGCCACAAAGGCTTCGGATAATGCCTCGAGGGCTAGTGCGACTGTTTTGTTCTCGACGTGGTGTGCTATGTCCGGATCACTAACTAGAGTGATGATTCCATTGGGTCCGGGCATTTTGAGCTTCATGTACCCGTAATGGGGTATGGCTAGAAAAATCGTGAATGCCTCACGCCCTAGAAGGGCGTGGTATCCGCTACTGAACGGGGCCACTTGGAATGTAATATCTTCGGACCTGTAATTCTCCGGAGTGCCGAATACCACATCAAGTGTGATTTTCCCAGCACATCGTGCCTCCCGACTAGGGACGATTCCTCGGTAGGTCGTACTGCTTTGCTCAATACGGTTTCTGTCTATTTCCATTTTTTGAAGAGTCTCTTCATAAATGAGGTTTAATCCGCTGCTGCTGTCCATGAGCACTTTAGTGAGACGAAAGCCGTCCACAATTGGACCGAGGATCAAAGCGGCTGGAGCTTGGGCTGTTCGAAATTTAGGTTCGTCACTGGCATTGAAGGTGATAGCCGTGTCGCTCCATGGATTTATTGCTGCCACGTGGCAGACTTCAGCAAGGCTGCGGAGTGCTTGCTTACGCCTATTATTTGAGGCGAAGGTCTCGAAGACCATCAATACTGTATTGTTATCCATGGGAAGGTGCTCTGAGGTATTTTGGATGAGGAGATCCTCACCGCTCTTGGCCACCTGCTGGAGTACCCAACATGCTATAAGGTTGTGTGTTCATATGGCATCCGCTGTACTATGGATTCTGTAGGGCCCGTTAAGCCATCCCTCCAATACAGTTTCATGCACTGTAGTGGGTTTTTGCTTCTTTGTAATTGAGTCAGGCGACTTATGAGAGTACACCCTTTTAGTTCAGACTGGGGTTTTGTCAGAGCCGGGTTATCCCAAAATTGCGTTTGGGTTTTCCAGGCACTTTCCATCGCACAGTATTTCCGTACTATGGCCATCACGTCAGTGAAGTGTGCTATGTGACGGCGACTTATGGCGTTGGGGATTCCCTTGTCCGTGCAGTTGTTGCAAAAGAACGAAATTGCATCTTCCTCGCGACAGTCCTTGACCTTGTTCATTACAAGGAGGAATCTGGCCCAATAGTGATGTACTGTCTCTTTGGGCGCTTGCCTAATGTTGGAAAGATCATTTGTATCTGGGTGAGTGGGTAGATTTAAGTCCAAACCTTGACCCAATCTGCGATCCCGGGGCGGGGGAGTTTTCGATCTTGGAAGTTCGGGCTCCGTGATGTTGCCCTGTGGGTTCGGTATGCGGCCTGATTCTGGATTCAGGGTTAGGGCGGTGTCCTCCCTTGAGAGAGTATCCTGCTCGGAGAGCTCGGGAATCCGGACATAGTTCGTCCTCAGGTTAGAGGGAGAATCGCCGCATTGCTCCTCCACCATCGCTATCTAATTGGTGACCGGCGGAGAGTTAATCTCCCTTTGGCCGGGTTTAGGCCTGATCCGGTCGAAGTCTGTAGTGACTCCCAGATCGGCAATGCGATCCAAGAGCTCGTTCAAAGAGGAGAGCTCCATTGGATCCATCTGCTCGGCAAATTTCGAGTCTATGTGGAGGCTATTTTCGATGACCCGAGAGGTCATCGTCGGTGCAGCGGACGAGCGGGCGGTCATGACGAAGCAGCCTAGTCGGAGAGTTTGGCCTACAGCCAGGGCTCCCCCAGAGGTGATGTTGTCCTTAACAACGAGGCGAGCCATCCTCCTTACGATGACGACACAAAGGAACTCTCAATGAAAGCACCAATGTCGGTGTCAAAACCGGCGGATCTCGGGTAGGGGGTCCCGAACTGTGCGTCTAAGGCGGATGGTAACAGGAGGCAGGGGACATGATGTTTACCCAAGTTCGGGCCCTCTTGATGGAGGTAATACCCTACGTCCTACTTGATTATTCTTGATGATATGAGTAGTACAAGAGTTGATCTACCATGAGATTAGAGAGGCTAAACCCTAGAATCTAGCCTATGGTATGATTGTATGTTGTCCTACGGACTAAAACCCTATGGTTTATATAGACACCGGAGGGGGCTAGGGTTACACAAGGTCGGTTACAAAGGAGGAGATATACATAGCTGTATTGCCTAGCTTGCCTTCCACGCCAAGTAGAGTCCCATCCGGACACGGGACAGAGTCTTCAATCTTGTATCTTCATAGTCCAACAGTCCGACCAAAGGATATAGTCCGGCTATCCGGAGACCCCCTAATCCAGGACTCCCTCAGCCACGCCTTACGGGTAGAACTTATGGAGATGCTCAATGTTCCATGAGTTTTGCAATTGAATGCCATCTCCGGTCCCCAGACAGACCGCGCTGGGTCTGGTGACTCGTACTACCTGGTAAGGGCCTTCCCACTTCGGCGTCAACTTGTTTGTACCCTTGGCTGACTGAACGCGCCTAAGGACAAGGTCTCCTTCCTCAAAACTCCGGGCATGAAGCCTCCGGACACTACAAAAAAAACACTTCCATGATGATATGTGTTTGTCACAGTAGGTCACCTTTTCTGTCATGCATGTACATCCATGACGATTTTATGACAGATTCAAGAAAGTCATACCTGTGCTGTCGTAGAAGTGTTCCATGACAATACCAAAATTATCATCATGGAAGTGTCCACTTCCATGATGATAAATGGTGCGTCAGGCAAGTGTTTTCGTCAAGGGTAACGACATGTGGCATCCACCGTAAAGGGTCAACGTTAAGCTATTAGGTTCCGGTTTGGATCCGATAACCCGTTAATAGCCTCGACCAATGGGGATTTCCACGTGTAAAATTCTCATTCGCCGGAGGGTCCACGTGTCAGCTCAGTGTTGGGACAGATTTCATCCACTCATTGTACCGGAGGCGCCTATGATACGTTGGCACATGAAAAGGCCCAACAGTGGCCCATTTAGGTGAAAGAGACAGACTAGTCAAAACTAGCAGGCCGACCCATATAGGGCCTACTTGTGTCTGGTCCATTTAAGCCCACACCCCATACAGGATGTGCCAATTTGACCCGTCAAAGGCCCATTAACTATTTGACACCATTGCAGCTCATCATCCATTCGAGCCCATTAATAGCCCGCTATATATTTTGGCTCAATATCGGCCCCATGTGGTTTTGACCTGTTAACGACCCAGTCAAGGGATGGGCCAATTTTCAGGATGCGCGTCTGAGGGAGGCCTAGATTAGGGGGTGTTCGGGTAGCCGGACTATACCTTCAGCCGGACTCCAGGACTATGAAGATACAAGATTGAAGACTTCGTCCCGTGTCCGGATGGGACTTTCCTTGGCGTGGAAGGCAAGCTTGGCGATGCGGATATTCAAGATCTCCTACCATTGTAACCGACTCTGTGTAACCCTAACCCTATCCGGTGTCTATATAAACCGGAGGGTTCTAGTCCGTAGGACGACTTCATCATACAACAATCATACCATAGGCTAGCTTCTAGGGTTTAGCCTCCTTGATCTCGTGGTAGATCTACTCTTGTACTACCCATATCATCAATATCAATCAAGCAGGAGTAGGGTTTTACCTCCATCGAGAGGGCCCAAACCTGGGTAAAAACATCGTGTCCCTTGTCTCCTATTACCATCCGCCTAGACGCATAGTTCGGGACCCCCTACCCGAGATCCGCCGGTTTTGACACCAACATTGGTGCTTTCATTGAGAGTTCCTCTGTGTCGTCACTTTTGGGCTCGATGGCTCCTTTGATCATCAACGACGATGCGGTCCAGGGTGAGACTTTTCTCCCCAGACAGATCTTCGTCTTCGGCGGCTTCGCACTGCAGGCCAATTCGCTTGGCCACCTGGAGCAGATCGAAAGCTATGCCCCTGGCCATCAGGTCAGGTTTGGAAGCTTAAACTACACGGCAGACACCCGTGGGGATTCGATCTTCGACGGGTTCAAGCCACACTTGAGCGCGCCGCACTGTGTCGAGAGGCATGATCTAGCTCTGCCGCCGAATAGTGCCCTGGAGGCCGCACAAGCACAGGTTCCGACCCTTTATTCGGAGCCTATTGCGCCAATCGAGGATGAGCGGTTGGACGTCACCTCGGGGGCTATGATCTCAAAGGCGATCGAGCCAAACGTCAGCCCCGCATTCCGCACGGCCCATGACTCCAAGGAGCCGGATTCCTCTCCGAACTCCGAACCCCCGCGCCCCTGCCGATCGAATCCAATTGGGCGCCGATAATGGAGTTCACCGCCGCGGACATCTTTCAGCACTCGCCTTTTGGCGACATCCTGAAATCTCTAATGTCTCTCTCTTTATCAGGAGAGCCCTGGCCGGACTACGGTCTGCGAGGATGGGATACGGACGATGAAGAAATTCAAAGCCCACCCACCACCCACTTGGTAGCCACTGTCGACAATTCAAACGACGTGCTCAACTTCGACTCCGCAGACATCGACAGCATGGACGACGATGCGGGAGATACAGATGAGCCAACACCCATAGGGCATTGGACAGCCACCCCATCTCACGATGTGTACATGGTGGATACCCCTAAAGGAAACGGCAACGAGGAAAAAGGGGATGGAACGGGGGACCGATCCCTCGAAAAGCAATCAAAGCATCGGCGTAAATGCCGACCCAAGCCCCGCCTCGACAAAGTCCCAGCCATAGAGCAGGATGAGCCGGTAGACGACGAGCAGGCCTTAGGGCAACCGTCCGAACAGGGCAACACGGATAGAGAAACCGAACATCCCTCCCCCGGCGAAAACGGCATTCCGGACGACCTTACACCGGATAAACCCACGAAGCAGAAGAATGTCCACAAGAGGCTCGTTGCAATAGCACGCAGCCTGAAAAAGCAGAAGCGGAAGCTAAAAACAGCGGAAGATGCACTCAAGATCCGATGGAGCAAAGTAATCAATACCGTAGATAAATACGGCGACAGTCGCCGCATTAAAAGCTATCCGAAGAGAAGGCTACTGCCCGAATTCGACGAAGAGGCCCTAGAGCCCTCGCATTCAAAAAATAAGAAAGCCACACGGTCGGATAGACGACCCCATGGCCAGCACAAAGTGGCAAGCGGCGCCACACTTAAATCGGCAGGTGACCCACTTAAGGATTTGCATCAGGGCCCAGTCAGGTCCATTTACGGGCCAAGAAAGCAAGCTCTCGTAAGCAATGCAATAAAGCCATCATCAGAATCCGGCACACCCAAATACAGGGGCGCCGCACACCCCCTATGTTTCACCGATGAGGTCCTGGACCATGAATTTCCAGAGGGATTCAAACCCGTAAACATAGAGGCATATGATGGAACAACAGACCCTGGAGTCTGGATCGAGGATTATATCCTCCACATACATATGGCTAGAGGAGATGACCTCCACGCCATAAAATACTTACCCCTTAAGCTTAAAGGGCCAGCCCGGCATTGGCTTAAAAGCCTTCCTGAAAACATAATCGGAAGTTGGGAAGAACTCGAGGACGCTTTCCAAGCAAATTTTCAAGGGACCTATGTCCGCCCTCCGGATGCAGACGATCTTAGTCACATAACTCAACAGCCCGGAGAATCAGCTCAGCGATTCTGGAATAGATTCCTCACTAAAAAGAATCAGATAGTCGACTGTCCGGACGCCGAAGCCTTAGCAGCTTTCAGGCATAACGTCCGAGATGAATGGCTCGCCCGACACCTCAGCCAAGAAAAGCCAAGAACAATGGCCGCACTAACAGGCCTCATAACCCGCTTTTGTGCAGGAGAGGACAGCTGGTTGGCAAGATGCAGCCCCAGCGACCCAAGTACATCCAAAACTAGGGATGGAAAGGGAAAACCGTGACGCAACAAGGACCGTCGCCGGACTAAGGAAAAAAGTCCGAAGAGCACGGCAGTCAATGCCGGATTCAAGAGCTCACGACAGAATCAGACAAAGCCACCCATCCAGGATAACAGGGATGATCCATCCAACTTAAACAAAATCCTGGACAGGATATGTCAAATACACAGTACTCCCGGTAAGCCTGCTAACCATACCCACAGAGATTGTTGGGTTTTCAAACAATCCGGTAGACTCAACGCCGAACACAAGGGGCTCGACACACCAAGCGAAGACGAGGACGAACCCCAAAAGCAGAGCACCAGGAAACAAAAGAACTTCCCACAAGAAGTAAAAACAGTAAAATTACTTCACATAACAAAACGTGCAGCGCCCATAAAGGTACGCACCACACGACCTATCCCAAAGGGGTCCCGCCATTGGTTGTCAAAACCAATCATCTTCGATCAGCTGGATTATTCTAGAAGTATCAGGAACGCAGGCTGGATTGCCTTGGTACTCGATCCAATAATTGGCGGACTCCAGTTTTCAAATGTCCTTATGGACGGCGGCAGTGGACTAAACCTGATATATCAGGACACAATCCGCCACATGGGGATAGACCCAGCAAGAATCCGCCGCAGCAAAACCGCCTTTTAAGGGGTCACGCTTGGTCCGGACACCCATTGCATGGGTTTTCTCCGGCTCGAAGTTATATTCGGCTCTACCGATAACTTCCGCGTGAAAAGCTGACCTTCCACATCGTCCCATTCCCCAGTTGCTATCAAGCAATACTGGGACGCGAAGCTTTCACCCGCTTTAACGCAATACCGCATTATGCATCTCTAACGCTTAAGATGCCCGGTCCACGAGGCATCATCTCTATAAAGGGGAAGCATTGATGTGCCCCTCCCCCAAGCGGAGGACTGTGCGGCCGCTTTGACAGCCCCATAGTAAAATGGCTTCACCGGCCAAAAATTTCGGAATAGGTCATTAAAGACCACGAATGCGGATAGACGAGTTCGGTACAAAATCGTCATTGATGCAGGTTTAGTGGCCATATACCCCCGCACTAGGGGCTCCGTACATATACAATAAGAGACAATAAAGCTCAGTTCTATATATTTTCCTTTATACTTTGCTTATTTCAAACTTTTGTTCAGCACGACCCATTTTCACCTCAGTTCCTCTCTTTCGCAGATGAACGTTGTGCAGCGCCCGTCCAGGATACGGCACAACGGAGACACAGGCGCAGACATGCAGTAGGGACCCGTCCTAAGGATTCTTTTTAGATTAAGACCCTGCGTAAACCTTTTTTACTGTCTCTTGTTGCTACATATCCCCTGGTTTTCTTTGATATAACCAAGGAGGAGGCTGGCGTCTTGGCATGTGGCCACGTCAGAATTTTTGGGCATACCTAGACACTAGGGGCTTTTTAATAAAGAGTGTTGTTTTGCCCGCACTCATAAAGATCGAACACCTTAGGGAGTGTTCGGCGTCGCAGGTTTTGGCATTATATGCATCAGCTCCGAATCATGTCTTTGGTCAAATGTTGGGTTGCCCGGCTCCTGAGTTCGGCTACCTTACGTTCCGCTCTATCGACTAAGGTAGCACCAGGAGAACTACTGCGATTGTGCCCCGGTTAGGCCGGGCGAGCGCCTCAGTAGAGAAAGCCGAAAACCGACTGTCATGATGTGGCGTGAGACTGGTCAGCCACCCGATGACCTACCAGAATCTATAGGATTCCTCCATTTTAACGAAGGGCCGTTTCCCGGCCAGGCACATACGCGCCCCGAACTCGGGTGAGCGCAGTCGCCACCAAGGGGCTACCTAAATAGTCCCACTGTCAAGCTCCTATGGCTAAGTGAAAGTGTTAAAGCATTATAGTCCGGTTGCCTGGCCCGCTGCGCTATCACCTCCTTTATAGGACCAAGACGTTGGGTTAAGTGTGAAAATGCGTCTTCTGCGAGTACCCCCGCACTATGTGCGTGGGGGCTGAAGCCAACGACTGCCATCTTTCAGTTTATATATATATATATCTTAAAACGGCCGCACAGGAGGTGTTCCCAATACTTGAAGGCACAAGTATAAAAGGCCACTACAATTTATCAAAATATTGCTTTATAATTACATATGCTATCATAACATAGCATCCTTCGAGCACTGTGTCTCTATTACACGAGCGCCTTCAAGGACTTCCTGAAAATAGTGCTCGGAGGGTACTCGGCTTTTGTCTGAATCGCGGGACGCAACAACGGTGGTCTCCATCTCTGCCCAGTATGTCTTGACACGGGCAAGAGCCATCCGTGCGCCCTCTATGCATGCTGACCTCTTCATCGCATTGATATGCGGCGCCGCATCAAGGAATTGCTGCACCAAGCTGAAATAACTCTTCGGCTCCGATCTCCCAGGCCACAGATGACCCATGACGTACTTCATGGCGATTCCGGACAATCTATTCAGTTCGGCCCATTGAGCCAGGCGATCGTCCACTGCCAGTGGACGCTCTGGATTGTGGAACTGTGACCAGAAAAGCTTTTCCACTTCGCGATCTTTTAGATCTCGAAAGTGTTCGGTCGCATCAGCAGCACTTGCTGCCAAATCCAGATAGGTGTCCTCCACACTCCACATCCGGTCCAACGGAGCAAACTTCGGATCGCAAAACTTCCTCCGCAGCATAAAGGGCTTTCCAGCCGCAATCTGTTCGGCCTGACGCAGCTCCTCCTTCGCAGCTCTCATCGCAGAGCGAGCGTCCTTGGCATCGGCAACGGCCTTCTCTAAGTCCATCTGTCTCGCCCAGTCTTCTTTCTCAAGAAGTTTGCAATGGTCTGCAGCGCTCTTTAACTTCTCGGCCATCTTGGCCATCTCTTCTGTGCTTCGGCAGTGAGCAGCCTGTTCGGCTCTCAGCTCTTCAAGGGCCTTCTCGGCAGCCGCATCGCTTTTTCTGGCTTGCTCCTTAGCTCGGGCAAGTTCTGCCCTAACATTCTCCATGGCGGCCGTACCATCTGCGTCAAGCACACACATTGTAAGACACTGGCATGAAGCTCCTCTTACCTCATGCCGCCCGAGGAATTACATACCTTGAGCCTCATCAAGCCGCTTGTTGACAAGCGCGATGTCGGCATCTACCACGTCCAGTTGCCGCTTTAGTTCGGCCAAATCATCAGTTCGGCTTGATTCCGGACACCTCGCCACCTACATTCAAAGGCGACATCTTAGACTTGGGATTATGATCCTCTGCATGCCGTCATTTCTTGACAACGCGCAGAGTCTCAGGGGCTACTATCTACACAGGGCGCATCTTGTTTTATGTGCAACTGACGAAGAAGTACATTATCAAACGTACCTCAAAACCCATCAGCAAACTTCTGACGGCCTCATGCAATCCGCTTTCCGCGGACGAAATCCTTACAATCACCGTACCCATCAATGCACCGTGCTCCTCTGAGATAGAAGCTCGCCCCAGCAGAATCATCAGCTCCTCCGACCGCGCAACGGACGGTGCCGGGCTCGTCCTATGACCTCCATCGAAGGCCGGACACAAAGAACCTTGGGGGGACATATGGCTACCTTCCACCCCTGCCGGATTCAGAGAAACCCTCCGCGATGACACCTCAGGGTCGCCCGCCTCGCCAGGCGGTACGGCAGGGGGAGGCGTTCCACTCTCCATCATCTTCGGAAGAAGATCCCCCCAAGATGAGCTCTGCTGAGAAGGGCTAAGGTCCGAGCTACAAAGTAAAATTTCGGTTAATCTTCTTAGATAAAAAGCAAGGATTTCTCTCATCCCTCTAAAGGAAAATCTTTCTCTACTTACGGCCCTCAAAGGGCTGATCCCTTTGAGGGCGTAGTTCGGCCGAGGATCTCCCCGGCGTCGGACCCTCTGACGAGGACTTTTTTCCCCGCTTTGAGGCCATGGTCTCCGGGTCGTCAGAGGCGGCCCTCTTTTTCCCCTTAGGAGAGGACTTGTCGGTTCCTTCCTTCGGAGCTGCCTCCTTCGAGGAGGCCATAGTTTCCTTGTCCTCCCCCTCATTTCCCTCCAAAGGCACGATCTTCAACATCCTGACTAGCACGGGATCCAGCCTGGTCTCAGGAAGGGGAGCCGGACACCTGATCAGCTTTGCCTTCGCTATCCACTCCTATTTAAAAGGACAGCTCTTTTAGGGGCGAATTTATGACAATTTTACGGATAGAGAGTCCGGGCACAAGGTTACTTAGTTGAGTATCCGGGCGATTACAGCTTAAACCTGCGTCCTCGGTCAAATCCGGACACATTGCTTGTGATCCGAAGAACATTTTATACATCTCCACGGGCGTTGCGCCCATAAAATGCTGGAGAGCTCGTGGTCCCTCAGGATTAAACTCCCACAGACGAAGGGAGCGATGTTTGCCAGGCAGTGTTTGGCGAATCAGCATGACCTGCGTCACCTTGACCAGGTTGAGGTCTCTTTCTAAGAGATCCCTGATGCAGCCCTGCAACAAGGGCATGTCTTTGGATAACCCCCAATCTAATCCTTTGTTGACCCATGACGCTAGCCGTGATGGGGGACCCAAGCGAAAGGCAGGAGGCGCCACCCACTTGGCGCTCCTGGGAGCGGTGATATAGAACCACTCTCGTTGCCACAAGCCGAGCTCCTCTTGAAAGGAGCCCTCGGGCCAAGGAGCATCAACATTCTTACTTATGACAACGCCTCCGCACTCTGCGTGCCGTCCCTCGATCATCTTCGGCTCCACTCCAAAAGTCTTGAGCCATAATCCAAAGTGAGGAGTAACACGGAGGAACGCTTCGCACACAACGATGAATGAGGAAATGTGGAGGATGGACTCCGGAGCTAAGTCATGAAATTCCAGCTCGTAATAAAACAGCAACCCCCTCACGAAGGGATCCATCGGGAAGCCTAACCCCCGAAGGAAGTGAGACATGAACACTACGCTCTCACCGGGCTGGGGACTGGGAATAGCCTGCCTTTGAGCAGCCAACCTATGCGAAATTTCAGTGGTCAAGAACTTAGCCTCTCTCAACTTTAGCACGTCCTCCCCCGTGACGGAGGAGGGCATCCATCGGCCTTGAAGGTCGGAACCGGACATTGTCGAAGGTCCGAAGTGCCTGGAATCTGGAGCCTAGGGTGTTGGAACTCGAGGCGACGGGCGAACTTGTTTTGAGATTGGGGAAAAGGAGTAAGGCCCTGGTCTCTTTATAAGAGGTTGAATACCAGGAGCCCTCCCTGTAACCATTTGGGAATCGCCTTTAATCGAGAAGACATGCTAATGGGCACGATTGGGTTACCCATGTCTGTATTGATGAGAATCCCGTAAAAGGGGGGACACGATCTCTGCTTTGACAAGACGTGCCAAGGAAACCACCTCGCAAAACGTGCTGAGGTGGAAAAGTAAAAATGATTCGAGTAAAGGACTTGGCCGTAGTATGATGTCACGCTGCGGAATGCGTCAGCAGATTAGATTTGTGTTGATATTATTCTCTCTATGGCAATATGGGGAAACTTATTTTGCAGAGCCGGACACTATCATTGGTGTTTAAAATCTTCTTGAAGGACTTGGAGGAGGAACCGGCTTGCAATGCCGAAGACAATCTGCGCGCCGGACTCGTCGTCATTGAAGCCTGGTTCAGGGGCTACTGAGGGATTCCTGGATTCAGGGGTGTTCGGGTAGCCGAACTATACCTTCAGCCGGACTCCAGGACTACGATGATACAAGATTGAAGACTTCGTCCCGTGTCCGGATGGGACTTTCCTTGGCGTGGAAGGCAAGCTTGGCGATGTGGATATTCAAGATCTCCTACCATTGTAACCGACTCTGTGTAACCCTAAACCTATCCGGTGTCTATATAAACCAGAGAGTTCTAGTCCGTAGGATGACTTCATCATACAACAATCATACCATAGGCTAGCTTCTAGGGTTTAGCCTCCTTGATCTCATGGTAGATCTACTCTTGTACTACCCATATAATCAATATCAATCAAGCAGGAGTAGGGTTTTACCTCCATCAAGAGGGCCCGAACCTGGGTAAAAACATCGTGTCCCTTGTGTCCTGTTACCATCCGCCTAGACGTACAGTTAGGGACCCCCTACCCGAGATCCGCCGGTTTTGACACCGACAGCGTCTTTCAGCCTTTTAGCGACCTATTCAAGTGTTGGGCCAATTTCTAGCCCAATGTGTCTTTCAGCCCGCTAACGACCCATAAATGAGTCGGGCCATTTGCAGTCGGGCCATTTGCCTCCCACGTTTCGAAGCACGACTTAGAGGCATAACCGCATTGAAAGCAATGTCGCAAGTGAGGTAATCTTCACACAACCCATGTATTACACAAAGGGAAAGAGATACATAGTTGGCTTATGATCGCCACGTCACACAATACATGAATAAAGCATTACATCATCCAGATACAATCAAGGCCCGACTACGGAACCAAAATAAAAGAAGACTACCCCAAATGCTACACAGATCCCCGATCGTCCCAACTGGGCTCCACTACTGATCAACTAAAAAACGGAAATAACATGACAAACACGAAACTTCAACGAGCTCCCCCTTGAGCTCGGTTGCGTCACCTTCATGGTCTCATCGGCACCTGCAAACTGGTTTTGGAAGTATCTCTGAGTCACGGGGACTCAGCAATCTCACACCCTCACGATCAAGACTATTTAAGCTTATAGGTAGGGTAAAAGGTATGAGGTGGAGCTGCAGCAAGAGACTAGCATATTTGGTGGCTAACATACGCAAATGAGAGCGAGAAGAGAAGGCAAAAGCACGGTTGAGAAACTATGATCAAGAAGTGATCCTAGAACAACCTACGTCAAGCATTACTCCAACACCGTGTTCACTTCCCGGACTCCGCCGAGAAGAGACCATCACGGCGACACACGCGGTTGATGCATTTTAATTAAGTTAGGGTTTAGGTTTTCTACAACCGGACATTAACAAATTCCCATCTGCCCATAACCGCGGGCATGGCTTTCGAAAGTTCAAATCCCTGCAGGGTTGTCCCAACTTAGCCCATCACAAGCTCTCACGGTCAACGAAGGATATTCCTTCTCCCAAGACAATCCGATCAGGCTCGGCATCCCCGTTACAAGACATCCTCGACAATGGTAAAACAAGTCCAGCAAGACCGCCCGATGCGCCGACATCCTAATAGGAGCTGCACATATCTCGTTCTCAGGGCAACACCGGATGAGCGCTCCGTACAACTAAAACCAGCCCTCAAGTTTCCCCGAGGTGGCGCTGCAAAGGACTCTAGTTCGGACCAACACTTAGACAAGCACAGGCCCCGGGGGGGGGGGGGTTAAAATAAAGATGACCCTCGGGATGCGCGACTCCCAAGGGAAAAAGGCTAGGTGGCGAATGGTAAAACCAAGGTTGGGCCTTGCTGGAGGAGTTTTATTCAAAGCGAACTGTCAAGGGGTTCCCATTATAACCTAACCGCGTAAGGAACACAAAATCCAGGAACATAACACCGATATGATGGAAAGTAGGGTGGCAAGAGTGGAACAAAACACCAGGCATAAGGCCGAGCCTTCCACCCTTTACCAAGTATATAGATGCCTTAATTAAAGAAGAGATATTGTGATATACCAACAAAATATCCATGTTCCAACAAGGAATAAACTCCAATCTTCAGCTGCAACTAACAACGCTATAAGAGGGGCTGAGCAAAGCGGTAACATAGCCAAACAACGGTTTGCTAGGACAAGGTGGCTTAGAGGCTTGGTTTAACAATATGGGAGGCATGAGAAGCAAGTGGTAGGTATCATGGCATAGGCATAGCAAAAGAGCGAGCATCTAGCAAACAAAGATAGAAGTGATTTCGAGGGTATGGTCATCTTGCCTAAGATCCCGCAAGGAAGAAGAACGAGTCCATGAAGAAGACAAACGAACATAGATGAACGAATCCTCACAAACGCGGTGTTATCGGAACCAACCCGAAGAAGAAACACCGGAAAGAAGCAAACAACATACATAGTAAACAACCATCACATGACATGGCATGATGCGCAAACAATTATGATGCATGTCCGGATTAATGCGGCATGGCATGGCAAAGTGCACAAGCAATTCTACAAATTATGTGGAGATCAATATGCAACGAGTTGCATATTGACGAAACACCACAACAAGTTATTTAGTACGATCTCGTTTATGTACCCAACAATATTAAATGGTGTTTAACATGGAAAGAGGTGAAGCACAACAAAACTACCTATCTAGGCAAGTTTAAATGAGGCCGGAAACAAAGGACAACAATTCCGGTAAAACCCCATATGCATATTTTAAGGTTTGGTACTGTTCTGCCCTAAACACAACTTTAGAGTTGTTAAACATGCAAAGTGATGCACCATGTTAAACTAGGCAAAATTATACCCCATTTACATACAAAGTTTATTAGAAACCGAGCTACGGTTATTTAGTTATGATTTAAATCATTTTAACAAGTTATTTAAGCAAATTTAAACAAACAACATTTTAAACATTGATGAAAGTTGCATATTATTAAACTAGATGAAAATCTAAGCAAGTTCCATATTAAGTTTGTTTTAATCGGATGCATGGTACAACAGTTATTAAATGCATGATGCTTGGGGGGGGGGTTTCTGCAAAACTGTTAATTCAGGAAAATAGCTAAAATCCTTCGGCAGGAAAAACAAACACTGGGCTGAAAACGTAGGCGGCTGGGTGCTCACCAAGGCCCAAGGCCTGAGTCAGTGGAGGCATTGGGCTACTGCTGGACAGGGACGAAGCCCACTAGGCCAGGTCAACGGGCGCACTCGCTCGTTCCTGAACTGAGTGAGAAGCAAGCCCGGAGGCGTTCATCCTCCTCTGAACGCAGGGGAGGTAGCAGCGCGAAGCAGAGAAGCAACAGAGGAACCTGGCGGGGCGAGGGACCACGGGAATCGGCCAGATCTGAGGCAAGGGTGGTGGTGGAAGGAGACGACCGGGTCCGGCAGAGCTGGGGCCTCGAATCGGGGCCGCGGTCAACGCGTGGCTGCACTGAGCGAGCTGTTGCTGCTCGATACCTAAGGAAAACGCAGCGACAGGTTCAGGGACTTGGCGAGGTGGAGGAGGCAGGGCTTGCCGGCGGCGTGGCCAGATGCGGAGGTCCGCCTGCTGCGGTGGTCGAGGAAGAGACGACGGAGGGGTGTGGTTCCAGGCACGGGAAGGCGACGAGGGAACTTGGGGCTCCACGAGCGGCGATGAAAAAGGACTTGATGTCCGGGACTTGAAGCTTGAAATGGCGGCGCCATGGCAGGGCGTCCTTGGCGGCAGACCTCGTCGGCGGGCTCAAGGGGTCGTGCTCGCGCATCAGGCACGCGAGGAGGTAGCTGCCTCGGACGTGACTTGCGGGGGCACGGACCCAAGCATGGGGAGGCGAAGCAGGGGTCCGACCGCTCGAATCGGAGGCGACGAAGAGAGCTAGGGAGGCCGGCGTCGTTCCTATAACAGAGCAGGGGAAAAAGGGGGGTTAGGAACAGCAGGGAAGAAGAAGAAGAAAGAGAGCACGGAAGGAGGCATAGGTGGACGAGGTCGTGGCCTCGATCCATCCTGGATCGGGCACCGGCTGGCCGCGGGAGAGATCGAGCGTGGGGGGCTGGCTACGGATCCATTTGACAGGGGGAGGAGGCTAGATGGATCGGGAGGAGCTGGTTGATTGGCTCGATGGGGAAAACAAGGACAGAGGAGGCGGCTTCGGTGGATCAGGCAGGGGAGATCCCGAGGGGGATTTGCAGTGGCGGCGCGCAGGAGGATGGGACAAGGTTCCTAATTTTTAGGGCTGGACCTTTTGTATTTATATGGCAGGTGGATTAAGTTGGGGGCTATCGGATCCCTCCGATCGTAATTGGGCGATCGAGAAATAAATAGTTAGGAAGTCCAAATAGGAAAAAGGAGATGTTTTGAAGATGTTTGGGGATGTTCTGAGTCCAACGGTGACAATTCCCCGGTCGGGTTCGGGACAACTTTCGGACGCGCGCGCGAGGAGGGCCGCGGGCATAACCGAGAGAGGTTAGCTTGGGCCCGGCGGTAAGTAGTGGGTCTGTGTAGACGGACTAGAGAGGAAATAGAGGGAAAGCCCGGCGACTGTTTCCGGAGACCGAAAACGTCCGACGAAAAGACCGGCTATACTGCCGCTATAGTTATACGTTGGGCTATCAAACGAACTCCGAATGCGATGAAACTTGGCCGGCGGCCTACCTACAACATAAAAACACCACATGCCAACTTTCAACCCATTCCGAGAACATTTTCCGGCCACTTATAAAATATTATCTCGGACATGCCACAGGTGCGTGCAAGTGTGGTTGGGCTTAGAACGGACAACGGCTGGAACTGGGGGAACCCGGACAGATGCAAGTTTTGAAAACATGATTATGCAATGCACATGATGACATGACAAGATGCAACATGCAAGCAAATGACAAGGCAACAACAGTGAATAACTGGAAGACACCTGGCACATCGGTCTCGGGGTGTCACAACACTCCACCACTATGAGAGGATCTCGTCCCGAGATCTAGAATGGCACCGGAGGGACAACAGAAGAGAAAGAGGAGAGGTAAAGCTAAGTTTCTTCTTTCACAAATGAGTGAAACCATGAGCCTTGAGAGGTTGAACAAATTGAAAAGAATAATACAACGGAGATGAACAAACTTGAAAGCACTCCGTTGGAAAAGAGGAACAAGGAACATTACGGAAACCTTGAGAATGCAAGGCTAAGAATGACAAGCGCAAAGGACAAGAAGGAATTGAAACCACTCTAGTTGAAATGAGATAAAAAAATCAAAGAAGAATAATCTTGGGCAGAACTCCAGTTGAATAGTGATATGAAGCTTGATAAGATGAAAAGAACTTGAAAAGAGGGCAGGACACTCCGGTTAAATGGATAATCATGAAAAGAACATGATCTTTGACAAAACAAGATGATGGGTTAAAAGAACAACATTGCAATGCCTCTGTAACGAAAGAATAGAAGATATATAATTGAGATAGGAGAATGGAGAAGAAAAAGCCAACTTCTGCCGCAAAAGAGCTTGAAAAGACATCTTTAGAAGAAGGGTCGAACGGAGTTGTTGGATTAACAACAATGAAAGGATAAGCTTGATATGGTCTTATGGAATAAATCTCAAATTATGAGGTGACAACCTGCCGCTCATGGGAAAAAGAATTGGATTGATAAGAACAAGGAGACGAGAAACTTATTTCATCGGGAGGATAGATGAAGAACTTGGATCATATATGAGCACCATAAATAGCAACAATCCTTAGGGAAGGCTTATGGTGAAATATAACCCAAGATAACTCCAAAGAAGAGATTGATGGATTTAAAATACCTCATTCTTGATAACTTGTGAATCACGAGGCATGAAGGGAAATTAACAAGAATGACATAACACCACCTCAAAAGATATGCGTGAAAGAATTGCACTCTGGGTTGCAAGATGAAGAAAGCTTGAGCTCCTTAGAAAAGAATCTCGATGAAAACTTTGAGAAGGAATATAAATCCTTGATGAACCATCATGTAGAACCTTCATGAAGAACTCCAGTAACAAAAGGATAACGAGAAAAAAGAGAAGTTGAAAAACACAAGGTGAAGCCTTGCGATGATTTAGATGGAGCTTCACGATGAGATAAAGTGGAAACTTGGAATACCGGGAGAAAAGATAAAGCATCTCAAACAGAGAATGTGATATGATGAACGACTCCGGAAAGCAGGAATTAAACACTTGGATGAACAAAAATAAAAATTATGTTATGCTTATCCTTCACCAATTAAATTGATGACAAACAATGGATTTGGCACACTACTTATTCTCGTAGAAAGGATTAAGAGAGATATCAATAACTTGATAAGGTCTTCAGCGAAACACCGGTAGGATTGAAACAACGAATGAATTGATATGATCACCATGGAAGAGAATATTGAGCAAACCACCGTAAGAATTGAGAACGATCAAAGGAACGATATCGAAGCACCGGGAAGAATTAGCAAATGAACAAAGATGTTTGAGAGAATTTAGATACAAGTGAACAAAGAGATCACGAACTGATTAAAGAATACTTGATTTAAGCACCGGTATGATTGAAGAATGAGAGCTGAACGCTGGAAAGAAAACTTCTGAGATGATAGCCTCCGGAGAATCAAACTGAAAACACTTTTGAATTGCTCCGGATGGGTGAAAAGAATTCTCATAATCCAAATAATTATGAGAGGATGGCAACCAACTAGAATCACGCATCTCTGAGAGAACGGATAAGATATGGAGGGAAAACTCTTCTTCGGTCTTCAAAATCCGAGAATGACGACGAGAAACACCACCAAGAATTGTTGAGGCACTCCGGAATGAAAAATGGAAAGGTTGAGCCAAAGATGAAAATAATTTGGAAGATCTAGGAGAAATACATATGACTGATGATGAATCATTCTTACGTCAAACTTCGAAAAGAATTTAGGATAGCTCCGAGAAAACAGAAGAGTCAGGTAAGATCCTGGGAAAAGACCTGTGGGTTAGGGCCCACTCAAAAGAAGCACCGTAGAACGATTACTAGAAAAGGAGATTGCACCGGTTGATTTAAATGGCTTGAAAGAGATAACATCCTCGAAAGAGTTTGAACTGATTTAATGAGATAACATCTTCTGAGATATCTTCAGCACTCCGGAACAATTGAATAGTGAGAGGTGGATAAATATGACGTGCACCGGCATGAGAAGGTATTTGGAAAGAGGAAAAGGATATGATCCACAAAGCTTGAATTGGATCCACCATTGAAGAAAAGAGAACGAAGAATGATGAACTAGAAGCTCCATTGGAATCTTCATAAGAATCACCGGATATGAACATTGAAAGAAAAGAAAGAAGAGACTTCACATGAATAAAAAAATGGATACTAGAATAAGAAATTTTATTTCTCGAAGAAAAAGGGTGGGAGGGTGGGAAAACAAACACAACTTGAGATGGATGAAACAAACATAGTTGAGAAGAACTGATAATTGATATTGCGAATGTTGAAGTGATCGGATCCACTTGAGGAGAGACACACCGGTTGAACAAGATTGACATGACAATCTCGATTATCATGAAGCATTGGTATTCACATCAGAGTATGAGAACACCATTTGGGGAAGGTATGGAATCAACACTTGACATTGAAGAAACTCGAATACCACAACTCAAAACAAAACAAAGGATTGGCTTGCAGAATAAGCCGGAACAAACATATGATAGAGATTTCGTCCGAAGTTTTCGTGGTGGGGCCTACACGGGCTTGATCGTACAACACCATCTTGTACAAGGCAGTGCACATGACATACGAAGCATCCCCGAGTCGGCATAGCCAAGGACTCTTTAAGACACAACTAGACCACTGTAAAACCAACCGTGGATAGGCGGACCACTAGACGTCGAACCCCAATTTCATATCATACATCTGTCGAAAAGATATCCTAAGAGCTACTTGAATTCCCACTTATAAACTCCCAAAATTTTCCGGTTATGCAATCAGGTGTTGGGGATACAGGGGAAGCATAATATCTCACCCAAAACTAGCAAATCCTACATCCAGCTGTATCCATCCTTCAACACATAACCAAGAAACCTTCGGAAATCGTTTACCTCAACCTTCGAAAAGCATCCGTTATACGAGTTATGGCAATACTCCCAAACTCCCGCCCCAATACTGGGTGGCGTCGAGGTTATCTCACCAACAACTGCATAAAAGAGATTTTCGATGTCGGCGAAACTAAACTCAGGTATTCCAGAACTACAACGATAAAATTGTGACGACAACACCTCGGAGCTCAACTCCCCGGGACACTGCCACAACCCCTAAATGACAGGAGGCACCAAGAACCATGTTCTCGTCACAAAACCATCGGAACGATTCCAAGATACCCGCATGATCCTAAATTTTTTTAGTGAAATTTGAGAAGAGAAGAGTCAAAACTCTACGTCAGGATGCCTTACCAGAGCAACGAAGGGACTGAGGAGTAAAAAGAAGTCCTAACTCTCCGATATATATAATTCCTAAATGACTCAAAACATTTCTAGACTCAATAACGCCAGCGATTCGATCAAGTAAGGGGCTCCTAAGGTCGGGGAAGGCTTTGATTACCAACTTGTAACGCCCTCGATGCGGCTATATCTCCCACGTGTCGAAGCACGACTTAGAGGCATAACCGCATTGAAAGCAATGTCGCAAGTGAGGTAATCTTCACACAACCCATGTATTACATAAAGGGAAAGAGATACATAGTTGGGTTACAATCGCCACGTCACACAATACATGAATAAAGCATTACATCATCTAGATACAATCAAGGTCCGACTACGGAACCACAATAAAAGAAGACTACCCCAAATGCTACACAGATCCCTGATCGTCCAACTGGGCTCCACTACTGATCAACTGAAAAATGGAAACAACATGACGAACACGAAACTTCAACGAGCTCCTCCTTGAGCTTGGTTGCATCACCTGCATGGTCTCATCGGCACCTGCAAACTGGTTTTGGAAGTATCTGTGAGTCACGGGGACTCAGCAATCTCATACCCTCACGATCAAGACTATTTAAGCTTATAGGTAGGGTAAAAGGTATGAGGTGGAGCTGCAGCAAGCGACTAGCATATTTGGTGGCTAACATACGCAAATGAGAGCGAGAAGAGAAGGCAAAAGCACGGTGAGAAACTATGATCAAGAAGTGATCCTAGAACAACCTACGTCAAGCATTACTCCAACACCGTGTTCACTTCCCGGACTCCGCCGAGAAGAGACCATCACGGCGACACACGCGGTTGATGCATTTTAATTAAGTTAGGGTTTAGGTTTTCTACAACCGGACATTAACAAATTCCCATCTGCCCATAACCGCGGGCATGGCTTTCGAAAGTTCAAATCCCTGCAGGGTTGTCCCAACTTAGCCCATCACAAGCTCTCACGGTCAACGAAGGATATTCCTTCTCCCAAGACAATCCGATCAGGCTCGGCATCCCGGTTACAAGACATCCTCGACAATGGTAAAACAAGTCCAGCAAGACCGCCCGATGCGCCGACATCCTAATAGGAGCTGCACATATCTCGTTCTCAGGGCAACACCGGATGAGCGCTCCGTACAACTAAAACCAGCCCTCAAGTTTCCCCGAGGTGGCGCTGCAAAGGACTCTAGTTCGGACCAACACTTAGACAAGCACTGGCCCCGGGGGGGGGGGGGGTAAAAAAAAGATGACCCTCGGGATGCGCGACTCCCAAGGGAAAAAGGCTAGGTGGCGAATGGTAAAACCAAGGTTGGGCCTTGCTGGATGAGTTTTATTCAAAGCAAACTGTCAAGGGATTCCCATTATAACCCAACCGCGTAAGGAACGCAAAATCCGGGAACATAACACCGATATGACGGAAACTAGTGCGGCAAGAGTGGAACAAAACACCAGGCATAAGGCCGAGCCTTCCACCCTTTACCAAGTATATAGATGCATTAATTAAATAAGAGATATTGTGATATCCCAACAAAATATCCATGTTCCAACAAGGAACAAACTCCAATCTTCACCTGCAACTAACAACGCTATAAGAGGGGCTGAGCAAAGCGGTAACATAGCCAAACAACGGTTTGCTAGGACAAGGTGGGTTAGAGGCTTGGTTTAACAATATGGGAGGCATGATAAGCAAGTGGTAGGTATCGCGGCATAGGCATAGCAAAAGAGCGAGCATCTAGCAAACAAAGATAGAAGTGATTTTGAGGGTATGGTCATCTTGCCTGAGATCCTGCAAGGGAGAAGAACGAGTCCATGAAGAAGACAAATGGACATAGACGAACGAATCCTCACAAACGCGGTGTTATCAGAACCAACCCGAAGAAGAAACACCGGAAAGAAGCAAACAACATACATAGTAAACAACCATCACATGACATGGCATGATGCGCAAACAATTATGATGCATGTCCGGATTAATGCGGCATGGCATGGCAAAGTGCACAAGCAATTCTACAAATTAAGTGGAGATCAATATGCAACGAGTTGGATATTGACGAAACACCACAACAAGTTATTTAGTTCGATCTCGTTTATGTACCCAACAATATTAAATGTTGATTAACATGGCAAGAGGTGAAGCACAACAAAACTACCTATCTAGGCAAGTTTAAATGAGGCCGGAAACAAAGGACAACAATTCCGGTAAAACCCCATATGCATATTTTAAGGTTTGGTACTGTTCTGCCCTAAACACAATTTTAGAGTTGTTAAACATGCAAAGTGATGCCACCATGTTAAACTAGGAAAAATTCTACCCCATTTACTTATAAAGTTTATTAGAAACCGAGCTACGGTTATTTAGTTATGATTTAAATCATTTTAACAAGTTATTTAAGCAAATTTGAACAAACAACATTTTAAACATTTTAAAAATAGATGAAAGTTGCATATTATTAAACTAGATGAAAATCTAAGCAAGTTCCATATTAAGTTTGTTTTAATCCGATGCATGGTACAACAGTTATTAAATGCATGATGCTTGGGGGGGTTCTGCAAAACTGTTAATTCAGGAAAATAGCTAAAATACTTCGGTAGGAAAAACAAATACTGGGCTGAAAATGTAGGCGGCTAGGCGCTCACCAAGGCCCAAGGCCTGAGTCGGTGGAGGCGTTGGGCTACTGCTGGACAGGGACGAAGCCCACTAGGCCAGGTCAACGGGCGCACTCGCTCGTTCCTGAACTGAGTGAGAAGCAAGCCCGGAGGCGTTCGTCCTCCTTTGAACGCAGGGGAGGTAGCAGCGCGAAGCAGAGGAGCAACAGAGGAACCTGGCGGGGCGAGGGACCACGGGAACCGGCCAGATCCGAGGCAAGGGCGGTGGTGGAAGGCGACGGTCGGGTCCGGCAGAGCTGGGGCCTCGAATCGGGGCCGCGGTCAACGCATGGCTGCACCGAGCGAGCTGTTGCTGCTCCATACCGAAGGAAAACGCAGCGACAGGTTCAGGGACTTGGCGAGGCGGAGGAGGCAAGGCTTGCCGGCAGCGTGGCCGGATGCGGAGGTCCGTCTACTGCGGTGGCTCGAGGAAGAGACGACGGAGGGGCGCGGTTCCAGGCACAGGATGGCGACGAGGGAACTTGGGGCTCCACGAGCGGCGATGAAAAAGGACTTGACGTCCGGACTTGAAGCTTGAAATGGCGGCACCATGGCAGGGCGTCCTTGGCGGCAGACCTCGTCGGCGGGGTCAAGGGGTCATGCTCGTGCATCAGGCACGCAAGGAGGTAGCTGCCTCGGACGTGACTTGCGTGGGCACAGACCCAAGCATGGGGAGGCGAAGCAAGGGTCCGACCGCTCAAATCGGAGGCGACGAAGAGAGCTGGGGAGGCCGGTGTCGTTCCTATAACAGAGCAAGGGAAAAAGGGGGGTGAGGAACAGCAGGGAAGAAGAAGAAGAAAGAGAGCACGGAAGGAGGCATAGGCGGACGAGGCCGTGGCCTCGATCCATCATGGATCGGGCGCCGGCTGGCTGCGGGAGAGATCAAGTGTGGGGGGCTGGCTGCGGATCCATTCGACAGGGGGAGGAGGCTGGATGGATCGGGAGGAGCTGGTTGATTGGCTCGATGGGGAAAACAAGGACCGAGGAGGTGGCTTCGGTGGATCAGGCAGGGGAGATCCCGAGGGGGATTTACAGTGGCCGCGCGCAGGAGGATGGGACAAGGTTCCTGATTTTTAGGGTTGGACCTTGTGTATTTATATGGCAGGTGGATTAAGTTGGGGGCTATCGGATCCCTCCGATCGTAATTGGGTGATCGAGAAATAAATAGTTAGGAAGTCCAAATAGGAAAAAAGAGATGTTTTGAAGATGTTTGGGGATGTTCTGAGTCCAACGGTGACAACTCCCCGGGTCGGGTTCGGGACAACTTTCAGACGCGCGCGCGAGGAGGGCCGCGGGCATAACCGAGAGAGGTTAGGTTGGGCCCGGCGGTAAGTAGCGGGTCTGTGTAGACGGACTAGATAGGAAAGAGAGGGAAAGCCCGACGACTGTTTCCGGAGACCGAAAACGTCCGACGAAAAGACCGGCTATACTGCCGCTATAGTTATACGTTGGGCTATCAAACGAACTCCGAATGCGATGAAACTTGGCAGGCGGCCTACCTACAATATAACAACACCACATGCCAACTTTCAACCCATTCCGAGAAAATTTTCCGGCCACTTATAAAATATTATCTCGGACATGCCACGGGCACGTGCAAGTGTGGTTGGGCTTAGAACGGACAACGGATGGAACTGGGGGAACCCGGACGGATGCAAGTTTTGAAAACATGATTATGCAATGCACATGATGACATGAAAAGATGCAACACCCAAGCAAATGACAAGGCAACAACAGCGAATAACTGGAAGACACCTGGCACATCGGTCTCGGGGTGTCACATTTGACCTCTTAACGGCCCATGCTCTTCATGACCAGTACCAGCCCGGTTTCTCTTTCAGCCTGCTAAAGGCCCACAACACAGTTGCGCCATATAAGGTCTAACCTGACTTTTGTCCTCTTAGCGGCCCATGCTCTTCATGGTCCAGTACGAGCCTCCTTTCTCTTTCGGCCTGCTAAAGGCCCAAAATACAGTTGGGCCATATATAGCCCGACCTTAGTATCGGCCTATTAACGGCCCGTGAAGTCGAATGGGCCCACTTATTGCCCGCTTCGATGTCGGCCTGTTAATGACCCGGGAGGTAACAGGGTCGAGCATTAAATGGTGACTCGTACTACCTTGTAAGGGCCTTCCCGCTTCGGCGTCAACTTGTTTGTACTCTTGGCGGACTGAACGCGCCTAAGGACAAGGTCTCCTTCCTCAAAACTCTGGGCATGAACCCTGCGGACACTACAAAAAAACACTTCCATAATGATACATGTTTGTCACAGTAGGTCACCTTTTCTGTCATGCATGTACATCCATGACGATTTTATGATAGAATCAAGATAGTCATACCTGTGTTGTCGTGGAAGTGTTCCATGACAATACCAAAATTATCATCAGGGAAGTGTCCACTTCCATGACGATAAATGGCGCGTCATAGAAGTGTTTTCGTCAAGGGTAACCGACACGTGGCATCCACCATAACGGGTCACCATTAACCTATCGGGTTCCGGTTTGGATCCGATAACCCATTAACATCCCCGACCAATGGGGATTTTCCACGTGTACAATTCTCATTCGCTGGAGGATCCACGTGTCGGCTCAGCGTTGGGACAGATGTCATCCACTCATTGGACAGGAGGCGCCTATGATACGTCAACATGTGGCATGGCCCAACAGTGGCTCATTCCGGTGAAAAGGTAGACCCGTTTGACTTACTCAAATGGTAGCGGGCTGGCCCACGGAAAGTCTGTTAATAGCGTGTTTGCATCTAGCCCATTTATAGCCTGCTAACACGCGGCCCATTATGGCCTCTCCGAATTTGGCCCAATAGCGTCATCTGGGCTGTCCAATATGATTCCAGCCCGTTGTAACTTCCGGCCCATGTATGGCCCATGACGTCTTTCGACCCATATGAAGCCCTTTGTAGCTCTTATCCCATTAATGACCCATGGTGAAACTGGCCCGTAATGAATAGTGTATTGCCTTATACCCATTAACGACCCATTATTTTGTCGTCGGTTTCCAGTCCGTGTTCACTTTTGGCCTTCTAGGGTCCATTTATTCTTGGACTCATTTCCAGAATTCGGTTACTTATGGTCCGTTGATGGCCTATTCCGCTTGTGGGCCAAATTCAACCTGTGGTTATAGTCGGCCCGTTTCTGTCCCGTTAACCCGTTGGGCTGTTTTCATCGCGTCATCAAATAAGGCCTATTAATGGTCCGTTATGCTCGGGCTATAAAACATATAATTTCCACTCTAGCCCGTTTACGACCCATTTTACGGTCCATGAATAGTACGACCCAAGTTTGGCGAAACAATTACATGGCCTGTAGAAGGTCCATAGATTGATTATACGGACCATAGAAGGTCCATGGATCCTACGACCTGTAGAAGGCGCATGGATCATACAGCCCATAGGAGGCCCATGGTCACTACAGCAGGTAGCAGGACCATGGTTACAACAGTCCGTGTGTTGCCATGGTTATTGTGCCCTAGTTATAAAAATAGGTTATTGTGGCCACTAGAAAAACGCGGAAAAAGAACTGTAGTGACTACAAGCAAAAAAATAAACAAGACAATAAGGAAATAAATAAGCAAGCAACTAACGCTAGGCTATTATGGCTATTACACATATTACATCCATCGGGCATCAAAGTTCGCCACCAGTGCAAATATAAGGAATGAAGCAACATATTACATACAATGGCCATCTAAATTGGCCACTAGTGCAAATAAATGCGGTAGCAAAACAAGTCCATAACTAAAACAACTTCAGAAGAGCTCAAGAAATGTTATCCTGGGTATCCACCATGCTGGCGATAAGCTTACCAACCTTATTAGCTTTCTCTTGTTTGGCGCTAAAATCCTCCAAGGCTTGCTGTTGCACAAGAAAGTATGCATCTGAATGCTCTAGGGACTTTCCCAGTCCTTCGGCTTCTTGTCGCAGCACATCTGATTGGTGTCTTTCAGCTTGTAGTTAAGACTCAAGAAACCGAGCTGATTCAGACAGTGAGTTTGAATAGCTTGTGCTAGCGGTAGTGGCCAGTAACTCGAACACTACACCAAGATAGGACTTTGAGGTTGTCTCACTGTCTTCAAGATAGTTTTCCTTAGCTCTTTTATCAGCTTTCTTGGAGACCAACAAGGATGTCTCACTATCCTGAACCTTATCTGCATTACTTCCTTTACCATTGCTTAATAAGGCACTCTTCCCCAATATTCTGTCAGCATTCTAAAAGAATAAACAAGCAGACACATAACAAGTTTAGCATGTACTAGTATATGAAACTCATTTTGGTGAACCAATTCATTAGTAAGGTGGACAGGATTAAACTACCAAGTCTTCTATTGCCAAGTAGTACGTAATAAAAGCATCAAACAAACATATATCTATGTCCTATGGTCACTGCATTGTCTTGCCAAATCAGAATAAATACATGGTTCGAATCATATCAGTTCAAGACAAAGCAGCACTGAAAGAATACAAAGTGTAGGAAACTACACGGCACAACAAGATTTCAGATGGGTACCACGGGTCTACATGTACAACAACACTATTGGCTCTGTTGTGATTCTAGTAATGTGCATCATATGAGAAGTCAACAGTATGCACAATTGAAATTGAAATGAATAGAGCTATTTATAAGAGCAAACCTGTTAAAGAAACATGCATAAACATACCTGTTCTGCCATCGGAGTTTCGATTGGATCCTTCTATTTTAAAATAAGTTTGTATGAGTAAACACATCGATGCAAGAGCAAAGCAGTATGCACAATAGCAATGGAATCTTAAATGATAATAGTTGTTCTTCATGTTTAAGAACTTGTTCTACATGAACAGAGTATAGTAAGACGCAGGCATATAGTACTTAAAAATAAAAAATGATCTCATAGACCTTACCACATTCTTGGTTCGGGACCAGTACAGAACAAGGCATTCCTAGTCATCGTCCAGTGAATGTGTCTCAGGAGAACGTACGGGAATTTGATTTGTTTCTTTGCCAGTGAAGTACGTTTTCTTCAGGTGATTCCGATACTGCCACCGAGCATCCTTGAAGATAGTAGAGGTATTAGCACAGGTTACCTCATCTTGAGTTTCCAAATCAGTCCTTCTCTATAGAGAAAAATGTCAAAATTTGTTGTATTATAACCATCATGGAGGTAGAATGTATGGGACAAAGCAAAGTAATTGCCATGAATAACATTACTTACATATAACTCCTGGACAAACACCTGCAACTGGCATCTTCCTTCATCTTCAGTATAATATTTCCATGATGGGAAGATCCACACATAGGGTTTGACAACATCAAATGCAATAGATGATAAACTACGAATGGCTGGTTGTGCTTCCTCCACAGGAATAGGTGTACTAACTAGTGGAGTTGGGGTTCGCCATGGTAGTACATGTGCTTTGGGCACTGGAGCTGCCTTACTAACTGCTCCTGTTTGGGAGCTCTGTGGTGGAGATGGTGTTGTGTCAACAGGAACTGGGTTACTATCTGTTGGGGTTAGGGTTAGATTGGGTGAAGCTGGTTCTCTGTCCATCGCAGTAGGGGTACAATCTGCGAGAGTCTGGGTTATATGTTTTAGGGCCGGTTCTCGTGCATGTACAACCGGGGTGCTATCCGCACCAAGAGGTAGCACTGTTTTATTTAAAGATTGTGTTTTTACTCCGCTAGATACTGCCATCACCCACTCTAATTCAAATGGCCGATAAACAAGAAACATAGTTGAATGTACAGACATTGTATGAGAGACAGATGCAATAGATAGTGTAGAAAAAAGAGGTCATGAAATAGTTGACATGTATATTGTTTAACCAAAAAGGATAGCATGACATAATTTCACATATATGATGTCTATCTAAACTGGATAGCATAGCATGACATAGTTCAAAGATATGATGACTAACTAAACAGGATGGCATGAGATAATTATATATTATGGCTGATGATTATATATTATAGCATGACATATATGATGTCTTTAGTAAACAGGTTCGCATGACATAATTCACATACGTGTTATCTAAGTAATCATGATCGCATGACTTAATTCACATATGTGATTTATATGCTAAGCAGAGGGCATTCGCATATATGATGTCTGAACTAAGAACATGGTGTTGAATATTGTGTATATGATGTCTAAACTATGCAATGCAAGGCACCATATGCATGATATGAGCAGTATAACCGTGACAAGTTAGAGCATACACCTTGGTGGGGGAATAGGATTGGTCATCTGTCTCTGAATCCATCTCTGAGGAGCTATCGGGACCCAGCAAGAGATGTGCTTTGACAAGTAGCACTGTCTGCTCTGAAGACCTTGTTTTTGCTTCAGATTTTTCCATCACCCACTCAAATGGCTGCTTCACGGGAAGAGTAGTTTAATGTACAAACATTGTCGACAAATGGAAATGTAATGAGAAAAGGATGGGCAAGATATCATTCAAATATATAATGCGTGGTTAAACACGATGGGCATATTTCACATATATTATGGGTGACTAAAAGAGATGAGACTGCATAATTCCAATATATGATATAGAAACTAAACATGTAGCATTATAGAACATGTCTAAACTAAGTAGATGACATATATGATGTTGAAAGTAGGCACTACAAGGCAACATATGAATGATATGACCAACATCATCGTGCCAAGTTAGAGCAAACACCTTGGGGGGGGGAATAGGAGTGGTCAGCTACGTCTGAATCTGCCTCAGAACAAATATCTTCCTCTGGATTACAATCTGGAGAGGGGGGGGGAGGGTTTGACATTGAACCCACCATGGAGAGATGTCTGCATGACATTGTATTGCCGGACAAAACTCTTCTCTTTTTCTCTACATGTTCAGCATGACTGTGTACAATATCTGACATGCATACGAAAAAAATATAGTGAGATTATGTAACGTGAGCATGCAGAAATCTAGAGTGATGGTAACAACCAGTGGATGGATCCAAAAATAATGATAGTGGGCTGATGATAACTTTAATTTAATAAAAAGACAGATGATGATTGCTTTACTATTTGTTTCCCACCCAAGATGAACAACATAGGCATACCCTAGGTGAACCAGATAATAGACAGAGATAATATTCATTGCTGCCTTGATATGTGCCACACAAGTAATTTTAAAACTCAAGTTTGAACATTAATTTGGCCCTGACTTGGAGTCTAAGAGGTGAACATGACGATAAAGTAGCAGGTAATATTAAGCAATGCATAACATAAGTTAAAACAAAAGAGTGCGACCTCTCTTATGGACCCGTGTACTCCTCAGGTTCATCTGCTGAGTCAATGATGGTGATCCAGTTGCGGTGGGTGCCGACGGTAGGGAAGGAGATCTGAGGCAGAGAAAGACAGTTAGGAGTCGTGGTGTATGGTTTGGTGGATGCTTGTGTCGATGGAGCAGCTGAGGTGAGATGGACGACGTCGCGACAGGAGCAAGACAAACCACACAAAGTTTTCTTTGGTACCTACCTGTAACTGAAGTAATTCTGTAAGGGCTCCTTTGGCTTGCAGGATTCTAAAAACGCAGGGATAGGAAAAACATCAGAATAGGATAGGAATGCATGTGGGAATATAGCATTTATAAACACATGATTTCTATCAACTTGGGTGTTTGGTTCACATGAATTGGAAGAGCAGAGGAATGTAAAGAAACATGGCCAAATTAAAGTGAAACCATATGAAAGCGTGTATAGTTAGAATGTTATTATGCCACTAATGCACTTGATCTTGTTTTCATGCATAGGATTTTGAAATGTATGTCCAGGTGGATGTTTTGCTCCATTCCTTTCAACAAAATGCATGAATAATTGAATAGCAGAGTGCCATAGGAAAATTTCCAATTGTTATGTTTTTCCTTCACTTTTTCCTTTTAACCAAAATATCCCTAATGGATTGACATGAATGTAGGGGTTGTTTGGTTTGCGACTAAGATTGCCAAACCTAAGGTTTGGCAAGTTTGACCAACTTAGGTGAGTGTTTGGTTCAAGCCACACCTTTGGAAAGCGACACTAGGGCCCCACATGACATACACACAAAAAGTGTGGGAAGATTCCCTTAGGATTGCCAACTTGTGGCTCTCATTTTGAAGAACTAACCTTAGGCAAGTTTGGCAACATTGTATGGCAAAGTGTGGCATTGCTAGGCCTAAAACCAAACGGCCCGGTAGAGTAATAAGTGATGCGACAAGTGTACAACCTCTTTGCCGTAGCCGTGTCGACCTCAACATCATTGGGTTGGTCGCTGAAGAAGTTGAGGCAGAGGTTGCTGTCGGAGGTGTGGAGGAAGATTTGAGGAATCTGTAGACGGTGTCCAGGGCATTGCTCTGTTGTGATGGATGGTTCCATCATTAGAGCAGCTTCGGCGAGCCGTAAGACGTCGAGGCTGAAGCAGTTCAAGACATACATCGTTAATCTCAAGTGTGATTCTAATAGAATCTCCAATAGATGATGTACAATACATTACCAAAAAGTGGTAAATGTAAAAATTACATCACCAAAAAACACCAGACTACAACAGATGAGGTAAAAACTGTTGACTCTGAACTTAACTGTTAAAACTGAAATTTATTGTGGAATCTGAATGTTACTGTCGAAACTGAACGCATTGGTAGCAGAGGCACTTCATGTGTAGTTTAGGCCGCTTGAGCACTAGTACTAGAGAAACAGTGATCTAAATCAGCAGGCGATCGATGGTGAACACAGTAGCAGATAGAAGCCGGAGCAGCATCGCTTGGAGGAGCAGTGTGAACTAGAACCAGAGCAGCAAGTCATGTAGCTGAAGTAGCCCGTGTACCAGCATCAGTAGCGCGAGCAAGAGCAGAGCAGCATCACGAGCGAGGGGGAGAGCAGAGCAGCAGCACGAGCGAGCGAGAGATGGAGCAGCAGCAGCGTGAGCGACTGAGAGCCAGAGCAGCAACAGGAGCGCGAGCGAGAGCCAGAGCAGCATCAGCAGATCTGGCTAGTATGGCCGCTGCCGCCGAAGGGGCGTCGCGCTGGGGGAGAGCCACTGTGGAGATGTCGCCCGCAGCACCGGCTTCGAGGTAGCCACACCATGGCAGTGCGGGATGGAGCACCATCGGCCCCGGGAGGTCGAGTTAAGGAGAAGGTGCGATGCGATGAGCGTACAACCTCTTTGGTGGCGCCGAGTAGGCCTCGGCTTCATCCAAGGAGTCGGTGAGGATGCTGCGGTTTCGGTGGAGCAGGTTAAGGTGCCACTGTGGGGATGGATCAGCCACAGCGATCGTCTAAGCAACTCCTTGGAGGTGGATGACAAGGCGGCTGAACCGGCGGGATGACGAGATCGACGACGGATCCTCATTCGGGGAGGTGGATGAGGGACGTCGGGCTATTGCAGTGGACGACGTCGTTGGGGAAGAGGCTCCGGCTGGGCAGTGGTGAGGTGGCGGACAGAGGAGGGTGGGGTTTTGCGGTTGGAGCAGAGAGGTCATGGCGTCCTGGGATTTCGAATGGCGAAAAGGAGGCGATGGGAGAGGAGGGCCATGATTTAGGGATGCGCTTCTCCAAAATGTAGGGTGCGTTACAAAAGTACCCCCACTGAGTTGAACTAGCAACCCTTTTGGCTCAGGGTTACAAGGGGGATTCCGCCTGTCAGGATTTGGTAGTTGGAGGGAGTTTTCACGCGCGTTGTAATTTCGGGATAGCAAGGCGCGGGTTGTGAAGGCGCGAGTTTTGGGAGCACGATATCTGAATTTTCGGGATATAACAAGGCGCGGGTTGAATTTTAGGACAAGCCTAACATGTAATATTGTATGTACCAAATCAATTCGCACTTCCCTCAACAAAAAAACTAAAAAAATAAAACAATTCACACCACACAAATAGAGTCTTGTCCTGTTTTACTGTCAAATGCTATTCAAAGTTATGAATCCATGTTATGTCCAATTAAATTGTTTCGTTGGCTGTATAATGCATGTAACCTACTCATGCCAACATTTTAGTGCATTCCAAATGTCTCTACTACCGCGGCAATTCAAACTAAATTTGAATTCGTTTCACTATTTGAATAAGAATCTACAATCATGATTGTTGCCAACTTAAACCATCATTCGTGTATTATCTTAACAACACACCACATGATAACTATAGAGATAGATATGAACTATGTGTACTATATGAACTCGAATTCAATTTTTTAATACACTTGATGTTGATTCCAAATAATAGTACATTTGATGTACTAACTAGATCTTCATAATCTGAACCATGTTCCATACGTACACCATGTTTATCACACAAAGTATAGTGCCCCGCCCCCTACATTATGACAAGTATTTAGCCCTGAGCTGCAAAAGCGACACATTATCACAAATTATAATCAATGTTCTATATATTATATGTAGTATAACATGTTCATAACCACACCATGCGCATCACCATTATATATCTTCATTCATGCATGCGTCGGTTTAAAACACTATGACTTCTTCTTCGAATATCTGAATCCACTTTTTTTATAATTAATTATGATCTCTGTTCGTCTTTTACACCCACACAATCCTCTTCTCTTTGTACCTCTCTAGACAAGTGTGCCTACCACAAACACACACTTCCCCTCTTCTCTTCTCACCGTCCATGCCCCCCTATGTTCAATACGGTTCCACACAGGTGCACACTCCCGCCCCTCTTTTCATCGATCTCACACTTGCACACTGCTTCCCCCTCGACATAGTAGGCCTCTCGCACCACCTGCTAGCCGCACCCCTCTCCCCCTGTCCGTCTCTTCAGACCTTATTTGCTTGTAACACATGCATGCATGTATACCTACCGATCTTCGCACATATAGCTAGGTCAACTATAATTCTTTTTCCCCACACACCGATCGACGTACCTTACTAGTTATGTCTCACTTTATCCGACACACGACGATTCATCTTGATATGTAGTTACGTCTGCTTACCACAACCATATCGTCCCCCCTCATCATCCTTACATACCTCCCGGCCCGTCTCTCACACGTACGTGCATAGACAAGTAGACGTCCCCTCTCTTATTGATATTGCACTCGTACCCTCCGTTTGTCTAGTAGGCCTCTCCCACCATTTGTGACAAGCAACTCCACCACCAACCCTCGTAAACTCTACCTTTGTCTCTCTCCCAACCTTATTCCTTTGCTACACATATGCATGGATGCCGATCGAACTCCCTCAATACATAGCTAGGTATCTCTCCTTCTCCACACATATACCCGTCGATCTACCTCTCTATAGTTAGGTCTCTGCCCCCTCCCCCCCCACACCTACCGATAGTCGAACATTGTAGGTAGGTATACATGCCACAGAGACAAACTGCACCTCTGCCCTCTCACATTCCAGTAGGTCAGTCGCCCTGTATCTTTGATGTGGGCAAACACAAATTCGATGGCACTTTTTATCGATCGTGCACCCACACACTTCATCCCTGTTTTCAATTCTATCGATATCTCATGCCCATGATCCCTCCATTCTCTTCTCGTGGATCGCTCCCTCTATATATGATATATCCATGACTTTGTTTCACACACTTTGCATATGTTACATTTTTTTGTTTGAGATATCATCGACACATTGCCTCTGTTTCGCACAAACCCTCTCTCTCACACCCACCCATGTACGTACGTACCTGCACGTAAAGAAGAGGTGCACACACAATGCACATACTCACGTCTCGCTCCCGGCCACACCCCCGCGGTTACACGGTGGAGTTCATTTCTGTATGAAAAGGCAGCCCATGTGATAATTTGACGCGTGTAGAGGTTTTATACTCGAAGGAGGGTCGTGTACCACGCGTAGACAGAACAAAGTTTGACTTGATGCGTTAGTATTAAATAAATTTTATTCCTCAATGGAACGTATAGAATATAAAATGATTGTCGTCGGGAAAACAGAAATCTGCTCCACTATATACAATGGAGCCTACCTGCCAGGGTTTGTCTCTCGTCACACTATCTCACACAAGGCGGCGGTGGCCTCTCTCTCTGACCGTTGGTCACTAATTCGGCCGCATCCCGTCCGTCGGTGGAAAGGGAGGATGTGCGTTGTTTCTCCATTCAACGACGTTGAGGCAACACGTCCCGATCTGCGGTACTCGCTGTTCTCTCTAACCAAGCTCCGACGCGGTAGGGCCTTCGGCACTTGCTTGCTGCCACAGTATGGGCAGATCCCGACAGCCGACGCCCACCTAGTCACATCCCGATGACCCTCAGGTATAGCTTCCTCCGACCTGGCTCCACTGCCCATCTTCCCATGTTGCTGCATGTGGAAAATCCTGCATGTGGATCTTCTTTAGTTCTTTGCTTAAAACATATCTCGGCCGACGTTCTTTCCATCTTGCAATCTCGTCCTCAAACTTTTTTTGATAAACCACGATGCTACTATCTTTCCCTTGTGACATGGAATATTTTTTTGACTAGAAACTGTGAAGAAACAGCCCCACAGTACTTTATTATAACTCAACCAACAAAATACAAAATGTTATGGAACAAAAGTTAGGCTACTCACCTATAAGGTTAGACTACTCACCTATGGTACTATGCACATAATTACAAGATGGTTTACATAATTACAAGGAGCCATCTAGGGCAAATAATTAATCCAATGGAGCAGCAAAGGCTTTAAACCAAGCTTGAATCTGTGAGAAAGCAGGGTAATATCATGGATGAAATTTCTCCTTCATGCTGCAAAGGTATGCCTCTCATTTATGAAGATTCTTCCATTCCTCAATAAGCAGACATTCCAAGTAGCAAGATAAACAACCTCTTTGAAGAAAGGCTGGCCAAAGCTCTTCCTGGCAGCAATTAGGCACTTTGAAGGAGACAGACCAGCAAGCCATTGAATTTGCAAAAAATTCCAGACTCTTGAGCCGAATTGACAGGTAAAGAAAAGATGATCTCTGTCTTCAAGGGCTTGAGCATGACAAAGGGGGCAAGTGTTGTTCTCCTGAGATGATCTCCAGTGCCTCGTAACCAACATATCTCGGGTGTTGAGCCTATCATTAAGCATTAACCATGCAAAAACATTGATCTTCACTGTTGATATACTCTCCCAAATCCACTTGGCCGACATATCAGTAGGAAGATGGGGATGCATCGTTGCATAGTAGCTTTTGGCAGAGAATTTTCCTTTTCCAGGGATCCATGACCAAGAATCATTGATACTATCATCGATATTCATATCAAGCAGGCCATTCTGCACTGTGATCATTTCCTCCATTGCTTCTGGCGATAAAGGCAGATGAAAGATCTTAGACATATCAAGAGTGTTGAGAACGTCTCTTACAGAGACCTTGTCATCAACGGCAAAAGAGAATAGCCTGGGAAACCTCTCCCTGAAAGGAATATATGAGCCCAAAAAATCCAAGCATCAAACCAGAAGAGAACACAGTCCCCCATGTTAACAGTTACCTCACAGTGTAATCTGAAAGCTTCATTAAGTTTAACTATATCCCTCCACAAAAAGGAGCCACACAAAACAGTTCCATGGGGCATAACTCCATCATAATAAGTGTTCCAAATGGAATATGGTTATTTTTGTCGGCGTATGTGTCTTTAACTCCTGTTATTGGGTAGTAATTGTTTCATTTCTACCTCTGTTTGCAAACAGGGCTATCCATTTCACCTCGTTGGTATTGCGACCTTTTGGTGAACTGCACAAATCACTTTTTTCTTAAGAGTGTTTTGTGCAGTTCTGCCAAAATGTCACACGGGCAATGTTTTTATATTTCTGTGGGACTGCAGAAATGGAGATTGGTCTTGCTATCCTCCTCATCCAACTCCGTGCCTAATCTTCGCCAACAAGTAGTTAGTCCTAAAGATAGATCGTAGAGGTGACCGGCTTCTATTTGTGTGTGTTATGTTTCATCATCTAGTTCCACTATTATTGTAATCACATTGACCAAATATCTTTGCAAACAGGGATGATCAACTATATTTTAGTGGAACTGCACAAAATGATCGGATTGTGATGTCCTCCATATGCCTCTTTCTTGGCTATAGAGCTGCGTGAATCTAGCTGCCAACCAATGAACATTGTGCCCAGGAAAATGCATACGAACATCGTCGATCAATTATATATTTTATTTATTTGTACACCTTCTCATAACTTTGCCTTCAGTTGTGATGTGAATATCCGCGCTGATCTGCGAACCATTGAGATGCATTAGCAGCCATGGTAGTTTCATTTGTATTTGATGGAATATTGTAATGAGACAATCTTGAGGCAAGAGGAAACATGAATCCAAACATGAAGGTTAGTTTGAGCTAGTTCTATCTAACCCACCCAAAAAACTATCCCACGCAAGAGGTGCTAATTGGAGCTAGTTCTCATGGGGCCCACTGAAAAATCACCCTTCTCTCTCTATCCCGCTAGCCAAGTGGTGCTAATTGGATCTAGTTCTCATGGGGCCCACTCAAAAATCACTTTTCTCTCTCCATCAAGTGCATTTATTGTCAATCTAACCCTGTCGTCCAAACAACTCTTTGGCTAGAGTTAGTTTAGGGTTAGTCGTAAGTTAGTCTAACCTCTAGCTAAGTTAGAGTATCCAAACAGGAGGAGTATAGGACATGCAAGTTGCTCAAAGCATAACCTCAAATTCATATGTGAACGGATCTTCGAATGATATAATTTTCAACTTATATAAAATCTTATCAATAGTGAAAGGCAACCTCAAGGAATACATTAGGCACTACATATACGTATGGATGAAGGGAGCTGTACTAATCGCAATGCATGCATGCGTGTGGAGTACTACAGTACTAAACAAGAATGTTTTACATGCATTGGTTAATTATATCTTAGTTATGACACTTAACAATTTAATGCACAAAACAAGAATGGTTGACGCAAGCAAAACTGCCAATTCTCCAAGATGATGATGCTCCTAACAGCAGTATTACAACAATAATGTCTCTATCAGATGGAATTTGGTCCAATGCTCACACTGCTAGTGAGGAGGTCAACCAGGTAGGTCCAGTACATCCTATGGGCATGGGACTGTGAAATATTCTTCTAGCCTACCAAGAAGATGAGGAAGAGGATGATGTTCAGTTAGCAGATAACAATTTAGAAGCTTTACAACACCAGGGGGAAATGGAAATTCCTTTGGCTATAGAAGAAGCTAACAATCCTGCCTCTCCTCATGTCCCAGAAACTATGGTGCGAGTTTTTGATAGCTTTGGCAATGCTGGAGCCTCTGAACCTACAATGTCACCAGCAGAGATAGGCGTTGGCAGTGGTAATGCTTTTATACACAACACTTTTATTCCTATGGTGACTGATACAATGGTACCACCCAAAGAGCCAGGAGCAAATTAGGTTTTGGTAGACAGGGCAACAATTAAGGGTAAAGAGGATGTTCCAGTTCCTAAGGTTGGCACTTCATCTAGTATGCATAAGAAAGGTATTGCAGGTATATCTTTCCCAAGCTCTACTAACTTGTTAGATCTTCCAAAAATTGTTGAATCTCATACTTTGGATGTTATTGATGGTGCCCATTTAATTTCTGAAGAAGGTCTAGACCTACAGATTCTGAATTTTCCTCTAGCAACACAGGGTGAAGTTAACACTTTCAAAATTGAGATTCCAGTAAGTTGGTTTAACTTCATAATTCACCTGCTATTGACTCTTGATAAGTTGGCTAGAGAATGCATCTACTAAAATCTGAGTTGTGGAAAATGCTTACTGCTAATTGTGAATCTGAAGAAACTATTTTGTTTCATATCCCTGATGGATGTGCTACTACATAGGCTCCAAGCTTTAAGGAGATAATGCAGGGCCTAGGCAAAGAGAATGAGGGCATTAGCTCTGCTGCCCACTCCTCTAGTGGAGTTGGAAGTCCATTAAGACAAGTGTCTCCTAATAAGGTGATAGCTCTGCCTCTAGGGGAAGCTGTCTCAAAGAAAAGAGGGGACAAAGAGCCTCTGGTGGAAACTGATGCAAGAAGAAGTGATAGAATAAAGAAATATAATAATGGCTATAGAAGAAAGTCTTGTGATGCTAAATCTTGCCTTCCTTGTAATGCAATGCCACCAATTGTTCATTATAAAGTGGTCAATTTTTTTACAAAAGCTTTCTGCAAGGTGTCTGAGGAAGAATTTCAAGAGAAGTTGTCCAAAAGGCCCATGAAGAAGGGAAAGGAGGATGTGGCCAAGGTTTCCAAGGCCACAAGAGCTGCAAATCCTTCCAAGATTGTGTAATAATGAGCTCACAACTTAGTAGCAGTCACATGGTAGTAATAATGCATATGTCTAGTTTGGATGGTGGATCCAATGTGTGTGCTATGGTCATTTATTTCAGAACATGTAACATGTCTGATTATGAGACAATGTGGCATCTTTTGTATGATGGTCTTTTTTCCCTAAGACTGAAGCCTGGAACTGGTGCTTGTATGCTGATATTGGTACTACTCTGGTTACTTTTGGCAATACTATGTCACATCTTATGATATTGATGCTGAGTCTCCATCACTTCAATTGTAACAGCTTGCATGACAACACAGTGATCACTAGACTTAAATGCAATAGTTTTGCAAGAAAATCTCAGCTTGGGTTTTATGCCAGTGATGGTTCCTGGTATATCAAATAAAATTTCATCTGGTTTATCATGAATAGAAACAAGTCTTGGAATATTTTAAACTGGAATGTAAGGGGTTTGAATGCCCCGGAGAAATGGTTGGCTATTAGACAAAAAGTTGAGGAAAGTGCTACCGGTATTTTGTGCATTCAGGAAACAAAGAGAGAAAATTTAGTTGCTTATGCCAACAACTTTTGCCCACATAGATTCAACAAATTTGAATTCTTGCCTTCCATTGGGGCTTCGGGAGGTATTATAACTGCTTGGAATGGAGCTCTTTTTACTGGTGAAATTCTCTTTCAGAATAAATTCTCTTTAACTCCGTAGTTCACTTGCAACTCCACACTTAAGTCCTGTATTCTCACAAACATTTATGGCCTTGCAACCATGAAGAAAATTGGAATTCATAGACTGGTTCAGTAATATTCAAATGCCTGATGAGGTGGATTGGATAGTCATGGGGGATTTTAATTTCATTAGATCACCTGAGGATAGAAACATACCTGATGGGGGTGTTAATCAAATGTTACTATTCAATGAAGCTATTGGCAACTTGGGGCTAATTGAACTCCTCATCAGAGGTAGACAATTTAGTTGGAGCAACATGCAAGACATCCCACTCCTTGAAAAATTGGATTGGTTTTCCACTTCTGCATCTTGGATGACAAGCTACCCTAACACCACTACTCTTCCATTAGCAGAACCCATCTCAGATCCTCTCCCATGTATAATCAAAGTTGGCACAAGCATTCCTAAGTCAAAGGTTTTCAGATTTGAGAACTATTGGTTAAAGCACAACTCCTTCAAAGATATTGTCCAAGTAGCCTGGAATATTCATGTGAGTTTTACTGAACCTGCCAAGAAAATTAATGCTAAGTTCCAAAATTTGAGAAGATCCCTAAAACTATGGACAAAGAGCTTGTCATGTCTTAAAAATCAGATTGAGGACTTGAATGAATGTATTTTAATGTGGGACATGTTGGAGGAATACATGGATCTCACCATTTTTGAGAGCAATTGTAGAACTATTTTGAAAGAATTCTTATTGACAGTTCTCAGCAATCAGAAGATTTACTGGAAGCAGAGAGGTAAAATCAAGGGTGTTAAGTTTGGAGGTGAAAACACAAAATTCTTCCATACAAAAGCCTCAATGAATCACATACATCACAAAATTGCCATGCTTCTGAATGATGACCAAGTGGAAACTACTGATCATGAAGGTAAAGCAGCAATTCTATGGGAGGCTTTTAAGAAAAGATTAGGACAATAAAATGGCCATACCATGCACTTTGACTTAAATGACTTGTATGAGCACACAGTGGATCCTCAACTCTTTAAAGATCTTGAGAAACCTTTTTCACAGGAGGAAATTGATGAGGTGGCTAAGAACTTACCCATAGAAAATTCACCAGGTCCTGATGGATTTAATAATTAGTTTCTTAAAGCCCGTTGGAATATGATCAAATAGGACATTTCTGATCTTATTATGGCCTTTCATGCTGGTAATGTAAACCTTGAGAGTATAAACACTTCATTTATCACTCTGATACCAAAAAAGGAAGTGTTAGTATCTCCTAATGATTTTAGAACAATCTCACTGCTAAATGGAGTGCTCGAAATTATTACAAAGCTGCTGGCTAATAGACTGCAAAAAGTGATTCTCAAGATGGTGCACATTAATCAATATGGATTTCTAAAGATCAGAGTGATTCAAGATTGTCTTGGTTGGGCTTATGAATATATTCATCAGTGTCACAAATCAAAGGAAGAAATGCTAGTAATCAAACTAGATTTTGAAAAGGCATTTGACACTATTGAGCACCAAGCTATTATTGACATTCTCAGAGCAAAGGGATTCAGAGAGAAGTGGATTTTATGGATGCAATTAATTTTCACATCTGCTTCTTCAACTATGTGATGGTGAATGGAGTTCCTGGGAAAAAAAATACTACTATAGAAGAGGAGTCAGACAGGGTGACCCTCTGTCCCCTTTAATTTTTGTTCTGGCTGCTAATCTACTTCAATCAATTTGGAACAAAGCCATGAGAAGGAATCTTATTACTCCACCACTTCAAGTTAACTCTTGCCCAGACTTCCCAATAGTGCAATATGCATATGATACACTGGTTCTTATGCAAGCAAATGCTATACAGCAAATATGCCCCAAAGCTCTACTTAACACCTTTGCATCAGCTACTCGATTAAAGGTAAATTATGGGAAATCAATCATGGTGCCCATAAATATTGCAGAAGACAGAGTAATCATTTTCACGAACACACTACAGTGTGCCACAGGACAATTTCCTTTTACTTATCTAGGCCTTCCTCTGGGGGATTTATAAACCAACTGTGGAGCAGTGTTTGCCTCTAGTCAATAGAATGCTAAGAGACTAGCTGGTATCTCTACTTTTATAACTCAGGTAGGGAAGTTGCTGTTAGTCAAATATGTGCTGGCATCCCTATCGTTTTTCTTCATGTGTTGTTTGGACATCCCTATTACTATCGAAAAGAAGATCATTAAGTATTTGAGACATTGCCTATGCAGGAGCCCTGACATGGAGGATCGCAGACCAGCTCTCATGGCCTATCATATAGTTTGCAGACCCAAAAACCAGGATGGCTTGGGAGTCATGGATATATATATATATACACAAAACAAAACTCTACTCATGAAAAACCTTCACAAATTCTGCAATAGACATGATATTCCTTGGGTGAAGCTCATTTGAGAAACTTATTACAACAATGGACAACTTCCACGAGATCAAAAAGTGGGTTCCTTCTGGTGGAAATCAAACTTGGCCATAATTAATCATTTTAAAGCTATTGCCAGGTGCAATGTGGGTGATGGTGCAGTGCTTTGTTATGGGATGACATGTGGCATCAATTTGTTCTCAAGCACAAATTCGATCATCTTTATTCCTTTGTCAGAAATCCACACACAAATGTTCAACATGTCATCAATACTGAATATCTTCAGGATCTCTGTCACCTGCCACTAACAACACAAGCATATGAGGAGTTCTTAGAAATGGAAGACATCTTCATCTCTTTAAGGAAATCTGAATACTTGGATGCAATGGATACATGGAGTTACATATGGGAAATGAATTTTATTCCTCCATTGAAGCATATAATGTTCTGATTGGTCACAAACAAACTCCACCACATTTCAACTGGATTTCGAAAAGCTCTTGTCAACCCAAACACAAAGTATTCTTCTGGATGCTACTACACGATAGAGTAAACACAAGGAATCTATTAAGAAGGAAAAGCTTTGAATTGGAAGTTTATAACTGTGCAGTGAGGGATTGCTAGCAAGAAGAAACATTACATCATCTATTTTGGGGGTGTTCCTTTGCTATTAGATGTTGGGATCATATTTGTCCTACCAGAACTCGTAATCTATCTATATTAGGAACGTATCAAGACCTCAAGGACAAGCTCAACTACCCTATTTACATGGAGATCATCATCTTGGGATCATGGGCTATATGGATATCCAGAAACAACAAAATCTTTAAGAATATCACACCCTGATTTCAAGGCTGGAAATTCATCTTCATGGAGGAGCTCAAACTACTCAAATATAGGATAAAGAAGAAATATGAATTGCAATTCACTGTTTGGTTGGAGGCCTTGTTGTAATTGTAGCTTTAGTTGTACATTCTTAGTTTTTTAGCTCTTTTTTAGTTTCTTTTTTTTTCTTGCTGTGCTTCTTAGTTTTTTTTAGTTATTTTTAGATTTTCTTTTTCTCCTTGGCCTCATCGCATGCCTATCAGACAATTTCTTTGTTTCTGTCTTTTATAATTAATATAAGTTGTAGTGGGTTTTTACCCTACCGTTTATAGTAAAAAAAGAATGGTTGACACGATTAGCAGAAAGCAAAGCGTCTTTTTAGCGGGGATTTTCATCATTCTATGAAGGTGCAAAACCAAGTGTTACTGTACTAATACACCAAACAACTTCAAAATGAGAAACTGGACCCACTCACGGCACGACACGCCTCTCTCGTTTGGTCCGTCGGTCGAAGTGCTACCTCTTATTGGCATAACAATATAGTACAATATTTTTTTAGAATGCTCTTGGCATGTCACTAACATGTGGGAGCGAGTGATGAGTTAACCGACCTCAATAGATGGCAAAATCGCTAGCCCGCCTCACTTTGAGAGAGACGATAAGTGAGAAGCAGTACGGGCTAGTGGATTACTAGAGCTAGGTGTCGCTCGGAGGCCAAGAAATATGGTGATAGCGTGGGTTGGCCATGTATGGTGTAACTACACTGGGCTGCCGTGTTTCGGACTCTTCCGATCTACCATGGAGAAGATTGGGTAGATTTTATACTGTTCAATAAAAGTATTAAAGAGTCCAGATGCTCCACCGCGAGGTTTCTTGCTCCTTCACGGTCGTCGGAAAGCGTTCGTCTAAGTTTTGCCGACACGTGGGACATCCAGCATCCATGTACATGTGTCATGCAAGAAAATGGAGTTAAGTATAGTAGGAGAGACTCACCAACAGTCTAGAGTCTAGGTGGAGTATGTGCACGAATCACCCGAAAAAGGAATACAAGCATGAAGAGAAGAGGTGAAGGCACCGACGCAGGTACTCTTTGCCTCTTTCCCTAATACTCACGCGTGGGTACACTTGAGCTCATTTCTGTACAAAGAGGCAGCTCACCTGATAATTTGGCGAGTGTAGTAGTTGTTCATGGGAACCGCACAAGGATGAATCAAATTTAGATCATGACGCGGTGGGTGTTTTTTATAAATTAAGTTATTCTATTCGATGGCACGTACGGAACGTTATTTTCTCAATGGAACGTGAATCGTGCATGTACTGAATGACAGAGCATGGGTTGGTAGCCATGGACATGGTCAGCCCTTTTTGGAGACTAATGCACTTTGATGTGTCCCGTCAACTCGCAAACGAGGAGAAGATTTGCTTACTACTAGTACGACCTCTCCTTCGCTCACGCGCGCGTGGTGGCTCGCAGGACGAGGAGAAGCTTTTTCTTTATGATAGCATGCTTACTACAAGTAGTGGACGTGCTATAGTTCATTCGGTGTCAGATTGCTAGAAGTATTTGTACTGTAGTACCATCATCACTGTTCGACTTCCACAAGAGGCCAAGAGCCAAGCGCACGATCACCTACTCATAGTATAACCGGCCGTGTTTGCATGAATTTTTTAACGTAGTAGAATCTGAGTGGATTGCTCCAGTTAGAGAGTTTCAGGTGCTACCAAACTTCACATGCTACCATGATACATGATTTTGGATCGTTGGATCTGAGATCCAATCGCATCAGAGAAGCTATTTTACCTGCGCGTAGTTTTGATACTGTTGAATGATTTTTTTGCAAAATGTTCAAGAGATTCTAGTAGCCGTTCGATCTGAGATCCAACGACTCCCAAGAGTCTGTATCATGGTATCATCTAAACCTTGGTAGAACCACATATTTCCCCTTGCTCCTGTGGTCATCACACATGAGCGAATCGATTCACACCCTTCCGCGCTCCATTTTATCTTGCGTTCCTTCCTCCATGCAGCACGCTGACAAGTGGGCCCCATGCTCATGTATGCCAACGTGGTAGTCAATTATTTTGCCAGTCAGCTATCACACCCTTTCGATGCCACGTCAATGTACCCACTAGAAACAAGTTAGACTTGTTCAGTTTAACTGCCTCCCTAGGTGTTGCAGGAGTGTTGTAATGTGTTAGAGTCAATGGCAAGATGAGCCAGCAAGCTAGCAGTGAAGTTGTCAACATGTTCAAAGTGCACGCAACATTGAGTAGAAAGAAGCATGCCCAGGAAATTAATGCGTTCATAGGGAGGCCTTTGCTCAAAGAGCAAGTGTATATAAGGTACAGTCGGCAGACTATAAGGACGAGGAGCGAGAAGCAATACGTGCTGCTAGATATACTATAACTAGGTGTCCCATGAAGGTAACATTCAAAGTTATTCTCACACTATAGAATGGTATAGGAATGTGGAGAGATTTGGTTTATTTTATATCACTGAATAATATAAAATATTATGAGTGCAGATGCTCCGCCGCGAGGTTCCTTGTTCCTTCTCAATCGTTGGGAATCTATGTTCTTCCACTCTTTTTTTGACATGAGCTTTGTTCATCCTTTTGCCAACATGCGGGACATCTAGCATCAAGCTGCACATGTCACACAAGAAAATAGATATAATTAGATAAGCAGTGCGTAAGTGAGTCATGCAATTTGATGGCACCTATTACGCAATATTTTTTCTCCTTGATGGCATGTGAATATTGGACGTACTCAATGATGGAGCACGGGGTGGTAGCCATGGACATGTTCGGACCTTTTTGGAGAGAGTACTAAATAACTTTGATGTGTCCCGTCAACTCACAGAATGATGAGAATCTTGCTTACTATGCCTTCTCCCTCGCCAATGCGTGCGCGGTGGCTCGCAAGACGAGGAGAAACTTTTGCTTACAAGCGGTGGATGTGCACGAGTTCATTTGGTGTCAGATTGCCAGAAGTACTACTGTAGTACCATCATTATTGTTCGACTTCCAGATGAGGCGAAGAGCCAAGTGCAAGGTCACCTACTAACCTAGTACAATATACTATAGCCAAAGCTGGTCCACCTTTTTAAAGCATGGTTAATTAATATAGGAGGCTCTTGCAGCGGCACACCATTTAGAGCAAGTACTCTCTTCGTAGGAACATAAAATGCAGGAATAGGAAAATTAAAGGATTGGAGTGGCATGTCCACTTGAATCCCATAGCATTAACACAATGTTCCCCTAAAAAACCCAGAGTGTTTGATATAGGGAAAACAAAGGAAGTGAAAAGAAAGTAGGATTGGACGTTAGATTGCCAATTAACACATGATTTCATATGAAAAAAATCCTATATCATTCTGTCCTATGAATCAAATGACCAATGTAGGAAAATTATGAGGGGGTTGTCTCCAATAGTGTTCCTTGGCTCACACCTGGCATCACGGTGGTCAAACTTGGAGTCATTCATCTGGTACACGTGGCATCTCAGATCTGGACACAAGGTGAGGTACACCATCAAGGTCCACGATCAAGGGGGTCAGGGCGGTCATGACCTCTCAGTACGTCTGCCATTTGGAGCGGCGCGCCGGCTGAGGGCGCCGCCCGCTGCACTCCCAGCTGTACCCACCTCCTCGCTGTATTAAAAAACCTACATTTAAACCCGCGTGGAATGCGAGAAACCCACTCCGGCCAGACATGTCCGTTCAGGAGCAGGACGCCAGCCAAGCTCCTCCTTCCACCATTTTCTCCACTCCTTCGGCGGCATCCCATGAGCAGGAAGAGCAATTCTCTGGCATAAAAGCCGTCTGAGTGGCCCGCTGAGCCTAGCAGTTACGAGCGAGGCAGCTCGCTACTCCACCTACCTCGCCTAGCCCGTTCGAGGCAGTAGACGCACTAAGCCAATGCGTGGTTCTGCAGCTGGCCCCTCCAATACAACTCGAGGAAGAGTGCCGACTTGCTCCACGCCAGCTTGTCGGGGAGCACGGCGGCACGGGCATTGTCACTGCCATCGTTGCTGCTACATCGTACAACGCCTCCAGTGTCTGCGACTGCGCCATCTGCCATCGACATGCGCGTAGCCGAGCTATGCAGGCAGAGAAAGAAGCCATCGTGGATGTCGACGAGGTGACATGGCTATGAGGATGTCGACGAGATGACGGCCAACATGTCTTCGCCCGCCGCCATCATCGAGGAGAAGTAGAACACAGGAAGCCGCTGCCGATTGTATCCCATGAAGGCCACCACCGAGGTGACACATGCAAATACAGCTGGTGTCTTGCACGATTCTTCTTCAGCTGGATGCTGGAGGAGGACAAAAAGATCAGGCGGCGACAATTTATATTAGGTATATTAATTCCACCAGGCTGGTTGTAATGGGAGTATCATAAGTAGTATCATGCATGCCAACCATGCAAATTTGATGAGGTGGTGTAGAATTAAATGAAGAAAGAGAGGGTTGAGTATCATATTATGATACCGTATGGAATTAAGTTACTCCCACTATGGTTAGTCTTAGGCCTTGTTCGGTTCAATCTCCTCCCAAGGGGTTTGGAGAGGAATGGTGTGGAATTTGGCTTGTACTTGATTTAATCCCCCACAATCCTTGTTAATCCCCGTTAAAACCCCTTGAACCGCACATGCCCTTAAGGTTAAAAATGACTGGGATTACAGAGGACAGGGTACAAACTTCAATGATTTAAAGGTGAGGGTTTGTTTCCGACTAGCTCTACAACCTAAAGGTTTGTATAAATCGGACTTCACTCTCCCCTCACGCACACGACCGGGTAGACTCACGGTGGAGCGCATTTGCACACAAAAAGGTAGGTAACATGACAATTTGAGACATCTAGTCATCCACTTAACGTGGGGTCTGGGACCAAATGTCAGCCATACCAAGTGCGACCTGAATGCGGTAGCGTAGTTATTGATCGAGTTTCTTTTTACTGGTACGTTAAATAAAAAAATATGGATGTGCACGTATTCAATTTAAAATGATCGCTACGGAGGGAAAAGCAATTAGTACTCCACTAGTCCACTTCGGGACTTGCTTGCTAGGGTTGTTCTCTTCTTCTCACTCTCTCACCCTCTCTAGATTTAAACAAGACCGTGGTGTCCACTCTCTTTGTCTCTTTCTCTCTCTTCTCTCCGGTTGACACAGATCCGGCCGGATACCTTCCACTGGTGGTCGCTGGTGGCGAGGGAGGAAGCCGACGCATGCCGCCTTCTTTGACCTGGCGCCGGCATGGGAGGTCCTCCTCACACTTGGTCCCCGCCGTCGAGTTGGCAGATCCTGCCGCCTGCCTCGCCACATCCCGCCGACCGGAGGTATAACTTTTTTTAGAACTAGCCTTTTTCTAATGGCCCAACTCCCCATGTCACCGCATCCCTGTTTTCATCAAGTTAGTATTTCTCCCCATGTCGCTGCATCCTGCATGTGGATATTCTTCTAGCATTACAAAGCTCTCCATGTAGCTAGCTTCATCGGCTTGTCCAACACTCGAACACCACCTAAATATTTACTATTAGAGGAAAAAAGGTACTGCAGATACTGGCTAACGAACCGATCTCTTGGTTGGAAAGGAAAATAAAGATGCTAGCCTGACCGATCTCTTGGTCGAAAAAGGACAGAAAGTAGGGCGTGTTGGGTAGACAATGCAACCTAGAATGAGCACGTATAGATTTCTTGTGGTCACATAGGAAAGGTCACTGACGAGAACATAAAATGCACAAATCCAGACATGCTTTGCATGTTTGCCGCACTCGGCAACACCTCTGCCTCAGCACTTTATGCCTCGGTGGATGTAATATGTGCTTGTGCCTCCCCTGTCCCTATGCCCTTAATGTTGCTGTTAATCTAACATCACAGGTAAAATGAAACAATGCCACTATTAATGTCATGTCACTGTTAAGTAATGCTGCTGTCGATCTATTGCCATTGATAAAATGAATCAATGCCACCATAGTTTTATGAAATGCTTCTGTCTTACTTTATTTCTCATAAAGAGTGTTTTGGGTCGTTAAACTAACGTCTGACACTGGTAACATAGCTGCATCTTCGTTGCACTGCACAAAATTTAATTGCACAATGGTTGGCACGACGATGTGTTTCTCCTTTCCGTATCACCCTTTGTTAGAACGATCATTCCTGTTAACCATGCACGTATGTACTGATCAAGTGCTACTCCCAATCTGTCATCACATAGTCATAATGCAATTGTTATGCATGTTAATGTAAGCCCCCGTTAATCTAGTGATTGTGTTGATTTGATGTGATGGCACTTCTTAGTTAATGGAACTTTTTCATACTGTCACTGTAATGCCATTGATAACATATGAGATGCTACTGTTAATCATATGACACTGCAAAAAATGACACTACTTAAATAACCATGTTACATATTTGTGCAAACAGGGTAGCCTATCTCCATATGGTGTCTATTTGTGCAAACGAAAGCACAAACATTAATTTTAGTGGAAACTGCTATCAGCTGACCTCACGGTGCTCCATATATTCCTACATTCTTAACTGGGTAGAATGACCAACACAAGATGAAATGAGCTTATTTGTACCTTGACTTGCGGTTTGTAGTGTGGAATGAGCCTATCATGTGTGGAGGAGCAAACAAGCACTGCAGCCGCTCCGTCAACGCAAGATAAAAGAGACCAAGCCATTGATGGCCTTGCCGGTGAGTAGGGGTCGTGCAGACAGCGGTGCATTATTTTAGTGGAACTGCACAAAAAAGATATTGGGGTTAGTCGAACAAATTTTCTATAGCCACACGGAAGGAATTGCGCTCATCGATTGCATAGAATTTCCTCCATGCCATCATAGGAGATCCCAAGGTGGAAATGAACTAACCACATATAAAATTATCCATAATCTTCCTCATGTAGGTCAGTATCCCCTTGATCCAGATGACCGTGTTTTGTCATGCCGAGCTGCTGATATTTGCTACTATTTTGTGACACCATTTAAGTACAGTGCTTTCCTATCTTTTCACATTCAGGACAATGAAGATGATTTTAGTGGAACTGCACAAAATGGTCTGATGTTCAGTGATATCTATTGCCTCCTCTGTTTGCTGCAATGTGTCAGCATAAATTGCAAGCTGAGCCATCAAGCTAGCTGTGGAGTTGCCAACATGCTCAAAGTGCACGCAACATTGAGCAGAAAGAAGCATGCCCAGGAAATTCATGCGTGCGTAGGGAGGCCCTTTGCTCAGAGAAGCATCTATAATTTTTTCTTTATTTCTACACCTTCTCACAGCTTTGTCTTGGTTATAGTCTTGTGAATCATTTACATGCGTAAACATGCTAAACTTAAGTGCATGTGAATGTTAGGTAGTATGCATACCATATCTTGTGAAGCTTAGTTTAGTGTGAATGTTAGCGTGTCAACCTTTGCAATCTATGTATATTGTGGGCATGTTATTTGACCCCTCATTTTGCCGCGCTGCGACCAGTGTGAGTGTCTGCATGCATTACACCATCCTCTAATTTGGTGGATGCCAAGCCGGATAGAAAAGGAGCTATAACTTTTTTTCAAGTTGAAAAATGTTACTGATGAGGAGCCATTATTAACCTGGAGGTGTCTCTTTTCTTTCTTTCGAGTGGGCAATAAGCTAGAGAGTGTCTATAACAGGCTGCCTCTAGTGTTAAGGCCCTCCAGTACAAAGCACGGGCAGCCGACTGGGCTGATACAAAAGCCTATCCATCTGCCCATTTGTTTCAGTTTTTTGCGAGGAAAAGCCCATATTTCTTGAAGAGGGGGCGATCCCAGAAAAACCCTCCTTCCTCCTTGCTTCGACTTATACTGCAGCTCGCTGGACTCTCTCGCCTCCATCGCCCCCAATCCCCCGATCCCCATCTTCCTCACTCGTAAAGAAAACCCCCGCTCACCTTCTTCCTCACTCATACAGAAAACGTCTGCTCCTCTTCTTCCACTCCTACTAAAAACCCCATCCCTCCTTCTTCCCCACTCGCACTGCCACTAGGCTCGTATCTGGATACTCTGCTCAAACCCGTGAGCTCGGTGCGACGCCCGCAAGGAAAATGGAGTCGGCTGGCCCCAACGCCATGAAGATGAGGCTCCCGCCAGCGGCGACGCCGGTTGTAGTTCCCGCATCCGGCAGCGCGGGGAGAAGCGGTGAGTCCCCCCACCCGGATTTGAGGAACCCGTAGAATCTCCGATGGACCTCATCAGAAATCTCGCGGACGACATCCTTGGGGAGATCATCTCACTTCTCCCCACCAAGGATTGTTGCCGCACACAAGTCCTCTCAACTTGGGGGCGCCCTCTATGGCGCACCGCGACCCTCAATCTCGACTGTCGTCAGATATCTATCCTTCCTTAATTTGATGTCCTCAGAGCCATCGTCTCCTCTCACCATGGCCCCACTCAACGCCTCTGCATCCCGACATGCTACCTATTGTCCATACCCTGCATGGTGGACGCTTGGTTGACATCCCCTGAATTCAAAAAACTCCAGCAGTTTGAGTTCTACCATTACCGCGAAAGTTTCATACCATGAACCGAACACCAAGAATTTGTACCCACAGCACCATTGTCCATCTTGTGTTCTTCCTCCTCTCTCCACACCACCACCTTCGCCCGATGCCATCTACCAGACAATCTGGTACTAATGCTTCGACTCACACTTCTAAAAAAACTTTCGCTTGTGGTGGTTTATCTGTCGAAGGCCTCATTACACAGTATCATCCACTCCAGTTGCCTTGCCATGGAGAGCTTGCTAATTGTTTTGGGAAGAGAAATCCCTATCTGTTGCCTCCAAATAAAGTCGCCTCACCTTAAAAGCATTGGAATTTGTTTTGAAGGACAACAGCTCATCATCGAAGATGCCCCTTCACTTCAAAGGTTGCTCCTTCATTATTGTTATTAACCTTCGCAAATAATTGTCGTCTCTACGCCCAAACTGGAGACCTTGGGTGTAATTCATGACCCATTTAATGATCACAACAAGTTGGTGTTTGGCTCCTCACTTATTCAGGTACCGTATATTATCATCTACACATTTGTAATCATAAGCTGCATTTTTCATTTGTGCGCATAAGTTTTATATCATCTTGGAGTACACTTTGGGTACTAATATTATGTGATATGCTCAATGAAGAGTTCGTCCGTGGATAGCCTATCAATGCTGCTGGATTCTGCCAAGATCTTATATATCAGAATGTTTAGTTATGATATGAACATTACTATTGGCTTGCTGCGATGCTTTCGATGTCTGGAGAATTTATATATAAAGGTGATGATTTCATGCACATTTAAAGCCCGCATATATTGTACTAGAATTAACCATTCAGCTATCGCTCTTTCGACATTCTCTTTTTTTAGACCTTAACTGTTTTCAACCTTCATGTCTACTTAGGCACTAACACATGGAGAAAAACATATAACCAATCAGTGGCATAATAAGCACCCGGATTTTCTCGGTTCTCATGACATTCATTTGAGGACAATAACGATGGAAGGATATGCATCCAACCAAGCAAACAGAAGCTATGTCACATTCTTCCTGTTGAATGCGAGGTTACTATTGTCAATGGGGCTTAAGTTTTTCAACAATAAATTTCTCATGAACGGACATGTCGAACAGCAAAAAAAAGAAGTTTCAGGTGGACAAATGGGCTTCTGAATGTGCTCGGCTTCTATTTACAACAACTTGTAGTCAATCTACAATAATTTTTTAGCACAGGATGTTGATTTGATGGATCTGACCGATCCATTTGTTTGTGACTATGAAAAACAATGGTTGGATTAGATGTTGTTGCCATGTTCAATCTAGGTTTTGTCTAAATTTGATGAAAAATTAACCCTTGGGCTTTTTGTACTGTTTGTAAGCTCGAGTTACATGTTGTTGCCCTCGTACTCCCCTCCTCCTACCACTACACTACCGCATCTTCTACGGATCCTGTTCATTCCCGTCCGAGGCCTCACCATCGTTCTCTGCTTGGTTTGCTCGCTGTGCCCGCCACCATCTGGAGATGACTGTACGTGGAGAGGCTGATAGTAGGGACCCACCAAGGTCATTGCATTACGCAAGAAGGTGCCTCGTTATTACAAGCCAAAAAACTACTTCCTCCTAATTGTTTGACAACTAGGTCCCACACCATTGTCAATGTAGTCAATCAACGAGAAAATTACACAAAGAGTGGATAACACCAGGGACCCAGCAGCTCACCCAGTTGTTTTTTAGTTTTTGAGATGGACCTCAACTACGCGCTGTGCGGGGGCTGTGGCCCGTCTAGCCCATGCTTACGCTCTTATTTAAGCACATGATGAGCCTTGTTGATATCTTTTTTTGTTTCTAAAAATGGCTAGCCTAGTTCTTTTTTTGGAGAATACCCAACCGATGCCTACTTGCTTTTCTCAGCCCTGCTGGGCTGCAAATCTTTCAAGACGAGTAGGGATGTATTCGGCTTCCCCAGAAAATGGGCTATGAGTCGTAAGAAATGGGCTGTATATTTTTAAACCAAAGCCAACCGGCAATTACATACAAATATCGTTTTTTTTCTGGATTTCAAGATTTTAAGTTTCATTTTTTTTGCGGAGATTTTTTTGAATTTTATTTTGATACAATTTTTTAAAAATTATTTTTAACGTGACTTGAAATTTCATGTTTAAAAGAGTTCAGACCCCACCAAAATATGCAAAATTTCGTTGAATTTTTTAGTAGTGCCCAGAATATGGTCACTAATGCTAATAAAAAGAATATGGGCTTCAAAATATCCTTAAGAATTAGCAAATGGGCTTTAAATTATTGAAAATAATGGCAAATGGGCTGTATACTATTTTCCATAGATTTGGAAGCTGACTTCTGGGCCTACTAGGTTGACGATGATGCTGTCCTAAATTTTTTTGACACGTATGCAAGGCTTTGTCAACTTAGTCAACGCAAAGCGATGACTATTAGATGTCCGCCCAATGACCGTCGTGCTTCTTCAATTTCTGATCTTCCTCCTTGAGCCGCCCAAACCAGCGCTGGAGGGACTGCTTGCTCCCTCCTCCCATGGCCGGCTGTGGTGCCGCCAGGCCATCCCTCTACCCATCCGCACATCCTGTTATTTCTGGGCGACGTCAGCCTCACCCTGCAGCCGACCAGTCACCCCTCATACTTCCCTCAGTGTGGGCATCCGCTTCTGTGGCTTCGCCGGCTCCGAGTCGTTCCCTTCCTAGGCCTCGCCCTCGTCCACCGCGTTTGTGCTCTCAATGCGGTGTGGTCAACATAGTCAACAAACAACATCCATCGGAAGAGGGATGTAAGTGGAGACGGTGATAGTAGGGACCCACACAAGCAAGTGCCTGCTTATTATGTGAAAACAGTGCGGCTTAGCCGGGTCGTTCCTATGTGGGGCCTCGCCGTCGTCCACCACCCTGGTGGTCTTGGTGGCATGGTCAACATGGTCAATGAACGACATCCACCAGAAGAGGACTATACATGGAGAGGCTGACAGTTGTGTCCATGGCCGCACTCAAGGAAGTGCCTCCTTGTTATGTGAAAAATAATGATTCCTCCACCTGATAGCTGGGGCCCATCGGAAGGGCCTCTGTGTTTCGCGAAAAAGACATTCCTCCTGCTGATACCTTAGACCCACCAGCTATATCTTCGGACGCAAGGAAGTGCCTCCTTATTACGCACAAAAAAATGAATACTCCCCCTGCTAGCTGGGATCCACCATAGTGGGAGGCTGACTTGTGGGCCTACTAAGTTGACGCGAATGGAGGGCTTTGTCAACCTAGTCAGTATGAATGATTCTAGCTCCAGTGACCGTACGATGTCCATCCAACGGCCGTACTGTGTCGGGGAACACAAACTAGGGTGTATGTTTTTCCCTGACTCGTGCACATGCGGTAAGCCAACAGGCACATGAACAAGATCACATCACCAAGATCAGGTTGGAGCACAAGGGATCATTTCTTTGAAGGACTAACGTGTAGATCAAGAGGACCAAGACTAGCTAGGAAAGCAAGATATCGCTAAGGGAAAAACCTCCCTTGCGGGGCAGTTGAGCCTGCCAAAGATGGGGTTACCCCTGGAAGCAAGCTTTCGGATTGTCCTGGCAGGCCAGCCGGGGCTTACGGAGGCAAACCACACCACCGCACCACCTCATCACGACGCACGTCTTCGATCAGTGTGGTGTCAAGCTCCAAAGTGACTAAGTTGCTGCTATTTGCCACATGGTAGCCACTTCGTATAGAAGATACCTCCAAGCGACACCCGTCCTGAGACGTGTCAAGCAAGCAGGCGCGAAGCTGGCAAAACAGCCCGGCAGGGTCTGTCGGGTAAGCTGTGGTGTGACATTGAGCGACGCATTTAATGTGCTCTATCAGCCTGCAGAGTTAGGTATGATAGCACCGTTTGCTATCGAATCAGTGTGTAATGACTGATTTGCCACTGTGCTGCCCCCTTGACCTATAAAAGGAGGCCCATGGCAAACGGAGAAAGGGTTGGCTGATTCAGACCCTCACACATTCGTACGCGCATAGACGTTCTCGCCCCGAGGCAACCCTGCCGGGAAAACATGCTGCGCTCACCACCATCTTTTCCACCATCAATCCACGAAAGCAGGAGTAGGGTTTTATGCCTCCCCCCCGAACCTGGGTAAAAGCTGCCCGTGTGATCTCTGTCGTGTTGTTCCACGCTTCTCCGCTCTTTGTGCAACATGCTATCCCCTCGCCGAACCAGAATGGGGCTCTTGGTCCCATAGGTGGCCGTGGTTTCCCGCGACATCTTTGGCGTGCCAGGTAGGGGGGTCACTTGCGCAAACCCGAAAGTGTGAGCAACAAATCATCTTCATCGCCATTTTCATCATCAACGGCTCCATCGACTATGGCGTGCAAGAAGAAGTCTGGTGCCGCAACTCACCCGTCCCCCTCGAAGGCTCCAACACCCGTGACCGCCAATGCTGCGGGGAATGCGGAGGCGCACGAGGATGTGGGTGCTACGAGGGACATGGCGGCGCAGGCGGCATTGTCACCAACTCCCCGACGGACGAAGTAGGAGCGGGAGGCACCGGAGGAGAGTAGCATCAGCAACATCCCAGCAGTCATGCTCCATGAGGTATGAACGAAGGGGTTATTCCGTCTGTACCCCTTCTCCTCGCCGATGGGCACAACTACAGTGGTGGCACCCGGTCTGGGGTGAATCGCCACCCTCCAGCCGCCCCGCCCCGGGCGGGACCATAGGGCGCGTGCCTCGCCCGGAGTGGGTTGACCCAGCCACTGTGCCCAATGGAGCCACTGGCCCTCAAGTGCCTCCACCGCGTCACCATGCCATCCAAGTGGGTGGTTCGCAATACCGAGGGCGCGACGCGGTCGCCACCGGCACCGTCAGAAGCCGGGCGACGATGTGGTCTACGTCATCATCACCAATGCCAAGCACTGCTATAGAGTCCATGGCAAGTCTGATTGGCTTCACCGAGGCTGGGGGCTCACGGCGAGCTGGCCCGCCATGGCCTCCCCAGACGATGATGGCGGCTTGTGCTACTGGTCGTACGTAAGGGGCCACCCTCACAGTGCAGTCCCCACCACGACAATCAGCGCGGGAGATGCGAAATCAAGAACCTGACAACGTCTCGATGGCCTCTTCCGACCCTCGAGCACATCAAGGCCAACGACGAGCCCTAGAGGTCAGGCAGAGGGAAGGCACGCGCGTTGTCGTCGAGCGACGCCGTGATGACCACCGCCGGAGTAGTGGGTGCGATGGCCCCGACATCGACGAGCCCGTGCTCAAGGATGGCGGGTGCCTACCTTTCGAGGTTGGGTGCCCTGCCTTTACTCGTGAGCTACGGCAAGTCCGATGGCTGTCCGCTTGCACGTTCAAGCCAGAGATACCCGAGAAGTATGATGGGAGGCTGAAACCGACAGAGTTCTTGACCATCTACACCATCGCCGTTCACAATGCCGGGGGAAGAGATGAGAAGTTGTTCGCCAACTACTTCCCTTTGGCAGTCAAGTCTAATGTGAGGTCTTGGCTGATGCACCTACCGGAGAACTCCATTTCGACATGGGCTGACCTGTGCCATGAGTTCATTAGCACCTTCACGGACGGCTATCAAGAACCAGGATGACCCAGCGACTTGTATCTTCTCCAACATAAAGAAGGAGAGACTCTACAAAAGTATTTGCAGAGATTCAGCAGAGTCCACAGAAATATCCCAGATATCCACCCGGCGGTCGTGATAGCTACCTTCCAATCCAATGTGTGAAACCGTAGGATACGTTCCAAGATGAATGTTCGGTTGCCCAAGATTGTGAAGGAGCTTTACATGTTGGTGGACAAATGCGCTCGGGTGGAGGAGGGAAGGAAACTCCCTGGAGAGGAAGATGGTGTCGACATCGACTCAGAGGATGACGACGATACCACCACTTAGAAGAAGAAGAACAAGAAGCACGACAAGAGGCGCAAGGATAAGGTAGTGATGACCGTCGAAGGATCGGGCATGCCTAGTACTGGTAAGGAGGCTATAGCCGAAGCCCCCAGCAAGGAAGCTGCTACGTGCACTGACTGTCGGGAGGCTGCGGCTGCCGAGAAGGCTGGGAAAGGCGATGGGTCATATTGCAAGATTCATCGGACCAAAGGCCACGATCTCCAAGAGTGTCATCAAGTTGAACAGCTCGCCAAGAAGTAGAGGGCTGAATATGAGAAGTGTTACAAGGAAAAAGGTCAGAATGGCACTGGCAGGAAGGGCCGAGGTGGTGAAGCAAATCGCCCTAGCAAGGCTCTTCAGAACCAAGGAAAACCTGCCAAGGGTCGAGATAAGGAAGGTTGCAATGATGAGAGGAAACCAACTACATCCATCATTTTTTACAACATGGTGTTTGTCGTTGTTGGTCTCACCGATAATTCACAACCACAAAGTCACAAAGATGTTGGTTGACGGTGGGGGCGGTTTGAATCATTTCCCCAAAGGTTATCAGCAAGCTTCAGATAGCAAAGGAAGAACTAAAGGTCACGGGCATGTTTCAAGGAGTCAATCCCGGTAGGAGTCATCCTAAGGGAAAGTTCACGTTGCGAGTTACATTTGGGGGAGAATTGAACTACCGGACTGAGAAGGTTGCGTTTGATGTGGTCAACCTCCCCCTGGCGTACAATGGGATCCTTGGACCAGCTCTGGTAGAATTCATTGCGACATCCCACTATGCCTACAACACTTTGAAGATGCCAGGGCCGGTAGGAGTCATTTCCATCCCGTCAGACAAGAAAGACGCGATCATTTGTCTGGATAAGATATACCGAGACACAGTCACGACAGAGGACGCGGCAGTAGCAGTCCCCGCCAAGGAAAACAAAGGGAAGAAGAATGATAGCAGGGACACTGACAAGGAATTTGGGAAGCGTGCCTCTTTGGAGTGCGCTACGCCTATTGATGACTTGCCGGAGAGTTCCAATAGAAAGAGATCCAAGGCTACTGCATCACATGTGAAAAAGGACCCGGCAGGGCTGGCTGGCGTTGATGGTACCTTTACTATCAGCGCCACCCTTGAGGACAAATAGGTAATTGTGCTCGTTGCCATCCTGCGGGCGAATATCAATGTGTTTGCCTGGCAACCATCTGATATCCCCGATGTTCCCAGGGAGGTAATTGTCGGTGTTCTGGGAATGGGGGTACCCATACTTGCCTGCTTGCGGCCCATTGCGTGGCTTCATCAACGGCCTGGTATGGCCCAGCTTCAGCGTCAACAACTCAAGTCCCTCGCGAGGGGCCAATCCTCGCGAGGCGGACGACACCAAGACCTCCACGAGGAGCGGCCACCTCAGGCTAGCTCCCGAGGAGCGGAGATTTCTATGCAAGCCTCACCTCGCAAAGTTTGGATGACATGAGCCATGATGACCAAGGCTAGGCGGGCGCCAGCGGGCGTAGTGTACCAGTTTCCTCTTTGGTGCTAAGGAGGCAAGCGCAGACGCGGAGTCCTGAGCAGTCAGCCAAAGGTTTCCGTTCTGGTGCAACAAGATGAAGACCGCCAGGACACTAGGACGGATCTCATCACCGAGCACAGCACGGCATCACGAGTAGGGGCTTTGGCAGGCATAGACTACTTTTACCAGGATAGCATGTACTAGTTGTCTCCCTTTGAATTTGGCCATTGTGGGACCCCTTCCCGCCTTACATTTGGGAGGAGGACAAAGACCACTATAAATAGGGTCGAGCTACCAGCATAGACGGGGACAGATCATTCAGATCACCCTCTCCCCCACCAACTCACTCGAGCCTAAGAACACTCCTCTTCCCGAGGTTGTTCTCCGCTGTACTAGTTCATCCTCAGCCCCTCGAGGCCAATCCACCACAAAGCATGAGTAGGGTTTTACACCGCAAGGTGCCCGAAACTAGGTGAACTGCCATGTCTTGCTTCCTTCTTGTTCATCGAGCTAGGCCTAGGGATTAGCAAGTAGGCAGACTGGGGAGGTTGAGTTCTTCACACGCACCCCAGAGTTTGAACCTCTCAAGGGTCTGCAGAACCCGAAATCTGATATTTGGCGCGCCAGGTAGGGGTGCGTCGGAGCCTCTCTTCCTACAGTCGACTCGCCACCACTCCACCACTCCCATGACCGACGGTCGTCGATCTCGTGCTGAGCGTCGGGTCGCCCTCGCCACCCGCGTCGTTGAGATAGCATGACGAGGACATCAATACCATTGTTACACCCACAGCCCCTGCCGCTATACATACTGGACCAATTACTAGAGCTCACACACACCAATTGAGTTACCAGGTACTTTCTTTTCGTGGTAATGATTCTAATGTTCATGAGAATATGATGCTGGCTAAATTGGATACATTTGTTTTGCTTAAAAATGAAGGGCCTAGCTTGGACAAGAAAGATGAACCTTGGAGCAAGTTCAAGCATGGAGATGATGGCATGCGCAAGGGGAACAACAACAGAGTTACAAGTGTTGTTTCCAGGACTTTGAAGCCACCATAATGAGTGCATGAAACCTTGGATGAAATATACAAGATAACACTTTATAAATTTCGTCCAAAGGCTATTCTTGGTGCTGCGTCACCTTATTTTTGGGCCAGGCCCATGTAATCTCGAAATACTTAAGTATAGGCTATTTTTAGAGTCCGTATGTGTGGGAAACAAGAGTTAGTGTTGGTTTCGGACCCCTCCTTCAAGGGCCATGAAATTCGCCCCTCTTCCTCCATATATACAGCCCTTAGGGCGTCGTTTAGACTTTGGGTTTTGTTTAGATTAAAGTTCGCCATAGCTGCAACTTCGCGTACTTCGTTTGTGTTCAACGACCAGACAAAGGCATCACAGAACCCCACCTTGATCAATAAAGTTTTCCTCTTATATTCGTATCCAGATTGCAATCTTAGTTTCTTGCTTGTTCTTCATTTGCCTGTAGGAAACAGACCTTCATGGTCAGGTTGATCATGCTCTGGCGTGGTCAATAACCTCTCGGAGTTGGTTTAGCGATTGCTAAGGCGCGACGTCACACGTTCGTAGTCGGATCATCAAAGTTGACTTCCTCCAAAATGATAGCCACCATCTCATCGAAAGATGGGACACATTTGTCCCTATCAAGTGGTATCAGATTTCTAGGTTGCTCGGTGAAATTTTAGAGTATTTCGTAATTTAGATCGAGTCTGTTCTTCATACCTATAGTCCACAAAAAAGCCAAAAAAATTAGGGTTAGTTCATCCTATCCGAACCAATCTGAGGCTTTGCATAATCTTTTCTGTATTTGCTTTGTTGAATTTGCGGTTGCATCGTCGTGTCAAGTTGTTGGTCTTAGTGTCTCGTCCTATAGAGTTTTGAGTTCTGTTCACAGGTTGTCACGTCGCCGCTGCCATATATCACCACCGCATCATCATCATCGTCGCTACTATCGTATACCACCACCGGACCAACTTCATCGCCGCTGCCATATACCACCACCACATATTCACCGCCAATCCGAGTCCGTATACGCCACCACCTATCCGCCGCCATCACGCCAATCCGAGTCCACCTGCAACATATATCCGCCACCAGTCCGAGTTCCACCAGATTCACCGCCGCCACCAGTCCGAATTCCACCATATTCATCTCCACCACTAGTCCTAGTCCGAGTCCAGTATTTGTTGCTTTATTTTCGAGTTCCAGATCACGCGATACTTCAAGTCATGACCAAGTCGGACTCCCCAACTTCCGTGCTACCCACAGTAGAAAAATAGTTCCAAACTAAAAAAAAACTAAGTCTGGAAAATTCTGGCTAGGCAGTTTTTAGACCATTTGTAGACTTTTTCGACAAAAATTTGTTGCGGAGAAAAAAGAGAGGAAAAAAGTGAAAAAAATAAAAAAAAGATAAAAAAAATTCAGAGTGTGCTCCTCCCATGTTTATGTGCAGCGTCTTGATTTTGCTAGTGTTCTAGGCTCAGGTTTCTAGCACGGTCTAGCCTAGGACCAACATAGTACCATCGTTGACCGTTTATTCAACTTTTCATCTCTGAGTTGATTATTGCTGACCCTTTTTGCTACCATATTATAAGCCTTCCCAGCTCAACATACATCCACGTCGTACGTTTGACTCTCCCTGGTAATCGCTCTATCCAGGCTTTGAGAGTTTTGACTCCAACGGTTGCCGATTAGCACCTACTGCTTGGTAAGAACTGGTAAGAATTTGAGATACGCTTGATGGATTTGTGACTGCCCACCACACCACCACCACCACCATTTCCAAGTAGTCTATAGGACCATATTCTTGTGTGTTTCTATTATTGCTAACCATGGCAGGATCACAAGCCGATGAGACTGATACGCCTCCAACGTATCTATAATTTTGGATTGTTCCATGCTATTATATTATATGTTTTGGATGTTAATGGCCTTTATTTTACACTTTTATATTATTTTGGGGACTAACCTACTAACCCAAGGCCCAGTGCAAATTGCTATTTTTTTCCTATTTCAATGTTTCATAGAAAAGGAATATCAAACGGAATCCAAACGGAATAAAACCTTCGGGAGAGACAAACGTGATCCATGGGACTTGGAGTGGACGTCAAGCAACCAACAAGGAGGCCACGAGGCAGGGGGTGCACCTACCCCCTGGGCATGCCCTTCCCCCTCGTGGCTCCACCGACCTACTTCTTCCTCCTATATATGTTCATATATCCCAAAAACATCCAGGAGCACCACGAAACCCTATTTCCACCGCTGCAACCTTCTGTACCCAAGAGATCCCATCTTGGGGCCTTTTCCGGAGCTCCGCCGGAGGGGGCATCGATCATGGAGGGCCTCTACATCAACTCCATGCCCCCTCCGATGATGTGTGAGTAGTTTACTTCAGACCTTTGGGTCCATAGCTATTAGTTAGATGGCTTCTTCTCTCTCTTTGGATCTCGATACAAAGTTCTCCTCGATCTTCTTGGAGATCTATTCGATATAACTCTTTTTGCGGTGTGTTTGTCGAGATCGGATGAATTGTGGGTTTATGATCAAGTCTATCCATGAACAATATTTCACTCTTCTCTGAAATCTTTTATGTATGATTGGTTATCTTTGCAAGTCTCTTCGAATTATCAGTTTGGTTTAGCCTACTAGATTGATCTTTCTTGCAATGGGAGAAGTGCTTAGCTTTGGGTTCAATCTTGCGGTGCTCGATCCAAGTGACAGAAAGGGAAACGACACGTATTGTATTGTTGCCATCGAGGATAAAAAGATGGGGTTTATATCATATTGCTTGAGTTTATCCCTCTACATCATGTCATCTTACCTAATGTGTTACTCCGTTCTTATGAACATAATACTCTAGATGCATGCTGGATAGCGGTCGATGTGTGGAGTAATAGTAGTAGATGCAGGCAGGAGTCAGTCTACTTGTCACAGACGTGATGCCTATATACATGATCATGCCTAGATATTCCCATAATTATTCGCTTTTCTATCAATTGCTCGACAATAATTTTTTCACCCACCGTAATACTTATGCTATCTTGAGAGAAGTGATACGTCTCCGTCGTATCTATAATTTTTGATTGTTCCATGCCAATATTCTACAACTTTCATATACTTTTGGCAACTTTTTATACTATTTTTGGGACTAACATATTGATCTAGTGCCTAGTGCCAGTTCCTGTTTGTTGATTGTTTTTTGTTTTGCAGAATATCCATATCAAACGGAGTCCAAACGGGATAAAACTGACAGAGTTTTTTTGGAATATATATGATTTTTGGGAAGAAAAATCCACGCGAGACGATGCTCGAGGGGCCCACGAGGCAGGGGGCGCTCCCCTGACCCTCATGGCCACCCCGTAATGCGGTTTATGCCCTTCTTTCGCCACAAGAAAGCTAATATCCGGATAGAGATCGTGTCAAAATTTCAGCCCAATCGGAGTTATGGATCTCCGGAAATTTAATAAACGGTGAAAGGGAAGAATCTCTCGCCCCTCCCATGCCATGGAGGCCAAGGACCAAAGGGGAAACCCTTCTCCCATCTAGGGAGGAGGTCAAGGAAGGAGAAGAAAAAGGGGCCCCCTCTCCCCTTCTCTTCCGATGGCGCCGGAACGATGCCGTGGCCATCATAATCCTCATCACCGCGATCTACTCCAACACCTCCGCCATCTTCACCAACCTCTCCATCACCTTCCCCCCTCTATCTACAGCGGTCCACTCTCCCGCAACCCGTTGTACCCTCTACTTGAACATGGTGCTTTATGCTTCATATTATTATCCAATGATGTGTTGCCATCCTATGATGTCTGAGTAGATTTTCGTTGTCCTATAGGTGGTTGATGAATTGCTATGATTGATTTAATTTGCTTGTGGTTATGTTGTTGTCCATTGGTGCCCATCATATGAGCGCGCGCGTGGATCACACCATAGGGTTAGTTGTATGTTGATAGGACTATGTATTGGAGGGCAAGAGTGACAGAAGCTTCAACCTGGCATAGAAATTGATGCATACGGGATTGAAGGGGGACCAACATATCTTAATGCTATGGTTGGTTTTTACCTTAATGAATGTTAGTAGCTGCGGATGCTTGCTAATAGTTCCAATCATAAGAGCACAGAATTCCAAGTCAGTGATGACATGCTAGTAGTGGCCTCTCCCACATAATACTTGCTATCGGTCTAGTAAAGTAGTCAATTGCTTAGGGGCAATTTCACAACTCCTACCACCACTTTTCCACACTCGCTATATTTACTTTATTGCTTCTTTACTTACAACAGCCCCTACTTTTTATTTACTTGCTCTTTATTACCTTGCAAACCTATCCAACAACACCTACAAAGTACTTCTAGTTTCATACTTGTTCTAGGTAAAGCGAACATCAAGCGTGCGTAGAGTTGTATCGGTGGTCGATAGAATTTGAGGGGATATTTGATCTTCCTTTAGCTCCTCGTTGGGTTCAACACTCTTACTTATCGAAAACTGTTGTGATCCCCTATACTTGTGGGTTATCAAGACCTTTTTCTGGCGCTGTTGCCGGGGAGCAATAGCGTGGGGTGAATATTCTCGTGTGTGCTTGTTTGCTTTATCACTAAGTAATTTTTATTTGCTGTTCGTAGTTGTTCTTTATCTTTAGTTATGGATATGGAACACGAAATACGAAAAAAGTAGGTGTACTTTCTGCTCATGGATATGGGGAACCTCCTAAAACCCTCAAAGCTGGTTATGTGAAAGATATTATGTACTACTTTAATAATCCTGAGAAAATCCCATTCAATTATGTAATGGGAGTAACGTTGGATCAACATGAATACTTTAGGGATTACCGCTTGACACAAAAAGGGAAACTATTATGGGATCAAATTTATATATTGTATTGGTATGCTAGGGAACTATGCTTGAGATATGATTATACTTGTTGCTCTAGGATGAAGGCTACACACCTTCCCTTTTCATGTGAATTTAATGATAATGAAACCTTAGCTTCTTATGCTAATGGTATATATGATTACTATGATGTGGAACAAATAGAAGAATTTTTTTTCTTTTAAGGGTGTTATGAAATTGAATCTTTATTTGAAAAGTATGAAGCTTTTGATGATGATGTTTATAGGCCTGAAAATTTAGCTATTCTAAAATATTGCTATGATAATTATGAATATAATTCCTATATTAATGCGCTTATTAAGAAAGTCTCCGTTGTGCAAGAAGAGACTAATATTTTGCAGGAATCTATGGAAGAAGTTGATGAAACTGTGAGCTCATTGGATGAAAAAGATGAGGAGGAGAGCGAAAAACGAAAGGAGGAAGAGCGGGTTGATCACCCGTGCCCACCTTCTAATGAGAGTAACTCTTCAACTCATACATTATTTAATTCCCCTTCATGCTTACCGAAGGATGAATGCCATGATAATTGTTATGATCCCGTTGATTCTTTTGAAATATCCCTATTTGATGATGCTTGCTATGCTTGTGGCCAAGATGCCAATATGAATTATGCTTATGGATATGAACTTGCTATAGTTCCTTATGTTAAACATGAAATTGTTGCTATTGCACCCACACATGATAGTTCTATTATCTTTTTGAATTCTCCAAACTACACTATATCGGACAAGTTTGCCCTTATTAAGGATTATATTGATGGGTTGCCTTTTACCCTTTCACATGATGATTTTGATGAATATAATATGCATGTGCTTTCTGCTCCTACTTGCAATTATTATGAGAGAGGAACTATATCTCCACCTCTCTATGTTTCCAATATGATAAAATTGCAAGAAACTGCTTATGCTATGCATTGGCCTTTACTTTGTGTGCGTGAATTGTTCTTTTATGACATGATGATGCATAGGAAGAGAGTTAGACTTCGTTGTTGCATGATATATGTTACTTTTTGCTCACTACTAAATTACAGTTCATTGTTAATTAAAATTGGCTTTGATATACCTTGGGATCCGGGTGGATTCACTACTTGAGCACTATATAGCTTAATGGCTTTAAAGAAAGCGCTGCCAGGGAGACAACACGGAAGTTTTAGAGAGTCATTTATTTCTGTTGTGTGCTTTTATAAAGTTTGGAAATAAAAATAATGTGCCAAGGTTTGCCTTTAGGATGTTTACGATGCTTGTTGGTTTGTGCGGTGGAGGAAAGAAACTTTGGCTGTAGTGCTCGGTTTTACATTTTTTACTGGAACATCAAATGGTTCTGATTCATTTTGCACTGTCTTTCTATACAAATTTTTTATTTTTCCTAATTTTGGAAGAATTGTTCAAGTAACAGAAGTATGGTAAATGTTCAGATTATTACAGACTGTTCTGTTTTAGACAGATTCTGTTTTTGATGCATAGTTTGCTTGTTTTGATGAAACAATCAATTTATATCAGTGGATTAAGCCATGAAAAAGTTATATTACAGTAGACACAATTCAAAAACAAAATATGAATTGGTTTGCAATAGTACTTAGAGTAGTGATTTGCTTTATTCTACTAACGGATCTTACCGAGTTTTCTGTTAAAGTTTTGTGTGGATGAAGTGTTCAATGATCGAGAAGGTATCAATGTGAGAAGAAGGAAGAGAGGCAAGAGCTCAAGCTCGGGGATGCCCGAGGCACCCCAAGTAAATATTCAAGGAGACTCAAGCGTCTAAGCTTGGGGATGCCCCAGAAGGCATCCCCTCTTTCTTCAACAGGTATCGGCATGTTTTCGGATTCATTTCGTTCATGCGATATGTGCAATCTTGGAGCGTCTTTTGCATTTAGTTTTCATGTTTCTTTTATGCACCATGCTGGTATGAGATAGTCCTTGGTCAATTTATAGAATGCTCTATGCACTTCACTTATATCTTTTGAGTATGGCTTTATAGAATGCTTCATGTGCTTCACTTATATCATTTGAAGTTTGGATTGCATGTTTCTCTTTACATAGAAAACCATTAGTTGTAGAATGCTCTTTTGCTTCACTTATATTTGTTAGAGCGTGGGCATATCTTTTGTAGAAAGAATTAAACTCTCTTGCTTCACTTATATCTATATAGAGAGATGATAGGAACTGGTCATTCACATGGTTAGTCATAAAATCCTACATAAAACTTATAGATCACTGAATATGATATGTTTGATTCCTTGCAATAGTTTTGCGATATAAAGATGGTGATATTAGAGTCATGCTAGTGGGTAGTTGTGGATTAGTAGAAATAGTTGTGTTGGGGTTTGTGATTCTCGTAGCATGCACGTATGGTGAACCATTATGTAACGAAGTTGGAGCATGATTTATTTATTTCTTTTCTTCCTTATGAGTGGAGGTCGGGGACGAGCGATGGTCTTTTCCTACCAATCTATCCCCCTAGGAGCATGCACATAGTACTTTGTTTTGATAGCTAATAGACTTTTGCAATAAGTATGTGAGTTCTTTATGACTAATGTTGAGTCCATGGATTATACGCACTTTCACCCTTCCATCATTGCTAGCCTCTCTAGTATCGCGCAACTTCCGTCGGTACCCTAAACCCACCATATACCTTCCTCAAAACAGCCACCATACCTACCTATCATGGCATTTCCATAGCCATTCCGAGATATATTGCCATGCAACTTCCATCATCATCATATACATGACTGGAACATCATTGTCATATTCCTTTGCATGATCGTAAGATAGCTAGCATGATGTTTTCATGGCTTGTCCGTTTTTTGATGTCATTGGTACGCTAGATCATTGCACATCCCGATACACTGCCAGAGGCATTCATATAGAGTCATATATTTGTTCTAGTATCGAGTTGTAATCTCGAGTTGTAAGTAAATAAAAGTGTGATGATCATCATTATTAGAGCATTGCCCCAGTGAGGAAAGGATGATTGAGACTATGATTCCCCCACAAGTCGGGATGAGATTCCGGACGAAAAAAATAAAAAATTAAAAAAAGAGAAAGGCAAAAAAAAGGATAAGGACCAAAAAATATATAAAAAATATATATAAAAAATGAGAGAAAAAGAGAGAAGGGGAAATGTTACTATCCTTTTACCACACTTGTGCTTCAAAGTAGCACCATGTTCTTCATATAGAGAGTCTCTTGAGTTATCACTTTCATATACTAGTGGGAATTTTCATTATAGAACTTGGCTTGTATATTCCGATGATGGGCTTTCTCAAACACCCGAGGTCTTCATGAGCAAGCAAGTTGGATGCACACCCACTTAGATTCAGTTTGAGCATTCATACACTTATAGCTCTAGTGCATCCATTGCATGGCAATCCCTACTCACTCACATTGATATCTATTGATGGGCATCTCCATAGCCCGTTGATATGCCTAGTTAATGTGAGACTATCTTCTCCTTTTTGTCTTCTCCACAACCACCATTCTATTCCACCTATAGTGCTATGTCCATGGCTCACGCTCATGTATTTCGTGAAAGTTGAAAATATTTGAGAACGTTAAAAGTATGAAACAATTGGTTGGCTTGTCATCGGGGTTGTGCATGATGTGAATATTTTGTGTGGTGAAGATGGAGCATAGCCAGACTATATGATTTTGTAGGGATAGCTTTCTTTGGCCATGTTATTTTGAAAAGACATGATTGCTTTATTATTAGGCTTGAAGTATTATTGTTTTTATGTCAAATGATAGACTATTGTTTTGAATAACTCGTGTCTTAATATTCATGCCATGATTAGATATGTGATCAAGATTATGCTAGGTAGCATTCCACATAAAAAATTACCTTTTTTATCATTTACCTACTCAAGGACGAGCAGGAATTAAGCTTGGGGATGCTGATACGTCTCCGTCGTATCTATAATTTTTGATTATTCCATGACAATATTCTACAACTTTCATATACTTTTGGCAACTTTTTATACTCTTTTTTGGACTAACATATTGATCCAATGCCCAGTCCAGTTCCTGTTTGTTGCATGTTTTTTGTTTCGCAGAATATCCATATCAAACGGAGTCCAAACAGGATAAAAACTGACGGAGATTTTTTTGGAATATATATGATTTTTGGGAAGAAAAATCCACGCGAGACGATGCTCGAGGGGCCCACGAGGCAGGGGGGCGCGCCCCTGACCCCCATGGCTACCCCGTAAGGCGGTTTATGCCCTTCTTTCGCCACAAGAAAGCTAATATCCGGATAGAGATCGTGTCAAAAATTTCAGCCCAATCGGAGTTACGGATCTCTGGGAATATAAGAAACGGTGAAAGGGAAGAATCTGAGAACGCAGAACCAGAGAGAGACAGAGAGACAGATCCAATCTCGGAGGGGCTCTCGCCCTCCCATGCCATGGAGGCCAAGGACCAAAGGGGAAACCCTTCTCCCATCTAGGTAGGAGGTCAAGGAAGAAGAAGACGAAGGCCCCCCCCCCCTCTCCCCTTCTCTTCCGGTGGTGTCGGAACGTTGCCGTGGCCATCATCATCATCACCGCGATCTACTCCAACACCTCCGCCATCTTCACCAACCTCTCCATAACCTTCCCCCCTCTATCTACAGCGGTCCACTCTCCCGCAACCCGCTGTACCCTCTACTTGAACATGGTGCTTTATGCTTCATATTATTATCCAATGATGTGTTGCCATCCTATGATGTCTGAGTAGATTTTCATTGTCCTATCGGTGGTTGATGAATTTCTATGATTGATTTAATTTTCTTGTGGTCATGTTGCCGTCCTTTGGTGCCGATCATATGAGCACGCGCATGGATCACACAATAGGGTTAGTTGTATGTTGATAGGACTATGTATTAGAGGGCAAGAGTGACAGAAGCTTCAACCTAGCATAGAAATTGATGCTTACGGGATTGAAGGGGGACCAATATATCTTAATGCTATGGTTGGGTTTTACCTTAATGAACGTTAGCAGTTGTGGATGCTTGCTAATAGTTCCAATCATAAGTGCATAGAATTCGAAGTCAGGGACGACATGCTAGCAGTGGCCTCTCCCACATAATACTGGCTATCAGTCTAGTAAAGTAGTCAATTGCTTAGGGGCAATTTCACAACTCCTACCACCACTTTTCCACACTCGCTATATTTACTTTATTTCTTCTTTACTTACAACAGCCCCTACTTTTTATTTACCTACAAAGTACTTCTAGTTTCATACTTGTTCTAGGTAAAGCGAACATCAAGCATGCGTAGAGTTGTATCGGTGGTCGATAGAACTTGAGGGAATATTTGTTCTACCTTTAGCTCCTCGTTGGGTTTGACACTCTTACTTATCGAAAATTCTTGCGACCCCCTATACTTGTGGGTTATCAAGAAGCCACTAGTGAAACCTATGGCCCCCGGGTCTATTCTCCATTATATTAATCTCCCGTCAACAAGTTATTTCTGGCACCGTTTATTTTGCAATCTTTACTTTCAATATATATCATAAAAATACCAAAAATATTTATGTTATCATTATTATCTCTGTCATATCTCACTCTCGTAAGTGACCGTGAAGGGATTGACAACCCCTTTATCCCATTGGTTCCGAGGTTCTTATTTGTTTGTGTAGGTACGAGGGACTTGTGTGTAGTCTCCTACTGGATTGATACCTTGGTTCTGAAAAACTGAGGGAAATACTTACGCTACTTTGCTGCATCACCCTTTCCTCTTCAAGGGAAAACCAATGCAGTGCTCAAGAGGTAGCAGAGACTGACTGGGAGAACATGACAAACAAAGAGTTACATGATAGGTTTCAGAAAATGATGAGTGGACAGGTAGAAGATGTTCTAAACAGATTTGGAGAGGCCATGGAGAAGATAGATGGCATTGAGAAGACATTCGAAATAAAGCTCGATAACAAGTTTAATGAATTGCTAGCGCGTCTTCCACCACCACCACCGGCTGCACCTATCGCACCTCTACAACAACAACAACAACAACAACAACAATGTTGCCTTCCAAATCAAGGGTGACGAGCACTGCGTGTTCCTAGTGACCCTGGGCAAAATTTTGGTGCTGTTGTTGATGCTTCTGTAGCTCCTACTACTACTGTAGAGGTGGAGGACCATTACGAGGATGAGGTTGATCAAAATCATAACTACGTGCAACCACTAGCACCACCACCACCAGGTCGTCCCCAAGTATATCATCACAACGGTAGGGCTGCACCACCACCTGAGGTATGAGATCATGACCTTTTTCCTAAACTGAAGTTGAATATTCCACCCTTTGAGGGTAGATATGTTCCTGATATATATCTTACTTGGGAGTTAGAAACTGAACAATGTTTTACATGTTTAGAATATCCTGAGGAGAGACATGTTCCTACTGTTGTTTGTGCTTTCACTAGTTTTTCATGTGTTTGGTGGTCTGAACATTCTAGATTATATCCTATTCCAGCTACTTGGGCTGCTTTGAAAACTGCTATCTGTACTCGTTGGGTTCCACCATATTATCAACGTGAATTACTTCAAAAATTGCAGCGCTTAAGACAAGGAAAAAATTCTGTAGAAGAATATTATCAGGAATTACAAACTGACATGATTAGATGTGGTATTGTTGAGGAGAATGAAGCTATGCTTGCACATTTTATGAGTGGATTAAGTAGAGAGATTCAGACCATTCTAGAGTATAAGGAGTATAATAATATCACTCATTTATTCCATCTTGCTTGTAAAGCTGAACGTGAAGTGCAGGATCGATATGCATTGGCATGAACTAACTTTTCTGCAGGTCGACCTTCCTCATGGACACCGTGTGCATCCTCTACTTCCACACATTCTACTACATCGGCACCTCCATCAGCTGCCACCTCTAGCCGTGATAGAAGAAAGCAGGCACAACCACCCTTATCTACCAAGAGCACGACCGTTGGGCCTGTACAAAGCTCTTCTTCTTCCATGGCATCAACAGGGCACACAAGTGATATTATTAGTCGTCGTTGGAAGGGAAGAGGTCATTATGCGAGAGAATGCAAATCTCAGCATGTGATGATTGCTACTGAGGATGGTGGGTATGAGTCTGCTAGTGACTATGATGAGGAGACTTTGGCTCTTATTACAAGTGAAGACCACGGTGGAGATGATTCTGATCATGAGAAACAACACATGGCTACTGAAGATGCTGACATGTATGAATGTTTAGTTGCTCAACGCGTTTTGAGTGTGCAGGTTACACAAGCTGAGCAAAATCAGAGGCATAATTTGTTCCATACAAAGGGAGTTGTGAAGGAACGTTCTGTTTGCGTCATCATAGATGGAGGGAGCTGCAACAATTTGGCTAGCATGTAGATGGTGGAGAAGCTATTTCTCACCACAAGACCACATCCACATCCTTACTACATCCAATGGTTCAACAATAGTGGCAAGGTTAAGGTAACACGTACTGTTCGTGTGCAGTTTAGTATCTCTACATATGCTGACTATGTTGATTGTGATGTGGTACCTATGCAAGCATGCTCTTATTACTTGGTAGACCATGGCAATTTGATAAAAATTCTATACAACATGGTAGAAACAATCAGTATACTCTTGTTCATAAGCATAAAAATATTACTTTTCTTCCTATGACTCCTGATTCCATTTTGAAAGATGATATTGATACAGCCAACAAAGCAAAACAGGAGAAAAATAAGAGTGAGAATCAGATTGTGGAAAAAGAATTTGAGAAACAAATGACGCCTAAAAATAAACCATCTAGTGTTGTTTCTGAAATTAAATTGAAAAGTGCATGTTTACTTGCCACCAAATCTGATATTGATGATCTAGATTTCAGCAAATCTATTTGCTATGCTTTTGTGTGCAAAGAGGCATTATTTCATTCGAGGACATGCCTTCCTCTTTGCCTCCTACTATTACTAACATTTTGCAGGAGTTCGCTGACGTCTTTCCACAAGACGTGCCACCGAGATTACCACCTATTCGAGGGATTGAGCATCAAATTGACTTAATTACTGGTGCTTCGCTACCCAACCATGCACCATACCGTACCAATCTAGAGGAGACAAAGGAGACTATGCGTCAAGTCCAGGAGCTGCTCGACATAGGTTATATTCGCGAATCGCTTAGTCCTTGTGTTGTTCCTATTATTCTAGTGCTAAAAAAGGATGGTACATCGCGTATGTGTTGATTGTAGAGGCATTAATAATATTACTATTCATTATCGTCATCCTATTCCTAGTCTAGATGATATGCTTGATGAATTGAGTGGCTCTACAATATTCTCCATAGTTGATCTGCGTAGTGGATACCATCAAATTCGTATGGAATTGGGAGATGAATGGGAAACAACATTTAAAACTACGTTTGGTTTATATGAGTGGTTAGTCATGTGACGCCCCAAGACCGGAGCTCTAGAGGCCTTCCATGTTTTCCGAGTTTCTTCGTGTGTTTTGTTTTGCTTGTTGCATTCATCATTGCATATTTTGCATTGCATCATGGGCATTGCATCATGCCATCATGTCATTAATCTTTGCAACTTAGCTAAATAAATCGGATGCATCTTCATTCCATTTAGATCGAGGACAGGGTGACTTCTCTTTATAACATATCCTCCCGATATTAGGGAGCTATATTAAATATTTCTTTAATTTGGAATTCACCATAACACACTTTCAAATTATCCCAATGCCTTTGTTATCTTAATTCTTGGTCTCCAACCTTGCCATAAATTCTATCATCTTTTTCCCGAGCTCCATCAATAACCTCAACATTTTTTGGACCATCCTTTTACCAAGCCCTAGTTCAAACGTTTTGAATTAAATTCAAAGGAATTTGAATTTAATCTTTCAATCATGGCCATTCCTAATTTCTTGGATCACACATTCTTTTGTGAGTCCAAGAAAATAAACCCCGTGCTCAAATTATTATTTTTCCCTAGCATTCTCTTTCTTTTTTCTTCCCGCTAATTCGTTTCTGCTAAAGAATATAAGGGAGGGAGAGAGAGCTTGCGCCGCCGGCCTCTTGGGCCTCCCAACCTCCCGCGCTGGCCCACCCGAGGCCATCCATTCCCGCAGCCCAGCCCCCCTTCTAACCCTAGGCGACTGAACCCTCATCTCGCTCCTCACCCTCTCCCCTCACGCCGCCAGTCCCAGCGCCCCATCTCCCTCGTGTCCCACTTCACGCACCAGAGAGGAGCTCGTGCGACGCCGCCCCTACTCCCGGTCTTCCTCGCCGGCCTCTCCTCCTTCTCACGCGCCCCTTCTGGTTCCTCCCCTCTCGTCCCCGAGCTCGCAAACCCCGCGCGCCCCTGCGGGCAAGTTTGCTTAAGAGCCACCAGGCCGCTGCTCCCCTGCCTCGTCCTCGGCGCCTCGTCCCCGAGCTCGGAGTTGCTGCCGCCTTGCTCCTCCCTCGCCGTCCTCTCACCGGTGAGCAGCACCAGCAGTTCGTCCGCGTCGCCACCTCGCCACCTCATTTCATCTCCGCCACAAGCCAGTGCCGTCGACCACCCCTATGCCTCTTCTACCTTGCCGTGTTACTAGAGCCACGTCACCCGTTCGTCCTCTGCTTCGGGTGACAGGGACATGCGCCGCCCTCATTGACCTCCAGCAGCAGCCAAGTCCCGCAACCGCTCTTCGCGCCTGGGCCGCCTCCCTTCGCTGTTGCCATGACTGGGTCACCCCTACCGACCTTCGCCTTGGGCCGGTGTTCCCCTTGTCGGACATCTCCACGGCACGAACGACTCCTTCTCGACACCTTGCTGCTGCTACAAGACCACCAGGACGCTCATGGAGCCCCTGGTCCGAAGATGGCCACAACCGTGCATCTCCCCTTGTACCACTTTGAAGACCTCAACCACAATACCCTTACGGCTACATCCAGAGATGCGTCAAGTTCAACTTCCTTCATGGGAATGACTACCTCTCGCTGGCGTGTATCGTCTCATTGTATCATTTCGGTTCTTCAAGGCAACCAAGTTCCGCTACGAGATTTGCCCGTACCATCGCCGAAGACCCGTGTAACACAAGCGTAAAGTTCTACTATGTAACACCCACAATGCAGAGCCATCCCCGACTTAGGAGCCCCCTGCTTGATCGAATCACTGACGTTGTTGAGTCTAGAACAAAATGTTTTGAGTCTTAGGATTATATATATTGGAGAGTAGGATTCTTTTTACTCCTCAGTCCCTTCGTTGCTCTGGTGAGGCCTCCTGACGTAGAAGTTTTGACTCTTCTCTCCTCAAATTTCACGAATTTTTTTAGGATCACGCGGGTATCTTGGAATCGTTCCGATAGTCTTGTGACGAGAACATTGTTCTTGGTGCCTCCTAACATTTAGGGGTTGTGGCAGTGTCCCAGGGAGTTGAGCTCCGAGGTGTTGTCGTCACAATTTTATGGTTGCAGTTCTAGAATACCTGAGTTCGCCAACATAAAAAATCCCTTTTATGCAGTTGTTGGTGAGATAACCTCGACGCCACCTAGGACTAGGCGAGAGTTCGGGAGTATTGCCATAACTCGTATAACAGATGCTTTTTGAAGGTTGAGGTACATGATTTCCGAAGGTTTCTTTGTTATGTGTTGACAGATGGATAAAGCGGGATGTAGGAATTGTTAGTTTGGGTGAGATATTATGCTTCCCCTGTATCCCTAACACCTGATTGCATAACCAAAAAGTTTCGGGAGTTTTATAGGTGGGAACTCAAGTAGCTCTTGCATTTCTTCCCGCAGATATTTGGTTTGTGATTGGGTAATCCTTACCACTTATTTGTTCATATCCGTACCTTGTTTCTTTATTCATCTACCTTTATCTAAGTGGCTTCTCACCTTAATGGACGTGTGATGATTTACTTTGGAATTCATTTGTTCATCCTTGTTCAAATGTTTATTGTGAGACTATATGGTGCAATTTCGATCCATTGATTCAGCTTGAATATCTGTCTTTTGAAATTCTAACAGATGTCACCCTCTTCAGGATGGCTCCTTCAATGCGCTAGAATTCGGACCGCAATGATGGGGATCAGTCGAACCCTCCGCCACCACCTCCACCTCCGGAGGCATGGCAAGCTGTCATGGCAGTGACCGACGCCAACACTCAGATGCTTTTGCAACTCTTGCAAGAGCACAACCAAGGGCAAGGAAACCAAGGAAATCAAGGCCAAGGCAACAATCAGCCTCAGTTTGCTACCCTCAACCAGTTCCTCGCAAACCAGCCGAAGTCCTTCAGCAAATGTGCCGAGGCCACAGACGCCGACGACTGGCTCGTGGACATCTGCAAACATTTTGATTGTAGCAATGTCAGGCCTGATGGCTTCTCAAGTTTGCTTCGTTTCAACTCAAGGACCAAGCTGCTAAGTGGTTTCAACAACACAGAGATCCCAGAGGAGGTCGTGTGATTACCTGGGACGATTTTCGCCGAGACTTCAAAGCTCATCACATCCCACCAAGTTTGGCTGAGAGCAAACGTGAGGAGTTACGCAATCTCAAGCAAGGCAGCATGTCCGTGTATCAATATAATATCCAATTTTAGAAACTTGCTCGCTTCGAAAACAATACGTTCCTGACGAAAAGAGCATGATCTATCAATTCAGAGGTGGCCTCAGATAAGATCTGCAGTTAGCTCTCATGCTTCTTGAGCCGACCAAGTTCGATCAATTCTATAACATGGCACTAAAACAAGAAGCTTCTCAGCTCAAGTGTGAGGCATCTAAGAAGAGAGTCAGGGACGCAGTTCAATCTTCTACTTCATCACAAGTGGTAGCTAAGCAACAACAGTTCTGGTTGCCTCCTCCTCCGTTTCGCTAGCCCTACAAACAGAAGAGCAAAGGTGGAAATGGATCTTCCCACCCACCCAACCCAGGCTATCAGAACAAAGCTCAGTCTCAAACTCCAAGGTCAAGTGCTCCTTATCATCGTCCGCTCTCAGAAGTTACTTGCAACAAGTGTCAGCAGAAAGGGCACTATGAAAACAAGTGCTTCAATCAAAGGGGCCTTCCGCCTCCTCCTCCTGTGAGATCTTCCAGCAATGCAGTGGTCAAGCATAATTCCATGTTTGCAAAGGTGAACATGATGAATGCAGCTCAGGCAGATGATTCCTCATAAGTGGTCATGGGTAATCTTCCTGTTAACAACTTTCTTGCAAAAGTTCTTTTTGACACTGGTGCATAGCTTAGTTTCATCTCAAGACCATTTGCATCTAACCATGAGTTGGCTTTCCAAGTTTTGCCTGTACCATTATCAGTTGTCTCTCCGGGTAAATGCATGAACGCAAACTCCATGGTTCGGGATGTTTCTATCAAGATGGGAAACTATAAATTTCTGTCTTCTCCAATTGTTCTTGGTGACTTGGATATTGATCTAATTCTCAGGATGGACTGGCTTTCTAAGCACAAGGCTCAGCTTGATTGTGCTGCCAGGCAGATTCAATTGACACACTCTTCTGAGGATGTGATCATCTATGCCGTGCATGATGATACCATTCGACTGTTTTCTCTCAATGAGAAGGGCGAGTTGAATGCCATCTCTCAGATTCCAGTCATTTGTGAATATCAAGACGTCTTTCTAGAAGAGCTTCCAGGAATGCCTCCTCATCGGCCAGTTGAATTCGTTATTGATCTTGAGCCTGGTACGGAACCTGTTTGCAAACGTCCTTACAAGCTTGGACCAGAGGAGTTGAAGGAGTTGAAGAAACAACTCGATGAACAATAGCATATGGGTCTGATCAGACCGAGTTCATATCCATGGGGTTGTGGTGTCCTTTTTGTCAAGAAGAAGGATGGTACAGAATGACTCTGCGTCGACTATCGTCCATTGAACAAGAATACAATAAAGAACAAGTATCCACTTCCCAACATCAATGAGCTATTCGAGCAACTTAAAGGTGCCAAAGTATTCTCCAAGCTTGACCTCCATATGGGTTATCATCTGATTCACATTCATGAACAAGATATCCCTAAGACAGCATTCAGAACAAGCTATGGTTCTTATGAATATATTGTCATGTATTTCGGCCTTGTCAATGCTCCTCCAACGTTCTCTCGCATGATGAGCTTCATCTTCAACCCGTACACAAATGATTTCGTCCTGGTGTATCTCGATGATATCTTGGTCTTTTCAAGAATAAGGAGGATCATGCCAAGCATTTGAAATTGGTGCTTGACAAACTCAGAGAGCATCAATTCTACACGAAGTTTTCCAATTGTGAGTTCTGGCTGGACGAAGTTCTTTACCTTGGTCATATCATCTCTGCCAAAGGCATCACTGTTAATCCTGAGAAGGTGTCTGCAATTGTGAATTGTGAACCTCCTCAGAATGTCAAGCAGCTCCGCAGTTTTCTTGGGCTTGCAAGCTATTGTCGAAGATTCGTTGAGAATTTCTCTAAGATTGCAAAGCCTCTTTCCAACCTCCTCGAGAAGCATGTCAAGTATTTCTGGACGCCTGAGTGTGAAGTTGCCTTCAACACCCTCAAAGAGAGGTTAGTCAGAGATCCTGACTTGACTCCCCCTGACGAATCCAAGCCATTGAAAGTTTTCTGTGATGCCTCTTTACAAGGTCTCGGTGATGTGTTAATGCAAGAGAAGAAAGTTGTGGCTTATACCTCTCGCCAGTTGAAGCCCAACGAAAGGAACTACTCCACTCATGATATTGAGTTGGCGGTAATTGTCCATGCATTATTAACGTGGAGACATCTCTTGTTGGGAAGGAAAGTGGACATCTTCACAGATCATAAGAGCCTCAAGTACATCATCACTCAACCCAACCTCAACCTCAGGCAGACTCGATGGGTCGAAATGATTCAAGAATACAATCCGAGTATTGAATATACTCTAGGAAAGGCCAATGTCATTGGACATGCTTTGAGCAGGAAGGCTTATTGCAACAGCTTAATTCCCAAGCCCTTCCAACTGGAACATTGTGAAGCTTTCCACAAATTGAATCTCCAAGTTGTTCCTCAAGGCTTTCTTGACAACCTCCAAGTCTCTCCTATCTTCGAAGATCAAATCTGTGAGGCACAACTCCTGGATACCATGGTGAAGAAGGTGAAACATGGGATTGCCAAGAGCCAACCCAAATACAAGTGCTATCGCATTGATGACAAAGACACTCTATTCTTCAAGGAACGGATTGTGGTTCCTGAAGGTGATCTAAGGAAAGTCATTATGAACGAGCCACACAATTCCCTTCTATCTATTCATCCTGGAAGTACGAATATGTACCATGACCTCAAGAAATCGTATTGGTGGACTCGAATGAAGCGAGAAATTGCTCAATTCATGAATGAATGTGATGTCTGCCGAAGGGTGAAAGCTGAACACCAACGGCCAGCTGGTCTCCTCCAACTCTTGCTATGCTAGAATGGAAGTTTGACCATATTGAAATGGACTTCATGACTGGATTTCCTAAGTCCAAGCGTGGAAATTATGCTATCTTCGTTGTCATCGACAAGCTTACAAAAGTGGCTTATTTCCTTCCAATCAAAGAATCTATCATAGCAGCTCAGCTGACAGAGCTATACACCTCCAGTATTGTCTCTTTGCACGGCATTCCGCAATTGATATCTTCAGATCGTGGAAGCATTTTCACCTCCAAGTTCCGGGACTCCTTCCAGAAGGCCATGGGCACCAACATTCGCTTCAGCCCAGCATTCCATCCTCAAACTAGTGGCCAAGTCGAGCGAGTCAATCAAATCCTTGAAGATATGCTCAGGGCTTGTGTCATTTCCTTCGGTATGAAGTGGGAAGATTGTCTTCCATATGCTGAGTTCTCCTACAACAACAACTTCCAAGCGAATTCGGGCAAGGCCCCATTCGAAATTCTCTATGGCAGAAAGTGCCGTACTCCTCTCAATTGGTCAGAGACTGGTGAACGCCAACTTCTTGGCAATGACTTAATCACATAAGTTGAAGAAATGTGTAAAGTCATCTGTGAAAATCTCAAAGCCGCGCAATCGCACCAGAAGAGTTACTATGATAGCAAGCACCGTGACTTGACTTTTGAGATCGGAGAGCATGTCTACCTCCGCATCTCTCCAATGAAAGGTACTCGTCGCTTTGGTATCAAAGGGAAGCTTGCCCCTAGATACGTGGGTACTTTCAAGATCATTGGCAAAATAGGCAACCTCGCCTATCAACTTGAGCTTCCGTCCAACTTCACAAACGTGCACGATGAGTTTCACGTGTCACAGCTTTGCAAGTGCTTCAAGACTCCTGAGCGAACCATCAACTTCGAAGAGATTGATCTCCAAGAAGATCTGTCTTATCATGAGCATCCCGTTGCTATTCTTGAAGAAACCGAGTGCAAGACTCGCAACAAGTCTATCAAATTTCTAAAAGTGAAGTGGTCACACCATTCCGACCGAGAAGCCACCTAGGAGTGCGAGGATTACCTCTGTTCTGAATATCCGGAGTTCTTTCAGTCCTAGATCTCGGGATGAGATCCTCTCGTAGTGGTGGAGGGTTGTAACACCCCGGATGTAGCTTGCCATATTTGTAACTCCGACTCTTGCCATTTTCGGCTTTAAGTTATGAGATTCCCTTCGTGGTTGGGTTTTGTCTTTCGTTTTGCTTTTTGTTCATGTCATGCATTTCATATCATGTATTCATGTGCACCACATTTGCATAAGTGTTCGTCTCATGCGTCCGAACCCTTTCCTCGTTGTCCGTTTCGCAATCCGACACTACCACATGCATCGGCGCACCCCTCTTGTCTCTTTTCATGAGCGGGCTTTAAACATTCTCGGAATGGACCAAGATTTGTCAAGTGGCCCTAGTACACTGTGACGCCCCGAGACCGATGCGCCAGGTGTCTTCCTGTTATTCGCCGTCGTTGCCATGTCATTCGCTTGCGTGTTTCATTTTATCATGTCATCATGTGCATTGCATCATCATGTTTTCAGAACCTGCATCCGTCCCGGTCTGCTTGTTCAATCTGTTGTCTGTTTTGAGCCCAGACACACTTGCACGCGCCCGCGGCATGTCCGAAATAGTATTTTATAAGTGGCCGGAAAATGTTCTCAGAATGTGTTGAGAGTTGGCGTGCAGTGTTGTTTTGTTGTCAGTAGACCGCATGCCAAGTTTCATCGCATATGGAGTTCGTTTGATGCCCCAACGGATAACTATACCGGCAGTATAGCCGGTCAATCGTCGGACGTTTTCGGTCTCCGGGCCTTTCGCTCTTCTCTTTTCTCAGTCTAAGGCCTTCTTCATAGTCCACTACCACCGCCAGGTCCAACCTAACCTCTCTCGTCAGCCTGCGGCCCTCCTCGCGCGCACATCCGAAAAGCTCTCCCGGACCCGACTCGGACTGTCGCTACCGTTGTGTTTCATCCCCAAACATCTACAAAACGTCTCCGTTTCCTTAATTGGGCTCCCTATCTATTTTTTCCCGGCCGTCTGATTACGATCGGAGGGACGGATTTACCCCTAACCAAACCCACTCGCTATATATATTAGCCTAACCTAGACCAAATCCCTAATTCCTAGGGACCCATCCCACCACCGCCACTACTCCCCATCACATCTCCCAGATCCGTCGACACCCACCTCCTCTGTTTTCCGTGCTTGTCCAACCCCGCTCCTCCTCCCGATCCCCATGAATCTTTCTTCCTCGTTGGCCCGTGTAGCAGCCAGCCGCAGCGCCTCCCATCGTTTTCAACCCTGAGCCCAACTGGTGGCCGAGGAGCCAACGTGCCGAGCTCCCTCGCCGGAGCAGTAGCGCCCACCTTCCCCAGCCTCCTCTGCTCTCATGGCGCCCGAGGCCCCCCTGCTCCCCGCATCTTCCTCGTAACTGCCGAGGTGAGCAACAGCTCCACCGTGACATAGCTCACACCTCCCTTTACCTCTCTAGTCCTTCTCTCGGTCGTGATCTCTCTGTCTCTCTCCTTTGCCTCGAATAGGAAGACCCCGCCGCCGTGGATGCCCTGCGACGCCTCGTCGGCGTCTTAACTAGAGCCACCGCTGGCAACTACCAGGAATCCGCCGAGAACGCCCTCGCGCCTGCTCCACCGCGCCATCTCCCGGATCCGCCTCACCTCCCGCCCTTGCCAAGTCCATCGTCGCCGGCCTCTGGTCGCTCTGCTTCGAGCAGAGGAGCTTCGCTCGTCCCGCACGCTCACCTTGACCCTGCCTCGCTCGCGTTGACCCACTTAGCGCCCCTCGACCCCGCGCCTGGGCCGCCGCCTCCATGATCTGTCGGCCCAGCCAGAGGCCTGCCTCCTACGCGCTGTGGGCCGCACCAACAGGCCCAGATGCGCGCCCCTGCAGGCCTCCCTCCCCTCCAGCTAGGCCAAGGCCTGATGTGAACAGTACCAGCGCCTCCTTTTTTTTCTGTTCTGTTGGACCTCTGCTCAGTTTCGGCCCGTGTAATGTTTTTTCCCTGCTGCTATGATTTTGCCACTTAACCAGAGACTGCCTGTTTTACAGAAAACCCCTTGCACTTCATGCATTTAATAACTCACCAACCATGCATCAAATCTAAAAACTTAATATATGAAACTTGCTTAGAATTTTGTGTAGATTAATAATTTCCATCTTTCATCCATGTTTGAAATGTTTAAAATGCTGTTTGTTTAAATTTTCCCATATGCCATGTTAGAATGATTTAATTCATAACTAATTAACCGTAGCTCGGATTTAAATAATCTTTATATGTAAATGGGGTAGAATAATGCCTAGTTTAACATGGTGGTATCACTTTGCATGTGTAACAACCATAAATTTGTGTTTAGGGCAGAACACTACCAAACCTAAAAATATGCACATGAGGAGTTTCCGGAATTGTTGTTTGTTATTTCTGGCCTCATTTAAATTTGACTAGGTAGCTAGCTTCCTTATGCTTCACCTCTTTCCATGCTAACCAACATTTAATATTGTTGAGTACATAAACGAGATTGGACTAAATAACTTGTTGTGGTGTTTCGCCAATATGCAACTCGTTGCATATTGATCTCCACTTAATTTGTAGAATTGCTTGTGCACTTTGCCATGCCGTGCCTCATTAATCCGGACATGCATTATTTTTGGTTGTGCATCATGTCTTGCTTATGTGGTGGTTGTTTACTATGTTGTTTGTTTCTTTCTGGTGTTGCTTCTTCGGGCTGGTTCCGATAACGTCGCGTTTGTGAGGATCTGTTCGACTTCGTCCGTTTTTCTTCTTCATGGACTCGTTCTGCTTCCTTGCGGGATCTCAGGCACTATGACCATACCCTCGAAATCACTTCTATCTTTGCTTGCTAGATGCTCGCTCTTTTGCTATGCCTATGCTACGATACCTACCACTTTCTTATCATGCCTTCCATATTGCCATGTCAAGCCTCTAACCCACCTTGTCCTAGCAAACCGTTGTTTGGCTATGTTACCGCTTTGCTCAGCCCCTCTTATAGCGTTGTTAGTTGCAGGTGAAGATTGGAGTTGTTCCATGTTGGAACATGGTTATTTTGTTGGGATATCACAATATCTCTTATTATATTAATGCATCTATATACTTGGTAAAGGGTGGAAGGCTCGGCCTTATGCCTGGTGATTTGTTCCACTCTTGCCGCCCTAGTTTCCGTCATATCGGTGTTATGTTCCCGGATTTTGCGTTCCTTACACGCTTGGGTTATAATGGGAACCCCTTGACAGTTCGCCCTGAATAAAACTCCTCCATCAAGGCCCAACATTGGTTTTACCATTTGCCACCTAGCCTTTTCTTTCCCTTGGGTAGGCCTGCCCAAGGGTCATCTTTATTTAAAGCCCCGGGCCAGTGCTCCTCTAAGTGTTGGTCCAACTTGTCAGCCGCCGGTGGCCACCAGGGGCAACTCTGGGCTGGCCTACCGGAAGTTTGGACAATCCGGTGTGCCCTAAGAATAAGATATGTGCATCTCCTATCGGGATTTGTCCGCACATTCGGGTGGCTTTGCTGGTCTTGTTTTACCATTGTCGAAATGTCTTGTAACCAGGATTCCGAGCCTAATCGGGTCTTCCTGGGAGAAGGAATATCCTTCGTTGACCGTGAGAGCTTGTGATGGGCTAAGTTGGGACACCCCTGCAGGGATTTGAACTTTTGAATGCCGTGCCCGCGGTTATGGGCAGATGGGAATTTGTTAATGTCCGGTTATAGAAAACCTGAAAGCTTAACTTATTTAAAATGCATCAACTGCGTGTGTTACCGTGATGGTCTCTTTCCGGCGCTGTCCGGGAAGTGAACACGATGTTGGAGTTATGCTTGACGTAGGTTGTTCTAGGATCACTTCTTGATCATAGATTTCTCGAACGTGCTTTGCCCTCTCTTCTCACTCTCATTTGCATATGTTAGCCACCAAATATGCTAGTCTCTTGCTGCAGGTCCACCTCATACCTTTTACCCTTCCTATAAGCTTAAATAGTCTTGATCACGAGGGTGTGAGATTGCTGAGTCCCCGTGACTCACAGATACTTCCAAACCAGTTTGCAGGTGCTCGATGATACCGTACAGGTGACGCAACCGAGCTCTAGGAGGAGCTCGATGAAGACCTTGTTCGTAGTGTTGTTTCGTTCCAGTTGATCAGTAGTGGAGCCCAGTTGGGGCGATTGGGGATCTGTGTAGATTTTGGGGTAGTCATCTTTTATTTTGGTTCCGTAGTCGGACCTTGATTGTATCTGGATTATGTAATGCTTTATTCATGTATTGTGTGAAGTGGCGATTGTAAGCCAACTATGTATCTTTTCCCTTATGTATTACATGGGTTGTTGTGAAGATTACCTCACTTGCTACATTGCTTTCAATGCGGTTATGCCTCTAAGTCGTGCTCCAACACGTGGGAGATATAGCCGCATCGAGGGCGTTACAAGTTGGTAATCAGAGCCTTCCCCGACTTTAGGAGCCCCCTGCTTGATCGAATCGCTAGCGTTGTTGTGTCTAGAAAAATGTTTTGAGTCTTTTAGGATTATATATATCGGGGAGTAGGATTCTTTTTAGTCCTCAGTCCCTTCGTCGCTCTGGTGAGGCATCCTGACGTAGAGTTTTGACTCTTCTCTTCTCAAATTTCACTAAAAAAAATTTAGGATCACGCGGGTATCTTGGAATCATTCCGATGGTTTTGTGACGAGAAAATTGTTCTTGGTGCCTCCTGACCTTTAGGGGTTGTGGCAGTGTCACGGGGAGTTGAGCTCCAAGGTGTTGTCGTCACAATTTTATCATTGCAATTCTGGAATACCTGAGTTTTGCCGACATCAAAAATCTCTTTTATGCAGTTGTTGGTGAGATAACCTCGACGCCACCCAGTACTGGGGCGGGAGTTCGACAGTATTGCCATTACTCATATAACGGATGCTTTTCGAAGGTTGAGGTAAATGATTTCTGAAGGTTTCTTGGTTATGTGTTGAAGGATGGATACAACTGGATGTAGGATTTGCTAGTTTTGGGTGAGATATTATGCTTCCGCTGTATCCCCAACACCCGATTGCATAACTAGAAAGTTTCGGGAGTTTATAAGTGGGAATTTAAGTAGCTCTTAGGATATCTTTCCGACAGATGTATGATATGAAATCGGGGTTCGACGTCTAGTGCTCCGCCTATCCACTGTTGGTTTTATAGTGGTCTCGTTGTGTCTTAAAGAGTTCTTGGCTATGCAGACTCGGGGACGCTTCATATGTCATGTGCACTGCCTTGTACATGATGGTGCTGTACGATCGAGCCCGTGTAGGCCCCACCATGAAAACTTCGGACGAAATCTCTATCATATGTTTGTTCTGGCTTATTTTGCATGCCAATCCTTTGTTTTTGTTTTGAGTTGTGGTATTCGAGTTGCTTCGAAGTCAAGTGTTGATTCCACACCTTTCCTAAGCGGTGTTCTCATGTTCCTATGTGAATACTAATCCTTCATGATAATCGAGACTATCTTGTCAATCCTTTTCAACCGGCGTGTTTCTCTTCAAGTGGATCCGCTCATTTCAACATTCACAAGATCAACTCCAAGTCTTCTCAATGGTGTTTGTTTCATCCGTCTCCAAGTTGTCTTTGTTTTCCCGCCCTCCCCCCCTTTTTTCTTTAAGGACTCCTTTATCTTTATCATGTATCCATCTTATTGATGCGAAGTCTCTCCATTCTTTTCTGTCAATGTTCTTACCCGGTGGTTCCAATGAAGATGCTCTACAAGTTCATCATTCTTCATTCCTTTTCTTCTCCGGTGGATTCAATGCAATCTTTCGATGTTGATTATATCCTATTTCCTTGTTTCAAATGATTTCTCATGCGGTGCACCTCTTAATAATCCACTTCTTGTTATTCAATTGTTCTGGAGGGCTGAAGATATCTCAGAAGGCTCGTCTTGTCATTCAAGATCAGTTCAACCTATTTCGAGGTTGTTATCCCATTCAAGCCACTTAATTCAACTGGCGCAATATCTCTTTTAAATCTTTTCAATGGTGTTTCTTTTGAGTGGGCCCTAACCCACAGGTCTGTTCCCAGGATCTTACCTGACTCTTCTAATTTTCCCGGAGTCTTTCAAATTCTTTTCTAAAGTCTGACGTAAGAATGAATTATCATCAGTCAGATGCCTCCTCCAAATCTTCGAAATTCTTTTCATCGTTGGTTCAACATATCTAATATTCATCCCAGAGTATCTCAATGATTCTTGGTGGTGCTCTCGTCGTCATTCCAGAAATTTTGAAGACTGAAGAAGAATTTTCCTCCATATCTTGCTCCATTCTCTTCAAGATTCATGGGTCTAGCTTGACGCCATCCTCTCATAATTGGTTTTACTTGTGAGAATTCTTTTCACCCATCCGGAGCAATTCAAAATTCTTTCCAATTTGATTCTCTGGAGCCCATCATTTTAGAAGATTTATTCATTCATAGCTTTCATCTCTCGTTCTGCAAATCTTACGGGTGAATCATTCATATATCCTCTAATCAGTCCATGATCTCTTCGTTCTTTTGTATCTAAATTCCCTCAAGTATCTTCATTTGTTTTCCCAATTCTTCTCGGTGTTCCTTTATATTTTCTTCGGTCATTTTAATTCTTACGGTGGTTCATTCAAGAGTTTTCTTCCTTCGTGTATCATATCAATGCATTCGTGCTTTTCAAATTCTACCGGTGGATCGTTGAAGACTTTCTCAAGTTTACGCTATATCTATCTTAATCCTTTCTACGAGTTTAAGTTGCATGCAATCAATTGTTGGTCATCAATTTAATTGATGAAGGATAAGCATAACGTAATTCTTATTCGTGTTTCACCAAAGTGATTAATTCCTTATTCCGGAGTGGTTCATCATATCACATTCTCGGTTCGAGATGCTTTATCTTTTATTCCGGTGTTATGAGCTTCCACTTTATCTAGTCGCAAAGCTTCATCTAACAATTGCAAGGCTTCAATCTTTTTCTTTCCATCCTTCTTTTCGTTTGGTCTTCCTTCTGTTACCGGAGTTCTTCATGAAGGTTCTACATGGTTGTTCTTCAAGGATTTAATTCCTTCTCGAAGTGTTCATCGAGATTCTTTTCAAAGGAGCTCAAGTTTTCTTCATCTTGCATTCCGAAGTGCAATTCCTTTCTATTTTATCTTGGGTTTATATTTCACCTAAAGCTTTCCCTAAGGATTGTTGCTAATTATGGTGCTTATAAATGATCCAAGTTTTTCATTCATCCTCCCCGTGAAATAAGTTTCTCGTCTCCTTGTTATTATCAATCCAATCTTGTTTCCATTAGTGGCAGAATTTCACCTCAGTTTTGAGACGTTTTCCATAAGCTCACAACAAGCTTACTCTTTTCGCTGTTGGTTTTTCCAACAACTCTGCCCAATTCTCTATGGAAGGATGTTTTCTAGTTCATTCGAGGTAGAAGATGTTGTTTTTATTCTCCGTTACTTTCAATCCGTTCTATCTTTTGTTCCGAAGATATTGTGATGTCGCTCTCTTCACTCATCATCTCGTATTGTGAAGATCATGTTCTTTCCTTTTGCTTATCCATTCAACCGGAGTGTTGTGTTTTCATTCGAGCTCTCTCATCTTATCAAGTTTTACCTCCATTCTCAACCGGAGTGCTGTCTAAAATCTTTCTTACCCATTGTGCCATTCTTTCAATAGTTCCGGAGGCAATTTGTTGTTGATTTCATCAAGTATCCTCATATTGTCAAGATCGTGTTTGATTCTTTCCATTTACAGTCGGAGTGCTGTCCAAATTATATCATTCTTTTCCTTCTCTATCTTGTTTTAACCGAAGTGTTTTTGACTTTGTCCATCTTTGTTGTATTCTTTCCTTCAATTTGTTCAACCTCGCAAGGTTCTTTGGTTTCACTTATTTGTCAAACAAGCAACTTAGTTTTACCTTTTTTCTTCCTCTTCAGCTTCTCTCCGGTGCCATCCTAGATCTTGGGGCATGATCCTCTCGTAGTGGTGGAGTGTTGTGACGCCCCGAGACCGATGCGCCAGGTGTCTTCCAGTTATTCGCCGTCATTGCCATGTCATTCGCTTGCGTGTTGCATTCTATCATGTAATCATGTGCATTGCATCATCATGTTTTCAAAACCTGCATCCCTCACGGTCTCCTCGTTCCGTCCGTTGTCCGTTCTGAGCCTAGACACACTTGCACGCGCCCGCGGCATGTCTAAAATAGTATTTTATAAGTGGCTAGAAAATGTTCTCGGAATGGGTTGAGAGTTGGCGTGCGGTGTTGTTTTGTTGTCAGTAGACCACATGCTAAGTTTCATCACGTTTGGAGTTCGTTTGATGCCCCAACGGATAACTATAGCGGTAGCATAGCCGTTCAATCGTCGGACGTTTTCGGTCTCCGGAAACAGTCGCCGGGCCTTTCGCTCTTCTCTTTTCTCAGTCTGAGGCCTTCTTCACAGTCCACTACCACCGCCAGGTCCAACCTAACCTCTCTCATCAGCCCGCGGCCCTCCTCGCACACGCGTCCGAAAAGCTGTCCCGGTCCCGACTCGGACTGTCGCTATTGTTGTGTCCGGATCATCCCCAAACATCTACAAAACGTCTCTGTTTCCTTAATTGGGCTCCCTATCTATTTTTTCCCGGCCGTCTGATTATGATCGGAGGGACGGATTTACCCCTAACCAAACCCACTCGCTATATATATTAGCCTAACCTAGACCAAATCCCTAATTCCTAGGGATCCATCCCACCGCCGCCACTACTCCCCATCACATCTCCCAGATCCGTCGACACCCACCTCCTCTGTTTTCTGTGCCTGTCCAACCCCGCTCCTCCTCCCGATCCCCATGAATCTTTCTTCCTGGTTGGCCCGTGTAGCAGCCAGCCCCAGCGCCTCCTCTCATTTTCAATCCTGAACCCAACTGGTGGCCGAGGAGCCAACGTGCCGAGCTCCCTCGCCGGAGCAGTAGCTCCCACCTTCCCCAGCCTCCTTTGCTCCCAAGGCGCCCGAGGCCCCCCTGCTCCCTGCATCTTCCTCGTCGCTGCCGAGGTGAGCAACAGCTCCACCATGACATAGCTCATGCCTCCCTTTCCCTCTCTGGTCCTTCTCTCGCTCACGATCTCTCCGTCTCTCTCCTTTGCCTCGAACAGGAAGACCCCGCCGCCGTGGATGCACTGCGACGCCTCGTCGACGTCTTAACCAGCGCTGCCACCGGAAACTACCAGGAATCTGCCGAGAATGCACTCGCGCCCGCTCCGCCGCACCATCACCCGGATCCGCCTCACGTCCCGCCCTTGCCAAGTCCATTGTCGCCGGCCTCTGCTCGCTCTGCTTCGAGTAGAGGAGCTTCGCTTGTCCCGCACGCTCGCCTTGACCCTGCCTCGCTCGCGTTGACCCACTCAGCGCCCCTCGACCCCGCGCCTGGGCCACCGCCTCCATGATCTGTCGGCCCAGCCAGAGGCCTGCCTCCTACGTGCCATGGGCCGCACCAACATGCCCAGATGCGCGCCCCTGCAGGCCTCCCTTTCCTCCAGCTGGGCCAAGGCCCGATGTGAGCAGTCCCAGCGCCTCCTTGTTTCTATTCTATTGGACCTCTGCTCAGTTTCAGCCCGTGTAATGTTTATTCCCTGCTGCTAAGTTTTTGCCATTTAACCAGAGACTGCCTGTTTTACAGAAAACCCCTTGCACTTCATGCATTTAATAACTCACCAACCATGCATCAAATGTAAAAACTTAATATATGAAACTTGCTTAGAATTTTGTGTATATTAATAATTTCCAATTTTCATCCATGTTTGAAATGTTTAAAATGTTGTTTGTTTAAATTTGCCCCTATGCCATGTTAAAATGATTTAATTCATAACTAATTAATTGTAGCTCGGATTTAAATAATCTTTATATGTAAATGGGGTAGAATAATGCCTAGTTTAACATGGTGGCATCACTTTGCATGTTTAAAAACCCTAAATTTGTGTTTAGGGCAGAACACTACCAAACCTAAAAATATGCACATGAGGAGTTTCCGGAATTGTTGTTTGTTATTTCTGGCCTCATTTAAATTTGACTAGGTAGCTAGTTTCCTTATGCTTCACCTCTTGCCATGCTAACCAACATTTAATATTGTTGAGTATATAAACGAGATAGAACTAAATAACTTGTTGTGGTATTTTGTCAATATGCAAATCGTTGCATATTGATCTCCACTTAATTTGTAGAATTGCTTGTGCACTTTGCCATGCCATGCCTCATTAATCCGGACATGCATCATTTTTGGTTGTGCATCATGTCTTGCTTATGTGGTGGTTGTTTACTATGTTGTTTGTTTCTTTCCGGTGTTGCTTCTTCGGGTTGGTTCTGACAACGTCGCGTTTGTGAGGATCCGTTCGACTTCGTCCATTTGTCTTCTTCATGGACTAGTTCTTCTTCCTTGCGGGATCTCAGGCAAGATGACCATACGCTCGAAATCACTTCTATCTTTGCCTGCTAGATGCTCGCTCTTTTGGTATGCCTATGCTATGATACCTACCACTATCTTATCACGCCTCCCATATTGCCATGTCAAGCCTCTAACCCACCTTGTCCTAGCAAACCATTGTTTGGCTATGTCACCTCTTTGCTCAGCCCCTCTTATAGCGTTGTTAGTTGCAGGTGAAGATTAGAGTTGTTCCATGTTGGAACATGGTTATTTTGTTGGGATATCACAATATCTCTTATTATATTAATGCATCTATATACTTGGTAAAGGGTGGAAGGCTCGGCCTTATGCCTGGTGTTTTGTTCCACTCTTGCCGCCCTAGTTTCCGTCATATCGGTGTTATGTTCCCGGATTTTGTGTTCCTTACACGATTGGGTTATAATGGGAACCCCTTGACAGTTCGCCTTGAATAAAACTCCTGCATCAAGGCCCAACATTGGTTTTACCATTTGCCACCTAGCCTTTTCTTTCCCTTGGGTAGGCCTGCCCAACGGTCATCTTTATTTAAACCCCCGGGCCAGTGCTCCTCTGAGTGTTGGTCCAACTTGTCAGCCGCCGGGGGCCACTAGGGGAACTCTGGGCTGGCCTACCGGAAGTTTGGACAATCCGGTGTGCCCTGAGAACGAGATATGTGCAGCTCCTATCGGGATTTGTCGACACATTCGGGTGGCTTTGCTGGTCTTGTTTTACCATTGTCGAAATGTCTTGTAACCAGGATTCCGAGCCTGATCGGGTCTTCCTGGGAGAAGGAATATCCTTCGTTGACCGTGAGAGCTTTTGATGGGCTAAGTTGGGATACCCCTGCAGGGATTTGAACTTTCGAAAGTCATGCCCACGGTTATGGGCAGATGGGAATTTGTTAATGTCTGGTTGTAGAAAACCTGAAACCTTAACTTATTTAAAATGCATCAACCGCGTGTGTTACCGTGGTGGTCTCTTTCTGGCGGTGTCCGGGAAGTGAATACGGTGTTGGAGTTATCCTTTAACATAGGTTGTTCTAGGATCACTTCTTGATCATAGATTTCTCGAACATGCTTTGCCCTCTCTTCTCACTCTCATTTGCGTATGTTAGCCACCAAATATGCTAGTCGCTTGCTGAAGCTCCACCTCATTCCTTTTACCCTTCCTATAAGCTTAAATAGTCTTGATCGCGAGGGTGTGAGATTGCTGAGTCCCCATGACTCACAGATACTTCCAAACCAGTTTGTAGGTGTTCGATGATACCGTACAGGTGACGCAACCGATCTCTAGGAGGAGCTCGATGAAGACCTTGTTCGTAGTGTTGTCTCGTTCCAGTTGATCAGTAGTGGAGCCCAGTTGGGGCGATCGGAGATCTGTGTAGCTTTTGGGGTAGTCTTCTTTTATTTTGGTTCCATAGTCGGACCTTGATTGTATCTGGATTATGTAATGCTTTATTCATGTATTGTGTGAAGTGGCGATTGTAAGCCAACTATGTATCTTTTATCCTTATGTATTACATGGGTTGTTGTGAAGATTACCTCACTTGCGACATTGCTTTCAATGCGGTTATGCCTCTAAGTCGTGCTTCGACATGTGGGACATATAGCCGCATCAAGGGCGTTACATACACCACCGATAGACCGCCTATCAAATTTGTTCCATTTGGAGCCCGTTCGATACAACAACGGTTAACTAGGTAACCACAAAAGCCTCTTGAGTGTTGCAGACCAACACCCCTACAAAACAGCCCAATAACCCATCTAAACCATCTCCGTATCCTCCATCGTCGGATCACGATCGTGTGGGCGCAAACTACACCTCATTTGGACACTCCAAACTCCCTCTACCTATAAATATGTGTTCCCCTCCGATTTTTCTCGCAGATGAAACCCTAGACTAGTCCCTCTCCGTCGCCGGACACATCCGGGGCCGAGCCAGACAAGCTTCCGCCGCCGCCCACTGCCAACGGGGGCTTGCCATGTGGCCCTCCACCGTCGCGGCCCACGGGGCCCGAAGCCGGCCCGCGTGAGTCCGCGCGTCCGCGCCGCCTGGACGCCTCCTCCCGCGCCTCCCCGCGCCTCCCTGCTCCGCCCTCTGCCGCCGTGCTCGCGCGCTGCCGTCTCTGCCTTCGCCGGCCGCCACCACCAATCGCGTCGCCGGCGCCGCCCCGCCACCGCATCAAACCGTGCGCCCCGCCGCCAGCGACCACCGGATCTTGCCGGCCCGCCTCTCCGGTGAGCACCCTCGAGCTCCGGTGCCCTCTCGTTCACCTCCGGCCGCCGTCCTCTTCTTCCCCGCCAAGTCCGGCGACGAGCTCCGGCGAAATTTGAACCGCAGGCCCCGAAACCCTAGATCCGTTTTCGAGAGGTGATTTTCGTCTAAGTCTTTATCTCTGTAACTAATTCAAGCCTACTTCATCCTGTCGTATCTCGGTGCTGCAAATCTTGCGTAAGATATGTCGAATTGTTCATCTCATCAAGATCTTCATGCTAGTAGCATTTCCATGCATATTACTGCCCATTATGATGCCATTTTCATTGATGCAAGAGTGCTATAAAATGTTAACTGCTAGTACTTATCAGTTTATGAGGTTTTGTCATTTTTGTTGCATTTGATGTGAGCATCCTTTGAGCATGAGGTCTACATGTGTGTTGATCTACAACATGCCATCTTTACAGAGGTGCGAACCTTGTATTTTTGTGATCTATGTGGTGACTAGCACAAGCGTGCAAACTAGGCTTCATGATGTTGCTGTTTTCAGGGACTTACGATTTTGCTAAGTCTTTTCCTGCTGTTATTTTGATGCTATGTAAACTTGATGCTACAGTGAGATCCATGATTATTTTGGGATAGTTCAGTAAGGATGTTTTGAACATGTGGTTATGCGCTATCCATTCATGTCCCTGTTTGCAATTATGGAGTGCCCTAGCATGTCAATTTCTTGCTCTACTTTTGCTATAAAATGTTCCTGGCAGAATGTTAACATGTTAATCAATATTGCCATGGTTGTTGCTAGTGATCCATGCATCCTATGAACTTGATATTGCCATGTTTAGCTTCATGAACATGTCTTCTTACTGTTGGTATGATTGTTTTGTCATGCAATGCTTTGTGATGAGTGGCTTAAGCTTGCAAATGTGCTATTGTGAATCTGTTTATGCTATGCTCTGTTTTTCTGCTATGTCTGAAACTGTTAATAAAACTTGCTATGTTTACATGGGTGCCACCATATCATCTGTGCCTTTTTGGCTCATGTTCAGTAAGGGACATTTGATCTATGCTTTTAGTGTAATCATACCATGCCTTGGTTTGCCATGATATGTTCCTTTAGCATGTAGTTTTCTTACTCTAAACAGTGCTTCTTGATGTTGTTTTTGACATGTTAGTATTTTCACTAAGTCTATGAAGCTGATATCTTTTGCACTTTTGCCATGCTTGTTTGAACCTGTTCTATTGTGATTTAGCCATAGCTTAGTGTTCCTGTTTTGTCAAGCATCTCTTGTACATCACTGCCATAAGCTTTGTTGTTATGTTGGAGTGCATTAGCTTAGTTTCTTGTGGCCTTCTAGGTGGCATCGTGCTGTTAATCACTGTTTTGTTTCATTCTTGTGATGCTTGCCATTTACAAACCATGCATCCGTTTCCGGCGATCTTTATATCGATTTCACCCAAAATCATCTCATCTTTCCAGCGGCATACTTGGTTTGCCAAGTTTATGCCTTATTCATTCCTTCCCTTCTAGAGCACACATATGCATTGCATATCACATCTTGCATATCATGCCATGTATTGCATCATGTTGCTTGTGCGTTGCACCGTGATTGATTGTTGGTCCTTTGCTTGTGTTCTTGCTTTGGGTAGAGCCGGGAGACGAGTACGTGAACGAGGAACCTGTTGAGTACGCTAACGAGCATCAAACTGTCGACAACTCTGAGAACTTTGCAGGAAAGATGACATACCCTCGAAATCACTTCTATCTTTGCTTGCTAGTTGTTCGTTATATCGCTATGTCGCGCTACCTACCACTTGCTATATCATGACTCCCATATTGCCATGTCAAGCGTCTAACCCACCTTCCTAGCAAACCGCTGCTTGGCTATGTTACTGCTTTTGCTCAGCCCCTCTTATAGCATTGTTAGTTGCAGGTGAAGTCGAAGTTTGTTCCTTGTTGGAACATGGATGTGTTGGGATATCATAATATCTATTATTTTTAATTAATGCATCTATATACTTGGTAAAGGGTGGAAGGTTCGGCCTTATTCCTGGTGTTTTGTTCCACTCTTGCCACCCTAGTTTCCGTCATACCGGTGTTATGTTCCTTGATTTTGCGTTCCTTACGTGGTTGGGTGTTATGGGAACCCCTTGATAGTTCGCTTTCAATAAAACCCCTCCAGCAAGGCCCAACCATGGTTTTAACATTTGCCACCTAAGCCTTTTTCCCTTAGGTTCCGCGGACTCAAGGGTCATCTTTATTTTAAACCCCCTGGCCAGTGCTCCTCTGAGTGTTGGTCCAACCTGTCAACCGCCGGTGGCCATCAGGGGCAACTCTGGGCTGGCCTACCGGAAGTTTGGACAATCCGGTGTGCCTTGTGAATGAGATATGTGTAGCTCCTATCAGGATTTGTTGGCACAGTTGGGCGGCCTTGCTGGTCTTGTTTTACCATTGTCGAAATGTCTTGTAACCGGGATTCCGAGAGTGATCGGGTCTTCCCAGGAGAAGGAATATCCTTCGTTGACCGTGAGAGCTTGTGATGGGATAAGCTGGGACACCCCTGCAGGGTATAAACTTTCGAGATCCATGCCAGCAGTTATGTGGCAGATGGGAATGTGTTAATATCCGGTTGTAGAGAACTTGACACTTGACTTAATTAAAATGAATCAACGATGTGTGTAGCCATGATGGTCTCTTTTCGGCGGAGTCCGGGAAGAGAACACGGTCTCGGTGTTATGCTTGAACATAATTAGTTTTAGGATCACTTCTTGATCACTTCTAGCTTCTCGACCGTTGCGTTGCTTCTCCTCTCACTCTTATTTGCGTATGTTAGCCACCATATATGCTTAGTTCTTGCTACAGCTCCACCTCACTAACTTTTCCCACCCTTAAGCTTAAATAGTCTTGATCGCGCGGGTGTGAGATTGCTGAGTCCTCGTGACTCACAGATACTTCCAAACAGTTGCAGGTGCCGATGATACCAGTGCAAGTGACGATACCGAACTCAAGTGTTAGTTCGACGAGGATTCGGGCCGTTACTATGTTTCTTTTTTGGATCATTAGTAGTGGAGCCCAGTTGGGACGATCGGGGATATAACATTTGGGGTTGTCTTCCTTTATTTTGGTTCCGTAGTCGTAGCTTTGATTGTACCTTGGATGATGTATGGATTATTTATGTATTGTGTCAAGTGGAGATTGTAAGCCAACTCTTTACCCCTTTCTTATTCAGTACATGGGATGTGTGAAGATTACCCCTCTTGCGACAAGCCTACCATGCGGCTATGCCTCTATGTCATGCCCCGACACGTGGGAGATATAGCCGCATTGTGGGTGTTACAACTTGGTAATCATAGCCTTCCCCTACTTAGGGATTCAAATCCGTCAAGTTCCTCTACCGATGACTCGAACATGTCGGTGTTCTGGGAACGGGGGTCCCCAGACTTGCCTGCCTGCGGCCCCCGGTGTGGCGGAGCCAGCGGGCCGTGTGGCCCATCTTCACCAACAAAGCATCCAAGACCCTCGCGAGGGGCCAAGCCTCGCGAGGTGGACGATGCAAGACCTCCTCTGGAGTGGCCTAGCTAGGCAGGCTCACGAGGGGAGGAGATATCAAGGCGAGGCGAACCTGACAAGGCTCTCGTGACGTGAGCCATGACGATCGACACCAGGCGGGCGCCAGCGCGCGCATCGTCCTTGTTTCCTCTTTGGTGCAAAGGGGGCAAGTGCAGTCGTGGAGTACCAAGGCATCAGGCAAAGGTTGCCATTCCGGAGCAACAAGACCAAGACCATAGCCTGCAAGACGGACGTCATCATGGAGCCCAAGACGGCGTCACCACCAGAGCTTTGTGCAGGCGAAGACCGCTTTTGTCAGGATAGCTTGTACTAGCTGTCCCCCTTCAAATTAGCCCGCCATTGTTGGCTCCCTTCCCGCTCGATATTTGGGAAGAGGACCGGGGCCTCTATAAATAGGACTAGCCACCACAATGGATAGGGGGATCCGATCTTGGCTTAAGAGAACCTACACACCACAAGCTCACCGAGCACAAGAACACCTCAACCTCAGGAGGCTGTTCTTCCCTTGTATTGTTCATCATCAGCCCAAGAGGCAATCCACCACCACCACACTAGAGTAGGGTATTACACCACAACGGTGGCCCGAACCAGTATAAACCCCGTGTCTTTCTGTGTTGTGAGTTCGTCTAGTTCGTCCACAAGATCTTAGCGAGCTAGAGCGTAGATCGGTAGGAGGGAAAGACTTCGCGTGCACCCCAGTGTTCGAACCTTAAGGGTTAGTCGGAGCCCCACATCTGACATTTGGCGCGCCAGGTAGGGGTGCGCCAGAGCTTCTTCTCCCCCAATCAGCTCTCCGACGTTCACCGGCTATGATGTCTGGCGACCCAAGGGCCGGATCCGACCGCTGGGCAGCCTGGCCGGCCCGGACGGCGCCGCCTGCCCATGAAGAGCTCGACCCCACACGGAAGCGGAGCAGGCACCACCATGCTCCGCCGGGCATGGACAACGCAGCCAGGCATCATGCACCCTCACCCCGCGGCAAGCACGAGCCGCGGCGAGAGCAGCGAGTCACGCCGCAGCAACAGCGCCGCACTCACGGCGGGAGCAAGCGAACATGCGAGCGGCACTCACGGTGGCAAGGGAGCTGCTACGATGCAGGCTGATGGAGAGCGGCCGGGACACGCTGCTTGAGCATGTTGCTGAGCTGCTGGACACAGCGGCATCGGGAGCGCCACCGTTCAGCTATCGACTCCCCCCAGGCCAATGCAAGGTCACGCGGCGAGCCTCACCACATCTGCGCGCCGTCGACTTTGCCCGGGGCTTTGCCAACATCAGCACGGCTGGCGGCGTAGGGGGATCCAACCCCCCATGCCGCCCTCGACAAGCGCGAGCGCAAGCGTCACCCCCATGGTCCCGGCCGGATGCCATATTATCATCCCCAGGACGCCATCATGGGCGGAGCAACATGGAGTGTGGGGCACGACGGCGAGGTGTTCGGGGTGACGGCCCCGGAAGCCTACGTGCCCCGCATGATGGACCAAGGGTACGCACCAGAGGACGACATCGAATCATTCGTTGGAGAAGATTGGGGAGAAGTTGCGCTAGGAGTCGAAGCCTTCTAAGAGCCAGCGGAGAACCGCAGCGACCGCGCCGACGACGGCAACTACAGGGTATCGCTAACCTCTCAGGAACAGGCTTACGCTAACCATGGGCTGCAGATGAATCAGGTTGTGGCATAGATCGGCGACCCTGGCACGACGACACCCGTTTCAACAAGGGAGACACGCTCGGGGCCGCTGGGAGGGAGCCAGGAGCGAGGCCCCTCCCCAAGGCACGCGAAACAATGGGACACCAGGAGGTAGGCCCTCTGCCGGGGTGGCTTCAACAACCCTTCCCCTGGCAGAGGACCCGTGGTCGCCGAGGGAACCGCTGGCGTCCTCTTTTCCTCCTTTGTCTCGTCCTGGTCTCCGGTCGGCTCAAAGGAGGTCAAGAGTGGCGCAAGGCGGGGCCCTCGTCTGGCGATATGAAGCAAGGCCGGCGCTCCTAAGACTCCGGGGCGTGTACAGCCCCAACTCATTATTACGTGAGAGTGTCATGGGCGGCGAGCTTCACAGGCACCGGGCCTTCTTCACAGGACGCGTCGCTCGCATCGTCATCACCTTCGTCGGAATCATCGCCGCCGTCGGCGACGCCCCCATCACCGTCGTTGACCACGTCACCTTCGTCTGCGACGACCACCACCAGGATGAGGGGGCTGGGGGCTTCCAGGAGCCGCGTGCGGTCGCTTGCATCTTGGGCGGTGCTCAGGCCCCAGCCTCTCAACCCATCTTCAAACAGTTCGCTTGCGAGGTGAACACGGCGCTCCCCAAGCTCGAGGCCACACGCCCACTCAGGTGGTCCCAATGCGCCATCACCTTCAACTCGGCTGACTAGCTCAAGTGCACAGCCATCGCTGGCACACTCCCTATGCTGTGCTCCCCAGTCATCGGCAATGTGCAAGTCACCAAGACTCTCATCGTCGGCGGCGTAGGGCTCAGCGTCATATCCGTCGACACGTTCGACAGCCTCCAAGTGCCCTATGAGAAGCTCCAGCCAACTAAGCCTTTCTCAGGAGTGACTAATGGTTCCACCACACCGATAGGGCAAGTCTGCCTGCCTGTCACCTTCGGGGAGTGCAAGAACTACCGCACCGATCTCATCGACTTCGACGTCGCGCACATCCTCCTGCCGTACAATGCCTTCCTGGGGTATCCAGCCCTGGCCAAGTTCATGGCAGTCACTCACCATGGCTACAACATCCTCAAGATGCCAGGAAGTGGGGGAATCATCATGGTCCCATGTGAATAAAGGGATCCGGTGTGCTCCCTTGAGCGCGCCTTCCAAGTCGCAGCAATCGACAACCCTGACAACAGAAGTGAAGGCCCTCTGGAGACCATCCCCAAGAAGAATCTACCGCGCCGTGTAGGACCCCAAGAAGAAGGCGTCGCGTCAGGAGCCTCATCAGGATTGGCGCCCACTCCAGGAGCACCTCCCTCCACTGCATAGGAAAGCGCGCCTGACGCCCTCCTCAGGTAGGGCTCGGGGGCTCTCTTCTGGAGATCCTCAGACCTTGCCAATCTCACGAGGGAGGCGCTTGGGCACCACTTGGAAGCGTGCTTCACGACACACTTTCCTCAGGAGAGCACAGGGCAAGGAGTGCCCACCACCCAGGAGTTTATCACCAAGACCACCCAAGAGCTTCAAGACGCGAGATCCATGCGTGGCCACAGCCGCTCGCCGAGCACGGCTCACCATCCAGGCGAGGGTGCTGAACTCCGCGTCTGCATCGACATCCCAGGGCTCAAGAGGGCTACATCTCAGGAACGCTTCTGGCCATCACGTGCGTGCCGCTGTGAGGATCCACCACACAGCTACGTTCGCATGCCCTTCGGCTTGCCGAGCGTAGCGTCGGCCTATCAGCGCAACATGCGGCAGGTCCTGGTGGCTCTGGAGGCCAGGTTCCACGCCGTTCTAGAGGAGATGGCGACGGTCTTCAGGGAACCTCCTGAGCTCCCAGAGCCTCCCGAGGCCTAGGGTCCCGGTGGCTCATGAGGAGTCGTTCCTTCAACGCGTGGCTTCAGCTGCACCAACTCTACTTCGTCTACAGAACCAGGTGACATCTTCCAAGTTCATTTAAGCTGGGAGCGCCCCTCGGGCTGCACTACCCCAGACCACGTGGGTCCGTCCCTGTGGCATGTATCCCTTCTTCTTATGTCTCTAGCTTACCTTGTTGGGGGCGCCCCTCGGGCTGCATCATCCTCACACAGCTCGGGCCAGACCCAATGGCATGTATCTTCCTACATTTAGCCCAGTCGATCTTCTCTTCATGCTTAACCTGCCAACTGCTATCACCTACTCGATCATCGCCTCCCTCGGGGCCTCTACACAGGCACGACGCTGGTGCATGGGTCCGTCCCTACCATGAACGACAAATCTGAGTGGTCGAGCTCTGGCTCGCGGCACGTGCCGTGCAGGTCACCTCACCAGGCCCTCAGTGCCTTCACTTCATCCGGACCAACCAGCGGCAGGCAGGCGGCAGTAACTACAAACTGTGTTTCTTCTTGTGCCTGTCCACAGGGACCCAGCGGGAAGGACAACAGGCGGCAACGCGAGTCTCCTTTTCTCTCGTGCGATTCGCTTGCGCGTTAAAAGGGGGGCTCCTGAGCATCGCGACTTAGGAGCTCTTATTGCCTCCCCAACCCTCACCCCCTGGCCTTGACCACGACATCGCGACCTGGCATACTAGTGGCGGCTGAGCTCGCTCGAGGGCCGGGACCTGAGGACGTAGAGCACTAAGAAGAGCTCGGGAGAAGGAAAACTCGTACGGACCGGCCTAGCTACATCGCGTAAACTGGCGCACAGCCCGAACGCAACATGAGGAATCACTGCGAAGTCAGCAAGATAAGTCTCGCCCTCGGATCGGCTAAATATTTGGGCCTAATAGTCGCTCACATCATGCCGCAACCCCGTTGCGGCCAAGTCATCTTCCTTCCTTTCCTTACCATGGCCGCCTGGGCGCTAAGGGGGACCTCCTGAGCATCGCGCCTCAGGGGCTCTTACTGGACCTCGGGCCGCGCACCTCCTGGCCTTGACCACGGCATCACGACCTGGCATACCAGCGACGGCTGTAGCCGCCTTGGGACCGGGACCTGTCAGCGTAGAGAAACAAGCTATCGCGAGGAAAGAAAGGGGAGACCAAGCCTCAACGGGACACGCGTTCATCAAATCTTCATAACAAGGAAAATAAGTACAAACGCGTTGCAGATCCTTACATGCCCCCACGGGGTGATTCATGATTCTTCGCAGGAAACAAAAGCTGATGCTAAGGGGAATCCTATCTACATCCTCCCGTGGCGGACGCCATCATCAACAGTGGGCCACGGGAGGCCGGCACCAACCTCATCCAGATCAGCGGCGGCGACGGCCGGACGCCGCAGCCCTGCTCCGAGTGCGGCAAGAACTCGGGGGCACGTAGCTGTCGTCGCTCGTGTCCAGAGTCTCGTAGAGATCAGGAGAGCTGTTGGACTCCCAAGGGTTGCTGCTGCTGGATTGGTCGCGAGCGGAGCACGCATCAGCCTCACGCTCCTCTCTGGAGCAGCACTCCAGGCGGCGGCCCTCGGCGTCGAAGACCTTGAAGAGAAGCGTGGAGGCTCGATCGTAATCGAAGTGGATCGCGAGGGCGCCCCTCGCGCGACAGACCTATGCGACCTCGCCCCAACCGCGAGTCATGAAGATCTTGCCAGTGGGGACCGCTTCGATCTTTGCTCCGATCGCCAGAGTGCCACAATCGGCATGCTGCAGCCGGAGCTCGAGAGGCCCCCCTCGGCGGCATCACGTTGGAGAAGAACCGTGGGAAGCGGATCCAGGAGTACGGAGGCGTCAGCGCCCACGGCACCAACTCGCGCGAGGAGTCCGCGGCGTGGACAGCAAGCGTCGCCGTGGTGCGGCAACCCCGGACGCGGCGTGGGTGGCGCTGCTCGTCACTTCATCCTCCCGAGCCCATGGCTTGGGTGTACAGGGGTAGTGGGTACCCCGGTGGAGGCTGCTCGCACAAAGGCCTCGCCACCACCTGCATCACCGCTTCATCACGGTGATGGATCGACCTCTTCTTCGGCGGGAGTGGCTCCAGGACATCCTGGGGGCTTTCCCCTTCTCTTCGGTGGAGAACCTCCTGATGGGCGCCATTGGAGCAAGCAGTAGAGAAAGGAGGGAGAAGCAAGCATGCGAGGAAGAGATGGGCAACGGGGGCTCCGCCCCCCTCCCCATTTATAGCAAGAGAAGGCCAACCGGCGTCTCCCACGATCGCAGGTAATCACGGTTTCCCTTGCAAGTTGCAGGGACTTGTCAAGTCATGCAGTCGTCGAGGCAGCATGGGGAAGCGGAGACGCCCACGACCTATCAACCGCCACGCGTCAACCAAGGCCGCAAACTTTTGGGACCTGCGGTGCTCCGAACTTGACCCTTGGCTTCGCCGCGAAGCCAAGCCCGCGTGCACCTTCGGCCCGGGGCTACTGTCGGCGTTCTGGGAACGGGGGTCCCCAGACTTGCCTGCCTACGGCCCGCGGCGTGGCGGAGCTAGCGGGCTGTGCGGCCCATCTTCACCAACAAAGCATCCAAGACCCTCGCGAGGGGACAAGCCTCGCGAGGCGGATGACGCAAGAACTCCTCTGGTGTGGCCTAGCTAGGCAGGCTCACGAGGGGCGGAGATATCAAGGCGAGGATAACCTCACGAGGCTCTCGTGACGTGAGCCATGACGATTGACACCGGGCGGGCGCCAGCGCGCGCAGCGTCCTTGTTTCCTCTTTGGTGCAAAGGGGGCAAGCGCAGCCGCGAAGTACGGAGGCATCAGGCAAAGGTTGCCATTCCGGTGCAACAAGACCAAGACCATAGACTGCAAGACGGAGGTCATCGTGGAGCACATGACGGCGTCACCACCAGAGCTTTGTGCAGGTGAAGACCTTTTTGTCAGGATAGCTTGTACTAGCTATCCCCCGTCAAATTAGCCCGCCATTGTTGGCTCCCTTCCCGCTCGATATTTGGGAAGAGGACCGGGGCCTCTATAAATAGGACTAGCCACCACAGTGGATAGGGGATCTGATCTTGTCTTGAGAGAACCTACACACCACAAGCTCACCGAGCACAAGAACACCTCAACCTCAGGAGGCTGTTCTTCCCTTGTATTGTTCATAATCAGCCCAAGAGGCAATCCACCACCACCACACTGGAGTAGGGTATTACACCACAACGGTGGCCCGAACCAGTATAAACCCCGTGTTTTTCTGTGTTGTGAGTTTGTCAAGTTTGTCCGCAAGATCTTAGCGAGCTAGAGCATAGATCGGTAGGAGGGAAAGACTTCACGCGCACCCCAGTGTTCGAACCTTAAGGGTTAGCCAGAGCCCCACATCCAACAGAACGGCTATGAAACGTGTACCACGACCGTCGAACCGCGAAGACTCCGTGGACGTCAAGTTCCTCGCCATGACCCCGAACATCTACGGACATGAACGACTACTCCCTCTTCGATCCGCGTGTACGACTACTTCCTCTACGAACCCAAACCACTACAAGAATGCACCCTTGGAAGGTATAACCGCCGAGACGACCGCTCGTGGACCGAATGCATGTGTTGTATGAGATGCACCCTATGTTTGCACCGTGTCCGAGATGTATCGCTTGCACGTTCCTGCTCGTTTGCCTTGCCGTCTCCGACACATGGGACACCCGGTAACCGGGATCACTCCCCACCATCTCTTGCGTGTTTCACACATCCGCACACTTCTCTTTTGCATCGGTATCTCAATCGAGTTACCGGAACCGATATGTTGTCGTGGCACCCTTTCTTTCCACCACGGTGACAAATGCTTCATAATATGCTGATGTCAACTTTTAACAAAAATTGCATAAAACTTGCATATGGCATTCGCATCATGATAATAACATTTAAAATGTTTAACATTGTTGTTTGCATTAAATTGCTAAATGCATATGGGGATTTACCGGACTTGTTGCTTGTTATTTCCGGCCTCATTTAAACTTGCCTAAATGTTTAGTTTACTTATGCTTCACCTCTTGCCATGTTTAACAACATTTAATATTGTTGAGTACCTAACCGGGAGTGAACTAAATAATCGAATGTGTTGTTCCGCCAATATGCAATGTAGTTGCATATTGAGCTCCACCTAATTTGTAGTATTGTTTGTTGCACTTAGCCATGCCATGCTTCATTAAACCAGACATGCATCATACTTGATTCTGCATCATGCCATGTTTATGTGATGGTTGTTCACCATGTTGTTTGCTCCTTTCCGGTGTTGCTTCTTCTTGTTAGTTCCGGTAACGTTGCGTTTGTGAGGATCCGTTCGACTATGTCCCTTTGTCTTCTTCATGGACTCGTTCTTCTTCCTTGTGGGATCTTAGACAAGATGACCATACCCTCGAAATCACTTCTATCTTTGCTTTCTAGTTGTTCGCTCTATCGCTATGTCACGCTACCTACCACTTGTTTATCATGACTCCCATATTGCCATGTCAAGCCTCTAACCCACCTTCCTAGCAAACCACTGCTTGGCTATGTTACCTCTTTTGCTCAGCCCCTCTTATAACGTTGTGAGTTGTAGGTGAAGTCGAAGTTTGTTCCTTGTTGGAACATGGATGTGTTGGGATATCACAATATCTCTTATTTTTAATTAATGCATCTATATACTTGGTAAAGGGTGGAAGGCTTGGCCTTATGCCTGGTGTTTTGTTCCACACTTGCCACCCTAGTTTCTATCATACCGGTGTTATGTTCCTTGATTTTGCGTTCCTTACGCGGTTGGATGTTATGGGAACCCATTGACAATTCTCTTTGAATAAAACTCCTCCAGCAAGGCCCAACCTTGGTTTTAACATTTGCCACCTAAGCCTTTTTCCCTTGGGTTCTGCAGACTCAAGGGTCATCTTTATTTTAAACCCTGGGCCGGTGCTCCTCTAAGTGTTGGTCCAACCTGTCAACCGCCGGTGGCCACCAGGGGCAACTCTGGGCTGGCCTACCGGAGGTTTGGACAATCCGGTGTGCCCCGAGAACGAGATATGTGCAGCTCCTATCGGGATTTGTCGGCACATTCGGGCGGCTTTGCTGGTCTTGTTTTACCATTGACGGAATGTCTTGTAACTGGGATTCCGAGCCTGATCGGGTCTTCCCGGGAGAAGGAATATACTTTGTGACCGTGAGAGCTTGTGATGGGCTAAGTTGGGACACCCCTGCAGGGTTTAAACTTTCGAAAGCTGTGCCCGCGGTTATGTGGCAGATGGGAATTTGTTAATATCTGGTTGTAGAGAACTGGACACTTGACTTAATTAAAATGCATCAACCGTGTGTGTAGCCGTGATGGTCTCTTCTCTGCGGAATCCGGGAAGTGAACACGGTCTTGTGTTATGCTTGAACGTAAGTAGTTTCAAGATCACTTCTTGATCACTTCTAGCTTCTCGACCGTTGCGTTGCTTCTCTTCTCGCTCTCATTTGCGTATGTTAGCCACCATATATGGTTAGTGCTTGCTGCAGCTCCACCTCACTACCTTCTCCTACACATAAGCTTAAATAGTCTTGATCTCGCGGGTGTGAGATTGCTGAGTCCTCGTGACTCATAGATGATTCCAAACAGTTGCAGGTGCCGATGATGCCAGTGCAGGTGATGCTACCGAACTCAAGTGGGTTTTTGACGAGGATCTGGGTCGTTACTACGTTTCGTTTCCTAATGATCAGTAATGGAGCCCAGTTGGGACGATCGGGGATCTAGCATTTGGGGCTGTCTTCTTTTATTTTGGTTCCGTAGTCGAACCTTGATTGTACTCTGGATGATGTATGTTTAACTTGTTATTTGTGTGAAGTGGTGATTGTAAGCCAACTCTTTATCCCATTCTTGTTCAGTACATTGGATTGTGTGAAGATTTCCCCACTTGCGACTAAACCACCATGCGGTTATGCCTCTAAGTCATGCCTCGACATGTGGGAGATATAGCCGCATCATGGGCGTTACAAGTCATGCCTTTTGGGTTAACTAATGCACCTAGTACTTTCATGATATTAATGAACGAAGTTTTACATGATTTCATTGGATGATTTGTGCTAGTCTATTTTGATGATATACTGATTTATAGTAAATCTTTGGAGGGACATTTGGAACATATACGTGTTGTTTTTATTGCTCTACGTGATGCACATTTGTTTGGTAACCTTTGAAAGTGCACCTTTTGCACCAACCGAGCATCTTTTCTTGGCTATGTTGTTACTCCATAGGGAACTGAAGTTGATAAAGCCAAGATTGAAGCTATTGAGAGTTGGCCACAGCCCTAAACGGTCTCTCAAGTGAGGAGTTTCCTTGGCCTCGCTGGTTTCTATAGGCGTTTTGTGAGGGATTTCATCACCATTACTGCACCTCTCAATGAGCTTACAAAGAAGGACGTGCCTTTTGTTTGGGGTACTGCACAGGAAGAAGCCTTCACGGTATTGAAAGATAAGTTGACACATGCTCCTTTGCTCCAACTTCCTGATTTTAATAAGACATTTGAGCTTGAATGTGATGCTAGTGGAATTGGATTAGGAGGTGTGTTATTACAAGATGGCAAACCTGTTGCATACTTTTCTAAAAAAATGAGTGGGCATAGTTTGAACTATTCTACTTATGATAAAGAATTCTATGCTCTTGTTCGGACCTTAGAAACATGCCAACATTATTTATGGCCTAAGGAATTTGTTATACATTCTGATCATAAATCTTTGAAACACATTAAAAGTCAGGCAAAATTGAACAGTAGACATGCTAAATGGGTTGAATTCATTGAGACTTTCCCTTATGTCAGTAAACACGAGAAGGGTAAAGAAAATGTTATTGTTGATGCATTGTCTCGTCGTTATAATATGCTTTCACAACTTGACTTTAAAATATTTGGTTTGGAGACCATCAAAGATCAATATGTGCATGATGCTGAATTTAAAGATGTATTGCAGAATTGTAAGGAAGGGAGAACTTGGAACAAGTTCGTTGTTAACGATGGATTTGTGTTTCGTGCTAACAAGCTATGCATTCTAGCTAGCTCTGTTCATCTTTTGTTGTTGCAGGAGGTGCATGGAGGAGGATTAATGGGACACTTTGGCGTGAAGAAGACGGAGGATATACTTGCTACACATTTCTTTTGGCCAAAGATGAGATGGGATGTTGAGCGTTTTGTTGCTCGCTGCACTACATGTCAAAAAGCTAAGTCACGACTCAATCCTCATGGTTTATATATGCCTTTGCCTGTACCTAGTATTCATTGGGAGGATATATCTATGGACTTTGTTTTAGGCTTACCTCGAACAAAGAAAGGGAGGGATAGCATATTTGTTATCGTGGATAGATTCTCGAAAATGGCACACTTTATACCATGTCATAAAAGTGATGATGCTGTTAATGTGGCTGATTTGTTCTTTCATGAAATTATTCTCTTGCATGGTGTGCCAAATACTATTGTTTCAGATCATGATACTAAATTTCTTAGCCACTTCTGGAGATGTTTATGGCCTAAGTTGGGGACTAAAATGCTTTTTAGTACTACTTGTCACCCCCAAACTGATGGACAAACTGAAGTAGTCAATAGAACATTGTCTACTATGCTTAGGGCTATTTTGAAAAATAATTAAAAAATGTGGGAAGAATGCTTGCCTCATATTGAATTTGCTTATAATGGTTCATTGCATTCTACTACTAAGATGTGCCCTTTGGAAATTGTGTATGGTTTCCTACCTCGTGCACCTATTGATTTGTTTCCTCTTCCATCTTCGGAGAAGGTTAATTTTGATGCTAAAGAACGTGCTGAATTGATTTTAAAAATGCATGAGTTAACTAAGGAAAACATTGAGCATATGAATGCTAAATATAAACTTGCTGGAGATAAGGGTAGAAAACATGTTGTCTTTGCACCTCGAGATCTTGTTTGGTTACATTTGCGTAAGGATAGATTTCCTATTTGCGCAAATCAAAGCTAATGCCACATGCTGATGGTCCATTTAAGGTGTTAGAGAAAATAAATGGTAATGCATATAAACTTGAGCTGCCTGGTCCCACTTTTAACATTGTAGATTTGAAGCCTTATTTGGCTGAGGAAGATCAGCTTCCGTCGAGGATGACTTCATTTCAAGAAGGGGAGGATGATGAGGACATCAATACCATTGTTACACCCACAACTCCTGCCGTTATACATACTGGACCAATTACTAGAGCTCGTGCACGCCAATTGAGTTACCAGGTACTTTCTCTTCTTGGTAACGATTCTAATGTTCATGAGAATATAATGCTGCCTAAATTGGATACATTTGTTTTGCTTACAAATGAAGGGCCTAGCTTGGACAAGAAAGATGAACCTTGTAGCCAGTTCAAGCATGGAGATGATGGCATGCGCAAGGGGAACAATAACGGAGTTACAAGTGATGATTCCAGGACTTTGAAGCCACCATAATGACTGCATGAAGCCTTGGACGAAATATACAAGATGCCACTTCATAAATTTCGTCCATTGGCTATTCTAGGTGTTGCGTCACCTTATTTTTGGGTCAGGCCCATGTAATCTCGAAATACTTAAGTATAGGCTATTTTTAGAGTCCGTATGTGTGGGGAAACAAGAGTTGGGGTTGGTTTCGGACCCGTCCTCCAAGGGCCACGAATTTCCCCCCTCTTCCTCCATATATACAACCCTTAGGGCATCGTTTAGACTTTGGGTTTTGTTTAGATTAAAGTTTGCCATAGCGACAACTACGCGTACTTTGTTTGTGTTCAACAACCAAACTAAGGCGTCACAGAACCCCACCTTGATCAATAAAGTTTTCCTCTTATATCCGAAATATCTAGATTGCAATCTTAGTTTCTTGGTAGTTCTTCATTTGCCTGCAGGAAATAGACCTTCGTGGTCAGGTTGATCGTGCTCCGGCGTGGTCAATAACCACTCGGAGTTGGTTTAGTGATCGCTAAGGCGCGACGTCCTCGCACGTTCGGAGTCAGATCGTCAAAGTAGACTTCCTCCAAAACAATAGCCACCATCTCATCAAAAGACAGGACACCTTTGCCTCTATCACAACACCGGTGGGTGACGGCTGCCCTCTCCATCCCCCGTCTCCAGTGACGAACCCCGCCATGGGCCCCGCGGTCCATGAGCAGCAGGCTTCATCATTGCATCATTCCGCGCGGCGCGATGGACGCACCACCACCCCGTCGCTGACTCTGGCTGCTTCGTCGTCTCATGCTCATCGCGGGCCCGCGAACGCGCAGGCCGCGTTGCTCATGGCACACGAGCTCCTGCGCTAACGCCCCATCGACGATCTCTATGAGGATTGGCTGGACCGCATCACCGAGCTCGTCTGTGCCGCCAGAGAGTCTCCTGCACCATTCCACTCGATGCATCACCCGCCACTTGTCGCGGGTGACGTGGCTCACGGAGCACCTCCTCCACCTCCCAGGTAGGACACCATCATCGAGCCATGGCACGAGGCTCCACGGCATGACCTGCCTTGCAGGGCGCCGGTGCGCGGCGAGGAAAGCTGCCAGGTGGTGCAGCGACCACAAGGAGAGGCGCATGCGCTCCCAGCACTGCCGTATCAAGACCGCGTGCCGCATGTGGTGGTGGCGCGAGAGCACGAGGATAAGGCTCCACCTCCATGTCGGGCCCCGTGACCATAGTTGGGTGCCGCGCGTTCACTCCAGAGCTCGCAGCATCGTCCGGCCAGGTAAGTTCAAGCCCGACCTGCCTCCACGCTATGATGGCACCCCAACCCTGCTGATTTCCAGCAGCTCTACGAGCTGAGCATTGAGGCGGCCAACGACGACGAAAAGGTCATGGCGAAATAGTTTCCCTTCGCCCTCAAGGACGGCGCATGCTCATGGCTCTTGAACCTCCCCGTGGGATCGATCTCCTCCTATGACGAGATGGGAGATCGCTTCGTCGCCAATATCCAGGGAACTCGCGACCGCCCGCCGGCTACGGCTAAACTGCGGCGCATCAAGCCGCAGCCAGAAGAGACCTGGCAGAAGTATATCCAACGGTTCAACAGTGTTCACCTCAAGATCCCAAAGGTGTCGGACGAAGCCATCATCTCAGCGTTCACGGATGGCGTCTACGATGTCATGATGAAGGAGGAGCTCGCCATACATGAGGACCTGTGCATGGCTCTAGAGATGTTCAACATGGCAACCAAGTGTGCGAGAGCTGAGGAGGGGTGGGTCTCCCTTCTAGAGCTCCCTGACACGGACCCATAAGACGAGAATGTCAGATTACGGGTTCCGGCAAATCCTTGTGAGGTTCGAACTCTAGGGTGCGCACGAAGAACACTCTCTCCCCGACTCGCACGCTCAGCGATTCCATGGCCTAGCTCGACGGACCCAAAGAACAAGAGACACAAGGATTTATACTAGTTCGGGCCACCTTGCGGTGTAATACCCAACTCCAGTGTGTGGTGGATTGCCTCGTGCGGCTGAGGATGAACTAGTACAGCGGATGAACATCCTCAGGAGGTGAGGTGTTCTTGGGCTCGATGAGCTGGTGAGCTGGTCAGGGTAGAATGGATCTCCTCCTCATCTATGGTGGTGGCTAGGTCCTATTTATAGTGGCCTTGCTCCTCTTCCCAAATGTTAGGTGGGAAGGGATCCCACAACGGCCAAGTTTGAAGGGGACAACTAGTATGAGCTATCCTGACAAAAGGTGGTCTTCGCCTGTCAAAGGCTCAGGTGGTGACACTGTTGTGGGCTCCGCGATGACCTCTGTCCTATCGTCCTGCTAGTCTTGGTCTCGTTGCACCGATATGGAAACCTTTGCCTGATTCCTCGGTATCCCGCACCTGCACTTGCCTCCTGAGCACCAAAGAGGAAACTGGCACACTGTGCCTGTTGGCGCCCGCCTGGCCTTGGTCGTCATGGCTCACGTCACGTGAACTTTGCGAGATGCCCCTGGCATAGATATCTCCGCTCCTCAGGAGCCAGCTTAGTGAGGCCACCCCCAGGACGGTCTTGGTGCCGTCTGTCTCGCGAGGCTCAGCCCCTCGTGAGGGTCTTGAGTTGTTGCTACTGTAGATGGGCCTTACCAGGCCGTTGGTGGAGCCATGCTCGCGGGCCGCAGGCAGGCAAGTCTGGGCACCCTTGGTCCCAGAACGCCAATAGTAGCCCCCGGGCCCAAGGCGCGCTCGAACTTGGCTTCCTCGACAGCCAAGGGGCAAGTGCGGAGCATCATGGGGCCGAACAGCCTGCGGCCTCGGTCGACTCATGGCGATCGATGGGACGTGGGTTCCCCCACATCCCCATGCAACCTTGATATTCGCCCAGCTTGGTTGCCACCGTGATCGACTCAGCTCTATGTTCATTGCTTGCCATGAGCTTCCTCGACACTTCCACCTTCTCAGTTCCTCCTTGTTGCCATGGTGACGAAGCCTGCAAGGAAGAAGAAGACGACGAGCCGCGCCTCGGCCGAGCCTTCACCGGTCTTCGAGCCTGCCGTTGAGCAATCGTTGGTGGTCAACCAGGAGATGTTGGACAAGGTTCGGCTAGAGCTCCCCTCTGATTCCAAATAATGGGGGGCAACGGTGGCTTGGCCTGGCTCCCGCGCCACCATTGATATGATAGCCACCGAGATCCCCCTTCATCTTCATGCCCTTTGGGTCGACCTGATTCCCCCTTTTTTCCGCTTTCTTCAACGCTGTTCTCTCGCATTACCAAATCCATGCGCTGCATATGGATCCCCAATCTATCTTTACTCCTTGCTGTCTCCGCCTTCGTCTGCGAGGCCATGGTGGGCATCGCTCCTTGTGTGGCCTTGCTTCGCCATTTCTTCTCTCTTCATATGACCAACGACCGCCAGCACTCGAGATGCATGACCTTCTAGGACGTAGCGGCGACGGCCGGATCGGGAATTGATTTCAAACTTTCGCCGGTCATAAGTGGTTTCGAAAGCGGTGGGTATTTGTGGATGCCGGCATGGTCTCCCCCTTCTCTTGCTCCCACGGGCGCCAGCCGCCCCAAGCTCTAGTTGGGGACATGCGAGGCTCATCGACCAGTGGCTCGCTCATGTTTGGCGCCGGCTGACCGGGCTGAAGGATCATGGGGTGACGGCGCCCATGGTGGTGAAGGAGTTTATCTGGTGCCGTATTGCTCCGCTCCAGCATCATTCTCAGCTGATGTGGACCTTCTCCGGCTACGGGGACCCCATGAGGCTCTTCCTCCCGAGGCATGGCGTATTGTTCTCAAACTCCTGATGGGTGACCCAGCGCCAGCCAACCTGCCGGAGGGGGGTTGTCTCTTATACCATTGCTCAAACAGGGTGGAGTTCGTGAGGCAGATGCCCCCTTTCGATGAATGGGGACTACGCCCAGCCGTCCTTGAAGGGCCCCGCGAAAGCCCCGTCCTTGTGTTCCCCCTGCCTGCTGTCACCTCAGCGCTCACCCCGGCAGTTGGTGCAGGGGGGCGAGAACCATCGGACACCAACGAAGTGGCCGCCGAGGAAGCGACGTCGGTCGTGGCCCCCGAGGTGGCGGCTCCTGGGGCTCGGGTGAGTTACCCCGAGGCAGCAGCCATGGGGCCGGCGCGGTCCGAGGCTCCTGGGTTGGAAGCCCCCAAGGCTCAGGTGAGCTGTCCTGAGGCGGAGACTGAGGGGTCGACGCAGCCTGACGCTCGCGAGGTCGTCCCCTCAGGAGCCCCACCAGCTACCCCAGGCGACGGCGACCGTGCCCAGTGCTTCGGCCAGCTCTGCTTGAATTTCGAGGCACTCCGCAAGAGGAAGGCGCTTCCAAGCTACAATGGTGGCACCTACCGGCCGTTGAAACAGAGGAAATACATTGCCAAAGACGAGTAAGTACCTCATCCACGTGATTTTCTGAGTGATGCATCCTTTTCTGACCAAGGCTCCTCAGGATCCCCTCGGCTGGAGTGGCGAGATCTCCTGAGGGACGGCCCTCGCCGGCCACCGGCTCGCCATTTTTTGATGGAAAGACAATAGGAGAGGCTCCTACTGTGTGTGTATATATTTATATATGTCAAGAGTTACATGGGTTACATATTGTTACAAGGTGTTGTCCCTCCATCACCCCTGACAGAAGGGAGGGGTGTTGTAGTGAATCACTGCACCAGTAAACACTGCAAAAAATAGGAAAATGTGACCAGGCTAGGGAGTTACAAAAAGTGGTTACAGTGGTCTTATGGACCTCTTTCACCATGTATTGAAGGAGGCTAAGATCTTCTTTGAATCATGCCAGCCAAGATGCAGTGCTAGGGCAGACCCCTCTAAAGTGCTTGTTATTTCATTCTTTCCACAAACTCCAGGCCGCCGTGAGGAAAATTTCCATGAATAGAGGTCCATGACCAGCCTCATTGGCTTGGTTGATCAGATCAAGCCTGGAGTTGAAAGTAGGCCAGGTAATATCAAGGTTCTTCCAGCAAGACATATTGCGTCATGAGCTCTACTTGCCGGACAGCTGCGCGGGGCCCGGGGCCCACTCCGGAGGTGAACACATCAACATGGGGCCTTAATATGGCTTTCCTGGCATCACTTCTTCGCGCCACGGCCTGGGGCATAGCTGGCGTGCCAAGGACTCCTCCGTTGGTCATCGCCGGTGGCTGGGCGACCCCAGCACTGGCCTCGTCCTCAGGTGGTGAGGCCGTGTCACCTAGCACATTTGCCGAAGCCGACAAGGTGGCAGAGAAGGCGCCAGCTTCGGTCCCCCGCCGGGGGCAAGTGGGCTAGCTCGAGCTTCCCCAGCAACCCTTGGCGCGGAGGATGGAGTTGGCCACACACTAGAGCTAGCACGCGGACACGGTGTCGTACGCCACGAGCTCTTGCAGGAGGCGATGGGTGCGCTGAGCCACCTTGGAGGAGAGCTCGTGGCGGTTGATGCTCGCCTTGAGACGGAGGATCTCCGCCTGGCTCACGAGTGGCACCAATTGAAGGTCTCCATCAACCTTAGACAGCTTCTGCATTAGTGTGACAAGGCAAAGGCCACAGTGGTCCTTGCGGCCTCCCACGAGGCCAACGCTCGGGCCTTGGAGGAGGGGAAGCAGGCCGACCACCGGCGCGAGAACGACGAGAAGCGGGAACACGAGCTTTTGGCCTTGAATGCTGCTCTGGAGCAGCAGATTTAGGCACGCAGGACCGACTTGGCATCCATGAGGGGGGCGCCTTCCGAGTAGAAAGAGGTCCTGAAGCGCGAGGAGGCATTGGCGCTGGAGGCCTTGGAGCGCAGCCTGGAACATGAGCGGCTGGAGATGAGGGATCGCTGTCGGATTTCGGGTTCTTTGTAACGCCCTCGATGCGGCTATGTCTCCTACGTGTCGAAGCACGACTTAGAGGCATAACCACATTGAAAGCAATGTCGCAAGTAAGGTAACCTTCACAACAACCCATGTAAATAGATAATAGGGGGAAATAGGTACATAGTTGGCTTACACTCGCCACGTCACACAAATACATGAATAGCATTACAATCATCCAATACACTCATGGTCCGACTACGGTACCAAAATAAAAGATCAACCACAACATGCGACATGGTCCCGATCGCCCCAACTGGGCACCACTACTGATCATCAGGGAAAGACACATAGTAATGGCAAGAGTCTTCATCGAACTCCCACTTCAGCTCAAGCGCATCATCTGGAACGGTATCATCGGTCCCTGCATCTGGTTTTGGAAGTAAACTGTGTGTCACGAGGACTCAGCAATCTCGTACCCTCGCGATCAAGACTATTTAAGCTTATAGGTAAGGCAAGGTAATGTGTGGAGCTGCAGCAAGCGACTAGCATATATGGTGGCTAACCTGTTCGCCAAAGAGAGTGAGAAGAGAAGGCAAAGCACGAACGAAGAACTATGATCAAGAAGTGATCCTAGAACAACCTACGTCAAGCATTACTCCAACACCGTGTTCACGTCCCGGACTCCGCCGAGAAGAGACCATCACGGTTACACACGCGGTTGATTCATTTTAATTAAGTTAAGTTTCAAGTTATCTACAAGCGGACATTAACAAATTCCCATCTGCCCATAACCGCGGGCACGGCTTTCGAAAGTTCAAATCCCTGCAGGGGAGTCCCAAGTTAGCCCATCACAAGCTCTCACGGTCAACGAAGGATATTCCTTCTCCCGAGGCATTCCGATCAGACTCGGCATCCTGGTTCTACAAGACATCCTCGACAAGGGTAAAACAAGTCCAGCAACAACGCCCGAATGTGCCGACAAATCCCAATAGGAGCTGCACATATCTCGTTCTCAGGGCACACTCAGATGAACACTACGTACAACTAAAACCAACCCTCAAGTTTCCCCGAGGTGGTGCTGCAAGTGGCTCTGTTTGGACCAACACTCAGAGGAGCACTGGCCCGGGGGGGTTTAAATAAGATGAACCTTGGGCTCCGGAAACCCAAGGGAAAAAGAGGCTAGGTGGCAAATGGTAAAACCAAAGTTGGGCATTGCTGGAGGAGTTTTATTCAAGGCGAACTGTCAAGGGGTTCCCATTATCACCCAACCGCGTAAGGAACACAAAAATTCGGGAACATAACACCGAGATGACGGAAACTAGGGCGGCAAGAGTGAAACAAAACACTAGGCAAAAGGCCAGGCCTTCCACCCTTTACCAAGTATATAGATGCATTAAGATAACAAGATAATATAGTGATATCCCAACAATAAACAATGTTCCAACAAGGAACGATCTCCAAATTTCACCTGCAACTAGCAACGCTATAAGAGGTGCTGAGCAAAGCGGTAACATAGCCAATCAATGGTTTGCTAGGACATAGTGGGTTAGAGGTTTGACATGGCAATTTGGGAGGCATGATAAGCAAGTGGTAGGTATCATAGCATAGGTATAGCAAAAGAGCGAGCATCTAGCAAGCAAAGATAGAAGTGATTTCGAGGGTATGATCATCTTGCCTACAAAGTTGTTAGAGTTGACTTGATCCTCGTAAGCAAACTCAACGGGCTCCTCGTTAGCGAACTCGTCTCCCGGCTCTACCCAAACAAGACAAACAAGCAAAAGTAACACAATCAACCACGTGCAAAGCTCAAACAACATGATGCGAACATGGTATGCTATGCGGGATGCGATATGTGATGCATATGCAAGATTTGACAAGGAATGATTTGACAAGGAATGATGCGATATGTGGAAATGGAAAGGTGAGGTGATTTCGGTTGAAATTGATATAAAGATCACCGTAATCGGATGCACGGTTTGGAAATGGCAAGCGAAACAAATATGGCACTGATCTGCGATAAACAACAAGTAGCCATCTAAATGCATCAAGATAAATATGCTAGATCGCTCAAACATGACAACAACATACATGACAGGGATCCACTCATGATGTTTGACAAAAGATGAACACTGAGCTACGGCCAATTCATCCATTAACAGGTTCAAACAAGCATGGCAAAAGTGCAAACGATAACAGGTTTCAGACTTTGTTAAATTAACACAAGTCTAGAATTTAACATCAGGTAGCACACTTTGGAGCATGAAAACTATATGCTACGGGAACTTAACATGGCAAAGAAAGGCATGACATGAAGATACTCAAAGCACTTAACAAAAGTCCCTTGGTGACCTTGAGCCAAAAGGGATCAGAAAATACAATTGCAAGCATGCGAACATGGCAAAAACATAATCAGATTACAGACTTAGTGAAAAACTGGAGCATGCAAATCTGTTAACGAGTAGGCATGTTCACGAGCTCAATGCACTCGCTACAGAGCATGGCATGACAAAATAAGCATACACCCATCAAGAATAAATATCATGGAAGCTAGACATGGCAAGAAGAATAACATATCATGCACGGATCACTAGCAACATCCTCGGCAAAATCGCTAACAAGACAACAATCTGCCAGGATTCATGAAATAGCAAAAGTAGAGCTCGATTGACTCAAACTAGGGTGCTCCATAAATGCAAACAAAGACATGGGTGGATACAACACCACAATGTTAACAAATCATCCTTACTGATCATCCTCAAAAGAGGCACGGATCACTAGGAAACAACATGAACATATGGCATATTGACAAAAACAGATCAAGGACTTAGAGAAATTCTTAGTCCCTGAAATCATCATTAACGAATGCACTACTTTGCAAGCTTGTTCTAGTCACCAAACATGTCACAAAAATACATGGTAAGAACCTCTGTAAATATGGCATGGCATATAACAAAACACATGTAGAGCTCAGGAGCATATCATGCACACATTAAGCATGGCAAAAATGACAAATAGCTATTTGATGAAACAGATCTGCCAAGTTTGTAATATAGCCCTCTTCCAATAACATTTCGGGAATCAAGATGAGCTCAAATGAAAATGATGCAATGAGGTGAAATGATCTACTCTCTGAGACGAACACTTTGACATGCTACACGCCCAAAACGGAGCCACGGGTGCAGAGTTATGATGCAATGAAAAACGCTAAAAATACTGGGGGTGAGGGAAAAAGTCAACTGGCTAGATCCAGATCTAGGGTTCGTGCACGCCTCCCGAGGATGACCGAAACAGTGCTGCGGTGGCCGGAGCATCGCGGGGGTTCACCAGAGAGGAGGAGGCCGGCCGGAACGGGCGGGGCCGGCCGGATCTGAGGCCGGGACGGCGCGGCGGCGAGGAAGGGGCCTTGGGCGCGTGACCGCGAGGTGGGGCGGCGACCTGGTGGTGGAGGCGGTGGTCGCCGGTGAGCGGGCGCGAGGCGGCCGGAGGTGGCGGGTGGTGGCCCGAGGCGATGCGGGCGGTACAGCGAGGAGGAAGACGGCGACGGGTGCGCGAAGGCGGCGGGGACGCGCGCGGGCCAGGGAGGGCCTCCCGTGGGATGAGCGGGCCGGCGCGGCGGCGGACGGCGGCACGCCACGTGGCGGCTCGGGAGTGGGCGGCGGCGGTGGCGAACATGTCCGGCCCGGCGGGTTTCGTCCGGCGGTGCGAGGAGAGGGGAGAGGGCTAGGGTTTGACCGTGATTTTTGTGGGGGGCGGAGATGTCTTTATATAGGTAGAGGGAGCTAGGAGACACCAAATTGAGCACGGTTTGCGGCCATGCGATCGTGATCGAACGCTCTAGATGATGGAGAGGGTTTAGGTGGGTTTTGGGCCACTTTGGAGGGGTGTTGGGCTGCAACACACATGAGGCCTTCTCGGTCCCTCGGTTAACCGTTGGAGTATCAAACGAAGTCCAAATGGCACGAAACTTGACAGGCGGTCTACCGGTAGTAAACCAAGGCCGCATGGCAAGTCTCGGTCCAATCCAGAAATGTTTAACCCCCACAAATGAAAAGAGGTAGAAAGGACCACCGGAGGAGATAGGAGCGCCGGAATGCAAAACGGACAACGGGGAAGATGCTCAGATGCATGAGACGAACACGTATGCAAATGCAATGCACATGATGACAGGATATGAGATGCATGACAAAGGCAACAACACACGGAGACAAAAACCCGAACCCGAGGAAATAAAATAACTTAGCACCGGAAACGGCAAGAGTTGGGATACATATAAGGTAAATTACATCCGGGGTGTTACAACACTCCACCACTACGAAAGGGTCTCGTCCCGAGATCTAGGACTGGAAAAACGCCGGGTACTCAGAATGGAGGTGATCCTCACGTTCCCAGGTGGATTCATGGTCGGAATGGTGTGACCACTTGACTTTGAGGAATTTGATTGACTTATTGTGAGTCTTGCGTTCAGTCTCTTCAAGAATAGCCACGGGTTGCTCACTATAAGAAAGGTCTTCTTGGAGATCAATGTCTTCGAAGTTGACGGTGCGGTCAGGAGTCTTGAAGCACTTGCGGAGCTGAGAGACATGGAACACGTCATGCACATTTGCAAAGTTTGAAGGAAGCTTGAGTTGATAGGCGAGATAGCCTCTCTTGTTGACGATCTTGAAAGGACCCACGTATCTAGGGGCAAGCTTCCCTTTGATACCGAAGTGACAAGTACCTTTCATTGGAGAGACGCGGAGGTAAACATGGTCTCCGATCTCGAAAGCCAAATCACGATGCTTACTATCATAGTAGCTCTTCTGGCGCGATTGCGCTGCTTTGAGGTTATCACGAATGACTTTGCACATTTCCTCTGCCTCTGTGATCAAGTCATTTCCAAGAAGTTGACATTCACCGGTCTCTGATCAGTTAAGAGGAGTACGGCACTTCTTGCCATAGAGAATTTCGAATGGGGCCTTGCCCAAACTTGCTTGAAAACTGTTGTTGTAGGAGAATTCAGCATATGGAAGACAATCTTCCCACTTCATACCGAAAGAGATAATGCAAGCCCTAAGCATATCTTCAAGAATATGATTGACACGCTCGACTTGACCGCTAGTTTGAGGATGAAAAGCTGTGCTGAAACGGATGTTGGTGCCCATGGCCTTCTGAAAAGAATCCCAAAACTTGGAGGTAAAGATGCTGCCACGGTCTGAAGAGATCAACTGTGGAATGCCGTGCAGAGAGACAATCCGAGAGGTATAAAGCTCTGCCAATTGAGCTGCTGTGATAGACTCTTTGATAGGCAGAAAGTGAGCCACTTTAGTGAGTTTGTCAATGACAATGAATATAGCATCATTGCCATGCTTGGACTTTGGAAACCCAGTCACGAAGTCCATCTCAATGTGGTCAAACTTCCATTCTGGAATGGCAAGAGGATGTAGAAGACCAGTTGGTCGTTAGTGTTCTGCCTTCACTCTTCTGCAGACATCACATTCATTCACGAATTGAGCAATCTCGCGCTTCATTCGAGTACACCAATAAGCCTGCTTGAGGTCCTGGTACATCTTCATACTCCCAAGGTGGATGGAGAGGAGTGAATTGTGAGCCTCGTTCATGATGACTTTACGAAGGTCACCTTTAGGCACAACAATACGATCCTCGAAGAAGAGAGTATCCTTTTCATCAAGGCGATAGCACTTGTACTTGGGTTGGCTCTTGGCACACCCAATCTTCACCTTCTTCACCATAGCATCAAGAAGTTGAGCCTCGCGAATATGATCTTCCAAAGTAGGAGAGACTTGAAGGTTGGCGAGGAACCCTTGAGGAACAACTTGCAAATTGAGTTTGCGGAAAGCTTCACAAAGCTCGGGTTGATAAGGCTTGATAATCAGACTGTTGCAGTAAGCCTTCCTGCTCAAAGCGTCAGCAATCACATTGGCCTTGCGTGGAGTATACTCAATACTCGGATTATACTCTTGAATCATTTCGACCCAACGAGTCTGCCTGAGGTTGAGATTAGGCTGAGTGAAGATGTAATTGAGACTCTTGTGGTCAGTGAAGATGTCCACTTTTCTTCCCAATAAGAGATGTCTCCAAGTCAAAAGAGCATGCACAACTGCCGCCAACTCGAGGTCATGAGTGGGGTAGTTCTTCTCGTTAGGCTTCAACTGCCGATAGGTATAAGCCACAACTTTCTTCTCTTGCATCAACACTACAGTAAGACCTTGAAGAGAGGCATCGCAGAAGACCTCGAACAGTGTGGATTCATCAGGAGGAGTCAGAACTGGAGCAGTGACCAATTTCTCTTTCAAAGTGTTGAAAGCGATGTCACATTTTGGAGACCAAACGTACTTGACGTGCTTCTGGAGAAGGTTTGAAAGAGGCTTCGCGATCTTTGAAAAGTTCTCAACGAACCTTCGACAGTAGCTTGAGAGACCAAGGAAGATGCGGAGTTGCTTCATGTTCTGAGGTGGTTCCCAATTCGCAATTGCAGACACCTTCTCGGGATTCACCGCTATACCCTTGGCAGAGATGATATGCCCAAGATAAAGAACCTCATCGAGCCAAAACTCGCACTTTGAGAACTTGGCGTAGAACTGATGTTCCCTGAGCTTATCGAGCACCAAACGCAAGTGCTTGGCATGATCTTCCTTATTCTTCGAAAAGACCAGAATGTCATCGAGATAGACCAAGACAAAGTCATCTGTGTAGGCGTTGAATATGAAGTTCATCATGCGAGAGAAAGTCGGAGGAGCATTGATGAGGCCAAAAGACATGACAATGTATTCATATGAACCATAGCTTGTTCTGAAAGTCGTCTTGGGAATATCTTGCTCACGGATTCGAATCTGGTGATAGCCCATACGGAGATCAAGCTTGGAGAATACTTGAGCACCTTTGAGTTGTTCGAACAGCTCATTGATGTTGGGAAGTGGGTACTTGTTCTTTATAGTCTTCTTGTTCAATGGACGGTAGTCAACACAAAGTCAGTCCGTTCCATCCTTCTTCTTCACAAAAAGAACTCCACAACCCCACGGAGAAGAACTAGGTCGGATGAGACCCATTCGCTCTTAAATATCGAGTTGCTTCTTCAGCTCCTTCAACTCTTCAGGTCCAAGCTTGTAAGGACGTTTGCAAACAGGTTCCGTGCCAGGCTCAAGATCAATGACGAATTCAACTGGACGGTGCGGAGGCATTCCTGGAAGCTCTTCTGGAAAGACGTCTTGATATTCGTAAACGACTGGAATTTGAGAGATGGCATCCAGTTCACCCTTCTCATTGAGAGAAAACAGACGGATGGTATCATCACGAGCGGCAAAGACAATTACATCCTCAGACGAATGAGTCAATTGAATCTGCCTGGCAGCACAATCAAGATGCGCCTTGTGCTTAGAAAGCCAATCCATTCCAAGAATAAGATCAATATCTGAGTTTCCAAGAACCACTTGAGAGGACAGAAACTTGTAGTCGCCCAACGTGATAGAGACACCCGGGAAGCAATTGTTAGAAGTCATTTGCTTACCCGGAGACACAATCTTCAACGTGAAAGGAATCCTTTCGGTCACAAAATCATGCTTGGCAACAAATGGTGTTGAAATAAAAGAAAGCGATGCACCAGTGTCAAAAAGAACTTTTGCAGGAACATCGTTAACATGAAGGTTACACATGATGACATCTGGCGAGTCCTCTGCCTGAGCTGCGTTCAACAAGTTGACCTTGGCGTGCTTGGGGTTATGCTTGACCACAGCTATACTTGTCGATCTCACAGGTGGAGGAGGGAGACGCCTCTGATTGAAGCATTTGTTGGCATAGTGACCCTTCTATTGGCACTTGTTGCACGTGACCTCTGAAAGCGGACGGTGATACGGAGCACTCGATCTTGGAGCTTGAGACGAAGTCTTGTTCTGAAATCCAGGGTTGGGTGGGTGGGAAGATCCACTGCCACCTTTGCTCTTCTACTGATAAGGCTGACGGAACGGAGGAGGAGGAAGCCAATACTTCTGCTGCTTAGCCACTTGAGTTGAGGAAGAACGAGTAGCATCTCTGACTCGCTTCTTGGAAGCATCGCACTTCAGTTGAGCAGTCTCTTGCTTCATTGCCATGTTGTAAAACTCATCGTACCTCATGGGCTCAAAGAGGACAAGAGCTAGCTAGATTTCTTCTCTGAGACCACCCCTAAACTGGTATATCATGCTCTTCTCGTCAGGGATGTCCTGCTTAGCAAAACGGGCGAGCTTCTGAAACATCTTGTTGTACTCGTAGACAAACATAGAGTGTTGCTTCAGGTTGCGGAATTCCTCACGCTTGCTTTCAACCACACTCTGAGGAATATGATGAGCTTTGAAGTCTTGACGGAATTCATCCCAGGTAATCACACGGCCTCCTCTGGAATCTTTGTACTGCTGAAACCATTCTGCTGCTTGGTCTTTGAGTTGGAAGGAAGCGAACTTGACAAGGTCCTCAGACCTGACGTTACTGCACTCGAAATGCTTGCCTATGTCCACGAGCCAATCATCAGCGTTTGTTGCCTCAACACAATTGCTGAAGGTCTTTGGCTGGTTAGCAAGGAACTGGTTGAGTGTAGCAAAATGATTCTGATGGTTGCCTTGACCCTGGTTCGCTTGGTTGCGCTCTTAGAGAAGTTGCATGATCAGCTGTGTGTTTGCATTGGTAGTGGCCATCACAGCTTGCCATGCCTCCGGAGGTGGAGGTGGTGGTGGCGGATCAGGATTCGGAGTCATGCGCGTTGGAGGAGCCATCCTGAAGAGGTTGACATCCATTAGCACATTGATAGACAAATATTGAAGGTGAATCAAGCGGGTTGAAATTGCAACATATAGTCTTCACATCCGAGCAAAATGAACCAATGCATTCCAATTGAAATGGTCACATATCCATAAATTGAGAAGCCACTTAGAATTGAGGAAGAAGAATAAGAATAAAAAACAACAAGGTACGGACCAAGAACGAATACTCGGTAAAGATCACCCAATCTCAAACCAAATATCCGTGGAAGAAGAACTAGAGCTACAAGAATTCCCACCTATGAGACTCCCAAACCTTTCCGGTTATGGAATCAGGTCTTGGGGATACAGGGGAATCATAATATCTCACCCAAATCTAGCAAATCCTACATCCAGTTGTATCCATCCTTCAACACATAACTGAGAAAAACTTCGGAAATCGTCTACCTCAACCTTCGAAAAGCATCTGTTATACAAGTTATGGCAATACTCTTGAACTTCCGCCCTAGTACTGGGTGGCGTCGAGGTTATCTCACCAACAACTGCATAAAAGAGATTTTCTATGTCGGCGAAACTAGTCTCAGGTATTCCAGAACTGCAACGATAAAATTGTGACGACAACACCTCCGAGCTCAACTCCCCGGGACACTGCCACAACCCCTAAATGACAGGAGGCACCAAGAACAATGTTCTCGTCACAAATCGATTGGAACGATTCCAAGATACCCGCGTGATCCTAAAAAAATTAGTGAAATTTGAGAAGAGAAAAGTCTTACCAGAGCGATGAAGGGACTGGGGAGTAAAAAGAATTCCTAAACTCTCCGATATATAATTCCTAAATGACTCAAAACATTTTTCTAGACTCAACAACGTGAGCTATTCGATCAAGCAGGGGGGCTCCTAAGGTCTGGGAAGGCTCTGATTACAAATTGTAACGCCCTCGATGCGGCTATATCTCCTACGTGTCGAAGCACGACTTAGAGGCATAACCGCACTGAAAGCAATGTCGCAAGTAAGGTAATCTTCACAACAACCCATGTAAATAGATAATAGGGGAAAATAGGTACATAGTTGGCTTACACTCGCCACGTCACACAAATACATGAATAGCATTACAATCATCCAATACACTCATGGTCCGACTATGGTACCAAAATAAAAGATCAACCCCAACATGCGACATGGTCCCAATCGCCCCAACTGGGCACCACTACTGATCATCAGGGAAAGACACATAGTAACGGCGAGAGTCTTCGTCAAACTCCCACTTGAGCTCAAGCGCATCATCTGGAACCGTATCATCGGTCCCTGCATCTGGTTTTGGAAGTAAACTGTGAGTCACGGGGACTCAGTAATCTCGTACCCTCGCGATCAAGACTATTTAAGCTTATAGGTAAGGCAAGGTAATGTGTGGAGCTGCAGCAAGCGACTAGCATATATGGTGGCTAACCTATTCGCAAAAGAGAGTGAGAAGAGAAGGCAAAGCACGAACGAAGAACTAAGATCAAGAAGTGATCCTAGAACAACCTACGTCAAGCATTACTCCAACACCGTGTTCACTTCCCGGACTCCGCCGTGAAGAGACCATCACGGTTACACACGCGGTTGATTCATTTTAATTAATTTAAGTTTCAAGTTATCTACAATTGGACATTAACAAATTCCCATCTGCCCATAACCGCGGGCACGGCTTTCGAAAGTTCAAATCCCTGCAGGGGAGTCCCAACTTAGCCCATCACAAGCTCTCACGGTCAATGAAGGATATTCCTTCTCCCGAGGCATTCCGATCAGACTCGGCATCCCCGTTCTACAAGACATCCTCGACAAGGGTAAAACAAGTCCAGCAACACCGCCCAAATGTGCCGACAAATCCCGATAGGAGCTGCACATATCTCATTCTCAGGGCACACTCAGATGAACACTACGTACAACTAAAACCAACCCTCATGTTTCCCTGAGGTGGCGCTGCAAGTGGCTCTGTTTGGACCAACACTCAGAGGAGCACTGGCCCGGGGGGTTTAAATAAGATGACCCTTGGGCTCCGGAAACCCAAGGGAAAAAGAGGCTAGGTGGCAAATGGTAAAACCAAGGTTGGGCATTGCTGGAGGAGTTTTATTCAAGGCGAACTGTCAAGGGGTTCCCATTATCACCCAACCGCGTAAGGAACGTAAAAATCCAGGAACATAACACCGATATGAAGGAAACTAGGGCGGCAAGAGTGAAACAAAACACTAGGCAAAAGGCCAAGCCTTCCACCCTTTACCAAGTATATAGATGCATTAAGATAACAAGATAATATAGTGAATTCCCAACAATAAACAATGTTCCATAGTCCTCTTCTTTCTTAGGCTTACCTCAAGCCTTTCAGGCTGCTTTGTTTCTCTGTGTTTTTATTTAATAAAAATTGCAGTGGGGTTTTACCCTACTGTTTATAGTCAAAAATAAACAATGTTCCAACAAGGAACGATCTCCAAACTTCACCTACAACTAGCAACGCTATAAGAGGGGCTGAGCAAAGCGGTAACATAGCCAATCAATGGTTTGCTAAGACATGGTGGGTTAGAGGTTTGACATGGCAATTTGGGAGGCATGATAAGCAAGTGGTAGGTATCATAGCATAGGCATAGCAAAAGAGCGAGCATCTAGCAAGCAAAGATAGAAGTGATTTCGAGGGTATGATCATCTTGCCTGCAAAGTTGTCAGAGTTGACTTGATCCTCGTAAGAAAACTCAACGGGCTCCTCGTTAGTGAACTCGTCTCCTGTCTCTACCCAAACAAGACAAACAAGTAAAAGGAACATAATCAACCACGTGAAAAGCTCAAACAACATGATGCGAACATGGTATGCTATGCAGGATGTGATATGTGATGCATATGCAAGATTTGACCAGGAATGATTGAACCTGGCCTCAACTTCGAAATACAAGAGTGCCACCAGAAAGGTGAGGTGATTTCGGTTGAAATCAATATAAAGATCATCGGAATCGGATGCACGGTTTGGAAATGGCAAGCAAAACAAATATGGCACCGATCTGCGATAAACAACAAGTAGCCATCTAAATGTACCAAGATAAATATGCTACAACACTCAAACATGACAACAAAATACATGGCAGGGATCCACTCATGATGCTTGACAAAAGATGAACACTGAGCTACGGCCAATTCATCCATTAACAGGTTCAAACAAGCATGGCAAAAGTGCAAACGATAACAGGTTTCAGACATTGTGAAATTAACACAAGTCTTGAATTTAACATCAGGTAGCACACTTTGGAGCATGAAAACTATACGCTACAGGAACATAACGTGGAAAAGCAAGGCATGACATGCAGCTACTCAAAGCACTTAACAAAAGTTCCTTACTAACCTTGAGCCAAAAGGGATCAGAAAATACAATTGCAAGCATGCGAACATGGCAAAAACATAATCAGATTACAGACTTAGTGAAAAACTGGAGCATGCAAATATGTTAACGAGTAGGCATGTTCACGAGATCGATGCACTCGCTACAGAGCATGGCATAACAAACTAAGCATACACCCATCAAGAATAAATATCACGGAAGCTAGACATGGCAAGAAGAACAACATAGCATGTAAGGATCACTAGCAACATCCTCGGCAAAATCGCTAACAAGACAACAATCTGCCAGGATTCACGAAATAGCAAAAGTAGAGCTCGATTGACTCAAGCTAGGGTGCTCCATAAATGAAAACAAAGACATGGATGGATACAGCACCACAATGTTAAGAAAATCATCCTTACTGGTCATCCTCAAAAGAGGCACGGATCACTAGGAAACAACATGAACATATGGCATATTGACAAAAACAGATCAAGGACTTAGAGAAATTCTATGTCCCTGGAATCAGCATTAACGAATGCACTACTTCACAAGCTTGTGCTAGTCACCACACATTTCACAAAAATACATGGTAAGCACCTCTGTAAAGACGGCTTGGCATATAACAAGACACATGTAGAGCTCAGGAGCATATCATGCACACATTAAACATGGCAAAAATGACAAATAGCTATTTGATGAAACAGATCTGCCAAGTTTGTCATATAGCCCTCTTCCAACAGCATTTCAGGCATCAAGATGAGATCAATTGAAAATGATGCAGTGAGATGAAATGATGTACTCTTTGAGACGAACATTTTGATATGCTACACGCACAAAACGGAGCCACGGGTGCAGAGTTATGATGCAATGAAAAACGCTAAAAATACTGGGGGTGAGGGAAAAAGTCAACCGGCTAGATCCTGATCTAGGGTTCATGCACACCTCCCGGGGATGACCGAAACAGTGCTGCAGTGGCCGGAGCGTCGTGGGGGTTCGCCGTAGAGGAGGAGGCCGGCCGGAACGGGCGGGGCCGGCCGGATCTGAGGCCGGGACGGCGCGGCAGTGAGGAAGGGGCCTCGGGCGCGGTGACCACTAGCTGGGGCGGAGACCTGGCGGTGGAGGCGGTGGTCGCCGGCGAGCGGGCGCGCGGCGGCCGGAGGTGGCGGGCGGTGGCCCGAGGCAATGCGGGCGGCACAGCGAGGAGGAAGACGGCGGCGGGCGCGCGAAGGCGGCGGGGATGACAGGTCGTGATGCCGTGGGTCAAGGCCAGGGGGTGAGGGCTGGAGAGCCAGTAGGAGCCCATGAGTCGCGATGCTCAGGCACCCCCTTTTAACATGCAAGCGGTCCATGCCGGAGAGAGGGAGAGACAGCTCGCGACGTCCCTAGTGTTGCTCCTGGAGTAGGTCCTGCACACCAATCATGAAGAGAAACAAGACCTGTTGTTACGGTTGCCGGCCAACCTTTGTCGCTCCGGTGAAGTGATTGGGGCACTGAGGGCCTGGTGAGGTGGCGCCTTGCGGGGCTGCCGCGGCCAGAGCTTGACCACTCAGATTTATCGGCGTTGCAAGGACGGACCCATGCGCAAATGCCGTGCCAGAGTGAGCGGCTCCATAGGTAGGCGTCAATCGAGCAGGCGATTAGGCCGGGTACGTTAAGCACGCAGGAGGAAATTCATTTATGCAGACGCAGGAAAAGCAAACGCCGCTGGGCCAGGCCAGATCATCTCGGGGATGATGCAGCCCGAGGTGCGCCCCCAACAAGGTAAGTAAAGAGCATAAGAAAACGGATACATGCCGCAGGGACAGACCAACGTGACCTGGGAATGATGCGGCCCTGTGGGCGCTCCCAGCTAAAAACGGAACTTAGAAAGATGTCACCTAGTGCCATTGAAGATGGAGTGGTGTTGAAGCAGGGAGGCTCCGGGGGCACAGGCGGGTCTCCGAGGGCCATCTCCATCTCCGCCAGGACCGCACAATGCCTGACCTCCTGAGCCTCCAAAATGCTCCTCAGCAGGCATTGATGAGCAGCGATCGCGTCCGGTAGGCCGAAAGGCATGCGAACGTAGCTGTGAGGTGGACCCTCGCAACGCCCCACGTGCGAAGGCCAGAGTCGCTCCTGAGACGCGGCTCGGTTGAGCCCTGGCATGTCGACGCAGATGCACAGCCCACCATCCTCGCCTGGATGTGGGGCCACGGTGGGCAAGCGGCGGCTGCCGCGTATGATTCTCGACTCATGTAGCTCCTGGGTGCTCCTTGCGATGAACTCCTGTGGGTTTGGTCTTCCTTGCCTTGTTCCTTCCTGAGGGAAACATGCCTGGAAGCACCCCTCCAAGTGGTGCCCGAGCGCCTCCCTCGCGACCTTGGCAAAGTTGGTGGCTCTCCAAGAAAGAGCCCCCGAGCCCTGCCTGAGGAGGGCGCCGGGCGCGCCTTCCTATGCGAGGGAGGGTGGCGCTCCCTGATTGGGCGCAGATCCTGACGCAACACCTCCGGAGGCGCCTGCCTCCTTGTGGCTTGGGCCAGGTGAAACCTTCTTCTTCTTAAGGGTCGCCTCGGGAAGTGTTCCGTTCCTGCAGTCCGGGTCTTCGATTGCTGCGGCTTGGAACGCGCGCTCAAGTGAACACACTCCGTCCCTTTCTTCACAGGGTACGGTGATGACTCCACCGCTTCCTGGCATCTTGAGGACATTGTATCCATGGTGAGCCACTGCCATGAACTTGGCCAGGGCTGGGTACCCGAGAGTTGTATGACAGAGGATGTGGGCGACGTCGAAGTCGATGAGCTCAGTGCGGTAGTTGTTGCGCTGCCCGACGGTCACTGGAAGGCGAACCTGCCCTATTGGAACAGTGGAACCATCAGTGACTCCTCAGAATGGCTTGGTTGGCTGAAGCTGATCGTACGGCACTTGGAGATTGTCGAACGTCTCGACGGACAGGATGTTGAGTCCTGCTTCGCCATCAATGAGGGTCCTGGTGACCTGCACGTTGCTGATGACTGGTGAGCAAAGCATCGGGAGGACCCCGGCCGTTGCCCCGCACTTGAGCTGATCCACTGAGCTTAACGTGATAGTGCACGCGGACCACTTGAGAGGGCGTGTGGCCTCAAAGTTGGGGAGGACTGCATTCACCTCACGCGTAAACTGCTTGAAGATGCACTGTGAGGCTGGGGCCTGCACGCCACCCAAGATGCAAGCGATCGCGCGCGGCTCCTGGAAGCCCCCAGCTCCCTCGTCTTGATGTTGGTCTTCGTTCCTCCTTGGCGGTCGCGGCAGAGGAGGAAGGCCTGCATTGCCGTGCGGGTGATCCTCACAAAGCTGATCTCTCCAGCCTCCCTCACGAGGCTGGCCCTGCCAGCGATCCTCGCGAGGTCGGTCACGCCACCCTTGGCGAGGGCCACGGTCTTCCCATCGTCCGCCACCACTTCCTCCTCCTCAGCCATAGCCCCTGTCGATGCGCTCGGGGCGTCGACCGAGACACCCCTCTCTCACGGCCCTGAGCTCTTGACATTCGTTGGTGTTGTGGGTGTGGAGGTCATGGCACACGTAGTACCTGCTGCCCTTGGATGACTCAGGCTGATCCCTGCCTCGCTTGGTGTCTGGTTCCGCTGCAAGCACGGCAGCTCCCTTGCGCTTCACGTCCTTGGCCTTGGGCTTCTTCTCTTCTGGGTCGGTTGCCGGGAGTTCGAGGAGGGAAAGGTGCCCTTCCTCAGGCGCTGGCTAACTTGGTCGCCAAGTTGAATAGCTCCAGGGATGTGCACAGGTCTTCATGGATTGCTAGCTCCTCCTTCATTTTGATGTCGCGTACGCCATCGGAGAAGGACGAGATGATGGCTTCTTCAGTCACCTTGGGGATCTTGAGGCGGGCGTTGTTGAAGCGCTGGATGTATTTTTGTAGGGTTTCCCCTTGCTGCTGCTTGATGCGGCGCAGATCGCTCACGGCCGGGGGCCGGTCGAGAGTGCCCTGGAAGTTGGCGATGAATCGAGTGCGCATCTTGTCCTAGGAGGAGGTCGTGCCAGGAGCCAGGTGCGGGCCCCGTCCTTGAGCGCCATGGGGAACCAGTTCGCCATGACCCTTTCGTCTCCGTTGGCGGCATTGATGCATAGCTCGTAGAGCTGTAGGAACTCCGTGGGGTCCACCGTGCCATCGTAGCGAGGGGGCAGGTCAGGCTTGAACTTGCCTGGCCATGCGACGCTGCGTAGCTCGAGGGTGAGAGCACGGCAGCCTGCTGTGGCTACCGGTGCCTTTTTGCTGGTACTGGGCTTGTTCCTGGGGATTACCGCGCGCCGCCACTTGGAGCAGCGCGGGGTCTTGGCGTGGAGGTGCAGGGACGCGATCTTGGCGCGCCGGCGCTGGGAGCGCGCGAGCACCTTCTTGGGGATGAGGGATCTCTTGGCAGCTCCTTTCTTGCTGCGCAGGCGCCGGACGAGGAGGGTCTCGCCTTGGGGCTGCGCGCCTTGGAGCCAGGGTGCCTTCTTGGGGAGGAGGTGGTGGAGGCACCTCTGATCCTCGCCTCCTGCGCGGAATGGAGGGTGAGGCAGCGAGAAGGACGGCAAGGGCGAGCCCCCTGTGGCGCTAACGAGCTCGGTGATGCGGGCGAGCCAATCCTCGTAGAGGTCGTCGACGGCGCAGTAGTGCAGGAACTCTCTTGCCAGGAGCAGCGCGGCATGCACGTCCGTGGGGGCGCGACGGGCGTGGGACGACGAAGCGGCTGGAGTTAGCGATGGTGTGGCGGTGCGGCCTTCCCGCCGTACCAAAGGATGCTGGGATGAGGCCTGCTGCTCGTTCCCCGCCGGGCCGGTGGCGGCAAGCGGCGGGGAACGGCGAGGGCGTCCACCAACGGACGCCATCTGGGCGACACGGGTGGCGAGAGCAGCCCGGCGCTCGGCGCGAGACCGACGAGCGTCAGCCATGGACACGACGGAAGATCACACGCGAACATCGGAAGAAAGATTCCGGCGCACCCCTACCTGGCGCGCCAGATGTCGGATTTCGGGTTCCGGTAGACCCTTGAGGTTCGAACAATGGGGTGCACGCGGAGATCTCTCCCCTACTGATCTACGTCCAATCTCCTCGCGTGATCGAAGCTGGAAACAACGTACAACATAAGGGACACGAGGTTTATACTGGTTCGGGCCACCGTTGTGGTGTAATACACTACTCCAGTGTGTGGTGTGGTGGATTGCCTCAGGGGCTAATGATGAACAGTGCAAGGGAAGAACAGCCTCGCGAGAGGTGTTCTTGAGCTGGTGCGATGAACTGCTAGGGTGAGTTCAGTCGCCTCTCTCTCTCTCTCTGCTGGGGTTCTACCAGATCTCTAGCTGTCCCCCTACTAGATCGCTCTCTGGATCGCTCTATATTGTTCTCTCCCTCCCTCTACTCTGTGGTGGCTAGCTCTATTTATAGAGGCCCTGGGCCTCTTCCCAAATAATGAGCGGGAAGGGCGCCAACAATTGGCCATTTTGAAGGGGAACATCTAGTACAAGTTATCCTGACCAAAGGTGGTCTTCGGCTGCCAAAAGTACTGGTGATGACGCCGTCTTGGGCTCCACGGTGACCTCCATCCTGCCGCTCTGCTGGTCTTGGTCTCGTTGCACCGAAATGGTAACCTTTGCCCGATGCCTTGGCCTATGCTTGCCCCCTTTGCACCAAAGGGGAAACAAGGACACTGCGCAGGCCGGCGCCCGCCTAGCGCCCGCCTGGTCTTGAACGTCATGGCTTGCGTCACGGGTTCCTCGCGAGGTACCCCTGCCTTGATCTCTCCGCCTCCTCGCGAGCCTGCCTGATGAGGCTGCCTCTGAGGAAGCTTCCTGTCATCTGCCCCGCGAGGCTTGGCCCCTCGCGAGGGTCTTGAGCTTGAGCTGATGAAGATGGGCCGCGCTGGGCTCCCACTTGAGCCACGCCGCAGGCCGCAGGCAGGCAAGTCTGGGGACCCCCGTTCCCAGAACGCCGACAATCGCCCTGTGGCCATGGCGGAAGACGCCGTCCCCTCCCGCGAAGCCAAAATCCAGGAAGAGGTGGACCAGAGGGTAGCGAAGGATCATGCAGACCTTGCCAACGAGCACAACCTGAAGTTGTAGTTCTAGGAGGCTGAAGCTGAGGGCAGGATCACCGTCCTTAGGTCGAGGCTGGATGAAGCGGAGCAGTGCGAGAGGACAGCTGTGGTGGCCTAGACCTCTGCCCAGGTGGCCCAGACCTCCGCGCGTGCAGATCTACTCTCGCTTCAGTAGCAGATTGATGAAGCCACATCCTGCACAGCAGAACAGGGAGGAGGCGTGTCGTCGGCAGACGCTGCAGCGCGAACACGCCCCCATGCTCCAGACCATCAGAGTGAGGTCCAACCGTGCACTGGTCATCGTCTGCAAGGAGAGCGTCCCTCACCCCCACGTGGAAGACTGCGCCAGCTACCTCCGCTTCTTCACTGAAGTCGTGATGCGCCTGGAGGACCAGGCTGCGAGGGCTCGCGAGCTTGTTGAGGAGAGGAGTTGGGGCCTCCTTGGGGGCGCATTATCACGCGTCTTCAGCCATTTCCGGAACCTCGACCCCCACTTCGACTTTGAAGCCGCCATTGGCCCGCTGCCCGGGGCCATCTGAGACAACCTGTTGCACTGGGTTGACAATCATGTGGATGCCCTGGTCAGGGCGTTCGCCACTGAGGATGATACGGCGGTGGTCGTGGTGGATGAAGACGACCCGGTCGATGACGGCGAAGACGACGCTAGCGACAGTGCCAGCAGCACGTACGAGAGCGACTAGGACGACGCTGCCAGCGGCATGTCCAATTGAGCCTGCATTCCTTTGCTTGAACCTACACTCAGAGACTTAAACACGGACCCGCAGGGTGTGAGAGCATTTTGGAGGGGGAGCCCCTCTTGTATGTAAATTGATGTCCTATTTATTCTTCCTCTTGCTTTAAAGTCGAACCTGAAAGCCTCACAACAAATCAAGTGGTGCTTAAAAAGCCTCATGCAAAGCCCCCACATCATCAAGTGAGAAACAAACCTTCAATGAAGAATTGAGCTTAATGGTGAAGAACTTCAACAAATTCTACAAGAGTAGAAGCAAAGAGAGAATCTCCAAGTCAAGGTCCTACAATGACAAAAGATCTTCTAGTCGAGAGCGAAACTGCTACAATTGTGGAAGGCCCGGACACTAGTCCAATGAGTGTACGACAACCCACAAAAGAAGAGAAGATTCTCCAAAAAGAAGAAGTAGAAGAGAAGAATCACCACCTAGAGAAAGAAGGAGTAGAGATGATCGTTATGAACGAAGACCCTCACGGAGAAGCAAGGATTCGAAAAGAAAGGACAAGTCATCAAGGAGCTACACAAAACGAAGACATCAAGCTCATGTTGGTGAATGGGTATCCGGCTCCAACTCCGACAATCACTCCGAGAGAAGCTATCACTCCGACTCCGAATATACTCAAGATGAAGGTGTTGCTGGTCTAGAACTTGTGTCAACCAACTCCTATGACATATTTGATTCACCAAATGAAGGAATTGGAAGATGCTTCATGGCCAAAGGTCCAAAGGTATCACACCCCGAGTATGTTGATTTCAATAGTGATGAAGATGACTTGTTAGGTGATGATGATTTACTTGTTGACAACTCTAGTGATGAATACTATGATGAAACGTCAATTAATCATGCTAATCAAGATGAAACGAATGGCAATGATAAGGAGAAGATTGAGTCTCTAACTAAAGAACTAAACACTCTTAAGTTATCTCATGAAACTATCTTAGGAGATCATCGAGAACTTTTAAGGACTCATGAGAAGTTACGTTTTGAAAAGCTCAACCTTGAGCAAGAGCATGAGTTCTTGAAGGCAGTCAATGATGATCTTCGCAAGAAAAGTTCTTCTTACATTGCCAAGCGTTTACTCTTATCCACTTACATGCCTCAAGTCAAGTCTAGTAACAAGAACAAGAAAGATTCTTCCTCTAGTAGTAACAATAATCATGCTAAATCCAATGTTGTTGCTTCTAGTAGTTATCTTGATTCCACTAATGATCCTCTTAGCCAAGTTACACTTGAGCAAGAAAAAAGCTTATTGAAGGGAATTGTAGAGAAAGGTGTTTACAAGAGCCTTGCCGGGAGTAAGCAATTCGAGGAAATTGTACGCAAGCAAGGAAGGCATCGGAAGAACCAAGGTGTTGGTTTTGAATGAAAGTTCAATGCCAACGGAGTTGAGTGGGAAGAAGATCAATACCCCAAGACGAAGTTTGTTCCTCACCAAGAGAAGTATGATCCTACTTCTTTCAAAGGGACACAAGCTCAAGATGGTCTTCCACCACAAGACCACAAGCAAAAAGGCAAGGACAAGCTTCAAGAGGAAATTGATGCATTTGAAGAAGCTCCTAAGGCCTTGGTCAAGTGGGTTCCCAAGACTACATCAAGTTCCACTTCATCAAGTACAACTACAACTCCGAGGATTCCCATCAAGATGGTGTGAATCCCGGAGAAGAAGAACTAGAGAGTTATTGAGGGTGACTCCGCCAACATACTTCACTCTTATCATTTTGGCAAGAACGAGTGCAATCAACTTCCACATCTTGCACTAGTTCAAGGATTCACAAACCCTCTTGTTGGTAAGACAAGGGAAAAGGTAATCTAAAGCTTTCATAGACATCATCTTGTGTGTGCATCACTCTATGCCTATGGATATCCTTGTTTGTTCCTTGTGGGACTAACCCATGTAGGTATTGAAAGTGTAACTCACTCCAAAGGATAGCTCCAAATGATCTACATCAACATTGAGCATCCACATCTTCAACATCTACATGAAGTCATCATCGACAAAACCCAAGGTTAGCTCATCCCTCTTAAGGGGGGATCTCACATCTAGGGGGAGCTTTACTCTAAGAATTGAGCTAAAGCAACTCTAATGGTGTGAAAACAACAACACTTTATGTAATAGTGGTAACCCCACTTGTGCTTAAACGATGAGTGTGACCTATGATCAAATGTTCTCATTTAACTCCTAAGTCAATATACTCATATATAGATTACCTAGTCATCGCCAATTGCTTGATAGACGCTAGAATTGGTTGTGCATGCTTTGCCACATATTTCAATTACCATTTTATTGTGTGAGCATGTTGGTTGCATAATTTACTCATTCAAGGACATCCACTTGTTGTTTTGATTGATTGGTTTCTTTTTCTCTTGCCAAGTGGATGGACAAGAATGCCTAAGAACCTTCTCTAGCTATCTATGCTTTTCTCGTCTCAAACTCTATTCATGCTACATCACAAAATTTGATCAAGTCATATTCGAACCACTCTGTGTGAGGAGCACTCGGAGTCCCCGATTCATCGTGGACTTAAACTTCCAAAACCTGTTTGTGCTTTTCGGTCTGACTGATTCACCCATTTCGGTCATACCGAGATCACTAAGTCGCTCTAGGTTTTCAATCTCGGTGCAACCGATTTGAACTTTTCGGTCACACCGAGTTGCAGCAACTGAGTTTGTGTAATCATTCGTCACACCGAGATTATGTTATGCCCTAACCCCAACCATATTGGTCCTACTGAGTTGCATCTCAGTCCCATCGAAAATCCTAACGGTCACTAGGTTTGCTAAATCTGTCCGACCGAGTTTTTCAATTCGTCTCACCGAGATTGGTAAATTGTGTGTAACGGTTAGTTTTTCTGTGGAGGCTATATATACCCCTCCACCCACTCTTCATTCGTGGAGAGAGCCATCAGAACATACCTACACTTCCAATACACATTTTCTAAGAGAGAACCACCTACTCATGTGCTGAGGCCAAGATATTCCATTCCCACCATATGAATCTTGATCTCTAGCCTTCCCCAAGTTGCTTTCCACTCAAATCTTCTTTCCACCAAATCCATATCCTGTGAGAGAGAGTTGAGTGTTGGGGAGACTATCATTTGAAGCACAAGAGCAAGGAGTTCATCATCAACACACCATTTGGTACTTCTTGGAGAGTGGTGTCTCCTAGATTGGCTAGGTGTCACTTGGGAGCCTCCGACAAGATTGTGGAGTTGAACCAAGGAGTTTGTAAGGGCAAGGAGATCGCCTACTTCGTATAGATCTAACGCTATTGAGGCAAGTTCTTCGTGGGCGATGGCCATGATGGGATAGACAAGGTTGCTACTTCGTGGACCCTTCGTGGGTGGAGCCCTCCGTGGACTCGCGCAACCATTACCCTTTGTGGGTTGAAGTCTCCATCAACGTGGCTGTACGATAGCACCACCTATTGGAACCACGACAAAAACATCCGTGTCTCCAATTGCATTTGAATTCTCCAAACCCTTCCCTTTACATTCTTGCAAGTTGCATGCTTTACTTTCCGCTGCTCATAGACTCTTTGCATGCCTGCTTGAATTGTTTTAAGATTTCTTGACTTGTGCTAAGGTAGCTAAAATCTGCCAAAGACTAAAATTGGGAAAAGGATAGATTTTTAATTGGTCAAGTAGTCTAATCACCCCCCCTCTAGACATACTTTCGATCCTACAGCAGGCAACAACCAGATATGCGCCAAGTCACGACCCATACCATCTCCTGTGGGTCTCATCACACCCCCGCCGGCACGCGCACCGCAGCCGGTTGCTCCTCGCAACCCGCTGTTGTTGGTGTGGTGCCACTGTTGCAAATCCCGTAGATTCATCCGTCGCATCTCAACAACAATCCGCAACCCTGGTCGAGTCTTCTACAAATTCCCGAATCATGTGGTAATGATATGTTTAAGTGTTGTTCTGCTGCTTTTAGTTGCTGATTTTTTAATAGTTTGGTTGAGGATCTTCCAATTTGATTTGTGCAGAAAAGGGAAGATTCGTGTGATTTGTATTTCTGGGAAGTTGCTGATGTGGGGGAATGCAACTAAGCTAATTATTTGGTTAGCCTAGGAATCCCAATACTAGCAGGTTGGGGTGTTGGACAAGTAACTGAAGGAACGACAGAAGAGGAAGATGCAGAGCAGAAGGTTAAAGATGTAGTTCCTCTGATCATGGCCAAGCAACAGCTGCTGAGCGGCCTTGTCAGCAATGAGGAGATGAAAGAGCTTGTGAAGATAATGGGAAAAATTGATGTGCTCTGTAGGATGATTGTCTCTTTATTTGCAGTGTATGTAGCACTCGTGATGTATTCAGTGGGTACGACATGAGCACTTTGCTGAAACTAGTAATGAATGAAACCTGTGTAGCAGGCTGGGCATAGTGTTGTGAATATCTAATGATTTCTGTTAACGGAAATCAGGGGTATCCCGTTTTGCTCATATAAATAAATAAATAGCAGAGGCCCTGTCAAGTCAGCTTTGTTTTCATTCGAAGACGTCAAGCAAATTGCAGTCCAACAGCAAACTATTTCATCAAATTCAAGTTTCACAACCAAATATGAGTACGACTAAACAACAATATCGTCATATTTTAGTTGTCATACAATCACCAAACACAAATCAGCATACATAACAAGTGATGTTCTCACAGCAAAATACTAAACAACATGTTCATCAGGTTTCAGTTATCATAGCAAACACAATTTCACATAGTAGATAAAAACGTCTTCTGACAGGAAAATACGACAAAAGCAATGTAATCATCATCCGCAGCAGCAGCGTCAACATCTTCGCCATATGTATCAGTCTGAATCATAATTCCCCATGGTGTCATATTCTTCTTTGTCCTCAACGTCCTCGAACGTTCGCTTCTTCTTGATCAACTCTTGTATGTCCATAACACGACAGGCAATCTTTTTGCCAGCATCATTGACGTGATGGTTCTCAAAGATATTACGAACATCTGTGTTATCTCGTACATCACGAGCAGTGTAAGCATCATCTTGTTGTGCAACTTCATTAAACTAATTCCTCTGCTCAAACCTTTGCAATACTCACTAGTCATCGCGACATGCAAATGTGTCTTCCAAGAAAAATATCTGTGTTTCTCGATTTTCCAAAATAAAAGGCTCGTTGGTCTGGTACGCCGCCTTGACATTGATGGATTTGAAATAATCATCAGCTCTGGGTTTTGCGATCCTGGAAAACAGGTTATACCAACGACAGCACAACAGAACCACACACCGATGATCCTCGAAACTGGAGATATACTGCAACTGAACAATGTCTATTATGTTAGCATACATTTCAGTTGTCTCTTTGTCATATGTATCCGTGCTCATGATGGCACTGTTTTGTGTCTTCCTACCTTCGTATCGTGCAAGGGTGTTGTAGCGCACATCTCCAACAACGCAATATTCATAATGTCTTACAAGAGTATCAGGACCCATTGCTAGTGTGTAAAGGGCATCATCAACTGCCTGCCCATCCTCCCGCATCTTCTTAACCTATGGTTAGAAAATAGACAAGTTGATCATCTTATGTACTCAATATATTAAAAAAACTGACAGTGCACTTCAAAAGCTTACATGGTTCTTGAACCATTTCACAAATCCTGCCATAACCAGTTTGTCAATGTTTCTTGGATTTTGAGGCAGTAACTCCTCTTTGTGGATGCTGCACAACATAGTGATCGCGTCAAACATCTAAATATATAAGAATGTGCTGCAAGTTTAGTAGATTATGATGTATAAGCTGCAGTACTGCACTTACTTGATATAAGGAAGTATCTCAGGACAATTATTCATAACATACCAAACCATTTTGTCCAAATCTTTAGGTTTGTCCTCTTGTCAACTCTTCCCTGTAACTCGAACAGAATAATCGAAAACATTGAGCCCGAGATTGTCTTTACCCACCTCTTTGCTAAGCTGATCAGTTGTTTCAATGTATTTTGAGCAGAATGTCGACGCTTCTAAAGCAATGTAGGCCTCTGCAATGGAACCCTCGGGTCTAGCTCTGTTCCTAACATAGCCCTTGAAAGTGCCTAGCCGCCTTTGAATAGGGTAGATCCAGCCATACTATACTGGACCTCTAAGTAGTGCCTCATCAGGTAGATGAACAGCCAAATGCACCATCACATCAAAGAAGGCTGGAGGATATATCTTCTCAAGGTCGCATAGGATAGTTGGTATCTTGTCTCTAAGACGCTCCAAAGCATCTATCCTGATATTCCTACTGCAGAGTTCCCTGAAGAATTGTCCCAACTCTGCAAACTGCTCTGTATAAGTCAGGGCGGCCCAATCCTCTAAGGATAACAGGTAAAACCTTTTGAAGTAGGACGTGGCAGTCATGAGTTTTCAACCCTTGTACCTTGTTTCCATCTGCACTGACTCTCCTTTCAGGGTTGGAAGCAAATCCATGTGGGAATCTCACACATGACAGGACCTCGCAGAATTCTTTTCTTTTTACCTTGTCCAAGACGTACACAGCTGGTGCCATATCTCGTTGTTTACCTTCATCTTGCACCTGCAAATCCTTTCTGATACCCAGGTGTGTCAAATCAATCCTAGATTTTAAGGTATCTTTTGTCTTGCCTTCAATATTAAGAGGTGTGCCGATAATACTATCACATATATTTTTCTCGATGTGCATCACATCAAGATTATGCCGTAGATCCAAATCTTTCCAATACTCCAAGTCCCACAAAGTGGACCTGCGGGTAAACAATAATCTCTCTTCTACCCTGCCATGCTTCCTTTTCCCGCTACCATTACCAGGATGGTTTCCTGGTGTAATATGCCTGACCTTCTCTAATTCCACTTGCAACTCATCGGCGGTGAGCCTCTTTGGCGCATCACGGTTTTCATGCTTTGCATTGAACACATTTCTTTGGTATTTTCTAGGATGCGGCTTGTCCTTCGGAAGGAAACGGCGGTGTCCAATGTAACAGATCTTGCTACGTATTGCGTATGACAGCGGATTCCTGTCACAGCGAACACATGCATTGTAACCATGTGTCGTTCACCATGACATAGTGCCCAAAGCCGGATAATCATGGATGCACCAAATTATAACAGCACGCAGAAAGAAATCAGCTGATGGGCTGCTATATAGGTCTCGAGTGAGAACACCCTTCCATAGTTGTTGAAGTTCCTCCACAAGAGGCTCCATGAACAAATCAAAATCCTTTCCAGGACTTTTTGGACCTGGATGAGCAAGGCCATCATGTAGTTTGATTCTTTGGTGCAGACATTTGGAGGCATGTTGTAAGGGATAACAAGCACTGTCCACATGCTATATGTGGCGCTCTGGTGGCCAAATGGGTTAAATCCATCTGAAGCTATGCCAAGTCTACTGTTTCTCGGGTCAGCAGCAAACTCTTTGTGTTTAACATTGATGCTTTTCCACTCACTACCATGAGATGGATGGCTCATTACATTCTGATCTCTGTACTCCTGGTTCCTAGAATGCCACAGTACATCCTCTGTTGTTTCAGCATCATGAAACAACCTCTGCAATCTTGGTGTAATTAGAAAATGCCTCAGAACATTATGAGGAATTCTCTTCACAACATCTCCATCTTTCCATCTTGATGATTTGCATTTCGGGCATTCACTTAAGTTGGCATAATCCTTCCGTAACAGAACACAATTATTCTTACAAACATGGATCATATCATATCCAATTCCAACTGCACGAAAGAAATTCTTCATATTACTGTAGGTGTGTGGCAGCTAAGATGCATCTGGGAAAGATTTGCGGAAAGCAGCCAACATCGCATCGAATGATTTGTTGGTCATCCGCTCAGATGTCTTCACCTGAAGAAAGGTGACCATAGTTGAGAATACTGACAGCTTATTTCCTGGGGTGACAGCAACGTTGCATTGTTCCAACATGCGGACCCACCGGTTTTCTTCTGCAGGTGAAAGTTCATGGAATGCACGAGCATTCCATATCATTGTTTATATGTTGGTAAAACTCACTGGCTCCGCCACCACCACCTCCTCCTCCTCTTCCACCTGAGCATCAGGCAGATCAAGATGGTGATCTGCTACTTCCACGTGGTCAATAACATTGACGTTCACGGCTTCACCATGATGAACACACCTAGTATATGTGACCGACATCCCATACAAGTGTAGATGATTTTGCATAGTTGACTGGGGTCTTGTAACTAAATTCATACAACTGCTACACGGGCAGAGCACATCTGATTTCGGACCACCGTACTCAGCTCTGATAAAGTTCATGAAGTTTTCAACCCCCTTGACATATGCAGCGGAGAATCTTCGAGCAGAAGTTATCCAAGTCCTGTCCATCTATTAGACATACAAATTAGTTCTTCTACTAGATATTACAGGAAAAACATATATGCTTTTTTATGAAGTCCAGAAAAAAATACCTAGGTCGATGTCTAAAGCTATGGCAAGATATTTGGACGAGTAGATCTATGTAACGAAATATATGTAAAGCTAATTCAGCAAACAGATTTGAGTGCCAAATTATGGCAGGCTGTTTTAGCTGTCAATGAGGCCGAGCACACAGCCATTGAACTATCGAAGGCCATCGTGGCAACAAAGATTGAGTATAAAACGGTGTAGAGCTATTTCACCTAACAGATTGGCTACTAGACCATGGCAATCTACGTCACAATAAATATATGGCAGGATATTTTAGAACCTAATTAGCCTTGGCATGCCATCTCAGCTAAGCAGATTGAGTGCAGAACAGGGCAAGGAAGCTTCTTAAGCAGAGCATACTGACAGTAAACTACTTCGGCAAATAGTGAGATTAACAGCGTCTATCAGCTAACATTCAGCGCTACACCGACATGAACGGGGCCTCAGTCTAGAATGCTCGTACCATGGGAGAAGCTGACCATCGTGCGTCTCCACACGAACGTCGCCAGCGGTGGCGGCGCTGACTGCCGTGCGCCTCCACAAGAACGTAGCCACAGGTGGCGGCGCGGCTAGAGCACGGCGGTCTACGAGAGTGTACTGCGGGAGCGACAGGATCGCCGAACCACGGCGCCGACGTATCGGCGTGGCAGGGAGGGTGGCTTTGGCAGAGCGAATGGAGTGGAGGGGGACAGGGGGAGGGGGTTTGGGGAATATTATTGGCTAGTTGGCCGAAGGGCTGTTGAATCGGATTTGGGGGGAATTTTTGGGTCTGTGGTGGGGGATTTTCGTGCGGTGGGTGGGGGGAGTTTGGCGCACGGTTAGTTTCTCCAAGTGCAGTCCCACGTGTCAGTGAAGAGGCAAGCCGAAGGGCGTTCCGTTTGCGTGAGCCGTGCGGAGGACCGAACGTGTGTGGGGTGCAATGCAACCGTGACAGGAGTGCTATGAGTGTACCGCCTTTTTTTCCTTTTAAACTAGGTGCTTCACCCCCTAAAAAAATTTGTTGCTTTGCGCGATCCATCGATACTACTACTAGTAATCCGGTAATCCCGACTAAAACGGCGCAGCCGGGTCTTTTCCCGCGCGATATGTTGGGAGGTTGGCTTAGTTGGGTTTTTTAGGACGAGTAATGCTACACCTACGTAATTCCAGTTACGTAATTAACGTAATGTGAAATGTGTGAGCTATTGATTGTAGATTGGGGGAGGGAGGGGCCCACCATCATGAAAATCTTGAGGGAGAGGCAATTTACGTTAACCCTTTCGTAGGTTCTCGTAGATGTAGAAAGATGTGAAATGCGTGAATGTGTAGTGGACGTACTATTGGAGTGCCTAAGATAATTTGTGTATGTATAGACCCTATTTGTTTATTTTACTTCGCATGTTAGATTTGTCTCGGTTTAATAAAAAGCAGAGTTGGTGATGATGGTGTGCATGTCATCCTACAATATAGGTCGTCCAATCTATATCTAACGGAAAGCAGAGTTGGTGACAATTTACCCGCACTCCTCTCCACATTGTAGATAAGGATTTCCCTCATTCATCCTTTTCTCCCACAAGATCTTGATCTTGCGTGCAGCGCACGGGCATCTTGATAGTTCTCCTACAATATGTATATTATTGTGAAAGTTCATATACACCAGCCAAGATTAATGCAAACATGGCAGATTTTCATTACATTTCGAACTTCTATAGGACAGAAAAAAAAGAAACCCGACCCTAAACCTATTTTACGGTGGCGACCGACATCCTCCATCTGCAATCTCTATGTACGGGGCGGGGTTCAAGACCCGTGAAGTGAAGGTGCGGTCTCCGGCGAGGAAGAGTAGAACACGGGATACAGACCAGCCATTTGGCACACCATGCCCTACCGCCTCCCATGCCCTACTCATCCTTGGAGGAGTCCCCGACCTCGGCGATGCTGGACATTGGACGGCGGCAAGTAGGATGCGGGGCTAACGGTGCTCCCGTCGTCGGCCGCCAGCGTGGCCACCGCTTGTACGGTCGCGTCCACGTTCGGCTACGCCGCTATTGCATCGCCAGAGGCGACTTGAGTGAGGGCGGCGACCTCGAGCTTCATCCCCGAAGACAAGCTCTCCCGCAGAGCGTTCACACTTGCGGTCATGGCGGATGTGGTGCCAGGTAGGAGGACGATGCGCTATGGTGTGGAGGTTAGCTGGGCGTTACCGCTTTAAGTAGCGCATTCCGGTGAGGCCAAGCGTCCGGGTGCGTCATTAAGTCGCCGGAGTTGGTTCCTCAGGCACCGAGCCTCTTAACGGCGACATACGAATGGACGGCACGAATGCGGGCAGCTAGTGCCAGCTGGGAACGCACCACGCGACGGCGCGAGGGACGAGGGTTTTCGTGTGCCAGGGTAGTCAACTTCGGTCGTGGCAACGTTGGAGATGCCCTTTGCTCACATGCGATCCCCGCATGTCATTGAAAAAGCAAGACGACCCGGCATGGTCTCAGGTCCAAAGGATGCAGTTGGCCGTGCTACACCACTCCGCGGATGCGTCGCGGCGCCCCGTGCATCCTCAATGAGCCGGGTGTTGGGGTGTGTTTGGATTGTGGCCAAAGTGCACCTTACCAAAATTTTGGTCATGACCCAAAGTTTGGTCTTTGTTTGGATGGTTGCCATTTCTTGGCATGCCAATGAACTCTAGCCAACTCTAGTTCATTTTTCTTGCCAATGTCGGCCAAATCATGGGCAACCAATACCTCAACCAAATTTTTGGTCATGACCCAAAGATTGTTCTTTGGTTGGATGGTTGCCATTTATTTGGCATGCCAATGAACTCTAGACAACTCTAGTTCATTTTCCTTGCCAATGTGGGCCAAATCATGGGCAACCAATACCTCAACCAAAATTTTGGCTACCCAATGCTTTGATGGGGCAACCTTGGGCACAAACCAAACATACCGTTGGTCGTGCCACAGCACTAACGCTACCCTCGGCACACTGAAACCGACCGTGTCTAGCGACGATATGAGCGTGTCGCTCACCGCGGTCGCCGTGTCCAGAGGCGATGCTGGAGCTGCGCCCCGTTGTTGGACCCAACGACCCACATGAACGGTTGTCGGTGGCGAGGAGGTCATGGGCCAGCTCCTCCATTGGACTAGTCTGCGCTACGTCGTCCCGACGGGTGTGCCCCACATGTCAGTTTCCCTGTTTTCCCAGCCATATTCGAGCGTCAGTGCGCCGTGTTGCGCATTAGGCCTTTCACTATGTAGGCCAAGCGAGACAACTTATTGTTTATTTGAGCCGTTCAAGTATAATCATGTGGCGTTTGCTTATTTCTCATTCCTCTCCAACCCTCTTCTCCATTGATCATGTCGCCCTCCAGTCGAGTCCATCCTCCCGCATGCCTCATTTCAACATTCTGCCGAGTATCATTTGCATGTACCCACCCTAGTCCTCTTTCAATAGATCTCCGGACCCCGAGATGAAATCAAGAGGGAACGAGTGGGGGCACGTGATACCTAAGGAGGATTGAAAATTTTAAACCAGTGATCATAGCATCCGCAAATCATATATAAAGGGTATTCAATGTTCGTTTCGGTTTTGAACGTACAATATATTCCCTCCTATCCTTTCTAGTTTACATGTAAGTTTTATGTGTATTCAAAGTATCTCTACTTTGATCAAAAAGGTATCAACATTCAACAACGCCCAATCAATATTCTTAGATTCGTACGTACTCCTAGATTTGTACTCGAGATGGTTTCCAATTTGATTATTGACAAGATTAATAGTACATGAGATGTATAATGTGAAAATTATATCATTGGAAACTCCTTTCACATACGAATTTGACCATATGCTTTGTGTAAGTTGCATGTCATATATTATTACTCTAACATTTGGTCAAAGTTAGCCTCGAAAAATGCATTAGACCTTGTAAGCTTTATGTAAGTTGCATGTCATATATTATTACTCTAACATTTGTGTAAGTTGCGTGTCATATATTATTACTCTAACATTTGGTCAAAGGAGTATAGTGGAAGTGGATCCTCTGACGTAGGTATCCCTGCCTTACCCTCCCTTTCGGTCACTTACCGGCGGACCCCATGCTTGCTAGGCCCCGCATGTCGGTTACTCAATGGGTTCGGCCACGTCAGGGGATCCTCATCCGTAGTATACTCCCTCTGTTTTTATTTACTCCGCATAAAACAGAGGGAGTGGTGGTATAATAAATGACGCGGGCGGGGGAGGGGGAGGGACGTCCGTTTGCTCTCAACTGCGGTCCCACAAGCGAGCGAAAACGCAAGACGAAGCGCGTTCCATTTGGTGAGCGACATGGAGGGTCCAGCGTGCCGGGCTGCAACGCGAACGCGACAAGAGAGATGTACAATCAAAACCGATTGACCGGTCGTCACCGGAACCACTATTCACACCAGAACCTTCGCTGCTCGGCCTACGCGAGCCACTGCCCTAAAACCACACCAAATCTCCAGCCCATTCCCCCACCTTTTGATCCCCTAGCCCGCATCAAGCGTCCCCTAGTTCGCCGTAAAGCCATGGTGCGCCGCAAGATCACTTACTACAAGATGCTGACGCCGGAGCGCCGCGTAGAAATCGCGGCGGCAGTCAGCGCCACAGACCTCCGTTCCCAAGCTCGCTTTGCGGCGGGCCAATCCCCGAGTTCTCTGGAGCCAAGCTACGAGGAGGAGGAAGCCGATCCAATGTTCATGGCGGAGGTCGCAGCGCATAAGGCCCCCGATGGGTATGAGACGATGGACGTCGACTTCGTGCCGGCGTCCGAGTCCCCCATGGTGCAGGCCGACCAGGGGTTCAACATGGCGATACTAAAGGAGGACCGGGAGGCAGAAGCTCAACTCGACGCGGAGCGCGCGCATGCCGCTGTCATCGAGGCTCTCCTGTAGGCAGAACCGGATGTCGTGGATGTGAACCGGGCGGCGGAGGCTCAACTTGAGGCGGAGCGCGCGGATGCCGCTGCCATTGAGGCCCTCCTGAAGGCGGAACCGGACGTCCTGGACTTGAACCGGGCGGCAAAGGCTCGACTCGACGCTGAGCGCGTGGATGCCGCTATCATAGACGGCCTCCTGCAGGCGGAACCGGACGTCCTAGACTTGAACCGGGAGGCGGAGGCTCGACTCGACGCAGAGCACGCGGATGCCGCTGCCATCGAGGCCCTCCTGCAGGCGGAACCGAACGTCCTCAACTTGAACCGGGATGTGCTCTCGTCCGTGCAAAGCGCCTGCACGCTCCGCTTGAACGAGTAGCTGGAGGCCGAGGACAACCACGGTGTGGAGACACACGTCGGCAGCGATGGCTGGTTCGTGCCGGCAGCCAAAGACGACGAGGCCATCTCTTTTCGCGAGCAGTTATAATTTTTCTTTATGTTGTTGTTTTTATGGATCTTTTGCTGTGTAAAAACATATATTTGTTATACAAGTCACCTGACTTGGGTCAGTCTACCATTTCAGGCGGTTGGATGAATATCCTACATCTTCTAACCCTTCTTTCCTTTTTCCTCACTCTTCTTCTTCCCCAACAGACCACCGCACGGGCCGTATGGATACTCCCCAACATGCGGTTGGATAAACATACTCTATGAACGAAAATTATGTGTCAGTGATAGGATGGCTAAGTTTGGTTTGTTCACATGCGACAACACGTGTCAGTGAGGGTGCGTTCCCATGGTTGGGTTTGCGGCGTGCATCAGCGACTGTGTGAGGGTGCGGTGCGACCGCGGCGTGCAGGAGCGGCCGTGTGAGGGTGCGGTGCAACTGTGACAGCCGTGCACAAGTGTACCTCCTTCTCATTTTGAAAACTTTAGGCAAGCTTGGCAAAAATGTGTGGCGAAGTTTGGCAATGCCTAGACTCAAACAAGATAAGTACGTATATGTACTAGGAGTACTAGTGTTAAAAAAGAAAGGCGGGGATTTAATCGATACAAATCCTTGTTTCACGTGTCAATTAATGCATATTTTTTTCTCCAAAGAGCAAAGAGCTAACCATCGCACTCCTCATCACTTGATTAATGCAGCGCCATGCAAACCGAACTTCTCACTTCCACATGCATGCAGGGGATATTAATGTCCTTGGTTGCTAACCCCATCAATTTTGCCTCGATTAGTGTTAGTGGCCCTTTGCAAATTGTAATTTTGATATACTGGCCTTGTAAACAAAAAATGGAGGTAGTAACTATATTTGACTTCCTTCCCCATTGCGGTGACGTCGACGATATCTTTTTTTGATGGTTTGGCAAAGTGCATTCGACGGAGAACACCATTGAGGGAGACCACGGTAAGTCGTTCGCAAGTGCCGCCTACAAGCCGATACAACCGCCTTATTTGCATCCAGGAAGTCCTTTACTAGTACTACTAGGAGTACTAGTGCGGTGAGATGGTTTCTGGAAGAAGACGATGGAGAAGCGGAGTCAGCGAAGAGTGAAATGATGGTTGCTACGTCCGTGCTTTTGTGATTTGACGCCTCATTGTTTGTGATTTGTCATAGAAGGGACAGGGGAGTAGACTATGTGCTCTATACTGTACTACATGCGTCCAAGCATGGGAGAAAGAGGAGAGACGTTGCATTTTTCTTTTCCTTTAATCAATCAATCAATCAATCAGGGAGCTTCGGTTCCATCTTTTTGGCTTTGGCAACACCGTCCACAATGGTTCCCACTGAGCCAAAAGCTATTTTCACATTTGACTACACATTGTGGATGCCCTTAACCATACCACTTAGTTTTGCTCCTGTGTGCTATCTATACAAATCTCAATTATATTGATCTAAAAAAATATACAATCAAGATTAGTAAAAAGGAGGTGATTTTGCCGCGCGGATGGCGGGGGAGGTTTCTTATTTGAGCAATGCTATATCCATGTAATGGTTTACGTAAAGTTACAAACTGATGTGATGTGGGACTATTTGATTGGATTAAAGGAGAGGATTAGGCCCACCCCACCTGAATATCAGGGGGCATATATAGATTAGATGGAAAGTATACGTAGCATCTACGTAGCCCTTTGTAAGTCTAGGATTAGGCTTCTTATTTTCGGAGGACGTTGTCCTGGCGGTTTGCTAACATGCGGTCCCACGTGTCAGTGCTTTACCAAGCCGATCCGCGTCCCACATGAGGAAGAACAATGGCAGAAGCAACACGTGGTTAAGTTGAAGAAGATGAGGGAGAAGCGGATTCAGCAACGAGTGAAATGATGGTTGCTTCGTCCCTCCAACTTAACTGCGGGAAAGGTGCAGCTTTGTGATTTGACGCCTCATTGCTCATTACTACGCCGGCGCCATGACTAGGGTGCTTCACCCTGGCTGCTCTGCACTGTATTCTGGTATGGCACGTGGACCCGGTAGCTTGATGTCCCACATGTCGGCGAAAGGGACTATAATATTTATGAAAGCGAGCGCTCCACTCTTACGACGGAGGAGTAGACGACACGACGGCCCAGTGAACTGTGACTTGTACTGTATAGTACTATAGTTTTGCTGTTTCGCACGATCCATCGATACAAACCCGATGAAACAGGAAAGGGCGGGATTTTTCCTGCGCGGTAGATGATACTGACCATACATTTCAAAGGCAATTTTAATGTATGCAAACTGAATAATTATAAGTAACAATATGATATCTAGTAAAACTAAAAACACATATGATTCATTGTGTTAGGGTCTAGTAGTAGTGCTGTATTGCATAGTTGTTAGATGTAACATGCGAGAACGTGTAGAGATGTAGTTTTGGAGGGCCTACAGAGAGAAAAGTGTAATAAGGTCACCGAACTTCAGAATAAGCTGATTACGGTCACTATATATGTTTTGCGGTGATTATACGGTCACTTGCTCACAGTTCAACATCGGATTGCACTCTGTTGACCGGCCAAATAGTCTGTGTGGCGCCATGTGGACTAGTTAAATTGACCACATTCCTTGTGGGTCCCACCTGTTAGTTCGCATAGGCAAAAGGTCAGATAAACACAAATTTACGCAGGCACGACAAGGCTCCAACCCGTGCGCGGGAATCACCTGGTTGTGTATGTGTCTGTCAGGGCCTGATGTGTGCGCATGCACGTGTAGGTTGAGCACTTGAGCGTGAGAGTGTGTGTTGGTCCTGTGGTGTACTGGTGTGTGCATGCATGCGTGCGTGTGTGCGTGTGAGTGTTGCATGCATGCGTGTGAGTGTTGCGTGCGTGCGTGGCTGCGTGTGTATGTGTGAGTGTTGCGTGCGTGCGTGGGTGCATGTGTTTGTGTGAGTGTTGCATGGATGCAGTTCGTGTGCATGCGTGCGTGTGTGTATAATCACCACACCAGCTCCAGTGTGTTAAAACAAACGACCCAACATATCAATACAAGGCCACCTTGTCCGCTGTGCCCGCGGTCATGACTTTGAACCACCGTCCAAATATTTTTTTGTCGTTTGTTTTCATTCTTAATAGCAAGATGCCCGTGCGTTGCACGTAACATCAAGATGCATTTGTATGACTTGTTTATCTTGTGAGAGAAAAGGATGAACGAGGGAAGGCCTTATTTGCAAATGTGGAGAGGTGTGTGGGTACCTTTTTGCAAAATTTCCATAGTTTCTTTCCTATCCGTCAGATATATATCGGATGGCCTATATTGCAGGATGGCAGGCACACCATCATCACCAACTCTATTTTTTATAAGAGTGTATTTTATGTATTTTATAAGAGTGTAGATGTAGAGTAGATACAAGTCGACAGGTGGGCACGATGGTAGTGAGCTAATGTGATGCAACACGAGAGGTGCCACGTGGAGCGTTTAACTAGTCAACTAGTCATGTCATGAGCAAATACAGAGTTGTACGGTGAGCCCGTGACTATATAATAACCACTAAACATAAATGGTGACCGTAATGAGTGGATTCTGAAGTCCAATGTACGTATCGTGCTTTCGCTTCAAATACAATGATCGTCATTGCATATATCGCGAGAGAATGAAATATGCGTGAATTTTCTGGGGGCTTACTTTTAGAGGACCTGGAGATAGTTTTGTGTGCATACATGAAAGGGGTGTATAGGGGGGGTATGCGATGGAGAGAGATATGCTCTTAGTTTCTCTTTATTATGACTAAATTTGTATATAGTATAAAAATATACAAATTCATAGTGCAGAATAAATATCATTGTGGGCACCATGCAATGCAAATTAGCGTTCGTACTCCTCCATATAACTTTGTAATGTTGTATATATGTAGAAACTCTAAAATAATTTTTTGGCCACACTTTATTCAAAAGGAATGTTGTATGCGAAATAAATGTGTAGAGAGGGCTTTTTAGATCAATGGGGTACGTGATGTAACATGTGTGAATGTGTAGTTGATGCATTTGGCGGGGCCTAGAGAGGTATGTGTGTGTATTACGTATTCAAGAGAGGCATGGATAGAGGGGCCTACGGGGGGGGGGCGTGGGAGAGATAGCACGAGAAATGAGAGTGGTCTAGAGAGAGAGACGAATATGACGTCACGACAATAGATTCCATTCCCTTGAGTGTGTATATGCAAGTGGGGAGGGAATAGAGGCACCAGGAGAAAATTTCTGTGTGTGTGGTGTTTGTGTTGGTATGTGTGGGTGTGAGAAGATAATGAGACGTGGGAGCAGAGGGTGTGTCACCGCGTGAGGTCCGGTGGGTCGAGGTGAGGCCCTTCATTCGGTTCCGTCCTGCGCCACATTGGTCGGCCCGTGACGCATTTAGGAAGACCCATGGATGACTAGTCGTACAAGACAAAGATAGCAGAATTGTGAAGGACTCTGTGTCCACTGACAAAGCCGGCTAGGATTTGTAACCCTAGGTTCTTGGACTAAGGTTACCCCTTTATCTCTGATATTACTATTCATCCAACCTAACTTTAAGGGGCATAGTACAGAATGCTCCGCTAGAATCATACTCGTCGATTAGGAAGAGAGGTGTGAGACAATGCGTGAGAGATAGGCGTAAAGATAATGTGCGTACATGAGACACGTAGGCATGTCCATGTATATAGAAAGGGTCGATGATGATTGTGCGTGTGTATGTTTGCAAGAGGAAGAGTGCTTGTGATAAAGGTTAGTGAAAACAGTTGTAAATGGTTACGAGAGGGAGGGAGGGTTATATCTAGAGCATGTGTGCGAGAAAGACACCTCGGGAGAGAGTGTGTGAGCATGTGTGAGAGACCACCGATGGAGAGTGAAACTACACGTAAAAGACTTCTCTACACATTGATTAAAGATATAAATTGTATCCAAATATTAGGATGGGATCATGATATTTGCAATTCGCATAAGGAGCAGTCATTGATCCATCAGACATCTAGATTCTATCGAATTTGAGCATGTCTATGTTTTTATTCGACACAATTGATCCACGTAGTTAGTATTTTGAACTCTAGACAATGCATCGCTTAAGCAATCAAATATAAACGTGAGTATAGTTCATGTTGTGTGTGTAAAGCACATTATACATACGAAAGTTACACAATGGACATTATAAATAGCTACCTATGAACTAGCATACATTTGAATTCAACTTAAGGTGGTTTAAAAAAATCGAATTCAACATGAAGTCCATTCAATTATTTGAATTTGATATCATGGCATTTTTAAACCATACCTAAATTATGGGGGCACCAATCTTTGCTCTGATTTTGTACATAATAGCATATGTAGTCGTGTACAAAATAGATTCAAATTTAGCTCCTCCATTCCAAAATAATCGTAGTTATAGGATTTTCAAGTGTCAAAATTTCAAAAAGAAGCGGATAATTTAATGAGGTTTTCAAACATACAAGGTCAAATATAATGTTGTCTATTTAGGCTAATCCTCATAGTTCAAGAGTACTCTAAACGTGAATGCTTGTGTTTCAAAATTTCGAACGAAGCGCCAAAAGAGCATCTACTCGCCCGAAACCGCGTGAGACCAATGTTTGGTAGTACAAGGAAATTAATTTTCTAATAACTCCGACCCGTGAAACCTACCACCCCAACGTCCAAAGGTCTAAATCGGGGTAGGTTTGTAGCTTCATCTAGACGCCACGCAACCGCATCCAAAAAACATTCATACACAATGGCCGCCTAAGCACACATGCGCATCCGAAATCGCTCCCGCCCACTATTTGGGACACCTGGGATTACCATCCTACCTCCGACCTGCAGTAGGTCTGAAATTTAAGAGGGGGGCAAAGTTTGTACTTTCCCCAAATTTCAAACAAGCGCGTCCCATCTTCTGTTCAAAAAAGCCAAAAACAAGCACGTCCCAGATCGAAACATGGTTCCCCCCACCCGTCCGATTCCCCATTCGTACTCCGTGGGCGCCAAAACTACCTCTCCACCAGCCGCGAAACCCCGGCGTCCTCCATTCGCCACCCCATCCCACCCATCAACCACCGCCCTCCTCCATCACGCCGGAGCCGATACCCCAATGTCGTCGTCCACCGCAACCTCAACCGCGACGCCCTCGACAGCTAGTAGTTGAAGCCAAGGCCGATCCATCCGTACTCGAGCCAGTTCAACCACACCGTCCTGCAACTCACCGCTGCCGCTCCAACTTCGCCACCCTCCACTGCACCGGAGCTGTTCCTGCTACGCCGTCCTTCGCCGCCTCGGATTTGTATAACACCCCGGATGTAATTTACCTTATATGTACTCCAACTCTTGCCGTTTTCGGCGCTAAGTTATTTTATTTCCTCGGGTTCGGGTTTTTGTCTCCGTGTGCTGTTGTTGTTGTCATGCATCTCATGTCATGTCATCATGTGCATTGCATTCGCATACGTGTTCGTCTCATGCATCCAAGCTTTTTCCCCGTTGTCCATTTTGCATTTCGGCGCTCCTATCTCCTCCGGTGGTCCTTTCTACCTTCTTTTTGTGTGTGGGGGTTAAACATTTCCGGATTGGACTGAGACTTGCCAAGCGGCCTTGGTTTACTACCGGTAGACTGCCTGTCAAGTTTCGTACCATTTGGACTTCGTTTGATACTCCAACGGTTAACCGAGGGACCGAGAAGGCCTCGCGTGTGTTGCAGCCCAACACCCTTCCAATTTGGCCCAAAACCCACCAAAACCCTCTCCATCATCTAGAGCGTTCGATCACGATCGCGTGGCCGAAAAACCGCACCTCATTTGGACTCTCCTAGCTCCCTCTACCTATAAATATGTTGCCTCCCCCGAGATTTCACGGACGAAACCCTAGATCCATCTTCCCCGCGCCGCCGGACGTGTCCGAACCGGGCCGGACGTGTCCGAACCGGGCCGGACGTGTCCGACTTGCCCCGCCGCCGCCATGTGTCGCCGCCCCATTGGTCAGGCCGCATCTCCTCCGCCGCAGGCCCACCGAGCCCGCCGTGGGCCATCCCGGCCCGGCTCCTCACGCTGCCCGACTATGCCCGACTCTCCTCCGCCCCGCCGCCCAGCTCGCCGCGCCGCCCGCCGCCGACGTGCTCCGGCGCCGCGCGCCCGTGCCGCTTTGGCCACCGCTGCCCTTCGCCCGCTCTCCGCCTGCGCTGCTCCGCCGCCGCGCGCCCATGCCGCTCCGGTCGCCGCCGACCCCGCCGCACCACGGCGCTGCCCCTCGCCGGCATCACGACGACCCTCCTCGGCCGGGTCCCGATCTCTGGCGAGCCCCTCAGCGCTCCGGCCACCGTGTTTAAGAACTCCCGCGAGCTCCTCGGTTCGTGCGCCGCCGCGAACCCTAGATCCGATCTGGATCCGGTTGATTTTTCCCTCTCTCTAGTAATTTTTCTTGCAACTTCATCTTGCGGTAACTCCGCATCCGTAATTCCGTTTTGGATATGTAGGATATCAAAATGTTCGTCTCAGAGAGTACATCATTTCATCTCATTGCATCATTTTCATTTGAGCTCATCTTGATGCCCGAAATGCTACTGGAAGAGAGCTATTTGAGTTAATTGTCAGATCTGCTGCACCAAATAGCTATTTGTCATTTTTGCCATGATTAATGTGTGCATGATGTGCTCCTGAGATCTACATGAGTTTTGTTATATGCCATGTCATCTTTACAGAGGTGCTTACCATGTATTTTTGTGATGTGTGTGGTGACTAGCACAAGCTTGCAAAGTAGTACATTCGTTAATGCTGATTTCAGGGACTTAGAATTTGTCCAAGTCCTTGATCTGTTTTTATCAATATGCCATATGTTCATGTTGTTTCCTAGTGATCCGTGCCTATTTTGAGGATGATCAGTAAGGATGATTTGTTAATATTGTGATGGTCTATCCATCCATGTCTTTGCTTGAAATTATGGAGCATCCTATCTTGAGTAAATCGAGCTCTACCTTTGCTATTTCGTGAATCCTGGCAGATTGTTTACTTGTTAGCGATTTTGCCGAGGATGTTGTTGTTGATCCGTGCATGCTATGTTGTTGTTCTTGCCATGTCTAGCTTCTATGATATGTATTCTTGACGGGTGTATGATTATATTGTCATGCCTTGCTCTGTAGTGAGTGCATCGAGCTCGTTAACATTCCTACTCGTTAACAGATTTGCATGCTCCAGTTTTTCTCCAAGTCTGTAACCTGATTATGTTTTTGCCATGTTCACATGCTTGCCATTGTATTTTTTGCTCCCTTTTGGCTCAAGGTCACTAAGGGACTTTTGTTAAGTGCTTTGAGTAGCTTCATTTCATGCCTTACTTTGCCATTTTAAGTTCCTGTAGCATATGGTTTTCATGCTCCAAAGTGTGCTACCTGATATGAAATTGCAGACTTGTGTTAATTTCACTAAGTCTGAAACTAGTTTACCATTTGCACTTTGGCCATGCTTGTTTGAACCTGTTAATGGATGAATTGGCCGTAGCTCGGTGTTCATCTTTTTTCAAGCATCAAGAGTGTATCCCTGCCATGTATTTTGTTGTCATGTTTGGGTGATGTAGCATAATTATCTTGATGCATTTAGATGGCTACTTGCTGTTTATCGCAGATCGCTGCCATATTTGTTTTGCTTGCCATTTCCAAACCGTGCATCCGATTCCGGTGATCTTTATATCGATTTCAACCGAAATCACCTCACCTTTCCAGTGGAACTCTTGGATTTCCAAGTTGAGGCCAGGTCCAATCATTCCTTGTGAAATCTTGCATATGCATCACATATCGCATCCCGCATAGCATACCATGTTTGCATCATGTTGTTTGAGCTTTGCACGTGGTTGATTGTGTTCCTTTTGCTTGTTTGTCTTGTTTGGGTAGAGCCGGGAGATGAGTTCGCTAACGAGGAGCCCGTTGAGTTTGCTTATGAGGATAAAGTCAACTCTGACAACTTTGCAGGCAAGATGATCATACCCTCGAAATCACTTCTATCTTTGCTTGCTAGATGCTCGCTCTTTTGCTATGCCTATGCTACGATACCTACCACTTGCTTATCATGCCTCCCAAATTGCCATGTCAAACCTCTAACCCTCCATGTCCTAGCAAACTGTTGATTGGCTATGTTACCGCTTTGCTCAGCCCCTCTTATAACGTTGCTAGTTGCAGGTGAAGATTGGAGATCGTTCCTTGTTGGAACATTGTTTAATTGTTGGGATATCACTATATTATCTTGTTATCTTAATGCATCTATATACTTGGTAAAGTGTGGAAGGATCGGCCTTTTTGCCTAGTGTTTTGTTCCACTCTTGCCGCACTAGTTTCCGTCATATCGGTGTTATGTTCCCGGATTTTGCGTTCCTTACGCGGTTGGGTAATAATGGGAACCCCTTGATAGTTCGCCTTGAATAAAACTCTTCTAGCAGTGCCCAACTTTGGTTTTAGCATTCACCACCTAGCCTCTTTTTCCCTTGGGTTCCGCGGACTCAAGGGTCATCTTTATTTAAACCCCCGGGCCAGTGTTCCTCTGAGTGTTGGTCCAACCTGTCAGCTACCGGTGGCCACCAGGGGCAACTCTGGGCTGGCCTACCCGTACCTTGGACAATTCGGTGTGCCCTAAGAACGAGATATGTGCAGCTCCTATCGGGATTTGTCGGCACATCCGAGCGGTGTTGCTGGATTTGTTTTACCTTGTCGAAGTTGTCTTGTGGAACTAGGATACCGAGTCTGATCGGAATGTCTCGGGAGAAGGTTTATCCTTCGTGACCGTGAGAGCTTGTGATGGGCTAAGTTGGGACTCCCCTGCAGGGATTTGAACTTTCGAAAGCCATGCCCGCGGTTATGGGCAGATGGGAATTTGTTAATGTCCGATTGTAGATAACATGAACCTTAACTTAATTAAAATGAATCAACTGCGTGTTTTACCGTGATGGTCTCTTCTCGGCGGAGTCCGGAAAGTGAACACGGTGTTGGAGTAATGTTTGCCGTAGGTTGTTCTTTAGTTCTTCGTTCGGCTTCGCTTTCTCTTCTCGCTCTCTTTTGTGAACATGTTTGCCACCATATATGCTAGTCGCTTGCTGCAGCTATACATACTACCTTGCCTTACCTATAAGCTTAAATAGTCTTGATCGCGAGGGTGCGAGATTGCTGAGTCCCCGTGACTCACATATTACTTCCAAACCAGATGCAGGGACCGATGATTCCGTTCCAGATGATGCGCTTGAGCTCAATTGGGAGTTCGACGAAGACTCACGCCGTTACTATGTGTCTTTCCCTGATGATCAGTAGTGGTGCCTAGTTGGGGCGATCGGGACCGTGTCACATGTTGGGGTTGATCTTTTATTTTGGTACCGTAGTCGGATCATGAGTGTATTGGATGATTGTAATGCTATTCATGTACTTTATGTGATGTGGCGAGTGTAAGCCAACTATGTACCTTTTCCCCTTTTATCTATTTACATGGGTTGTTGTGAAGATTACCTTACTTGCGACATTGCTTTCAATGCGGTTATGCCTCTAAGTCGTGCTTCGACATGTAGGAGATATAGCCGCATCGAGGGCGTTACAATCTGCTTCCCCTCCGCCGACATACGGCCACGGCAACACAGTCAACAATTTGGCCATGGGTTCGTCCAAGCCTGCACCCTCCAGAACATCGGTTTCCCCGGTAAAAAGGAGAAGATCAGCGCGATATGTGGAGGTGACCACACCAGCAACCAAAAAGGTACTCCTCTTCCCTTATTCGTGCAAATCTTACGTCTCTGCTTGCACGGTATTCATCCCACAGAAGACACTAGTTGACCGTTTCTTCTTGATACTAGATGTTCCTAGTAACTTGCGATGCACAAGGTTTCTCCTCATATACTATTTCCCCTTAGCTAGAGGTTCGTCGCCCCCCTGAATTTCAATTTCTGGCCAGTTGATTCCCAATTAACCGAAGCATTCCCCGGCATAACAGACGCTAGTACGCCTATTACGCCGGGGAAGCAGCGCCTTGGTGTTTATCTTAGGGGCGTGTGTGGCCTAGAGCTACTGGTGCCCGGTCTGGAGGTCGGCCGGGATTAAAGGGATGGCCTGGGGGCGCTGCCAAGCACGGCGGTGGTGTGAGGTCGATGGGAGGGCGGGGCGGCGGAGGCAGGGGTCTGGGCCAGTGGTCGCTGGCGGTTTGAGAAAGATCGTCAACAGTGATTGGCGGGAGGTAGACGAAGGCCATCTGCCCGTTCCTTATAGATCAGACGGTTCATTAAAAAAATCGACTGACCTATTTATTTTCAGCCGACTGTTATCTTAGATATGACCACATGTGGTGGTGTGCTGGAGGAGTACCTGCATTTCCTGTGCTCATATATTACAAAATCATACGGAGTAGAATCTAATTTTGTTTGCCATGCAATGTTGTAGAGCTATCATATGTCTCCTGTCATTTATTTTTCATCCACCTGCTATCTGCTACTTTTACAGTGCACTAGTTCTGCACACACTTCACCCTTACTCTCACTATTGTGTTTTTATGCAAGGGTATTTCAGACTCTGCTGCCATGAGAGAAGCCAAAAAGAAAATAGAGAAGTCGCTCCAGCTTCGTATGCGGGTAGGCAAGACATGTTACAACGCTATAAAGGGTGCAATGTCAGCAGATGGAGACGGTAAACGTAGCTCTGGAGTTGATGACCTCGCTCACAATGAACCACCATCCCAGGTGCTTGCTTTAACGTCGCAGTGTCATATGTGGTTGCATGTTCCATATGGTGTCTAGCTTGTATTCGAAAGGCCAAAGTCGGTAAGATAAGGAAAGATATATTTTTTACATGAACCACCATCCCGTGAGCACCAGAAGACAAATAGCTAGTCAGGGCACTGGCCGACCCAGTGACAAGCCCAGCAAAGATAGGCATCACCTGGAAGCCAACTAAAAAGCTGTAATGGTGGCAAAGCAGCCCGCCTCCCACCAGGCTCTCAGGTCCTAGATGATCATGCTCACCACTCCAGCCGGATGTCTAGCTTGTATTGCTTCCAGTTTGGTTAAATTGCATCTACTTAGCTTACACATTATACCTTTGAATATGACATGCCTTTATGTTTTTGGTACATGCTAGTACATCTGTGTATTAACCATGTTCTTACATCAAACTAATGTTCTTGTGTAACCCTCATCAATCACTTATGACGAGGCAGGCAGGCAAGGGGACTACTCCTCATTTATAGAAGGCAGCGTCAGCCTCCCGACATGATTCTCAAGAAACAAAAATGCTAGATGAAGATAATGAACGTAGCTCTGTAGTTGATTACAGCATTTCTCCTACACTAGCATCGCAGGTGCTTGCTCTAACTTGGCAGCGTGATATGTGGTTGCATGTTGCATATGGTGTCTAGATTGTAATTCTTCCAATTTGGTTAAACTGCATGTGCTAGTCTGCTTAGCTTATACATTATACCTGTTAATGTGACATGCTTCCTGTATTTAGTAGATAGTACATCTGTCTATTAAGCATGTCCTTACATAAAACTATTTTTTTATATCCCGCATCAATCAACATGACGAGACACCTTTAGTATATGCAGTGCGATATAAGTTGCATCTTTCATATGATTTATAGCATGCGCTGCTTCTAATTTGTTGAAATTCCATTTATGATGGGACGCTTTTAACTTGGCAGAGTCATATTGGTTGCATCTTTCATGTGGTGTCTAGCTTGCATTGCTTCTTATTTGCTGGAATGGTTTCTGCTTAGTTTACACAAACAGTTGTGAACATGCCATGCCGTCCTGTTTTTCATACATATTCCATCCTGGTATCATGTGTTTGCCTTACATCAAAGTAGTGATTGTCAGTATCATGCATGAATGAGTTCTGAAGAAAGAATTTTATTGCTTTTTCTTGTCGGTTTTACTTGATAATTCAAAATCAATAAAGCGGAAGGAAGTTAGCAAGGCAGCGGATAAAGGTGCTCCTTCCGAATGGAGGGCCTCTACAGTTTCTACTCCTCCACACCCCAGGATGATTTCCAAGACAACACATGCATAGACACTCAACAAAGCTGTGTTTATGATGAGGACGTCTCCCCTAGTTCAGCATCACTGGTGCTCCCTCTAACTTGTCACTGTTATATGTGGTTGCATGTTATGTGTGATGTCTAGCTTGTATTGCTTCTAATTTTGTTGAATTCCATCTGCTTACTTTACACATTATACTTGAATAAGAGACGTGTTCATGTTTCTAGAACATACAATATCTGTCTATCACACCATGTTCTTACATCAAATTACTACTGTTGTGTAACCTGCAACAATCACTTATCATAAGACACGTTTGACTTCGGAGTGTGATATAGGTTACATCTCACATTCTTTTCTAGCTTGTACTACTAATTTGTTGAAATGGCACTTATGACGAGACAGTTTTAACTTGGTAGAGTGATATTCGTTGCATCTTTCATATGGTGTCTAGCTTTCATTGCTTCTAATTTGTTGAAATGCCTTCTCCTTAGTTTACACATCATAAGCTGTGAATATGCAATGCTGTGAATATGCAGTGGCACTAATGACGAGAGACCTCTAACATGGTAGTGTGATGTTGTTTGCATCTTGCATATGATTTATTTCTTGTACTGCTTCGCATTTTTTTAAACGCCATTTATGATGAGACGATGTTAACTTGGCAGAGCGATATTTGTAGCATCTTTCTTATGGTGTCTACCTTCCATTGCATTGCTTCTAATTTGGTGAAATGTCTTCTTCTTAGTTTACACATCATAGTTCTGGTTATCTCTTCTGTCCTGTTTTTCATACATATTACATCCTCCTATCATGTGGTTGTCTAACATCAAAGTTCAGTTCGTCTGCATCACGCATCAATTTGTTCTGAAGAACTAAATTGTTATTCCTTTTTCTTGTCGGCTTGACTTAACATGGCACAGAGAAAGAGGAATAAACATAGAATGGCAGGGAATGAGAAGCGGATGAATCCTGCAGATTCTGCTAGTACAGATGGTGCAATAGAAGGTCAAAGTCCAGCAGAAAATTCTACAAACACGACATCCCATGCTACACGAGTTGCAAAAAAAGACAAACAAAAACAAATAGCTGCCACCAAACAAGCAGAGACAACCCTAGTTCTTGCAACACCTACCACAGTACTACCAGCTGCACGACTTACTCATGCGTCAACTGAGCTAGCAGCACTTTCCCCAAGCTCCCTTGCCACCTGACACTACTTCCCAAGCACTCTTGACACAAGACGAGTTGGCAATATCAGATGAACCTGTGAGCTTCAACAGCGAGAAGGTAGTTGCTGGAGTCAAGTTACAGTTGCATGCTTCTTTATATGTAGTCTCACAGTTTGATGTACACTAACACTTCCTATGTTCGTTGTTGGACTAGAACCTAGGCGCAAGAGGAAACAAACATCAGGGATAATGCTCGATAGGTTAACTAAATCTAGAGGAGGAAGAATGGAGATCCATTTTGAGGCAGGTTTAAAAAGGCCACGTGATGCTACAGAGTCAGCCACGTTAGTATCAGAGGCAGCGATTGCCGTTAGGTGTCATGTACGTATCCTCCCAACATGGATTCGGTACAGGAATGACAAAGACGAAACCCAGTTCAACACCTTCCTCGACCATTTATCTGTAAGTATGGTTATGTATGGAAACTGGTAATATCGTCTTGCTCAGTCGCATACTTTCTAGGTTGCTGATAATGAGACTCCCATAATTTTCAATAGATGAGGTTCAAGTTGGATAGCCAAGATGATGCAACCAGACAAGCTTGCACCCATGTTTTCAAGTCTGGTCTGCGACAGTATCAGTATAACTTGAGGAAAACTCACTTTGAAGGCAAGGCTAACAGTGAACTTTCCCAAACATCTCAAGTGGAAAATATATCGGATGAAGACTGGAGGGGCCTTGTTAAACACTGGTTTGATTCGAAGTATTAGGTACATTATATATGTGATTAGATCACATGTTGAAGTCCTATTTATGCATGTGCCACACAAATCTATCTTCTTGTAGGTGAACTGTTCAACGAACAAGGCCAACCGTACGAAATTGAAATTCCAACAGACGACAGGATCTCGTAGCTATATTGCACACTGCGAGGCTCTTGTAATTAGCTGTCGTTTCACTCTTTTCGCTGTACCATATTATCATATCTATATGGACTTGTTCAAAATGCAGATGAAAGCCCACAAGGACCAAAAAGTACCTGAACCAAATGCTTTGGAAATCTTCAAGGACTGTCACACCAGCAAGAAGAAGGGCATGACTACACCAGTCAAAGCTGCTGTTGTAAGTTCTTAATCCTCATGCCTTTTAACTACTACTTACTCTGCCTTGTGCCTTGAATTGCATGGTTTGCAGCCAATGTCTATTACTCTTTTCAATTTTATACACAACTGTCTTAGTGTATCATTGCACCTTACAAGGTTTAAAAGAGAGTAGTGATGTTCCTTTGATCTTGACCCGTAATCTAGTTTCGTGCTGGACTTGCCCACACAACGTTACAATTGCCTATTTGTCTGTTCTCAGTTGTTTTCTGATATGAATGATGTCATACTATGCTTACCGTATTATAAACTTCGTCTCTTTATCCTTAGCCCTCAATACAATGTGAAGAAATAGACAATACATTAGCGATGGTACATGGTCATATGTTTGGAACCTGGTTTTATTATGTACTTTGCAATAAAATACAACTAATATTTTACATGGGTTCACCAGAATAAGTTCTGTATATAGACCAAAGCTATTTTGTTTGGTTTTTGCTGCTTCCTTAATATCTTCTATTCTGGTACTACTAATGTAAAACCTCATCTTTTCAACGAGCTATGGAAAAAATGGTGGAACCGCCACCTTCTGAAGGTGGCGAGGCAACTATAACCGCAATGTCAGCTCTTGCTGCAGTGGGTCAGTACCTGTCCACTAACAGTGCCAAAAGCACGTTCCAGCGTAATACTGGGTTAGTTGTTAAGGAAATATCGTCCAAACTGCCTCATCATCAAGATATGCAAGCTCAAAGCAATGTTGTATCTGCGGTCCAGACACAAGTCCATTCCCTAATAGAGACCCTTTGTGAAACAAGCAGAAACATTGCTCAATGTTGTCAAGATATGCATGGTTTTGAAACTAGACTATCAGACATTTGCTATGTTGTTCAGGAGCCTAGGGGAAATGAAGGCAAGGATTATGGTGCTCCATCGGACAATACAACATGAAAACGTAACAGTCAGGTCAAATGAACTGAGCTTCTGAACTTCTGGTGGTGCATTTATCTGCTAGATTGTTAAGTTTTATGCCAACCTTCCTTTTGTTATATAGTTGTAATTTTTTTTGTGCGATACAAAATTTATTCTTAACATGCAGCCACCGGCTGAAGAAAACAGCAAGCCATTTTTGAATAGTGTAGGGTGTTCCCTATATTTGCACTGGTGGCGATCTTTGATGCCGAGTGGATGTAATCTATGCAATCGCCTTAATAGCCTAGCGTTAGTTTCGACCTTATTTAATTCCTAGTCTTCTTTTTCCCTGGTTTGCTAGTGTACGCAACTACCATGGGCCGTATACGGGTCGTAGGATCCATGGGTCTCCTACGGGCCGTCGATAAATGGGCCTATAATCGGTGGGCCTCGGGCCGTCGGATAAATGGGTCTACATGGGCCGTAATCGGGCGTAGTTGGTATCGGCCCAGCACTGTAACAAGCCGTTAATAGGCCATAGGAAAGAAAAGGCTTAATTCTGTCACAGGCATAACGAGTCGTTAATGGGCCAGAATATAGGACGGACTGGAAACGATGCAACGGGTTAACAGGCCAGAATATAGGACAGACTGGAAACGACGCAACGGGTTAACAGGCCAGAAACGGGCCGACTCTTTCCATTGGCCGAATTTAGCCCATTAGGGTAAAATGCTAGTAATGGGCCGACTCTTGCCATGGGCCGAATTTGGCCCATTAGGGGAACAAGCCAGTAACGGGCCGGAAGTAATCGAGGACCAAAAAGGAGCCCAGGAACGTATGGGCCGTCAATAGGCCGAAAGCTAACACGGGTTGGAAACGACCCATGTAAATCACGAGCCGTTAACGGGTATAAAGAAAATTACTATTCATTATGGGCTAGAGTCACCGAGGGCCTGTAATGGGCCGAAAGATATGAAGGCCTCATATGGGCTGAAAGACATCGTGGGCCGTACATGGGCCGAAAGTGAAATGGGCTGGTGTTATATTCGACGGCCCACATGACGTTGTTGGGCCGATTTCCTTTAGGGCCTAACAGGCCGTGATTTTACGGGCCATAAAATGGGCTATTTGCGAAGAGACCATTAACATGCTTTTCATGGGCAGCCCGTTAACTTTTGAACAAGTCAAATAGGCCGGTTTGGAAGCTAAATGGGCCAGTTGTGGGCCGTGGCAGGTGTCAACATATCATAGGCACCTATCTGACCCACTTACGAGCTGACACGTGTTTCGTCCGGCCAATAAGAAGTTTACACGTGGAAATTTCCCATTGGTCAGGGCTGTCAACGGGTTATCAAATCCAAAACCCGACCCGATAGCTTAACGGCGTTCCGTTACGGTGGATTCCATGTTTCAATCACCCTTGACAAAAGCACTTCTGTGACGCATGATTTATCATCATGGAAGTGGACACTTCTGTGATGATAATTTTGGTAATGTCATGGAATACTTCTACGACAGCACAGGTATGACTATCTTGATTCTGTCAGAAAATCGTCATGGATGTACATGCATGACAAAAAACGCGACCTGCTGTGACAAACACGTATCATCACGGAAGTGTATTTTTTGTCGTGAAACATTACAAAGGGAAACAGAGAGTTTGCAATCCCATCTTGGTGAGACCGAGATCCCTATCGATAAGACTGATATGACTAGGGTTTGTGGTAGTGGCTATGTCAAGTGAACTTGGCGGTGCCGGATAGGATATTTCGGTGGGGCCGAGTTTGACTTTTGGTTTGGGACATGTGGATATGAGAAAGTGGTTGAGTATTTTTGGAGCATATGACTAAGAATTTTAAGCAAGAAAGCCATTAAGCAACACCTCATCCCATTTTAATAGTATTAGTTTTTCCTATGGACTCAATGTGATCTTGGATCACTAAAAGTAAAATGTAGAGTCTTGAGCTTGAGCCAATATGTTTCCTTAGCATTTTGAGGGGTCCACATTCCTAATCCATGCCATACCAATCATTGAACTTTATGAAATGATCATCTTGAAATAGTATTAGTTCAATGAGCTATATGTTGTTAGTAATTAAACCACCCAGGGATAGTTGCACTTTCAATCTCCCCTTTTTTGGTAATTAATGATAACATATAGATCAAAGCTTAGACAAATGATAATAAGATTGAAATGCATCGTCGCTTTGTGAAGTATGTGATAAGCAAGAGCTCCCCCTAAATTCGTGCACTATTTATGATTTGCTTTTTAATGCAAATGCACAATCGATTAGGATCATGGGTCACTCTTCCATGTCACACACATCTTGGTGGAGCGCTCAAAATGATATGAATTAAAACATGCACTCATCACCAAGCAAAGTGAATGATGATATAAGGATATGAAGGATAATGTGATCAAAGCAAACATTAAAGTAGAATATGATCAAACACATGATCACACAAGTATCTCATATAGACATAGAGTATCAACCAAGCACACAAAAAAAGTTCAACCAAAAAACAAGAGAGACAAAGAAGCAAAACACTCTCTCTCGAAGCCTATGATCTATACATTTATCCCCCATTGGCAACAAGTTACCAAAAAGTGTTAAAATGCATAGTGTTGTGCATCTCTCAGGCTTGGTCTTCGGGAGGTGGTGTAGAGAGAACTCCAAGGATGAACGTAGTAGTGGATGATGTTGGAGTTGGTGGAGCAGGTGCTGGAGGTGGTACCGAAGCTGTCGCTCGTGTAGATGTGATATGTCTCCGTCGTATCTACTTTTCCAAACACTTTTGCCCTTGTTTTGGACTCTAACTTGCATGATTTGAATGGAACTAACCCAGACTAATGCTGTTTTCAGCAGAATTACGATGGTGTTATTTATGTGCAGAAACAAACGTTCTCGGACTGACCTGAAACTTCACAGAGCAACTTTTTGGAAAATATAAAAAATACCTGCAAAAGATGAAGGCCAGGGGCCCACCACCTGTCCACGAGGGTGGGGGGGCGCCTGCCCCCCTAGGGCGTGTCCCCTACCTCGTGGGCCCCCTGGTGCCTCTCTGACTCCAACTCCAACTCTATATATTGTGTTTCAGGGAGAAAAAAAATCAGAGAGAAGGATTCATCACGTTTTACGATTCGGAGCCGCCGCCAAGCCGAAAAACCTCTCGGGAGGGTTGATCAGGAGTTCGTCCGGGGTTCCAGAGAGGGGAATCCGTCGCCATCGTCATCATCAACCATCCTCCATCACCAATTTCATGATGCTCACCGCCGTGCATGAGTAATTCCATCGTAGGCTTGCTGGACGGTGATGGGTTGGATGAGATTTATCATGTTATCAAGTTAGTTTTGTTAGGGTTTGATCCCTAGTATCCACTATGTTCTAAGATTGATGTTGCTATGACTTTGCTATGCTTAATGCTTATCACTTGTCGGAGTAATGGGCCACGGGTAGGCCAACCCGAGCCCCATAACCTTTTCAAGACATCGGGGCAGGCTGCACCCCTCAAGACTCTGGGACGAAGCGCCGCCTCCTGAGGAGTCGGCGGCGGGGCATCCGACTGCCCGCTCACGGCCGAGTCCCAGGGACGACTTCCAGAGGAGCCGGCTTCGGGGAGTCGGCCGGCGACTCCAACAAGTCATGATCTTACTGAAGGGGACGGGGCGAGGGCATGGCTACAGTGAAGCCCACTCCCCGCCCCTGACCAAGGGCAGGCATGGCCACAGCACGCCGTACTCAGAAAGATCTCCATGCGGCGTGGCACTGTTGCCCGGCCGGCCCTGACATCAGCACCACAGTACCGAGTCCTGTGCCCATGACGGCTTGTCTGTACGGCCTGGAAGCAGCGGGGCGCACCTGCCAGCGAGACCTCGGGAGACGGCAGGAGAACCAGCAGTCAGACCCAACGGGAGTCGGCCCGGGGGAGTCAGCCGAGCCCTCCCCCGGGGCCCACGCGCCATTAATCAAGATGAGATGGGGAATGGCCAAAGTGATCGCCCGCCAGGCGGCAGGGCTGTTGCCACGACCCCATGACCAAGCCTGCGTCATCAGAAGCACGGCTCCAGTAATCAGCAGCCGGCAAGACCCGCCTGCGGCGGACGCGGCCTGTCGGCTCCGTACCAGACCAGTCGGCGCGGCCCACCAGTCGGCGGAGACGTTCTACTCGCCCCCACCATGATAAGCCACTCGTTGGCATATGTCGCTCCAAACCCCCGACATTTGGCGCCCACCGTGGGGCGAGCTCCACCGCCGTCCGGAGATCTGTTCTGGACGGGAACCCTTTTCCTCCTTGGCGAGCGCAGCCAGCCAGGCACGCCAGACGAAGTTTGCATCGACGCGCTGCGCGGTGTTGAGATCGCCTGCGCAGCCAGCTCCTTGGCCGAGCTTTTTGGCAAGGTCCGCCTCTCCGACGAAGCTGCGTCCGACGCAGGCACGGGCGGCCCCGAGAGCCTCCTCGTAGGCCTCCTCGATCAACTCCACATTTCCGGCGAGCCTGCCGCAGACGTGGAGTCCGTAGGCTCCACCAACCCGATGCTGGTCGACTCCGACAACGCGTCGCTTGACGCATTCCCCACCAATGTGGTGGTCTATGACGAACCTCTCCCCCGCGCAGAGAGCGACGGAAGCACCGTCACTGAGGTGCTAGTCATCAGTCATGACGAGTTCCCCAGCGGAGGAGCGCCCGACTCGCTCGGCGCGGCGCTGCAAGACCTAGCCGGGCCCATTCCGGAAGATGCCGACGCAGAGACGTTAGAAGCGCGCCGCCTTCAGCTCGTTGAAGGTGCGAAGAAGCTGGCCAGCATGAGACGCTTGTCAGAAGCTTACCAGCGGGAGATGGATCGCGCCGTTGGCGGCTCGCCGGCCCCGGCAGGGCCCAGCCGCCTTGGCGCGGTCCAGTAGCGCGGCGTAGCCATCGCCAGCCTGTTTGGGGCTAGCCGCCCCGTCTATGCTACACCAGCGGAGAACATCCGAGCCGCCCAGGCAGTAGCGGATGAGCTGGACAATTTCGAGGGTGAGGAACGCCGCCTCATGATGGAGCGAGTCCAGCGGCTTCTCGACGCGGCCGCTGCACAGAACGAGGACGGCTGCCGCACGGAGGCGCCGCAGCAGCCAAACGACGCCCGCACCGAGATCAAGGCGCGACGTCTCGAACGCCGACTGGCGGCACCCGAGGAAGAAAGGACAAGGAGCCGGCTGTCAGCCACAGTCGGACTCGGATCACCATAGAGCGCGACCGAGACGGCCGCCCGAGAGCAGTGGAACGACGGGACGACTGTCCGCCTCCCCCTCCCCGCAAGGAGAGGCGAGTCTCCCCGCCGCCTATTGACCATCCGACTCTCGGTGACCGCCTTGGCCGCCGAGTGGGAGTTGGAGAGAACGACGCCCGCCTCTGGATCGACCGACTTCACCGGCCCCTGGCGCTGGAGGAAGAAGATGAACTGGGCCCGCCTTGCTTTGGGCCCCGCATTCAGGACAAGCCCTTTCCCAGAGGGTTCACGCTCCCAAGAGACACGCCCAAGTATACCGGCTCCATGAAGTCGGAAGACTGGCTAGTCGACTACTCCACGGCTGTCAGCATAGCAACTGGCAACAAGCGTGTCGCTGTAAAGTATGTTCCTCTCATGCTCCAGGGCATGGCCCAGACATGGCTGAACAGCCTAAAACCCCGCAGCATCAACAACTGGGTCGACTTAACCAAAGCGTTCATCCGCAACTTCACCAGCACGTACAAGCGTCCTCCCAAGCCTCGTCAACTCTCCTTGTGCGTGCAAGGTGCTGACGAGTCGACTCGCGACTACCTCACGCGTTGGGCTGAGCTCCGGAACTCCTGCGAGGGCATGCACGAGGTGCAGGCCACCGAGTACTTCACAGCCGGGTGCCGAGAAGGCACCCTCCTCAAGAACAAGCTCCTCCGCGACGAGCCAGAAACCCTCGATGAGCTGCTGATCATAGCAGACAAGTACGCTACGGCCGACTCCTCCATGAAGGCGGAAATTCAAATCAGCACGACCGGCAAAGTGGCTGCTCAAGCTCCAAGAACTCCGGCGGCTGACGCCGGCCGGCGACAACAGCAGGGCGACAACAAGCGCAAGGCCCCGCAGCTGGCTTCCAGCAGCCGGCAGGTCGTGACCGTTGAAGCTCAGCAGCCAGAAGAGCAGCCTCCTCCCAAGCGACAGAATGGCGGCAAGCCAAAATGGTTGCCGGCCTTCTCCTATGAGTAGACCTTGGATGGACCTTGCAAGTTCCACAGCGGCGCGAAGCCGTCGAATCACACCACCCGGAAGTGCCACTAGCTCACCAGGATCGCCAAGGGAGATGGCCTCCTGCCACCCTAGCCTGCTGGGCACCCGCCTCCGCCTCCGCCCCAGCAGCTGGCAGTCAGTCCAGTCGGCGCAGTGCAAGACGAATACCCAGAAGAGCATGGAGCCTATGTGGTGTTCACCAGTGTGGCTGATGACCGACACAGCAAGCGGCTGCAGCGACAAGAGGTGAACGCAGTAGCCTCAGAGACGCCAGAGATCATGCACTGGTCTGAGAAGCCCATCAGCTGGAGCAGGGCTGACCACCCAGAAGTGATGCCGAGTCCGGGCTCCTACGCCTTGGTCCTCGACGCCACCTTTGCCACGGATAAACGGGCCGCGCGTTTCTCGCGAGTTCTGATAGACGGGGGCAGCAGCATCAATATCCTGTACAAGGACACCATGGAGAAGTTAGGAATCAAGCAAAGGCAGCTTCAGAATAGCCGGACTGTGTTCCACGGCATTGTTCCTGGGCTTTCCTGCTCACCAATCGGCAAGATCCTGATTGACGTCCTCTTTGGGGACAAAGATCACTTCCGAAGAGAGCCTGTTTGGTTTGAAGTGGTGGACCTTGGGAGCCCATACCATGCACTACTTGGCCGACCCGCCTTGGCCAAGTTCATGGCGGTCCACCACTATGCTTACCTCAAGATGAAGATGCCCATTTCTAGGGGAATTCTGACTGTGGCCGGCGACTACCGGAAGTCGTCCGCTTGCGCAGCCGAAAGTAGCCGGCTGGCCGAGTCCCTGGTGATCGCAGCCGAGAAGCGGCTCCTTGAACGAGTTGTGGCGATGGCTGGCAAGCAGCCGGAGATATCGCCCGACCCAAAGGAGTCGGAAGCCGAAGGTTCGTTCAAGCCGGCCAAAGAGACAAAGAAGATACCCTTGGATCCGGAGCACCCAGAGAGGTACGCAGTCGTAGGTGCAAACCTTGACAGCAAATAGGAAGGCGAGCTCATCGATTTCCTCCGTGAGAATCAGGACATCTTCGCATGGTCTCCCAAAGACATGCCAGGTGTGCCGACGGATTTCGCCGAGCACAAGTTACATGTCCGATCTGATGCAAAGCCGGTCAGGCAGCCCCTGCGCCGCTTATCAGAAGAGAAGAGAAGAGTCGTCAGAGAAGAGATAGCCCGACTCCTAGCAGCTGGCTTCATATGGAAGTTTTCTTTCCAGAGTGGCTGGCAAATCCGGTCTTGGTGCTAAAAAAGAACAAGCAGTGGCGAATGTGTATTGACTACACAAGCCTCAACAAGGCCTGCCCCAAGGACCCATTTTCCCTACCAAGAATCGATCAGGTGATAGACTCCACAGCCGGATGCGAGCTGATGAGCTTCTTGGATGCATGCTCAGGGTATCACCAGATCAAGCTAAACCCGGCTGACAGATTGAAGACCGCCTTCATCACGCCGTTTGGAGAATTCTGCTACCTCACCATGACGTTTGGCTTGAGGAATGCCGCCGCCACCTTTTAGCGTTGCATGCAGAAGTGCCTCCTCAAGCAACTCGGCAGAAACGCCCACGTTTACGTGGACGACGTGGTGGTGAAGACGGAAAAGCGAGGAACACTGATGGAAGACCTCAAGGAGACCTTTGAGAACCTGCGCCGGTTCCAAATCAAGCTCAATCCTGAGAAGTGTGTCTTCGGAGTACTAGCCGGCCAGCTGCTAGGCTTCCTGGTCTCTGAATGCGGCATAGAATGCAACCCAGTAAAAATCAAGGCCATCGAAAGAATGGAGGTACTCGGCCGACTGGTGGATGTGAAGAAGTTCACCGGCTGCTTGGCATCCATCAGCCGATTCATCATTCGACTGGGCGAGAAAGCTCTCCCCTTATACCAACTCATGAAGAAGACCACTTTTTTCGAGTGGAACCATAAGGCGGACGAAGCTTTCCATGAGTTGAAGAAGATGCTGACTACTCCACCCGTCCTGGCGGCTCCGACTCCCAAGGAACCAATGCTCTTGTACATCGCCGCCACCTGCCGAGTAGTCTACACAGTCATTGTAGTAGAGCGCAAGGAGGAAGGCAAAGCACTACCGGTCCAGAGACCAGTATATTACCTGAGCGAGGTACTGTCGACCTGCAAGCAGAACTACCCCCACTACCAGAAGATGTGCTATGGCATGCACTTTGCTGCCAAGAAGTTAAAGCCTTACTTTCAAGAGCATCCAATCACAGTGGTCTGCACGGCTCCACTGGCCGAGATCATTGGTAGCCGAGATGCCTCCGGTCGAGTGGCCAAGTGGGCCATAGAGTTGGCTCCTTACACCATCTACTACCAGCCCCGCACCGTTATCAAATCACAAGCACTGGCCGACTTCCTCGTCGATTGGGCCAAGACCCAGTACCTGCCTCCAGCACCTGACTCCACCCATTGGCGGATGCACTTCGACGGCTCCAAGATGTGCACCGGCTTGGGAGCCAGCGTCGTCCTCACCTCTCCTAAAGGCGACAAGCTCAAATATGCACTACAAATCCATTTTGCCGCCTCCAACAACATTGCCGAGTACGAGGCGCTCCTTCACGGGCTCCGGCTTGACAAAGAACTTGGCATCCACCGGATCTTGTGTTATGGCGACTCGGACTTAGTGATCCAACAGTCATCTGGCGACTGGGATGCGAAAGACGCAAACATGGCAAGCTACCGTTTCCTCGTTCAACAACTCAGCGGGTATTTCGAAGGGTGCGAGTTCCTCCATGTGCCAAGAAACGACAACGACCAAGCAGACGCCTTGGCCCGAATCGGCTCTACCCGCCAGGCAATACCCTCTGGCGTCCCCCTGCAACGCCTCCTCAAGCCGTCTGTCAAACCTTCACCAGAATCAGACTCCATTTTTGTGCCGGCTCCTCCCGAAGACGGCGGATCCGACTCCAGAGCTCCGGCAGTCGGAACGGGGACTTTGGCGGATGACTCCAAAGCCGCCACGGCCGAGCCCGGCCTGGGGACTGCGGTGGCGGACTCAAAAATTCCAGAACTCGGCCCAAGGACCGCACCAATCGGCCTCGGTACTTCATCAACCCAGCAAGCGGCTGTTGACTCCAACCCGCCACCTCCCAGCCCAGCCGCCCTCGTCCAAGTCGCAGTTCTGGTAATCGAAGAAATAGCAGCACCCTCATGGGCCCAGCCCATCCTCAAATTCCTGGTGAACAAAGAGCTACCAACCAATGAGACCTTAGCTCGGCAAGTACAACGCCGGGCGGCAGCCTATACCATAATCAACAGAGAGCTGGTCAGGCGCAGCGTAACTGGTGTCTACCAGCGCTGCGTAGAGCCAGAGCAAGGCCAGGCGATTCTCAAAGACATCCATCAAGGCGAATGCGGCCACCATGCGGCTTCAAGAGCACTCATCGCCAAAGCTTTTCAGCATGGTTTCTTTTGGCCGACTGCCTTGGAAGAGGCCAAGGAGTTGGTCCAAAAATGCAAAGGGTGCCAGAAGTTCAGCTCCAAGCCGCACCAGCCGGCTTCCGCGCTCAAGACCGTCCCCATTGCCTGGCCCTTTGCAGTTTGGGGTCTAGACATGGTGGGACCATTCAAGACAGCAATAGGTGGTTTAACTCACCTACTTGTCGTAGTGGACAAGTTCACCAAGTGGGTGGAAGTGAAGCCAATTAAGAAACTGAATGGTCCGACTGCCGTGACCTTTATCACCGATATCACAATTCGGTACGGCATACCACACAGCATCATCACCGCTAGCAGCACAAATTTTGCCAAAGGCGCCTTGGCCCGTTTCTGCGCAACACAGGGCATCCGACTGGACCTAGAGTCCGTCGCCCATCCGCAGTCAAACGGCCAAGTGGAGCGGGCAAACGGCCTCATCCTGTCCGGCATCAAGCGTCGGTTGATCGAGCCTCTAGAGTGCTCGGCTGGCTATTGGCTTGACAAGCTGCCAGCCGTCCTCTGGAGTCTGCGCACGACTACAAACAAGTCAACCGGCTTCACACCCTTCTTCCTCGTCTATGGTGCCGAAGCCGTCATCCCAACGGACATAGAGTTTGACTCCTCACTATTACCATGTATACCGAGGAGGAAGCAGAAGAAGCACGACAAGACGGCGTCGATTTGCTGGAAGAAGGCCGACTGTTGGCACTCAGCCGGTCCAGCATCTACCAGCAGAGCCTGCGCCGATACAACAACAGGAAGGTCAGGCCAAGATCTCTCCAAGAAGGCAACCTTGTGCTCCGGCTGATCCAGCGAACAGGTGGACAGCACAAGATGTCGGCGCCTTGGGAAGGCCCTTTCATCATCAGCAAAGTACTGGGAAACGATTCCTACTACCTGATCGACGCTCAGAAGCCCCGGGCACGCAAGAGGGACGACTCTGGCAAGGAGACAGAGCGGCCATGGAATGCAAATCTCCTCCGAAGATTTTACAGTTGATGCAGTATGTACCACGCTACCCTTTGTGTCTAAGTATCAAGATTTTGGGCCCCCCGAGACGAGCTCGGGGACTGCCCTCTTTTGTCTGTATGATAAAAATTATGCCTACAAGTATGTTACTCTTTGTCATGCCGCTTGGCACCGGGCTCGACAAGTCGGCCCGGGACTTGCCGCCTTACTCTATGAAATGCTTCCTGCAGTCAGACAAGTAGTGTGTAAACGCCTAAGCCGCCTCCTGTCAGAAGCCACAGTTCGCAGAGCGACTGTTTGGTGAGCAGCAGTAAGGTAGAATGGGCATTCACATGAAAAAATGGCTAAGGACTCAAAGCATAAAACATAGCTCAAGACGGCTTCCAGCCTTTCTCACAAACCGACTCTCGGATAATCAGACTACCGTCTTCTATCCAACTTGCTCATACAATCTTGAAAACGGCCAAGTACTTTCTTTCCCAAAGTAGCCGGGCACTTGATCCAGCGACAGTCCACAGAGCGGCTGTCCGATTGGCAAGGCAGGCAACTAAAATAAAGCGGCAAAGGAAAACAGCCAAAAGAATAACAAGCAAGAAAAGATAGATATTTACATAACATAGGCCCTTGGCCGAATTATCCAGTAGAGGTCCAAAATACACCCCGCGGGTGGAATTGTGCGAGTTAACAAGTTCTTCAAAGACTAGTGAAGCAGATAAAACCAAAGACACAGCGGCAGCTCAGGAGGCGGCAGGCGGATTCGGGGGGTCGGAGGAGGCGCCAGCTTTAGGCGTCGGGGCAGTCGGCCGGCTAGTCTCGGCTTGATCACCTCCGGCAGAAGTCGGGTCGGTTGCACGCGGCTCATTGCTGGAGGCGCGGTCGGGCTGAGGCTGGCCGTCTGCTCCGTCTTCTGGTGCCTCCGGCTCGCCCTCATCCTCTGCCTCGTCCTCCTCCTCGACGCTGAAGCCGATCACCTCTGCCGAGTCTTCGCCGTAGTCCGAGTTCATCCAAAACCACTCCGACGGGACCTCCTCGCCGTCTTCAGACGAAGATGCTGGTGTCAGTGTACTCGACGATTGCCGTAGCGCGTTTGACGAGGGAATCTTCCACAGCCGTCAGCTCCGAATGGGCCTCCGACCGAAGCGTGGCCTACCGGTCTAGATCCAGCCTCGGGTACCACGCCTTGACGAACTCCAAGGCCCGGCATGCTCCAGCCCGGGCCGAGGAGCCCTTCCAAGCCTCAAGACGACCAGCCGCGACCTCCAGCCAGTTGGCCGTCAGGCTGGGGGTGCACGGAGCCTGCATATCCGGCCAGAGGCCGGAAATCACCTGGGCGCCGACGAGATGAAGCCGGCGCGGCATCCGGTGGGCCGGCCAGAGGCGAGCCTCGATGCTCAAGATGTGCTCATCAAGAGTTCGGGGGGCATCAGCGGCGATCTCCATGCCCTCCGCCCTCCGACCTTTACGGTCGGCCTCGATGGCTTGGATGGCGGCCTGCGACTGCCCAGGGAAGAAGTCTGCAAAGACACAAAGAAACGAAGAAGCAAGTCAAAGACCAGGCGTCGGCATGATCTAAGTCAACAGCTCCAAGAAAGAAAATAAAGAGACTCACCATCAGCGACGTCTTCAATCTCGTGGAAGCCGGAGGACAGCAGCGCCTCCTTGTCGGACCAGGAGGAGCGCTCGCTCGCGAACTGGGCCAAGAGGGCGGTTTCTGCCTCCTCCGCGTCCTTCTGCGACTTCACAAGCAGCGCCTTCTGGTCTGCCAACTGAGTGGCCAGCAGATCGTGCTCTGTGGCAAGCCTGCTGCACTCCTCCCCCTTGGCGCGCGGGGCGGAGTTGGCCTCGCTCAGCTGCTGCTGAAGAGCAGCGTTGGCTCCTGAAGGAAAGGAAGAAAGACAACAATCGTCAATATAGTAGGTCCCCGGGGAGATCCCGCCCGACTGCTCAGCAGTCGGCCCGAATCTCGGGGACTACAGCCCGCGGGTGCACCAGCGCGCCCCCGCAGAGAAGAAAAAGAGGGACTTACTCCAGCTCTCCGCCATGTCGGCGGCCTGCTTGCCCAGCTCTTCAACATTACGGTTGAAGGCAGTGACGCGGAGGTTGTGGTAATCCTGCGACAAGCATTTCAGACAAAGTTAGTACCCAGAAGTTCATCAATTGGAAGTTTTGGGCCGCCTGCTCAGCAGCCGGCCCGAAACTCGGGGACTAACCCAGTGGGTGCGCTGGCGCGCCCCCATAGAGAAGAACAAGAAAAACAAAGGCCCAAAGAAAAAACATACCCGGACGGCCGCCCGCGACGCCAGGAACGCCTTGGTGCAACTCTGGAGGGCGTCGCCCTCAGTGCGGAGCTTCGCCTGGACGTCCAGGAGCGCCCGGTTCAGCGGCCCTGTGCCGCCTCCTCGCACCCACCCAACGGGTGCGGCGCTCATCGCTTCGGCATCTGGAGCCGCCGAGCTGGCGGTGCCGGCTTCCAGGGGGCGGGGTACCGACGTCGCCTTCTACAGACGACGACGCGCTGGCGAGCCGACCTGGAGGAGCAGCACCGGAGGGCCCACTGGCAGCTCGCCTTGCGCGCCTTCAGATGGCGGCGGAGGCGGCGGCGGGACGTTCGCGCCCGGAGTTGAGGGCTTGCCGCCTTCCCTCTCCTCGACAAGGTTCTCCCCGCCGGCTTCTCCAGTCTGCCCCGTGGACTCTGGAGGCGGCGGCGCAGAGTTCAGCGGGTTAACGAGCAAGGCCGACTGACGGTGTGCGGCTTCTTCAGCCTGCTGCTTCGGCACGGCAGCGGCTTCGGCCTCCGCTAGTTTTTTTTAGCGGAGGCCTCCGCCCTGTCGGCCTCCGCCTTCTACTGGTGGAGGGCTTCTTCTTCGTTGTGCTTCTCCTACACATTCCGCTCCGTCGCCTCCCGGAGGTCGGCAGCGGGGTCTATCCGCCGAGTGGTGGCGGGTGTCTCCGCTGACCCCATGATGGAGGCGGCGGCGACCCGCTCATGGGAGAGGGGAGCCCTGAAGAAATAGGGGTGAGCAGAGATTTAGACAAAACACAAAGAAGGAGTAAACTTTGAAAACAGAATAGTTACGCAAAGACCAACGGCGGCTTCTTCACTTCCTTACGGAAGCGACGGCCTTCGCGGCTGCCTCGTCCCGCCGGGTCGCTGCAGCCGAGCCCTTGGGCTTCCTCGGCCGGCTGCCGAATAAAGTCGGCGCAGCCCGGTGCTTCTTCCCGCCGCCTGGAGCGCCCGACGCGGCAGAAGAGCCCGTGCCCGGCTGGCTGGCCCCTGGCCGATGGCGAGGGGTGACCCCTCCCTCGGCGTCGTCTTCAGGCCAGTCGGCGAAGGTCGCCGAGGGCCTGAAGCCGCCTATCGTCCCTCCTCCTCCCTCGGCGTCGTCTTCCATAGCCGCCGCCCCCAGATCGGGGTCGTCGATGTCGCTCTCCGCCCGGTCGGCGACGAACTCATGGGCCGGCCCCGAGGTGCCGGCTGGCGGGTGAAGAAGGGGATTCTAACCAGAGCCGACTGATCAGAACAAACTCGGCAAGAAGAAGACAATCCAAAGAAAGAAAGAAAGGCGACTCACCACAGGTGGGTGGTTGGCGCGGGAGTATGGCTCCTTGCCGAATCGCCGGTCCTCCGGGAGCCTGTTATCTGAGAGGTAGTTCACCATAAGGGCCACCTCTTTGTGAGGCATGTCCTTGGTGCACATCCGACTCGGGTCGCGGCCCCCGCTCATGTAGAATATCATGTGAGGGCGGCCTTGGAGTGGGAGAACTCGGCGTGAGACGAAGGCGGCCAGCAGGTCCGGGCCAGTCAGGCCCTCCGACTGCGTCAGCACTCGGAGTCGCGTGACGGCGCCAGCTCCCGCAGGCGTCAGCGACCTGGCCCGGTACGACCAGTTGGGCAGTCTGCCAGCCGGCGGGCCGGCTTCGAAGACCGGCAGATTGACCCAGTCGCCCCTCGTGGCGACGTTCCTGACGTAGAAGTAGGACCTCTGCCACATCTTCACCGACTTCAACAGCGAGATGGAGGGGAAGTGGTTGTCGGCTCCTGTCCTTCGCACGGCGATGAAGGCGCCACACTGAGCCGGCACACCCGCGGCCTGAGTGCCGAGCTTGGAGAAGAAGAGCTCCCCCCAGAGCTCGAGGGTGGGGAGGACTCCGAGGAAGCCTTCGCACAGAGCCACGAAGGCGGACAGCAGCACCACTGTGTTGGGGGTGAGGTGGTGCGGCTGAAGTCCGTAGAACTCCATGAATGACCGGAAGAAGCTACTCGCCGGCAACCCCAGCCCGCGCAGGCAGTGCGAGCGGAAGATGACCCGCTCGCCCTCCTGCGGGGCGGGGGAAATCTCCCCCTTCGGCGCAAGACGCACCTGCATGCGATCCTCGCCGGGAAGCCGACGGGTCCGGCAGAGGAACTCGATATGGTCTTCATGGACATCGGAGCCGTCCCAGGTGCCGGAGCGCACTGGGGAGGCGCGGTAGCGGAGGAGGAACTCATCGCGAAGCGGTCGCCGCGGTGTTGGCCGGAGCTTGGGCGTGCGGCGGAGTGAAGAAGAGAGGAAGCAAGAGAGCAAGGAGAGCGAGGACGAAGAGAGCGAGAGATAGTGGGAAGGAGGGGCGCGCGTGCCCCCCTCTTCCCCCTACTTATAGCCCCATGGGCTGCGAAGCCGAGGGGGCGGATGTGGGGATTTACTGCGCCCACGACCACACGTCCCCCATGATCCCTGAAAAGTTACTGCGCGTAGTAACTTCAGGGAATCCCAACCGTCCAGCGGGGCCGCAGCGGATCCGCTGGGCGCCAAGGCGCGGTAGTGGCGGGCCCCGCCTATGGGCCTGTCCCGTCGCGCGCGTGGGCTGGCAGGATGGCCTGGCCACGTGCCCTCCATGACAGGCCAAGAACGGGCGGCGGCCCGGAAGCTTAGCTAGCACGCCACTTGAAATCTCGCCGTGACGTTCGAACTACTGAGCAAGTCGGAATTGAGTGAGTCTGAGTTGGGCGAGTCCGACTCCTTCTAGTCAGCCCGGCAGAAGTCAATCAAGACCATGTGTTGGGCACCCGCAAAGAGAAACTGCTGAGGCTTCTCGGCCGATCGTCCACGGCTCCTCACCAGCTTCGGGGACTACTGTCGGAGTAATGGGCCACGGGTAGGCCAACCCGAGCCCCATAACCTTTTCAAGACATCGGGGCAGGCTGCACCCCTCAAGACTCCGGGACGAAGCGCCGCCTCCTAAGGAGTCGGCGGCGGGGCGGCCGACTACCCACTCACGGCGGAGTCCCAGGGACGACTTCCAGAGGAGCCGGCTTCGGGGAGTCAGCCGGCGACTCCAACAAGTCATGATCTCACCGAAGGGGACGGGGCGAGGGCATGGCTACAGTGAAGCCCACTCCCCGCCCCTGACCAAGGGCAGGCATGGCCACAGCACGCCGTACGCAGAAAGATCTCCATGCGGCGTGGCACTGTTGCCCGGCCGGCCCTGACATCAACACCACAGTACCGAGTCATGTGCCCACGATGGCTTGTCTGTACGGCTTGGAAGCAGTGGGGCCCACCTGCCAGCGAGACCTCGGGAGACGGCAGGAGAACCAGCAGTCAGACCCGACGGGAGTCGGCCCGGGGGAGTCAGCCGAGCCCTCCCCCAGGGCCCATGCGCCATTAATCAAGATGAGATGGGGAGTGGCCATAGTGATCGCCCGCTAGGCGGCAGGGCTGTTGCCACGACCCCATGACCAAGCCTGCGTCATCAGAAGCACGGCTACAGTAATCAGCAGCCGGCAAGACCCGCCCGCGCCGGACGCGGCCTGTCGGCTCCGTACCAGACCAGTAGGCGGGGCCCACCAGTCGGCGGGCCCCAGCAGTCGGCGGAGAAGTCGGAGGCACTGACGGCTGGGCCCGCGCCCAGTCGAATTACCATTGTACCCCTCGGGGGGTAGGCCTATATAAACCCCCCGGGGCACCCATGCAAAGGGTTGGATGCTAGTAGTTCTATACCATACCAGATAGAAGGAGGCAGCTAGCCTTGCCCTCTCCTACCACCAGATACAGCTCAAGGAGCAACCGTGTAATCCCCTGACCATAGTGATCATGCGGAGACCCCGCAGAGCAGCATTAGGGGTGTTATCTCCTCGGAGAGCCCTGAAGCTGGGTAAGATTCGCCGGCGTGCATGTCTTCGCCTCATCCCGTTTCCAGGCACCGGCGACGTTCTACTCGCCCCCACCATGATAAGCCACCCGTTGGCATATGTCACTCCTAGCCCCCGACATCACTAGGGCCCGAGTGCCATGATTTCAGATCTGAACCTATTAAGTTTTCATCAATATATGAGAGTTATTGATCCTATCTTGCAAGTCTATAGTCACCTATTATGTGTTATGATCCGTTAACCCCGCAGTGACAATAATTGGGATACTTACCGGTGATGACCGTAGTTTGAGGAGTTCATGTATTCACTATGTGTTAATGCTTTGTTCAGGCAGCCTATTAAATGGAGGCCTTAATATCCCTTAGTTTCCATAAGGACCCCGTTGCCATCGGAGGGTAGGACAAAAGATGTCATGCAAGTTCTTTTCCATAAGCACGTATGACTATATTTGGAATACATGCCTACATTACATTCATGAACTGGAGCTAGTTCTGTGTCACCCTAGGTTATGACTGTTACATGATGAACCGCATCCGGCATAATTCTCTATCACCGATCCATTGCCTACAAGCTTTCCATATATTGTTCTTCGCTTATTTACTTTTCCGTTGCTATTGCTAGCATCACTACAAAATACCAAAAACATTACTTTTACTATTGTTACCTTTTGCTACCGTTACCACTAATATCATATTACTTTGCTACTAAACACTTTGCAGGAGATATTAAGTTTCCAGGTGTGGTTTAATTGACAACTCAGCTGCTAATACTTGAGAATATTCTTTGGCTCCCCTTGTGTTGAATCAATAAATTTGGGTTGAATACTCTACCCTCGAAAACTGTTGCAATCCCCTATACTTGTGGGTTATCAAGACTATTTTCTGGCGCCATTGTCGGGGAGCATAGCTCCATTCTTTGATTCACTTGGGATATATATCTGCTTATCATTATGAAGATCTTGAGAGATCCAAAAACCAAGATCTATCCATCAACTACGAGGGGAGGTAAGGAACTGCCATCTAGCTCTGCACTTGATTCACCTTCTGTTTTGAGTAAGCTTGCGACACCTAAACCTGCTTCTGCTATTCATTCTGATATGTCGCATGTTATTGATGATGCCACTTCTCCTATGCATGATACTTATGATGAAACTACTTCTATGCTTGATACTACTATGCCACTTGGTGAATTTCTTGATGAACAACTTGCTAGGGCTAGTGAGATTGAAAATATTGAATCTGATAATACTGATGAAAGTGATGATGGAATCACTTGTTATTCCTAAGGGTTATGTTTTTGATCAAGAAGCTTCTTTAGCTATTTTAGCTTGCAAAGATAGATATGAACTCAAAAGGTTATTAGCTAAATGGAATAAGCAATCTCTAAATGCTTGAATGAAGCCTGACACTGCTTTTGCTACTTCACCTCTGTTACTGACAAGGATTATGAATTCTCTGTTAATCCTGATATAATTACTTTGGTTGAATCTGATCCTTTTCATGGCTATGAATCTGAAATTGTTGTGGCACATCTTACTAAATTGAATGATATAGCCACCCTATTCACTAAAGATGAGGGAACTCGTTACTTTTATATCCTTAAAATATTTTCATTCTCATTAAAGGGTGATGCTAAGATATGGTTTAATTCTCTTGATCCTGGTTGTGTGCATAGTCCCCAGGATATGATTTATTACTTCTGTGCTAAATATTTCCCTACTCATAAGAAACAAGCTGCTTTAAGGGATATATATAATTTTGTGCAAATTGAAGAAGAGAGTCTCCCACAAGCTTGGGGGAGGCTTCTCCAATTACTTAATGCTTTGCGTGATCATCCTCTTAAGAAAAATGAAGTATTTGATATCTTTTATAATGGACTAACCGATGTCTCCAGAGATTACCAGGATAGTTGTGCTGGTTCTGTTTTCAGGGAAAGAACGCCGGATGAAGCTGAAATTCTATTGAATAATATGTTGACAACTGAAAATAATTGGACACCTTCGGAGCCAGGTCCTGAGCCTATTCCTAAACCAACTCCAAAGAAGAGGGGTATTCTATTTCTCAGTCTGGAAGATATGCAAGAGGCAAAGAAATCTATGAAAGAAAAGGGTATTAAAGCTGAAGATGTTAAAAATTTACCTCCTATTGAAGAAATACATGGTCTTAATTTACCGCCTGTTGAAGAAACACATGATCTCAATCCTTTACCTATTGAAGAAACTCATGGTCCCGACACAAGTAGTAAAGGTAAATTCTCTCTACAGATATGATAAAGCTGAAATCCCATTTACTAAATTTGCTAGCCCATGTTTAGATGAGTTTGATAGATTTATGGCTAAGCAAGAAGATTTTAATGCTTATTTTGGTAGACAATTGAAATACAATTCAAATATTCTTGAACACTTGGGTGATTATATGGCTAATGTCAAAGGTGAACTTAAACTTATTAGTAAACATGCTTCTATGGTTACCACTCAAGTAGAACAAGTACTTAAAGGTCAAAATGATTTGCTCAATGAATTGAATAGTAAGGACAATGATAATGCTGTTAGAGTTATGACTAGAGGTGGTAGAATGACTCAGGAACCTTTGTATCCTGAAGGGCATCCTAAAAGAATTGAGCAAGATTCTCAGAGAAATAATATAGATGCACCTAGTTCGCCTAAAAAGAAGAAAAATAAAAATGATATGACTTTGCATGCTTCTAGTGAACCTGTTACTGAAACACCCGAGAATCCAAATGATATTTCTATTTCTGATGCTGAAACACAATCTGGTAATGAACCTGAAACTAGTGATAATGTTAATGATAATGTTCATGATGATGCTCAACCTAGTAATGATAATGATATAGAAATTGAACCTGCTGTTGATCTTGATAACCCACAATCAAAGAATCAACGTTGTGATAAGAAAGACTATGTTGCTAGGAAACATGTTAAAGAAAGAGAGCCTTGGGTTCAGAAACCCATGCCTTTTCCTCCCAAACCATCCAAGAAAAAGGATGACGAGGATTTTGAGGGCTTTGCTGAAATGATTAGACCTATCTTTTTGCGTATGCGATTAACTGATATGCTCAAAACCAATCCTTATGCTAAGTACATGAAAGGTATAATTACAAATAAAAGAAAGATACCTGAAGATGAAATTTCCACCATGCTTGCTAATTATACTTTTAAGGGTGGAATACCAAAGAAACTTGGAGATCCAGGAGTACCCACTATACCATGCTCCATTAAAAGAAACTATGTTAAAACAGCTTTATGTGATCTTGGAGCCGGTGTTAGTGTTATGCCTCTCTCTTTATATCGTAGACTTGAATTGAATTAGTTGACACTTACTGAAATATCTTTGCAAATGGCTGATAAATCAACTGCTATACCTGTCGGTATTTGTGAGGATGTGCCTGTTGTAGTTGCAAACGTTACTATTTTAACGGACTTTGTTTTTCTTGATATTCCCGAGGACGATAGTATGTCTATTATTCTTGGAAGACCCTTTTTGAATACTGCAGGGGCTGCTATTGATTTCACTAAAGGCAATGTCACTTTTCATGTTAATGGTAATGAGCATACGGTACACTTTCCGAGGAAACAACCTCAAGTTCAAAGTATCAACTCTATTGGAAAGATTCCATCGATTATACTTGGAGGTTTTGAATTTTCTCTTCCTACTGTCAAGAAGAAATATGATATTCTTATTATTGGGGATGTGCATATCCCTGTTGAGGTAACATAGTGTTATTCGAAATTTCTCCGGTTCCATGTTATTCGGAATGAGTTCGTTAACAAGACTTGATCAACCTTGTTAGTGGATTCCTTTTGATGATCATGAGATGGATGAAACTAGAAGGCACAACCTTCTGTACCCTCCTTTTACTTTCTATTATTTATATTAAATAAAATATAATTAATATTTTTCTGTCTGTTATGTGATTATCCATGCAATATAAAAATACCTCAAAAATAAAAGTTCTCCAAATGCCCTCAAATTTAAATATGACTTTTTCCAGAATATTTGAGAATATTTGGCACTAAGAACACAACAGGGGGGGTCAACCACCTTCCCACGAGGGTGGAGGGCGCGCCCTACCCCCTGGCCGCGCGCCCCTGCCTCGTGGGCCCATGGTGGCCCCCTCCACTTATCCTTTCACCCATACACTTCTTCTTCCTCCCCCAAAGACGAATATCCAGCTCAAACCCGAGTCCAAGCTTGTTTAGCTGCCATTTTTGATCTCCTTGCTCAAAGCACCTCTCACAAAACTACTTGGGGAGATTGTTCCTTAGTATGTGACTCCTCCATTAGTCCAATTAGTTTTTGTTCAAATGCTTTATTCATTGCAAATTTTCGTTGCTTAGGTGACCCTGTTCTTGAGCTTGCATGTCAAATTTATATGGTCAAAAGTAGTTTTGATGCATGATATAGGCTCTAGGCACTTGTATGAGTAGTTGCTATCAATATTATTGAGTTTGGTTTACTTTTATTTCGAAGTTACTACAAAATTCAGAATTTTTCAGAAAATGATAAAGAGATATTTGAGGGGCTCATCGAGCTGAAGCTCAAGGGAAAAGCAAAATGAAGAGGCACAAAACCTTAAATATAATTTGCCTCGCATCACGGAGGTTAGGCCGTGTGAATGGCACTCCGATGAATTCTTGAGAGCAACCAAGATTTATGAGGATTTTTATGAATTGGCAAAGAATGCAGGCCTCACCGACTTCCTCCACGACCAACGCGAACAGTATCTCTTACTCACCAATACTTTTGTGCAAAACTTCTACTATTATCCTAGGGAATCACTGTAACACCCACGATGCGGCTATATCTCCCACGTGTGGGACCACAACTTAGAGGCATAACTGCATTGTAGGCATGTCGCAAGACGGGTAATCTTTACACATCCCATGTACTGAATAAGAAAGAGACACAGAGTTGGCTTACAATCACCACTTCACACAATACATGAATATAGCATTACATCATACAGATACAAACAAGGTCAGACTACGGAACTAAAATAAAAGAAGACCACCCCTAATGCTAGATCCCCGATCGCCCCGACTGGGCTCCAATACTGATCAACTGGAAACGAAACAACTCAACGCACACGATCCTCATCGAGCTCCTCCTTGAGCTTGGTTGTGTCACTTGCACGGGTATCAACGGCACCTGCAACTGGTTTTGGAAGTAATTTGTGAGTCACGGGGACTCAACAATCTCACACCCTCGCGATCAAGACTATTTAAGCTTATGGGTAGGTAAAAGGTATGAGGTGGAGCTGCAGCAAGCACTAGTATATATGGTGGCTAACATACGCAAATGAAAGCGAGAAGAAAAGGCAAGGCACGGTCGTGAACTAGAAGTGATCCTGAAACTACTTATGTTGAAGCATAGCTCCAACACCGTGTTCACTTCCCAGACCCGGTCGAGAAGAGACCATCACGGCTACACACGCGGTTGATGCATTTTAATTAAGTTAAGTGTCAAGTTTTCTACAACTGGACATTAACAAATTCCCATCTTCCCATAACCGCGGGCACGACTTTTGAAAGTTCAAAACCCTGCAGGGGTGTCCCAACTTAGCCCATCACAAGCTCTCACGGTCAACGAAGGATATTCCTTCTCCTAGGAAGACCCGATCAGACTTGGAATCCCGGTTACAAGACATTTCGACAATGGTAAAACAAGACCAGCAAAGCCACCCGAATGTTCCCACAAATCCCGATAGGAGCTGCACATATCTCGTTCTCAGGGCACACCAGATTGTCCAAGGTTCCAGTAGGCCAGCCCAGAGTTGCCCCTGGTGGCCACCGGCAGCTGACAGGTTGGACCAACACTCAGAGGAGCACTGGCCCGGGGGTTTAAATGAAGATGACCCTTGAGTCTGCAGAACCCAAGGGAAAGAAAAGGCTAGGTGGCAAATGGTAAAACCAATGTTGGGCCTTGCTGGAAGATTTTTATTCAAGGCGAACTGTAAAGGGGTTCCCATTGTAACCCAACCGCGTAAGGAACACAAAATCAAGGAACATAACACCGGTATGACAGAAACTAGGGCGGCAAGAGTGGAACAAAACACTAGGCATAAGGTCGAGCCTTCCACCCTTTACCAAGTATATAGGTGCATTAATTAAATAAGAGATATTGTGATATCCCAACAATAATCATGTTCCCACAAGGAACAAACTCCAATCTTCACCTGCAACTAGCAACGCTATAAGAGGGGCTAAGCAAAGTGGTAACATAGCCAAACAATGGTTTGCTAGGACAAGGTGGGTTAGAGGTTTGACATGGCAATATGGGAGGGATGATATAGCAAGTGGTAGGTATCGCAGCATAGGCATAGCAAAAGAGCGAGCAACTAGCAAGCAAAGATAGAAGTGATTTCGAGGGTATGATCATCTTGCCTGAAATCCCGCAAGGAAGAAGAACGAGTCCATGAAGAAGACAAACGGATGTAGTCGAATGAATCCTCACAAGCGCAACAGTATCGGAACCAACCCTAAGAAGCAACACCGGAAAGAAGAAAACAACATAGTAAACAACCACCACATAAGCATGACATGATGCAAAACCAAGTATGATGCATGTCCGGATTTATGAGGCATGGCATGGCAAAGTGCACAAGCAATTCTACAAATTAAGTGGAGATCAATATGCAACGAGTTGCATATTCACAAAACACCACAACAAGTTATTTAGTTCGATCTCGTTTATGTAGTCAACAATATTAAATGTTTTTTAACATGGCAAGGGGAGAAGCAAAGGAAAACTAGACATCTAGGCAAGTTTAAATGAGGCCGGAACAACAACAACAATTCTGGAAAGTCCCCATATGCAATAATTGAATGTTGGTACTGTTCTGCCCTAAACACAATTTTGGAGTTATTAAACATGCAAGATGAGTGCACCATGTTAAACTAGGAATTTTTCCACCCCATTTACATATAAAGTTTGTTAAGTTTGGAGCTACGGTTATTTAGTTATGAATTATACCGTTTTAGCATGTTATTTAAGAAAATTAAAGCAAACATCATTTTAAACATTTCAAACATGCATGAAAGTGGCATATTATGAAACTAGATGAAATTCTAGTCATTTTTCATATATAAATCATTTTAATACGATGCTCGGTTAATGAGTTATTATATGCATGAAGTGCGAGGGTTTTTCTGCAAATCTGTAAATCCCTGCTTAAATAGCAAAATCGCAGAACCAAAAAAAAATATCCACTAGGCTGAATCTGAGACAGACCCAACAGTGCACAGGGGCTAGAAGGGGCTGCTCACATTGGGCTTGGCCCGGTTGAGGAAGAAGGGCCGGCTGCAGGAGATAGAGACAGGCTGGCCTAGCAGAGCGCTGGGACTGGCGTGGGGATGCAGGCTGGGCCTTGGAGGCGCGGTCAACGTGAGCTGGACCCGATCAATCAACGCGCGCTAGCTTCGTCCTCGCTAGAGAGAGATGCAGAACACGTGGCTCGCAGCGGCAGCGGGAACTTTGCACGGTGGCGGTGGCAGGGCTTTCCGGCAGAATAGGCTGGAGGCGTAGGGGCATGCGGCTCGGCGCTCCTCGTCTCGCTCGAACCGGACGAGGCAGAGGCGGCTGGCTGCGGGATGCAGGGCACGGCGGCGCAGGTGCGAAGCAGGGGCGACCCGGGCGTCGCAGCGACGGGAACCTGCCGGATTCGACAAGGAGTCGAGCGAGGAGGTCGGGGAAGAGGCGATGCTCGACGCGGGGCTGCCGGACCTGGTGCAGCGGAGACCACAGGCAAGGCGGAGCAAGCCAGGCCGCGGAGCTCCAGTTGCGCATCCATGGCGATGCAGAGGACAGCGGCGTCGACTTGGCTGCAGGGACATCGCGGGGACGGTGGCGGCTTGGCATGCTGTCGACACACGACGCAGAAGGCGAGCCGGGGAGGTCGACGTGGTCCCGGGCGTAGCGGCCAACGGGAGCGGGAGGTGAGCGGGCGCCTCATCCCTTGCTCATCAGGAAGCAGAGCAGCGGCGGCGAACACCGCGGGGAGGAGGCCGGGAACACCGGGGCGGCCACAGGAAGGTTGGCAGAGGCCGGGAGTCGGCGGCCCGGGGACTTGATGGTGGGAGAGGCGGTCATGGAGATCCAAGCGGCGGCTCCATGGTTCCCTGTGAGAGAAGAATAGAGAAAGGAAGGGGGAGATCGTGAGAAAAAGAGGTTGAGAAGCAGGAGGGAAGAAGGAGCGGGGCTATCGGGGCACTCATCTCCGGCGAGGTTTCGGTCGCCGGTGTCGGACGGACAACGAGGCACGGTCGAGGGTGATGGGGAGCTGCGGGAGGAGCTCGGGCAGAGGTGCTCGGGATGGAGGGGATCGAGAGGGGCTGGTGATTGGTGGGTTTGGATCAGGAGGGATCCCGAGAGAGTGGCGGCGGCGCTAGGGTAGGATCCCTAGAAATTAGTGGTTTGACTAGAATGCATAAAAGGGGGGGCTATATATACATCACATATTAGGTTAGGGGCTACCTCGTCCCTCCGATTGCAATCGGACGATCGCGAAAAATAGGCTAGGGAGTCCAAATAAGAAAACGATGATGTTTTTTAGATGTTTGGGGATGATCCGGATCCAACGGTGACGACTGTTCGGGTCGGATCGGGGACAGCTTTCTGGACGCGCGCGCGAGGAGGGCCGCGGGCTGACGAGAGAGGTTAGATTGGGCCTGGCGGTGGTAGTGGACTGTGAAGAAGGCCTTGGGCTGAGAGAAGAGAAGAGAGAGAGGCCCGACGACTATTTCCGGAGACCGAAAACGTCCGACGTTAGACCGGCTATATTGCCGCTATTGTTATCCGTTGGGGCATCAAACGGACTCTGAATGCGATGAAACTTGGCAGGCGCTCTAGTGACAACAAAACAACACTGCACGCCAACTTTCATCCAATTACAAGAACATTTTCCGGCCACTTATAAAATAATATTTCGGACGTGCCGCGGGCGCGTGCTAGTGTGTCTTGGCTCAGAATGGACAACGGAAGGAACTGGGAGACCGGGACAGATGCAAGTTTTGAAAACATGATGATGCAATGCACATTATGACATGGCAAGATGCAACACGCAAGCAAATGACAAGACAACAATAGCAAATAACTGGAAGACACCTGGCGCAACGGTCTTGGGGCGTTACAACACTCCACCACTACGAGAGGATCTCGTCCCGAGATCTAGGATGGCACCGGAGGGAAAACGGAAGAGGAAGAGAAGAGGTAAAACTAAGTTGCTTCTTTGACAAACGAGTGAAACCAAAGAACCTTGAAAGGTTGAACAACTTCGAGAAAAGAATAAAACAAAGATGAACGAAGTTGAAACCACTCCGTTAGAAAAGAGGAACAAGGAACCTTACTAGGCCCTTGTAGGTTGAAAGACATAAGAAAAGGGTTGCAATGGACAAGAAGTACATGCAAGCACTCCAGTAGAAAGGAGATGTACAAGGAACGATAAAGATCAATTATGACAACACTCCGGTTAGAAATGGAAGGCATAGAATATGAACTTGGCAAAATGAAAGCACTTGGATGAGACTCCGGTTAGAAGAGGAATGATAGAAATGACACTCCATTTAAAACAAGATAGATAAGGAAAAAGAATGATATAATTTGGGCAGGATTCCGACTGAAAAGAAAAGGAATTGAATAAGAACTTGACAAGATGAGAGTATGCTTGATGAAATCAACAACACACTGTCTTCGAAACTATTGAAAGAATGGCACGAGGGTTAAGAAAGATTTCAGACAGCACTCCGGTTGAGAAGGGAGGCAAAATTTGATAAGATGAGAGAGCTCGAAATAAAACACGACACTCCGGCTAAATGGATAAGCAAAGAAAAGAACATGATCTTCACAATACGAGATGATGAGTGAAGAGAGCATCATCACAATGCCTCCGAAAGAAATGGAAGAATGCAAAGAAAAGAATGGAGAAGAAAAACAACATGTTCTAACTCAAATGAATTTGAGAGAGCATCCTTAAAAAGAAGGATTGAACGGAGTTGTTGGGAAATCAACAACGAAAAGAATAGGTTTGTTGAGGGCTTATGGAAAACATCTCAAGAACTTGAGGCGAAAACCTGCCACAAACGAAAACAATTGCTTTCTTGAGAGCGACGGAGAGATGAAAGCATCTTTCATCTTGAGAATAGGAGGAAACTTGGATTATTGATAAGCACCCCAATAGCAACAATCCTTAGGGAAGGTTTTAGGTGAAATATAATCGAAGATAACTCCGATGAAGAGATTGATGGATTTAAGATACCTCATTCTTGTGAATGAAGAATGATATATTACCACCTCAAAAGATAAGGGAGAACAATTGCACTTCAGATTGCAAGATAAGAAAACTTGAGCTCCTCTGAAAAGAACCTCAATGAACACTTCGAGACGAAATTAAATCCTTGAGGAACCATCACGTAGAGCCTCCATGAAGAACTTCGGTAAACAAAAGGATCACGAAAAGAAAGAGAAGTTGAAAACACAAGGTGAAACCTTGTAATGATTTAGATGGATCTTCATGGTGACATACTTTAAAGAGCTTGGAACTCCGGGAAAATAAAAGATGAAACAAATGAAACCGAGAATTTGATGAGCCTCCAGAATAAGGAATTAATCACTTGGATGAAGCAAGAATAAGAATTACATCATGCCTATCCTTCACCGATTAAATTGATGACCCACATTGGATTTGGCATGCTACTTATTCTCGTAGAAAGGATTAAGATAGATATAGCGTCAAACTTGGGAAGGTCTTCAACAAACCACCGGTAGGATTGAAACAACGAATGAATTGATATGATAAACGAAAGAAGAGAATCTTGAATGAACCACCGTAAGAATTGAAAATGAGAGTAGCAAAGGCACAAATCACCGGCTAGAATTGGAAAACGAATGAAGATACTTGCGAGTATTTAGATACAAGTGAACGAAGAGATCACAAGCTGTTTAGAGAATACTTGAATGCTGCACCGGTAAGATTTGGAGAACGAGAACCGAAAGATGGAATGAATAAATCTTAGATGATGGGCTCCGGATAATCAAACTGAAAAGAATCTTGAATAGCTCCGGATAGGTGAAAAGAAATCTCACAATCGAAAACAATTGTGAGAGCATGGCATCAAGCTAGCACCCTTAATCTTGAAGAGAATGGAGCAAGATATGGAAGGAAAACTCTTCTTCGGTCTTCAAAAGTTGAGAATGACAACACGAAACACCAACATGAGTTATTGAGGCACTCTGGAATAATGAAAAGTGAGGATGTTGAGCCAACAATGATAAGAATTTGAAAGATCTTGGAGCAATACAAATGACTGATGACAATTCATTCTTACGTCAAACTTTAGAAGATTTGAGAATAACTCCGGGAGAATAAGAAGACTTAGGTAAGATCCTGGGAAAAAAACCTGTGGGTTAGGGGCCACTCAAAAGATACACCAATGAACGATTACTTGAAAAGAGAGATTGCACCTGTTGAGATAAATGGCTTGAATAAGATAACAACCTCGAAATAGGTTGAACGGATCTTGAATGACAAGACGAGCCTTCTGAGATATCTTCAGCACTCCCGAACAAATGAATAGCGAGAAGTGAATGATTAAGAGGTTTACCGGCATGAGAAGTCATTTTAAACAAGGAAAGGAATATGAAAAACATTAAAGGCTTGAATTTAATCCACCGGAGAAGGAAAAGAACGAAGAATGATGAACTTCAAGCTCCATTAGGAAAGAATGAAAAGACTTCCCATCAATAAGATGGATACTTGATTAAGAAATTTGAGAAAAAAAAAAAAAAGGGGGGGGGGGGGGGAAAAAAACAAAGGCAACTTGAGGACAGATGAAACGAACAACGTTGGAAAAAACCAAGAGGTGATCTTGCGGATGTTGATGTGATCGGATCCACTTGAAGAGAAAACACCCCGGTTGAAAAGGATTGACATGACAATCTCGATTATCATGAAGGATTGGTATTCACATCGGAGTATGAGAACACCATTTAGGAAAGGTATGGAATCAACACTTGACTTCGAAGCAACTCGAATACCACCACTCAAAACAAAACAAAGAATGGCTTGCAAAATAAGCTGGAACAAACATATGATAGAGATTTGGTCCGAAGTTTTCGTAGTGGGGCCCACATGGCTCGATCGTACAGCACCATCATGTACAAGGCAGTGCACATGACATACGAAGCGTCCCCGAGTCAGCATAGCCAAGGACTCTTTAAGACACGAAAAGACCACTGTAAAACCAACCGTGGATAGGCGGACCACTAGATGTGGAACCCCAATTTCATATCATGCATTTGTCGGAAAGATATCCTAAGAGATACTTGAATTCCCACTTATAAAATCCCGAAACTTTCCGGTTATGCAATCAGGTGTTGGGGATACAGGGGAAGCATAATATCTCACCCAAAACTAGCAAATCCTACATCCAGCTGTATCCATCCTTCAACACATAACCAAGAGACCTTCGAAAACCGTTTACCTCAACCTTCGAAAAGCATCCGTTATACGAGTTATGGCAATACTCCCGAACTCCCGCCCCAGTACTGTGTGGCGTCGAGGTTATCTCACCAACAACTGCATAAAAGAGATTTTCGATGTCGGCGATACTCAGGTATTCCAGAATTTCAACGATAAAATTGTGACGACAACACCTTGGAGCTCAACTCCCCGGGACACTGCCACAACCCCTAAATGTTAGGAGGCACCAAGAACAATGTTCTCGTCACAAAACCATCAGAATGATTCCAAGATACCCGCGTGATCCTAAAAAAAATTAGTGACATTTGAGGAGAGAATAGTCAAAACTCTACGTCAGGATGCCTCACCAGAGCGACGAAGGGACTGAGGAGTAAAAAGAATCCTACTCTCCGATATATATATAATCCTATAAGACTCAAAACATTTTTCTAGACTCAACAACGCCAGCGATTCGATCAAGCAGGGGGCTCCTAAGTCGGGGAAGGCACTGATTACCAACTTGTAACACCCATGATGCGGCTATATCTCCCACATGTGGGAGCACGACTTAGAGGCATAACCGCATTGTAGGCATGTAGCAAGAGGGGTAATCTTTACACATCCCATGTACTGAATAAGAAAGAGATACAGAGTTGGCTTACAATCACCACTTCACACAATTAATGAATATAGCATTACATCATACAGATACAAACCAGGCCTGACTACGGAACCAAAATAAAAGAAGACCAACCCTAATGCTAGATCCCCGATCGCCCCGACTGGGCTCCACTAGTGATCAACTGGAAACGAAACAACTCAATGCACACGATCTTCATCGAGCTCCTCCTTGAGCTCGGTTGCATCACTTGCACGGGTATCAACGACACCTGTAACTGGTTTTGGAAGTAATCTGTGAGTCACGGGGACTCAGCAATCTCACACCCTCGCGATCAAGACTATTTAAGCTTATGGGTAGGTAAAAGGTATGAGGTGGAGCTGCAGCAAGCACTAGTATATATGGTGGCTAACATACGCAAATGAGAGCGAGAAGAGAAGGCAAGGCACGGTCGTGAACTAGAAGTGATCAAGAAGTGATCCTGAAACTACTTACGTTCAAGCATAGCTCCAACACCGTGTTCACTTCCCGGACCCCGCAGAGAAGAGACCATCACGGCTACACACGCGGTTGATGCATTTTAATTAAGTTAAGTGTCAAGTTTTCTAGAACCGGACATTAACAAATTCCCATCTGCCCATAACCGCGGGCACGGCTTTCGAAAGTTCAAACCCTGCAGGGGTGTCCCAACTTAGCCCATCACAAGCTCTCACGGTCAAGGAAGGATATTCCTTCTCCCAGGAAGACCCGATCAGACTCGGAATCCTTGTTACAAGACATTTCGACAATGGTAAAAACAAGACCAGCAAAGCCACCCGAATGTGTCGACAAATCCCGATAGGAGCTGCACATATCTCGTTCTCAGGGCACACCGGATTGTCCATGGTTCGGGTAGGCCAGCCCAGAGTTGCCCCTGGTGGCCACCGGCAGCAGACAGGTTGGACCAACACTCAGAGGAGCACTAGCCCGGGGGATTAAATAAAGATGACCCTTGAGTCTGCAGAACCCAAGGGAAAGAAAATGCTAGGTGTCAAATGGTAAAACCAATGTTGGGCCTTGTTGGAGGAGTTTTATTCAAGGCAAACTGTCAAGGGGTTCCCATTATAACCCATCCGCGTAAGGAACGCAAAATCAAGGAACATAACACTGGTATGACGGAAACTAGGGCGGCAAGAGTGGAACAAAACACCAGGCATAAGGTCGAGCCTTCCACCCTTTACCAAGTATATAGGTGCATTAATTAAATAAGAGATATTGTGATATCCCAACAATAATCATGTTCCCACAAGGAACAAGCTCCAATCTTCACCGGCAACTAGCAACGCTATAAGAGGGGCTGAGTAAAGCGGTAACATAGCCAAACAATGGTTTGCTAGGACAAGGTGGGTTAGAGGTTTGACATGGCAATATGGGAGGCATGATATAGCAAGTGGTAGGTATCGCAACATAGGCATAACAAAAAAGCGAGCAACTAGCAAGCAAAGATAGAAGTGATTTCGAGGGTATGATCATCTTGCCTGAAATCCCGCAAGGAAGAAGAACGAGTCCATGAAGAAGACAAACGGACGTAGTCAAATGAATCCTCACAAGCGCAACATTATCGGAACCAACCCGAAGAAGCAACACCGGAAAGAAGCAAACAACATAGTAAAAAACCACCACATAAGCATGACATGATGCAAAACCAAGTATGATGCTTGTCCGGATTAATGAGGCATGGCATGGCAAAGTGCACAGGCAATTCTACAAATTAAGTGGAGATCAATATGCAACGAGTTGCATATTGACGAAACACCACAACAAGTTATTTAGTTCGATCTCGTTTAGGTACTCAACAATATTAAATGTTGTTTAATGTGGCAAGGGGTGAAGCAAAGGAAAACTACACATCTAGGCAAGTTTAAATGAGGCCGGAACAACAACAACAATTTCGGAAAGTCCCCATATGCAATATTTGAATGTTGGCACTTTTCTGCCCTCAATACAATTTTAGAGCTATTAAACATGCAAGATGAGTGCACCATGTTAAACTAGGCATTTTTCCACCCCATTTACATATAAAGTTTGTTAAGTTTGGAGCTACTGTTATTTAGTTATGAATTAAACCGTTTTAGCATGTTATTTAAGCAAATTAAAGCAAACATCATTTTAAACATTTTAAACATGCATGAAAGTGGCATATTATGAAACTAGATGAAATTCTAGTCATTTTTCATATATAAATCATTTTAATACGTTGCTCGGTTAATGAGTTATTATATGCATGAAGTGCGAGGGTTTTTCTGCAAATCTGTAAATCCCTGGTTAAATAGCAAAATCGCAGAACCAAAAAAAACATCCACTGGGCCGAATCTGAGACAGAGCCAACAGTGCACAGGGGCTAGAAGGGGCTGCTCACATTGGGCTTGGCCCGGTTGAGGATGAAGGGCCGGCTGCAGGAGATAGAGATAGGCCGGCCTGGCAGAGCGCTGCGACTAGCGTGGGGAGGCAGGCTGGGCCTTGGAGGCGCGGTCAACATGAGCAGGACCCGATCAATCAACGCGTGCTAGCTTCATCCTCGCTGGAGAGAGATGTAGAAGAGGTGGCTCGCAGTGGCAGCGGGAACTTGGCACGGCGGCGGTGGCAGGGCTTTCCGGCAGAAGAGGCTTGACGCGCAGGGGCTTGCGGCTCGGCGCTCCTCGTCTCGCTCGAACCGGACGAGGCAGAGGCGGCTGGCTGCGGGATGCAGGGCACGGCGGCGTAGGCGCGAAGCAGGGCGACCCGGGCGGCGCAGCGATGGGAACCTGCCGGATTCGACAAGGAGTCGAGCGAGGAGGTCGGAGAAGAGGCGATGCTCGACGCCGGGCTGCCGGACCTGGTGCAGCGAAGACCACAGGCAAGGCAGAGGAAGGCGGGGCGCGGAGCTCCAGCTTGCGTCCATGGTGATGCAGAGGACATCGGCATCAACTTGGCTACAGGGACATCGCGGGGACGGTGGTGGCTTGGCATGGTGTCGACGCACGATGCAGAAGGCGAGCCGGGGAGGTCGACGTGGTCCCGGGCGTCGCGGCCAACGAGAGCAGGCGGTGAGCGGGCGCCTCATCCCCTGCTCATCAAGAAGCAGAGCAGCGGCGGCGAACACCGCGGGCAGGAGGCCGGGAACACCAGGGCGACCGCGGGAAGGTTGGCAAAGGCCGGGAGTCGGATGTCCGGGGACTTCACGGCGGGAGAGGCGGTCATGGAGCTCCAAGCGGTGGCTCTATGGTTCCTGCTACGTCTTGAGCTTGCATTGGTTTTCCCCGAAGAGGAAGGGATGATGCAGGAGAGTAGCATAAGTATTTCCCTCAGTTTTTGAGAACCAAGGTTAGGGGTTGTCAAGCCCTTCACGGTCACTTACGAGAGTGAGATCTGATAGATATAATATTTTTGGTATTTTCGGTATAAAGATGCAAAGTAAAAATTAAAAGCAAAGTAAAAAAGCAAAGCAAGATTAAAGTAATGGAGATTGATATGATGAGAATAGACCCGGGGGCCATAGGTTTCACTAGTGGCTTATTCTACGGTGGGTGAACAAATTACTGTTGAGCAATTGACAGAATTGAGCATAGTTATGAGAATATCTAGGCATGATCATGTATATAGGCATCACGTCCGTGACAAGTAGATCGAAACGATTCTGCATCTACTACTATTACTCCACTCATCGACTGCTATCCAGCATGCATCTAGAGTATTAAGTTGAAAATAGAGTAACGCCTTAAGCAAGATGACATGATGTAGAGAGATAAATTCATGCAATATGAAATAAACCCCATCTTGTTATCCTTGATGGCAACGATACAATACGTGCCTTGCTGCCCCTTCTGTCACTGGGTAAGGACACCGCAAGATCGAACCCAAAGCTAAGAAATTCTCCCATGGCAAGAACTACCAATCTAGTTGGCCAAACCAAACGGATAATTCGAAGAGACTTGCAAAGATAACCAATCATACATAAAAGAATTCAGAGAAGATTCAAATATTATTCATAGATAGACTGGATCATAAACCCACAATTCATCGGTCTCAACAAACACACTGCAAAAAGAAGATTACATCGAATAGATCTCCACAAGAGAGGGGGAGAACTTTGTATTGAGATTCAAAGAGAGAGAAGAAGCCATCTAGCTACTAACTATGGACCCGAAGGTCTGAGGTAAACTACTCACACTTCATCGGGGCTAGGATGATGTAGAAGCCCTCCGTGATGACGGCCCTCTTTCGGCGGAGCTCGTGGATACAGAAAGTTGCAGCGGTGGAATTAGGTTTTTGGCTCCTGTTTTGATTGTTTGGGGGTACGTGTGTATATATAGGAGGAAGGAGTACGTCGGTGGAGCACCGAGGGGCCCACGAGGCAGGGGGCGCGCCCTAGAGGGGCGCCCCCCACCCTCGTGACCTCCTCTTTGATCCCTTGTAGTAGGGTCCAAGTCTCCTGGATCACGTTCGGTGAGAAAATCACGTTCCCGAAGATTTTATTCTGTTTGGACTCCGTTTGATATTCTGTTTATCCGGAACACTGAAATAGGCAAAAAAACAGCAATTCTGGGTGGGCCTCCGGTTAATAGGTTAGTCCCAAAAATAATATAAAAGTGGAAAATAAAGCCCAATATAGTCGAAAACAGTAAATAATATAGCATGGAGCGATCAAAAATTATAGATACGTTGGAGACGTATCAGGCATCCCCAAGCTTAATTCCTGCTCGTCCTCGAGTAGGTAAATGATAAAAAGAGAATTTTTGATGCGGAGTGCTACTTGGCATAATTTCAATGTAAATCTTCTTAATTGTGGTATGAATATTCAGATTAGAAAGATTCAAGACAAAAGTTTATATTGACATAGAAAATAATAATACTTCAAGCATACTAACAAAGCAATTATGTCTTCTCAAAATAACATGGCCAAAGAAATTTATCCCTACAAAATCATATAGTCTAGCTATGCTCCATATTCCCCACACAAAGTATTTAAATCATGCACAACCCCGATGACAAGCCAAGAAATTGTTTCATACTCTAACTTTTTCAAAACTTCTTCAATCTTCACGCAATACATGAGCGTGAGCCATGGATATAGCACTATAGGTGGAATAGAATGGTGGTTGTGGAGAAGACAAAAAGGAGAAGATAGTCTCACATCAACTAGGCGTATCAACGGGGTATGGAGATGCCCATCAATAGATATCAATGTGAGTGAGTAGGGATTGCCATGCAACGGATGCACTAGAGCTATAAAAGTATGAAAGTTCAACAAAAGAAACTAGTGGGTGTGCATCCAACTTGCTTGCTCATGAAGACCTAGGGCAATTTGAGAAGCCCATCATTGGAATATACAAGCCAAGTTCTATAACGTAAAATTCCCACTAGTATATGAAAGTGACAACATATGAGACTCTCTATATGAAGAACATGGTGCTACTTTGAAGCACAAGTGTGGAAAAAAAGATAGTAGCATTGCCCCCTTTTTTTGGGGCCTTCTTTTTTTTCTTTGGCCTTTTTTGGGACAATTCTCTATTGAATGATGATCATCACACTTCTATTTATTTACAACTCAATGATTACAACTCGATACTAAAACAAAGTATGACTCTATATGAATGCCTCCGGCGGTGTACCGGGATATGCAATGAATCAAGAGTGACAAGTATGAAAGAATTATGAATGGTGGCTTTGCCACAAATACTATGTCAACTACATGATCATGCTAAGCAATATGACAATGATGGATGTGTCATGATGAACTAGATGGTGGAAAGTTGCATGGCAATATATCTCGGAATGGCTATGGAAATGCCATAATAGGTAGGTACGGTGGCTGTTTTGAGGAAGGTATATGGTAGGTGTATGATACCGGCGAAAGTTGCGCGGTATTAGAGAGGCTAGCAAGGGTGGAAGGGTGGGGGTGCGTATGATCCATGGACTCAACATTAGTCATAAAGAACTCATATACTTATTGCAAAAATCTAGAAGTTATCAAAGAAAAGTATTACGCGCATGCTCCTAGGGGGATAGATTGGTAGGAAAAGACCATTGCTCGTCCCCGACCACCACTCATAAGGAAGACAATCAATAAATAAATAATGCTCCGACTTCATCACATAACGGTTCACCATACGTGCATGCTACGGGAATCACAAACTTCAACACAAGTATTCTTTAAATTCACAACTACTCAACTAGCATGACTTTAATATTATCACCTCCATATCTCAAAACAATTATCATACTTCAATCTTTTCTTAGTATTCAACACACTCAAAATAAAGTTCCACAAATCTTGAATACCAAGCATATTATTATTAGGCAAATTACCATGCTATTAAGAGACTCTCAAATTAATTTAAGTGAAGCATGAGAGATCAATAGTTTCTTTAAAATGAATCCACCACCGTGCTCTAAAAGATTTAAGTGAAGCACATAGAGAAAAATTATCTAGCTCAAAGGATATAAGTGAAGCACATAGAGCAAAACTACTTAGCTCAAAATATATAAGTGAAGCACATAGAGCAAAATTACTACGCTCAAAAGATATAAGTGAAGCACATAGAGTATTCTATCAAATTTTAATTCATGTATAGCTCTCTCAAAAGGTGTGTACAGAAAGGATGATTGTGTCATACTAACAAACAAAGACACAAATAATACAAGACGCTCCAAGCAAAACACATATCATGTTGGTGAATAAAAATATAGCTTCAAGTAAATTACCGATGGAAGTGGACGAAAAGAGGGGATGCCTTCCGGGGCATCCCCAAGCTTTGACTTTTTGGTGTCCTTGGATTATCTTGGGGGTGCCATGGGCATCCCCAAGCTTAGGCTCTTTCCACTCCTTGTTCCATGATCCGTCAAAAGAATTCACCCAAAACTTGAAAACTTCACAACACAAAACTCAAAATACAAAACTCGTGAGCTCCATTAGCGAAAGAAAACAAAAGACCACTTCAAGGTACTGTAATGAACTTATTATTTATTTATATTGGTGTTATAACTACTGTATTCCAACTTATCTATGGATTATAAACTATTTTACTAGCCATAGATTCATCAAAATAAGCAAACAACACACGAAAAACAGAATCTGTCAAAAACAGAACAGTCTGTAGTAATCTGTAGCTAGCGCAAGATCTGGAACCCCGAAAATTCTAAAATAACTTTTTGGACTTGAGGAATTTATATATTAATCATATGCAAAAATAATTAACTAAATAGCACTCTTCAAATAAAAATGACAGCACTTCTCGTGAGCGCTAAAGTTTCTGTTTTTTACAGCAAGTTTAACAAGACTTTCCCGAAGTCTTCCCAACGGTTCTACTTGGCACAAACACTAATTAAACACAAAAAACACAACCAAAACAGAGGCTAAATAATTTATTTATTACTAAGAAGGATCAAAAATGAAGTAATAAAAATAAAATTGGGTTGCCTCCCAACAAGCGCTATCGTTTAACGCCCCTAGCTAGGCATAACAAGCAAGGATAGATCTAGGTATTGCCATCTTTGGTAGGCAATCCATAAGTGGCTCTCATGATAGTTTCATATGGTAATTTTATTTTCTTTCATGGAAAGTGTTCCATGCCCTTTTTTAAAGGAAATTGAAATATAATATTCCCTTCCTTCATATCAATAATCGCACCAACCGTTCTAAGGAAAGGTCTACCAAGAATAATAGGGCAAGAAGGATTGCAATCTATATCAAGAACAATGAAATCTACGGGCACATAATTCCTATTTGCAACAATAAGAACATCATTAATTCTTCCCATAGGTTTCTTAATAGTGGAATCTGCAAGATGCAAGTTTAGAGAGCAATCATCAAAATTACGGAAATCTACTAAATCACACAAAGTCTTGGGAATAGTAGAGACACTAGCACCCAAATCACACAAAGCATAAAACTCATGATCTTTAATTTTAATTTTAATAGTTGGTTCCCACTCATCATAGAGTTTTATAGGGATAGAAACTTTCAACTCAAGTTTTTCTTCATAAGATTGCATCAAGGCATCAACAATATGTTCGGTGAAGGCTTTATTTTGACTATAAGCATGTGGAGAATTTACCACGGATTGCAACAAAGAAATACAATCAATAAAATAGCAACTTTAATAATTAAATTCCTTGAAATCCAATATAGTGGGTTTAGCAACATCTATATTTTTATTTCTTTCAATCCCACGTTCATCAATTTCATCATTAAGATCTAACTACTCCGAATTTTTAGAACGCCTTCTAGGTAAAGGAAGATCATATTCAGTTTCATCAAGATTCATATTGCAAAATAAAGATTTAATTGGAGACACATCAATAACTTTTAGATCTTCATCTTGATTTTCATAGGAATTGGAAGAACATGCTTTAATAAAGGCATATTTGGAAGCACGCATCCTAGCAGTTCTTTCTTTACACCCATCAATTGAAATTCTCATGGCTTTTGGAGACTCATTAATATCATGCTTAGGTGGAATAGATATAAGTTTCAAAGCATCAACATCAAGAGCAATTCTATCAACGTTCCTACCCGAATCATCAATCTTAAGCAATTTTTCTTCAATCATAGCATTAAAATTCTTTCGCGAAGAAATAAATTCTTTAATATTAGATTCAAAATCAGAGGGCATCTTATTATAATTCCCATAAGAGTTGTTATAGGAATTCCCATAATTATTAGAAGGATTACTAGGATATGGCCTAGGATTAAAATTCCCTCTATAAGCGTTGTTACCAAAATTATTCCTACCAACAAAATTCACATCCATAGATTCATTGTTATTCTCAATCAAAGTAGACAAAGGCATATCATTAGGATCATAAGAAACACTCTTAGTGGCAAATAATTTCATAAGTTCATCCATCTTTCCACTCAACACATTAATTTCTTCTATCGCATGCACTTCTTTATTAGAAGTTCTTTCAGTATGCCATTGAGAATAATTAACCATAATATTATCTAGGAGTTTAGTAGCATCTCCTAAAGTGATTTCCATAAAAGTGCCTCCCGCGGCCGAATCTAAAAGATTTCTCGAAGCAAAATTCAATCCGGCATAAATTTTTTGTATAATCATCCACAAATTCAAACCATGAGTAGGGCAATTACGTATCATTAATTTCATTCTCTCCCAAGCTTGTGCAACATGATCATTATCAAGTTGTTTAAAGTTCATTATATTGTTTCTAAGAGAGATGATCTTTGCGGGAGGAAAATACTTAGACATGAAAGCATCTTTGCACTTGTTCCATGAATCAATACTATTCTTAGGCAAAGACGAAAACCAAGCTTTACCAAGATCTCTAAGCAAAAAATAAAATAGCTTCAATTTAATGACATCATTATTGACATCTTTTTTCTTTTTGCATATCACATAAATCAATGAAGCTATTCAGATGAGTAGCAGCATCTTCGCTAGGAAGGCCAGCGAATTGATCTTTCATAACAAGATTCAACAAAGCAGTATTAATTTCACAAGATTCAGCATCGGTAAGAGGAGCAATCGGAGTGCTAAGGAAATCACTATTATTGGTATTGGTGAAGTCACACAATTTAGTAGTATCTTGAGCCATCGCGACAAACAAGCAATCTAACACACGAGCAAACAAAAGGCAAGCGGGCAAAAAGAGGTAAATAGAGAGGGCGAATAAAACGGCAAGGGTGAATTGGGGGGAGAGGAAAACAAGAGGCAAATGGCAAATAATGTAATTCAAGAGATAGGGATTGTGATGTGTACTTGGTATATTGACCTTTTGCGTAGACTCCCCAGCAACGGAGCCAGAAATCCTTCTTGCTACGTGTTGAGCTTGTGTTGGTTTTCCCCGAAGAGGAAGGGATGATGCAGCAGAGTAGCGTAAGTATTTCCCTCAGTTTTTGAGAACCAAGGTATCAATCCAGTAGGAGCCCACACTCAAGTCCCTCGTACCTGCACAAAGCGATAGCTACTCTCAACCAACGTGATTAGGGGTTGTAAAGCCCTTCATGGTCACTTACGAGAGTGAGATCTGATAGATATAATATTTTTGGTATTTTTGGTATAAAGATGCAAAGTAAAAAGTAAAAGCAAAGTAAAAAAGCAAAGCAAGATTAAAGTAATGGAGATTGATATGATAAGAATAGACCCGGGGGCCATAGGTTTCACTAATGGCTTCTCTCAAGAGCATAAGTATTCTGCGGTGGGTGAACAAATTACTGTTGAGCAATTGACAGAGTTGAGCATAGTTATGAGAATATCTAGGCATGATCATGTATATAGGCATCACGTCCGTGACAAGTAGATAGAAACAATTCTGCATCTACTACTGTTACTCCACTCATCGACCGCTATCCAGCATGCATCTAGAGTATTAAGTTAAAAATAGAGTAACGCCTTAAGCAAGATGACATGATGTAGAGAGATAAATTCATGCAATATGAAATAAACCCCATCTTGTTATCCTCGATGGCAACGATACAATACGTGCCTTGTTGCCCCTTCTGTCACTGGGTAAGGACACCGCAAGATCGAACCCAAAGCTAAGCACTTCTCCCATGGCAAGAACTACCAATCTAGTTGGCCAAACCAAACGGATAATTCGAAGAGACTTGCAAAGATAACCAATCATACATAAAAGAATTCAGAGAAGATTCAAATATTATTCATAGATAGACTTGATCATAAACCCACAATTCATCGGTCTCAACAAACACACCGCAAAAAGAAGATTACATCGAATAGATCTCCACAAGAGAGGGGGAGAACTTTGTATTGAGATTCAAAGAGAGACAAGAAGCCATCTAGCTAGTAACTATGGAGCTGAAGGTCTGAGGTAAACTACTCACACTTCACCAGAGGGGCTAGGATGATGTAGAAGCCCTCCGTGATGACGGCCCTCTTCCGGCAGAGCTCCAGAACAGGCCCCAAGATGGGATCTCGTGGATACAGAAAGTTGCAGCGGTGGAATTAGGTTTTTGGCTCCTGTTCTGATCGTTTGGGGGTACGTGTGTATATATAGGAGGAAGGAGTACGTCGGTGGAGCACCGAGGGGCCCACGAGGCAGGGGGGCGCGCCCCCCCACCCTCGTGACCTCCTCTTTGATCCCTTGCAGTAGGGTCCAAGTCTCCTGGATCACGTTCGGTGAGAAAATCACGTTCCCGAAGATTTTATTCTGTTTGGACTCCGTTTGATATTCTGTTTATCCGGAACACTGAAATAGGCAAAAAAACAGCAATTCTGAGTGGGCCTCCGGTTAATAGGTTAGTCCCAAAAATAATATAAAAGTGGAAAATAAAGCCCAGTATAGTCCAAAACAGTAGATAATATAGCATGGAGCAATCAAAAATTATAAGAATAGAGAAAGGAAGGGGGAGATCGTGAGAAAAAGTGGTTGAGAAGCAGGAGGGAAAAAGGAGTGCGGCTGTCGGGGCACTCATCTCCGGCGAGGTTTCGGTTGCCGGTGTCGGCCGGACGACGAGGCAGGGTCGAGGGTGATGGGGAGCTGCGGGAGGAGCTCGGGTAGAGGTGCTCGGGATGGAGGGGATCGAGAGGGGCTGGTGATTGGGGTGTTTGGATCAGGTGGGATCCCGAGAGAGTGGCGGCGGCACTAGGGTAGGATCCCTAGAAATTAGTGGTTTGACTAGAATGGATAAAAGGGGGGGGGGCTATATATACATCACATATTAGGTTAGGGGCTACCTCGTCCCTCCGATCACAATCGGACGATCACGAAAAATATGCTAGGGAGTCCAAATAAGAAAATGATGATGTTTTGTAGATGTTTGGGGATGATCCGGATCCAACGGTGACGACTGTCCGGGTCGGGTCCATGATAGCTTTTCGGACGCGAGCGCGAGGAGGGCCGCGGGCTGACGAGAGAGGTTAGGTTGGGCCTGGCGGTGGTATTGGACTGTGAAGAAGGCCTTGGGCTGAGAGAAGAGAATAGAGAGAGGCCCGGCGACTGTTTCCGGAGACCGAAAACGTCCGACGTTAGATTGGCTATATTGCCGCTATAGTTATCTGTTGGGGCATCAAACGGACTCCGAATGCGATGAAACTTGGCAGGCGGCCTACTCACAACAAAACAACACCGCACGCCAACTTTCATCCCATTCCGAGAACATTTTCCAGCCACTTATAAAATAATATTTCGAACGTGCCGCGGGCGCGTGCAAGTGTGTCTGGGCTCAGAACAGACAACAGAAGCAACTGGGAGACCGGGTCAGATGCAAGTTTTGAAAACATGATGATGCAATGCACATGATGACATGGCAAGATGCAACACGCAAGCAAATGACAAGACAACAATAGCAAATAACTGGAAGACACCTGGCGCAACGGTCTCGGGGCGTTACAATCACCTCCTTCGGTACAGTTTCATTTATATGATGTGGTTAAGAAGATGTCACTTTATGATTTTTGTCGGGTTTTTTTGATCCCTTTTGAGGGAAGTTTAGAGAAACTACGTCGCAAGGATGTGGAAGGTTTTATTGATACTATCAATGTAGGGGAAACTAGGAAGGTTTCCGATGCACGAATCACTAGCATACATTTTCCTGTTTTACACTACTTTGCAATATTTGCTAGTCGTTGGTTAATTGGTCGCGGAAACTGTGGAAACCTTAGTGTTCTTGATATTTTTATTATGTTCCACGGTTTATACGCTGATAAATCTGTTAGTATGGGCGGTATTATTGCTAAACGGTGAAGTCTTAACCGTACAAAAGGAACCATCTTTGGTGGTATTTATGCTTCACACCTTGCTGCACATTATGGTATACCTATTAGGCACTATGAAAAAGAAGAAAAATTGCTGCCTCGTGTTTGATTTTATTATAAAGAATAGGGAAGGGGAGCTAAAATACAAACTGTTCTTTGATAAACATCATCCTGAGACTATCACCTTGCCTGCGCCTTCCTTGTTTGATTTTTCTTCAGGCAAGTACCTCGTCTCGCCAAAGGACATTCACGCCTATCGGAACCCTATATCAGCCACAGAGCCATAGGCGGAACCACAAGTTGATCCTCCGCGACAGTCTAATTACCTGTGGGATCCGGAGATGATTGCCAAACAGTGGCAATCAGAGTCTTCTTCATCTCAGTACGACCCCAACTATTATTATGGACATCCGCCAGGCCAGCCGTGGCCATAGACCAACTTAGGCCAAAAGCCTAAGCTTGGGGGAGTACGTATTTCCCACCGATGTTACATTCATGTTCACACACTCATTGCTAGATGTCAGTGCTCATACTTTTTCATTGTATCATCCATGCTAGTTTATTTTCCTATTTATGCTTTCTTCTTGTGTGTTTAATTAACCTTAAGAAAAACCAAAAAAACTAGTTGTAGGTTTTAATTAATTTACTTTCCATGCTTGTAGTAGTAATTAAAAAGAAAACCCAAAAAGATTTCCAGTTCTTCTTTTTGCTTGTTGGGAGCTTTCCCGTGTAAATAGTTTTATTTCTTTTCTTTGGGGGTCGATAGGAGAAGACCATAAATTAAATTGTTGAAGTGGCTCTTATATGCATTATTGTTGATCTGACAAAAGAGCCCAAATTGCCTTGTCTTCTCCTATTTATTGAATGCTTGCAGATTCCAGCTTAGTCCAATGCACATGCAATATTATTATTATTCACATCATTCAGTCGTGCAAGTGAAAGGTAATTATGATGATATATGATGGACTGACTGAGATGAGAAAAGCTGATATGAACTCGACCTCTCTTGTTTTTGTAAATATGATTAGTTCATCGTTCCTGATTCAGCCTATTATGGATAAACATGTTTGCAATGACAACTAGAGATCATAGTTTCTTATGCCATGCTTGATTAGCTATGAGTTATAATGGTTATGATGTGGTATGATAGGGTGGTATCCTCCTCTCAATGATTTAAGTGACTTGACTTGGCACATGTTCATGCATGTAGTTGAAACAAAATCAACTTAGTCTTCACGATATTTATGTTCAGGGTGGATTATATCCTACTCATGCTTGCATTCGGTGTAAATTAATTTTAATGCATGTTCATGACTGTTGTCGCTCTCTAGCTAGTCGCTTCCCAGTCTTTTGCTAGCCTTCACCTATACTAAGGTAGAATACTTCTTATGCATCCAACTCCGTAAACCCCAAAGTTATGCCAAATGAGTCCACTATACCTACCTATATACGGTATCTACCTACCATTCCAAGTAAATTTGTATGTGCCAAACTCTAAACCTTCAAATAAATATCCTGTTTTGTATGCTCGAATAGCTCATGTATCAACTAGGGCTGTCCGTATCTTCCATGTTAGGCGGGTTATTCTCAAGAGGAGTGGACTCCGCTCCTCACTCACGAGATAAATGGCTGGTCACCGGGATGCCCAGTCCCATGCTTTATGCAGACTAAATCAAAATAATTGCAAACAAAACCCCCCTGGGACTCTTGTTAGTTGGAGGCACTCATTGTTTTGAGCAAGCCATGGATTGATGCTTTTTGGTGGAAGGGGGAGTATAAACTTTACCATTCTGTTTGGGAACCGCCTATAATGTGTGTAGCATGGAAGATATTGCCATCTCTTCGTTGTTATGTTGACAATGAAAGTATACTGCTCAAAATATTATTCACCTCTGTTTCAAAAACCGAGCTCTGGCACCTCTACAAATCCCTGCTTCCCTCTGCGAAGGGCCTGTCTATTTACTTTCATGTTGAGTCATCATCCTATTATTAAAAGGCACCAGTTGGAGAGCACCACTGTCATTTGCATTAATTATTGTTAGTTTACATTGAGTATGACTTGACTGGAGCTCTTTTACCATGAATTAAAACGTCTAGTCAGTCCTTGGTCTTTAAAGGTGCTCTACATTTATGTTTTGCGGTCTCAGAAAGGGCTAGCGAGATACCATCTTGTTATATCATATTATGATTGTTTTGAGAAAGTGTTGTCATCCGAGATTTATTATTATTGCTCGCTAGTTGATTATGCCATTGATATGAGTAAACTTGAGACCTAAGCGTTATTGTGAATGTGGTTAGTTATAATCTTTGCTGAAAACTTGAATGCTGGCTTTACATATTTACAACAACAAGAGCAAACAGAGTTTGTAAAAGTTTTTCTTTATCACTTTCAGTTTATCAACTGAATTGCTTGAGGACAAGGAAAGGTTTAAGCTTGGGGGAGTTGATACGTCTTCGTCGTATCTACTTTTCCAAACACTTTTTCCTTTGTTTTGGACTCTAACTTTCATGATTTGAATAGAACTAACCTGGACTGACGCTGTTTTCAGCAGAATTAGCATGGTGTTATTTATGTGCAGAAACAAACGTTATCCGAATGACTTGAAACTTCACTAAGCAACTTTTTGGAAAATATAAAAAATACCTGCAAAAGATGAAGGCCAGGGGGCCCACCACTTGTCCACGAGGGTGGGGGCGCGCTTGCCCCCCTATGGCGCGCCCCCTACCTCGTGGGCCCCCTGGTGCCTCTCCGACTCCAACTCCAACTCTATATATTGTGTTTCTGGGAGAAAAAAAAATCAGAGAGAAGGATTCATCGTGTTTTACAATACGGAACCGCCGCCAAGCCCAAAAACCTCTCGGGAGGCCTTATCTGGAATCCGTTTGGGGCTCCGGAGAGGGGAATCCGTCGCCATCGTCATCATCAACGATCCTCCATCACCAATTTCACGATGCTCACCGCCGTGCGTGAGTAATTCCACCGTAGGCTTGCTGGGCGGTGATGGGTTGGATGAGATTTATCATGTGATCGAGTTAGTTTTGTTATGGTTTGATCCCTAGTATCCACTATGTTCTGAGATTGATGTTGCTATGACTTTGCTATGCTTAATTCTTGTCAGTAGGGCCCGAGTGCCATCATTTCAGATCTAAACCTATTATGTTTTCATCAATATATGAGAGTTCTTTATCCTATCTTGCAAGTCTATAGTCACCTATTATGTGTTGATCCGTTAACCCCGAATTGACAATAATCGGGATACTTACCGGTGATGATCGTGGTTTGAGGAGTTCATGTATTCACTATGTGTTAATGCTTTGTTCCGGTACTCTATTAAAAGGAGGCCTTAATATCCCTTAGTTTCCGTAAGGACCCCGCTGCCACGGGAGGGTAGGACAAAATATGTCATGCAAGTTCTTTTCCATAAGCACGTATGACTATATTCGGAATACATGCCTACATTACATTGATGAACTAGAGCTAGTTCTGTGTCACCCTAGGTTATGACTATTACATGATGAACCGCATCCGGCATAATTCTCTATCACCGATCCATTGCCTACGAGATATCCATATATTGTTCTTCGCTTATTTACTTTTCCGTTGCTATTGCTATCATCACTACAAAATACCAAAAACATTACTTTTACTATTGTTACGTTTGCTACCTTTACCACTACTATCATATTACTTTGCTACTAAACACTTTGTTGCAAATATTAAGTTTCCAGGTGTGGTTGAATTGACAACTCAACTGCTAATACTTGAGAATATTCTTTGGCTCCCCTTGTGTCAAATCAATAAATTTGGGTTGAATACTCTACCCTCGAAAACTGTTGCGATCCCCTATACTTGTGGGTTATCAAGGTGAAATAGCTCTTTTGTCTGATACTGGCAGTGCAGCTAACCTCTGACTCATTGGCACACGCTGAAAAGCATCCGTAGTTGCCTTTCCTCTCCTCTCATCAGCTTCCTCCTGGAGCTGCTCAATTGTAGTCTGTATCTCAGTCACCTTCAGGTCAAGATCATAGAACTTGGTCTCTACGATCCTCTCCAAGCTCTCCTGATTCTGAGTCAGGGTGGCCAAGCCCTCCTCAATCCTTAATCTAGCTTGAATTAGATAACCCAATTGATCTTGTTTGCTCTTCAGGAACACCTGAGATGCTTCCTCAGTAGTTGGCATCCCTGCAGCCTTTTCTGCCTTTGCCTTAGCTCTCTTCTCCCGTGCTTGTGCTGGTGAAGGTTCATTCTCATTCATTACAACTTCATTGTCTTCAAAATTTGGGTACAAGGGTAAATGCTCCTTGTACAACAAGTAAGTACCTGTGCCCATCTTTGAGTTGATGAGCACCTGAATGTGTGGAGCATACCCACAAGATCTGTTCTGGTCAGCAACTGTCCTCTTGACTATCTCCACAATCAAACTCATGACCTTGAATTTTTGTGGTACATCAAATATTTGCAGCAAGTTGATGGAATGTCCCCCTATCATCGTGTGATCTCTAGATTTGGGTAGCAGAATATTCCTTAAGATGGTGTTGATAGTAGGCAGACTAGACAACAAATAGTGCACAGATCCAAGCTTGTGTGTCTCCAAAGCTTTATCGGGGATCTCCTTGTACATATTTGCCATTGAGTTGTGGTCCTTTTTCTTCTTGGCATATACATTCAAATCGTCCTCATGTTCTTCTAGGGCATTGATCAACTTCGCCCATTCATCAACAGTTGATTGGTACCTTGTACCTTGAGACATCCACACTATCCTCTCATCTAGATAGAAATGAGCAGTGGAGTAAAATTGCATGATTAGCTCATCATTCCATTTTGTGAGCTTCTGTTCAACAAACTTGTCAACTCCACAAGCTTTGAAGCTTTCATGTACACCTGGGAATTGATGTTCATTCTCATCAATAATTTCCCAATCGACCCATATCATATCACTGACAATTGGCTTCTTGTCAAGCAGAATGGTCTCATAGAAGTCTTGTTGTTGTTTGGTGTGGAAGCTATAGTCCACTGCAGTTCTCCTTTTTATAGCATATGGATCATACTACCTCCAAAGTCTCAATCCTGCATCCTTTTTGATGTTCATGTCCTCAGCCACTGGATGCGTGTCATTGTGATCTGGAATCTTGGGTTTCAGTTTTCTCAGCACTTGGGCTTCATCATCATCTTCTTCAACTTCAGACACTGGGGCCTTGTTCTTCTCTTCAGCAGGAATGTTTCTGGTGCTTCTCTTGGGCTTAGAGGGCTTCTGAGCTTGAGTTGTTGCTTTGGGAGCAGTTTTGGGCTTTGATGTTGCAGCCCCTAGCTTGATTGCATCTCCCATGAGCTTCTGAGACTTGGGAAATGGAGCAGCATCCTCTTCCTATTCATCTTCTTCTGGCTCTCTCATGATGGAAGATCTACCAAGCACTCTGGCAGTGGTCTTCTTGACCTTTGCCCTCCTCTTCTTTCCATCTCCGGCCTCTTTGGGTTCAAGAGTGAACTCCATAGTTTCTTGAGTGGAAGCTCTGTCCTTTGACATAGGAATCCTTTTTGCTGGTGCCTTCTTGGTCAACCCTGGCTTAGTTGTTGCAGCTGTGCCATACTCTTTCTTCAGCACCTTCTTCTTTGAGCTCACTTCTTCTTTAGTAGCCACATAATCCTCATCCTCAGAATCCGAGGTTTTCTTCTTCCTTGACCTGGTGGCTGCCTTTCAAAAATTACTGGGAGTGCTCTTGCTGCCATCATCTGAGGTGCTTGAGGGACTAGTGCCCTCACTCAACTGCCCTGGCTCTTCAGATCTGTTTTGGCTGTCACTTTGGTCAGACATCTTAGAAAACACACTGACAGCAAGCCCTGTGAATAGATGTATATGAGGTAGAATGGATGAGCATCACAAAGTGCAAAGTTTTTGCAAAACAAATGAGTCAAAAACTTAGTTTTAGTTCTCCACGGAAAGCATTTCGGAGCTACCGATCTGTTAAACTCGGTGATACCGAAGCAACTTTTGGAACCTAAACTAGTGAACTCGGTCAGACCGAGTCACTGTCAAGTGGCACCGAGATTGCTAGGGTTTCACAGAGAGTCGAACTCGGTCGCACCGATTTGCAATTTTTGGTCAGACCAAAAACGCATGTGCAATGGCCTAAGAAAAATCGATGAGACCGATTTCTACAACTCGGTCGGTCCGGGATGAGTTCAGCGGAGACCTAACCCTAAATTTTCGAATCAAATCTAACCTGAAGGATGTTTTCTCTGGATAGATTGTTTTCATACGTGGAAAAGATCATGGCGAAGCAATGTGCTTGGAATCGGAGTAAGGAAATAGCACAAAGTATCAAACCCATACCCTAGTTCGGCGGGAGTTGTGCTCCGAGCACGAAGCAACGATGCCGAGCCGACGCCGCAGCTGTGCTCCGAGCGCGGCAAGAGCTCGGTGGCACGTAGCTGTCTTCGCCGGACTGCAAGGACTCACTGAACTCGGGGGAGTCGCTCGATTCCAGGAAGCCGTCGCTGCTGCTGGAGGAGCTGTCGGCGAGTCCGGGGGCGAGGTCAACAATCGAGGCCGCACCGCATGGGCTGCTTCCCCCAGGGCACCACTCCAGGCGCCGGCCGTCCTCGTCAAAGACCTTGAAGAACAATGTGGAGGTGCCATCGTACTCGAAGTGGATGGCAAGGGCCCCTTCTGGCCGGTAGGCGCAGGCGACCTCACACCATCCTCGGGTCATGAAGATGCCGCCAGGGGGACGACCTCAAACTCCTACCTCGTGGCCATGCTGCAACACCCAGCATGCTGTAGCCACAGCTCAAGCGGCATCTCCTCGGTGAAGAATCTTGGGAATCGGATCCACGTGCGTGGCGGCATTTCCGCCCATATCACGAACTCGCGCGAGGTGCCCTCGGCGTGAGTTCACGGGCCAGCTGGACAAGTAGCCTCGGCCTGCCCACCGCGGTCCCGGACCGCGCGGCGCTGGGCATGGCCACCTTGCCTAGCGCTGCTGTAAGATGCTGCTAATGCGACATTACGATCAGAGACCCTTTGACGAAACTGTGTGCAATGCAATAATCGCAAACGGTGGTGTAAAAGAACCGTCAAAAAGGTGCAAAACGTTTGCGATGGCGGAGCCATCAAACACGGTTTAGATTTTAGTTGCGTGTGCGATGTAGGGCATACGGTTCAGTTCAATGAACTGTTTGCGATGAGGTGGAACAAAAGAAACGGGCAACCAGATCAAGCCGTGTGGAATATACAACATACGGTTTACTCTGATGAACTGTTTGTGCTGAGGAGGAACAATAGAAACAGGTATCTAGATAAAGGTGTGTGCTATTGAGGGCATGTGCTTTAGAAGGATTAACTATTTGCGATTAGGCAACATAACAGAAACAGGTCAGCCAGATCAAAGTGTGTGCGATTGATGGCATACACTTCACACGGATGAACTGTTTGTGATTAGCCACAACAAACTGAAATAGTTAGATAGATCAACATGTATGTGCTAGATGGGCACACACATTCTAATTAAAAGAAGTGTGCGCGATGGTACTGACGAGCGCGCATTGTTGTTGGAAAAATATGTGTGGTGCCATTGCCTATTGTAGTGCATCCTATGGTGCAAATGCCACATACGCGGTCAAGAATGCGTATGTGCCCACGTTACGCCTTTCGGGAATAGTGCCACACTTATAACCATCAGTAAATTTTGAGCCTGCGTCTCGTCACATTCCAAATTGCAAACCTGTTCACACCAATCAAAACCTAAACAGTTTCCCACTTAGGAGCGTATTAGTACTCGGTTATAAATAGTACTACTCCAAGATGACTGCACATTCCTCCTCAACTCCTCATCCACAAAAACAAACAAGTCATTCATCATCGTTCCCTTGCGTCAGCCATGGCCAGCATGAGTTCTGGGTCGAGAGATTTCCACTAAGGAGATGGGAGCATGGAAGCGGAAGCACGAGAGATGTCCCGCTTCGCCATGAACGCAGCCGGCATGTCCCGCCGCGCGGCCATAGTAGCACAGAGGTCCCGCCGCACCGCTGAAGCAGCACCGAGGTCCTGTCGCGCCGTCAATATGGCAGACTAGTTCGGCCGCGCAACGGAAGCAGAAGAGATGTCCTGCCACACCATGAAAGCAGCAGAGATGTCCTCCCGTGCCACGACGGCCACGGAAAATGTCTCACGGGCTGGCGAGGACTCTTACAGGCACATGCATGCGATCGTCCATAGCCAGATGGATTAGATCTTCGGCTAGGCAAGGTTGCGGGATGACATGAAAGCCTCTTTTGAACAGGCTACCGGCGTCATCCGGCAACTAAATGAGAGCAATGCGAAGCTCCGGGCCAATCGCAACCTGCTGAGGGCGAAGATTGTTGGAAGTGCGGAGCAGCAGGAGGAGACCACTGCCTTGTTGAAGAGGACCGATGTCATCATCAAGAAACTTATGGACGAGAATGCCACGCTGCACATCGAGAACAGAAGGCTGGTGGAGGAATCAGTGGATGCTTTCAAGCAGCATCTTGTGGACAAGAAAGAGCTCATCGCCGCTCACCGTGGAGACTAGTTGCCATGGCCTGCAGCAACGCATCAAGAAAGTTTGAATTTCATTCCCATTTCTTGCATGGGATCTAGAAATTCACCCAAGGACACACATATGATTTTTCAACCAACTTTGGTGCACTGGAGCATGTGCTTGTAGTTCAAATTTGAATTATGCACATTAAATGCCCAAAAACTAAATTCCAAAATTTAGCACGATACTTCTGTTTGGTCTAATCTGCCTATGTAAAAAAATTAAGGTGGGAGAAGGTAGTGTACGTATGACGTTTCACACACGGAGGTGACACGTTCCCTCTATGAACCACGAGGCTTCTTGAGGCAAGCTCCGGTTTGCAAAAAGCTGACACCAAAGCTTGTCCCAATTCGGCCAAAAAATTTACCGCAGCATGTTGGTGCCATGTCATGACACCATGCCAAGTTTCATGATTTTCAGGCGTGTTTTAGATTTACAGGAATTAAAAAACCAGGTTTATCAATCTTTCCGGCCGAGCCACAATGCCTAGATGTTTGAATTTCATTCCCATTTCTTGCATGGGACATAGAAATTCACCCAAGGACACACGTGTGATTTTTCAACCAACTTTGGTGCACTAGAGCATGTGGTTGTAATTAAAATTTGAATTATGCACATAAATGCCCAGAAACTCAATTAAAGTATAGAAAGGCCAAAAGAACCCAGAATAATTACAAAATTTAGCACGATACATCTATTTGGTCTAATCTGCAAGTGTAAAAAAATAAGGCAGGAGAAGGAAATGTATGTATGTCGTTTAACATGCGAAGGTGACACGTTCCCTCTCAGAACCACGAGCCTTCTTGAGGGAAGCTCTGGTTTGCAATAATCTTACACCAAAGCTTGTCCGAATTCGGCCAAAAAAATTGCCGCAACATGTTGGTGCCATGTCATGACACCATGCCAAGTTTCATGATTTTCACGCGTGTTTGGATTTATTGGAATTGAAAAACCAAGTTTCTCAATCTTTCCGGTCAAGCCACGACGCCCAGATGTTTGAATTTCATTCCCATTTCTTGCATTGGACATATAAATTTACCTAAAGACACACATGTGATTTTTGAACCAACTTTGGTGCACTAGAGCATGTGCTTGTAGTTCAAATTTGAATTATGCACATTAAATGCCCAGAAACTCAATTAACATAGAAAAAGTGCCAAACGAACCCGAAATAATTCCAAAATTTAGCACGATACTTCTATTTGCCATAATATTCCTGTGTAAAAAAATTAAGGCGGGAGAAGGTAGTGTACTTATGTTTTTTCGCACACGAAGGTGCCACGTTGCCTCTCGGAACCACGAGCCTTCTTGAGGGAAGCTCCGCTTTGCAAGAAGCTTACACCAAAGCTTGTCCCAATCGGCCAAAAAATTTACCGTAGCATGTTGGTGCCATTTCATGACACCATGCCAAGTTTCATGATATTCAGGTGTGTTTTGGATGTACAGGAAATAAAAAACCAAGTTTCTCAATCTTTCTGGTTAAGGCACGACGCCCAGATGCTTGAATTTCATTTCCATTTATTGCATTGGACCTATACATTCACCCAAAGACACACATGTGATTTTCAACCAACTTTGGTGCACTGGAGCTTGTGCTTGTAGTTCAAATTTGAATTATGCACATTAAATGCCCAGAAACTCAATTAAAGTATAAAAAGGCCAAACGAACCCGGAATAATTCCAAAATTTAGCACGATACATTTTTTTGGTCTAATCTGCCTGTGTAAAAAAATTAAGGCGGGAGAAGGAAGTGTACGTATGTCGTTTAGCACACGAAGGTGACACGTTCCCTCTCAGAACCACGAGCCTTCTTGAGGGAAGCTCCGGTTTGCAAGAATCTTACACCAAACCTTGTCCCAATTCGTCCAAAAAATTTATCGCAACATGTTGGTGCCATCTCATGACACCATGCCAAGTTTCACGATTTTCACGCGTGTTTTGGATTTATAGGAATTGAAAAACCAAGTTTCTCAATCTTTTCGGTCGAGCCACGACGCCCAGATGTTTGAATTTCATTCCCATTTCTTGCAGGGGACATAAAATTTCCCCAAAGACACACAAGTGATTTTTGAACCAACTTTGGTGCACTAGAGCATGTGCTTGTAGTTCAAATTTGCATTATGCACATTAAATGCCCAGAAACTCAATTAACGTAGAAAACATGCCAAACGAACCCGGAATAATTCCAAAATTTAGCACGATACTTCTATTTGCCCTAATCTGCATGTGTAAAAAAATTAAGGCGGGAGAAGGTAGTGTACGTATGTCGTTTCGCACACGAAGGTGACACGTTCCCTCTCGAAACCACGAACCTTCTTGAGGGAAGCTCCGGTTTGCAAGAAGCTTACACCAAAGCTTGTCCCAATCGGATAAAACATTTACCGCATCATGTTGGTGCCATTTCATGACACCATGCCAAGTTTCATGATTTTTAGGCGTGTTTTAGATGTACAGGAAATAAAAAACCAAGTTTCTCAATCTTTCCGATCGAGCCACGATGCCCAGATGCTTGAATTTCGTTCCCATTTATTGCATTTGACCTATAAATTGACCCAAAGACACACATTTGATTTTCAACCAAATTTGGTGCACTCGAGCATGTGCTTGTAGTTCAAATTTGAATTATGCACATTAAATGCCCAGAAACTCAATTAAAGTATAAAAAGGCCAAACGAACCCGGAATAATTCCAAATTTTAGCACAATACATTTATTAGGTCTAATCTGCCTGTGTAAAAAAATTAAGGTGGGAGAAGGAAGTGTACGTATGTCGTTTCGCACACGAAGGTGACACGTTCCCTCTCAGAACCACGAGCCTTCTTGAGGGAAGCTCCGGTTTGCAAGAATCTGACACCAAAGCTTGTCCCAATTCGGCCAAAAAATTTACCACAACATGTTGGTGCAATGTCATGACACCATGCCAAGTTTCATGATTTTCACGTGTGTTTTGTATTTAGAGGAATTAAAAAACCAAGTTTCTCAATCTTTTCGGTCGAGCCACGACGCCCAGATGTTTGAATTTCATTCCCATTTCTTGCATGGGACAAATAAATTTCCCCAAAGACGCACATGTGATTTTTGAACCAACTTTGGTGCACTAGAGCATGTGCTTGTAGTTCAAATTTGAATTATGCACATTAAATGCCCAGAAACTCAATTACCGTAGAAAAAATGCTAAACGAACCCGGAATAATTCCAAAATTTAGCACGATACTTCTATTTGCCCTAATCTTCCCGTGTAAAAAAATTAAGGTGGGAGAAGGCAGTGTACGTATGTCGTTTCGCAAATGAAGGTGACACGTTCCCTCTCGGAACCACGAGCCTTCTTGAGGGAAGCTCCGGTTTGCAAGAAGTTTACACCAAAGCTTGTCCCAATCAGCCAAAAAATTTACCGTAGCATGATGGTGCCATTTCATGACACCATGCCAAGTTTCATGATTTTCAGGCGTGTTTTGGATGTACAGGAAATAAAAAACCAAGTTTCTCAATCTTTCCGGTCGAGCCACGATGCCCAGATGCTTGAATTTCATTCCCATTTATTACATTGGACCTATAAATTCACCCAAAGACACACATGTGATTTTAAACCAACTTTGGTGCACTGGAGCATGTGCTTGTAGTTCAAATTTGAATTATGCACATTAAATGCGCAGAAACTCAATTAATGTATGAAAAAGGCCAAATTAAACATGAAGGTGACACGTTCCCTCTTAGAATCGCAGCATGTTGGTGCCATGTCATGACACCATGCCAAGTTTCATTATTTTCAGGCGTGTTTTGGATTTACAGGAAATAAAAAACCAAGTTTCTCAATCTTTCCGGTGGAGCCACGACACCCAGATGCTTGAATTTCATTCCCATTTATTGCATTGGACCTATAAATTCACCCAAAGACACACATGTGCTTTTTCAACCAACTTTGGTGCACTGGAGCATGTGCTTGTAGTTCAAATTATAATTATGCACATTAAATGCGCAGAAACTCAATAAATGTATGAAAAAGGCCAAACGAACCAGGAATAATTGCAGAATTTTACACGATACTTCTATTTGGTCTAATCTGCCTGTGTAAAAAAAGTAAGGCGGGAGAAGGCGGTGTACGTATGTCATTTCACACATAGAGGTGACACGTTCCCTCTTAGAACCACAAGCTTTCTTGAGGGAAGCTCCGGTTTGCAAGAATCTTACACCAAAGCTTGTCCCAATTTGGCCAAAAAATTCACCGCAACATGTTGGTGCCATGTGATGACAACATGCCAAGTTTCATGTTTTTCAGGCATGTTTTGGATTTACATGAATTAAAAAAACAAGTTTCTCACTCTTTCCAGTCGAGCCACGACGCCCAAATGCTTGAATTTCATTCGCATTTCTTGCATGGGACCTATAAATTCACCCAAAGACACGCATGTGATTTTTCAAGCAACTTTGGTGCACTGGAGCATGTGCTTCTAGTTCAAATTTGAATTATGCACATTAAATGCCCAGAAACACAATTAATGCATAAAAATGCCAAACGAACCCGCAATAATTCCAAATTTAAACACAACACTCATGTACTAGTTGCATGTTCACTGTTCATAAATGTTCTAGCAATTCAAACACCATCCTTTCCCTCCATGTGCGACACCGCCACGCGGTTATCTACTTTAAAATATAATCCATGCTGTTTTCTCGAGGCCACTGTCAGTGCCTTCTAGTGATTTGTCCTCTGTAATGTTAATATGCAATCTGATGTTCAGTTAACAGTTTGGTCCTCTGAAATGTAATGTTCAGTTAACACTTTGGTCCAACAATTGCTATATTTCATAGTAATGTTCTCAAGCATTCTTTGTTTATTAACTGTCTTATCTTCTAGTACATGTTACTATTCTGCAATGTCGTGCTCAGTTAACTATTTTGGTTCATTTGGTCTGCTGTCCATCTTACTGTTTGGTTCAGTTCTACAATTTGATTTTCATTTGCTATGGGTACAATGTTGTATTGTTATGCATGTGACACCAATCGAATTTGGCTAGACTCAATACATATACTACTGATAGTATGTCAACTCTCAGTTAACCTGATCAAGATCTTCCTTACGTGTGTTGCAGGGAAACAATGGGAGACACTGTGGTTTACAATCGAGGTTTGTTCAAGCATGGTCCTTTGGCTAATAGCACATTATTGTGCAGTTGTAGGAATCATTCTAATATTTAGGTTTCTTACAATTTGATCGTTGTCTTCATTCTTTTGCCCTTGTGAATTTCGGGCGTTGCCGCATGTGGCTTTTTTTTAATTATCTTCCTTTTTTGCGGGGATTTTAATTATGTTCCTAAATATGCAAGACAATTATTATCCACTGTCATCATCCTTATATTCATCATGCTTGCTATATGTAACACCCCGGATGTAACTTTCCATATTTGTATCCAATTCTTGCCGTCTCTGGCGCTAAGTTATATTTATTTCTCGGGTTCGGGTCTTTGTCTCCGTGTGTTGTTTTCTTTTCCGTGCATCTCTTATCATGTCATCTCGTGCATTGCATTTGCATACATGTTCATCTCATGCATTCGAGCATTTTCCCCGTTGTCCGTTTTGCATTCCGGCGCTTCGTTCTCCTCCGGTGGCCATTTCTAGCTTTATTTCGTGTGTGGGGATTAAACATTTCCGGATTGGACCAAGACTTGCCATGCGGCCTTGGTTTACTACCGGTAGACCGCCAGTCAAGTTTCGTATCATTTGGACTTCGTTTGATACTCCAACGGTTAACCGAGGGACCGAAAAGGCCTCGTGTGTGTTGCAGCCCAACACCCCTCAAATTTGGCCCAAAACCCACCAAACTCTGCTCCATGTCCTAGAGTGTTCGATCACGATCGCGTGGGCGAAAACCGCACCTCATTTGGACTCTCCTAGCTCCACTTATGCCTATTTAAACCCCCCCCCCCGTTTTCCGGATCTTCCCCTACCTCCAAACCGTAAAAAAAATCCCCGCGCCGAGCCGGACACGTCCGACCCGGCCGGACAGATCGCGCCGCCGCCCCCGCACCAGTGGTTGGCCGCCATGTGGCGTCCCAGATCCACCGCCGCCGCCGGCCCGTTGGCCCGAGGCGGGCCCTCCCCGCGCCTCGCCGGGCCAGAGAGCTCGCGCCCGCGCGCCGCTCGTCTTCTCCGGCCCCGGGCGCCGGAGCTCGCCGCCGCCATCGCCCTGCCTCTCCGGCGTCGCCCCGCCGCCGCCTCTCCTCGCCCCCGCACCGCCGGCCCCCCCGCCTCCTCGCCGCGCGGCCGCGTGACGCCGCCCCCGCCGGCGCCGCCGACCGCCGCCGCCGCCCCGCCCTCCGGTCCCCTCGTCGCCGGCCGCTGCCTCCTTCCCCGTCGCCGCCGGTGAACAGTACCGCCGCCGCCTCGGTATCCGTGCCCGATCCAGATCTGGATCTGGGATATTTCGGTTGACTTTCTCCTCCCGAAACCCTAATTTTCAAGCAATCTTTAACTGCTTGTATCTCCGCAACCGTAGCTCCGTTTTGGGCGTATGATATATCAAAATCTTCGTCTCGACATGTACATCATTTCATTCCATTGCATCATTTGCATTTGAGGTCATCTTGTTGCCCAAAATTCTGTTAGAAGGAGGCTTCGTGAGTTAAATTGCAGATCCGCTAGTTCATCATGCACTTTTGTCATTTTTGCCATGTTTAATCCGTGCATGATATGCCTGTGCCCCTTTGAGATGAATTGTTAAGCATTTTGTCTTCTTTCCATAGGTGCCAACCATGCATTTTTAGGATGTGTGTGTTGTCTTGAGCAAACTTGCGAAGAGAGGTACCTGAGATTGCTGATTTCAGGGACTTAGTGATTTTCACTAAGTCTGGGATATTTTACTTCGTGATGCTATATGTCCAGCTTGTTTCCTAGTGATCCATGCCTCTTTTGAGGATGATCAGTAAGGGAGTTTTGGTATTTATGTTATGCTCTATCCATCCATGTCTTTGTTTGCATATGTGGAGTGCTCTAGGTTGACTCAATCGAGCTCAACTTTAGCTTCGTTATTAATCTGGGCAGATCGTCAACTTGTTTGCGATTTTGCCGATGCTACCGTTAGTGTTCCATGCATGCTATGCCTTTGTTCTTGCCATGTGTAGCTAGCATATTGTGTCTTCTTTCTGTATATATGCTTTCCTTGCCATGACTTGCACCGTAGTGAGTGCATCGAGCTCGTTTACATGCCTTCGTGAGTTAAATTTCTGCATGTCTCAGTTTTCACTAAGTCTGAAAACTGATTGTGTTCGAGCTATGTTCGTGAGCTCGGTAGAGTATTTTGTGAACCCTTTTGGCCCCAGGTCACTTTGGGTGTTTTGTTAAGCTTGTTGAGTAGCTCCATTCCATGTTCTTACTTGTCATGTTCAGGTCATTTATCATGTTGTTTTGCTACTCCAAAGAGAGCATCGTGATCTGAAATTTCAGGCTAGTGTTAATTTCACTAAGTCTGGAATCTGTTTTGCTTATTCATTCTTGCCATGCTTGTTTGAACCTCTTAATGGATGAATTTGCCTATGGCTCAGTGCTAGTGTTTTGTTAACCATCTTGTGTACATCACTGCCATGTATTTTGTTTTCATGTTTGGTGGCTGTAGCATGTTCATTTCGTTGCATTTAGATGCCTACTTGCTGTAATCGCAGACCGGTGTCATATCCTAAAACGCTTGCCATTTCCAAACCGTAGCTCCGATTCCAATGATCTTTATACCGTTTTCAAGCGATTTCATCCCCTCTATGCAGTGGCACCCTTGGAATTCCAAGTTGAGGCCAGGTTCATGCATTTCCTGTCATATCTTGCATTTTGCCTCCCGCATCGCATCCCGCATAGCATATCATCATTTCATCGTATTGCTTGGTCTTGCACGTGGTTGATTGTATCCTTGTTGCTTGTTTGTCTTGTTTGGGTAGAGCCGGGAGACGAGTTCGCTACCGAGGAGCCCGTTGAGTTTGCTTGTGAGGATCCAGTCAGCTCTGACAACTGTGCAGGCAAGATGATCATACCCTCGAAATCACTACTATCTTTGCTATGCTAGTTTGCTCGCTCTTGCTATGCCAATGCTACGATGCCTACCTTTTGCTTGTCAGCCTCCCAATTGCATGATTGAACCTCTAACCTACCATTGTCCTAGCAAACCGTTGATTGGCTATGTTACCGCTTTTCTCAGCCCCTCTTATAGCGTTGCTAGTTGCAGGTGAAGATTGGAGCCGTTCCTATTGGAACATCTTTTATTTGCTTGTTGGGATATCACTATATTGCTATGTTATCTTAATGCATCTATATACTTGGTAAAGGGTGGAAGGCTCGGCCTCTCGCCTAGTGTTTTGTTCCACTCTTGCCGCCCTAGTTTCCGTCATATCGGTGTTATGTTCCCGGATTTTGCGTTCCTTACGCGGTTGGGTTATTATGGGAACCCCTTGATATTTCGCCTTGATTAAAGCTTTTCCAGCAATGCCCAACCTTGGTTTTACCATTTGCCACCTAGCCTTTTCTTTCCCTTGGGTTCTGCAGACTCAAGGGTCATCGTATTTTAGCCCCCCACGGGCCAGTGCTCCCTCTGAGTGTTGGTCCGAACTGAGCTGCCTGCGGGGCCACCTCGGGGAAACTTGAGGGTTGGTTTTACTCGTAGCTAGTCTCATCTGAGTGTGCCCTGAGAAAGAGATATGTGCAGCTCCTATCGGGATTTGTCGGCACATTCGGGCGGTGTTGCTGGTCTTGTTTTAACCTGTCGAAGTGTCTTGAGTTACCGAGATACCGAGTCTGATCGGAACGTCTTGGGAGGAGGTCTTTTCCTTCGTTGACCGTGAGAGCTTGTCATGGGCTAAGTTGGGACTCCCCTGCAGGGATTGAACTTTCGAAAGCCGTGCCCGCGGTTATGGGCAGATGGGAATTTGTTAATGTCCGGTTGTAGATAACTTGAATCTTAATTAATTAAAATGAATCAACTGAGTGTGTTGCCGTGATGGCCTCTTCTCGGCGGAGTCCGGGAAGTGGACACGGTGTTGGAGTAATGCTTGCGCAGGTTGTTCCTTCTAGTTTCTCGCTCGTGCTTTGCCCCCTCTTCTCGCTCTCCTTTGCGAATAAGTTAGCCACCATATATGCTAGTCGCCTGCTGCAGCTCCACATATACGTGCCTTATCCTGTCCTATAAGCTTAAATAGTCTTGATAGCGTGGGTGTGAGATTGCTGAGTCCCCGTGGCTCACAGATACTACAACTCCAGATGCAGGTCCAGGTGATTCCGCTCCAGGTGACGAGTACGAGCTCAAGTGGGAGTTCGATGAGGACTCTCAGCGTTATTATGTTTCCTTTCCCGACGATCAGTAGTGGTGCTTAGTTGGGGTTATCGATTCAGGGCCTTGTCGCATGTTGGGGGTCTTTTCTATTTTGGCGCCGTAGTCGGGCCATGAGTGATTTGTATGATGAATGTTATTTATGTACTCTGATGTGACGTGGCGAGTGTAAGCCAACTATGTTATCTCCCCCGTTTTATTATGTATTACATGGGATGTTGTAATGATTGCCTGACTTGCGACATTGCTTTCAATGCGGTTATGTCTCTAAGTCGTGCCTCGACACGTGGGAGCTATAGCCGCATCGAGGGCGTTACACTATAAGTCGCAGTCGATGCTATATAGGTCCATAGGATCTTACATCAAGATCCATGCAAAACTTTCTTTTCAGATTTTCATTTTTCTCTCTTAAATCTCAGTCCAGTGAGACATATAGCCACACTGTAAAACAGGGGCTCGGGCGCCATTAATGGAGACGTCGGGAGGGAGGTGCACGGCGGGTAGAGGTCAAAGGGCTCTCCTCGCGTACTCAAATACATATCCCGCACGGCACCTCCTAGAAAATAAAAAAATGGGACGCGTGGCGGCACGTAATTGGTAAGTAGAACACCAACAGTTTCAATAATACTTGTGTTTCCGATTCGTAATGTGACAACACTTGTTGCAAAATGAATTTCTTGATTGTTAATGTCTACACTCTCGCATATCGGACAGAAAAATTACCACAACATGTTGGTGCGATGTCATGACACCATGCCAAGTTTCATGATTTTCAGGCGTGTTTTGGATTTACTGGAATTAAAAAACCAAGTTTCTCAATCTTTCCGGCTGAGCCACGACGCTTACATGTTTGAATTTCATTCCCATTTCTTGCATGGGATCTAGAAATTCACCCAAGGACACACATATGATTTTTCAACCAACTTCGGTGCAATGGAGCATGTGCTTGTAGTTCAAATTTGAATTATGCACATTAAATGCCCAAAAACTAAATTCCAAAATTTAGCATGATACTTCTGTTTGGTCTAATCTGCCTATGTAAATAAATTAAGGTGGGAGAAGGCAGTGTACGTATGACGTTTCACACACGGAGGTGACACATTCCCTCTAGGAACCACGAGGCTTCTTGAGGGAAGCTCCGGTTTGCAAGAAGCTTACACCAAAGCTTGTTCCAATTCAGCCAAAAAAATTACCCCAGCATGTTGGTGCCATGTCATGACACCATGCCAAGTTTCATGATTTTCAGGCGTGTTTTAGATTTACAAGAATTAAAAAACCAGGTTTATCAATCTTTCCGGCTGAGCCACAATGCCTAGATGTTTGAATTTCATTCCCATTTCTTGCATGGGACATAGAAATTCACCCAAGGACACAAGTGTGATTTTTCAACCAACTTTGGTGCACTAGAGCATGTGCTTGTAGTTAAAATTTGAATTATGCACAAAAATTCCCAAAAACTCAATTAAAGTATAAAAAGGCCAAAAGAACCCGGAATAATTCCAAAATTTAGCACGATACATCTATTTGGTCTAATCTGCATGTGTAAAAAAATAAAGGCAGGAGAAGGAAGTGTACGTATGTTGTTTCACACGCGAAGGTGACACGTTCTCTCTCAGAACCACGAGCCTTCTTGAGGGAAGCTCTGGTTTGCAAGAATCTTACACCAAATCTTGTCCCAATTCGGCCAAAAAATTTACCGCAACATGTTGGTGCCATGTCATGACACCATGCCAAGTTTCATGATTTTCACGCGTGTTTTGGAATTATAGGAATTGAAAAACCAAGTTTCTCAATCCTTCCGGTCGAGCCACGACGCCCAGATGTTTGAATTTCATTCCCATTTCTTGCATGGGACATATAAATTTCCCCAAAGACACACATCTGAGTTTTGAACCAACTTTGGTGCACTGGAGCATGTGCTTGCAGTTCAAATTTGAATTATGCACATTAAATGCCCATAAACTCAATTACCGTAGAAAAAAATGCTAAACGAACCCGGAATAATTCCAAAATTTAGCACGATACTTCTATTTGCCCTAATCTGCCTGTGTAAAAAAATTAAGGTGGGAGAAGGCAGTGTACGTATGTCGTTTCGCAAACGAAGGTGACACGTTCCCTCTTGGAACCACGAGCCTTCTTGAGGGAAGCTCCGGTTTGCAAGAAGTTTACACCAAAGCTTGTCCCAATCGGCCAAAAAATTTACCGCAGCATGTTGGTGCCATTTCATGACACCATGGCAAGTTTCATGATTTTCAGGCGTGTTTTGGATGTACAGGAAATAAAAAACCAAGTTTCTCAATCTTTCCGGTCGAGCCACGACGCCCAGATGCTTGAATTTCATTCCCATTTATTGCATTGGACCTATAAATTCACCCAAAGACACGCATGTGATTTTCAACCAACTTTGGTGCACTGGAGCATGTGCTTGTAGTTCAAATTTGAATTATGCACATTAAATGCGCAGAAACTCAATTAATGTATGAAAAAGGCCAAATGAAACACGAAGGTGACACGTTCCCTCTCACAACCGCAGCATGTTGGTGCCATGTCATGACACCATGCCAAGTTTCATTATTTTCAGGCGTGTTTTGGATTTACAGGAAATAAAAAACCAAGTTTCTCAATCTTTCCGGTGGAGCCACGACGCCCAGATGCTTGAATTTCATTCCCATTTATTGCATTGGACCTATAAATTCACCCAAAGACACACATGTGCTTTTTCAACCAACTTTGGTGCACTGGAGCCTATGCTTGTAGTTCAAATTTGAATTATGCACATTAAATGCGCAGAAACTCAATTAATGTATGAAAAAGGCCAAACGAACTTGGAATAATTGCAGAATTTAGCATAATACTTCTATTTGGTCTAATCTTCCTATGTAAAAAAAGTAAGGCGGGAGAAGGTAGTGTACGTATGCCATTTCATACACAGAGGTGACATGTTCTCTCTCGGAACCACAAGCTTTCTTGAGGGAAGCTCAGGTTTGCAAGAAGCTTACACCAAAGCTTGTCCCAATTCTGCCAAAAAATTCACCGCAACATGTTGGTGCCATGTCATGACAACATGCCAAGTTTCATGTTTTTCAGGCATGTTTTGGATTTACAGGAATTAAAAATCCAAGTTTCTCAATCTTTCCAGCCGAGCCACGACGCCCAGATGCTTGAATTTCATTAGGATTTCTTGCATGGGACCTATAAATTCACCCAAAGACACGCATGTGATTTTTCAAGCAACTTTGGTGCATTCGAGCATGTGCTTGTAGTTCAAATTTGAATTATGCACATTAAATGCCCAGAAACTCAATTAATGCATAAAAATGCCAAACGAACCCGAAATAATTCCAAATTTAAACACAACACTCATGTACTAGTTGCATGTTCCTGTTCATAAATGTTCTAGCAATTCAAACACCATCCTTTCCCTCCGTGTGCGACACCGCCACGCGGTTATCTACTTTAAAATACAGTCCATGCTGTTTTCTCGAGGCCACCGTCAGTGCCTTCTAGTGATTTGTCCTCTGTAATGTTAATATGCAGTCTGATGTTCAGTTAACAGTTTGGTCCTCTGAAATGTAATGTTCAGTTAACACTTTGGTCCAACAGTTGCTATATTTCATAGTAATGTTCTCAAGTATTCTTTGTTTATTAACTGTCTTATCTTCTAGTACATGTTTCTATTCTGCAATGTCGTGCTCAGTTAACTATTTTGGTTCATTTGGTCTACTGTCCATCTTACTATTTGGTTCAGTTCTACAATTTGATTTTCATTTGCTATGGGTACAATGTTGTATTGTTATGCATGTGACACCAATCAAATTTGTCTAGACTCAATACATATACTACTGATAGTATGTCAACTCTCAGTTAACCTGATCAAGATCTTCCTTACGTGTGTTGCAGGGAAACAGTGGGAGACATTGCGGTTTACCATCGAGGTTTGTTCAAGCATGTTCCTTTGGCTAATAGCACATTATTGTGCAGTTGTAGGAATCATTCTAATATTTATGTTTCTTACAATTTGGTCTTGCACATGTAGGTCCTGTTGTGAGAGGCTTAGACCCACTGTTCGACCCATTTTGCATATGGGGAAATGAGATGTCCATGAATATCAGTCAAGTCAAGAAACTTAGAAAGATTGTTAGGATGAAAAAACTTGCGACGAATAATAGAAGACATGAGTCAACTATAGGATGGTACTAACTCTTTTACCTTGTTTTTACCCCTTGCGCCAGTTCAAAATTTATAACAGCGATTTATGCATATCTTTGTTTTCAGTACTTTTCAAAGCAGTTCACTGATGATTACCTCTCAAACCACCTGCATGGTCAAGAGGCGAGGAGGGTATTCATTCAACACCCATGGTACAATATTGAAGTCTTGATGAAGAGGAGAAAGGTTGTGTGGGCAATTATCCATAGGCCACTGACCTAAAGTTGCAAGGACATTCAACATCACTGAAGGCTCAATATTTGCCTTCCGCTTCTGCAGTTTCCCAGATGAGATTCATCTGTCTATTTACCAAGCATGATGCTACTTTCCAAAGGTTTTTGATGCTGCAAGTGAAACTTGGTGCTGTTGTGTAATGGCGTAACTGAGTGCTGAAGCTATCCGATGTAATTCGATTATGAAATCCTGGTTGCGGTTATACGGATATGAAATATGTGGTGTGTTTTATAAGAAATATCAATTTGATTAGTACATGGATTATCAATAGGCTAATTACCCTACTTACTGGGGTTTTCTATTGCAAATGGTTACTCAGACAACACCATGGGCGATGAACTCAAGCAACCCACACGGATTCTAGAAAGTGGGCGTGTTTGATCAACTAACAATCACCCATGGCTTCCGGCAGTGAACTGTTTGCGTTAGGCCACCTTGCACAAACGTTTCGACACAAAGAACTGTGTGTGATATACGAACGAACGGAAATGATTTTTTGGGATTCATGAGGTGGGATGTACATACGAACGAAAATGGTTGGGTTTTGATGCCTCGCCCGATCGCACACGAGCTCATTTGGCCCCAGCCTATGTCCTATCCCCAACGGTTTCTGGGACATGTGGTAAGGACCCCCCTATCGCCCACACTCACTTGGCGATGGTTCCAAATGTCATCGCAGAAAGGGGTTAAAAACCGTTTGTATAGCATGTCGCTGTACCAGTGTAGGGCCCTATGCGTGAGCATACAAGTGGATAGGGAGGCCATGCAGAGGCCGCTCGTACCAAGGCCGCGTCACCGCCTGTCCGTCGCTGAATTCGTGTGGGCGAGTAAACCTCTTCTTCGGCAGAAGTGGTTCAGGCTCCTCCCAAGGGGCTTTCCCCTTCTCTGACCTGGAGAATCTCCTGATTGGCACCATGGATGCTATAGCAAGACGGAGAAGAAGAAGGGGTGGGCGGCAAGAAGAGGGACATGAGCAAGGGGGGCTCTATCCCTCCCCTCATTTGTAGCCGGAGGGAGGCCAACCGCCGGCCTCCACGATCGCATGCAATGATGGTATTTTCTACATGCAGTAGGGTCTCGTCAAGTCGAGCGGTTGCCGAGGCAGCATGGGGAAGCAGAGACGCCCACGTCCCATCAATCGCCACGTGCAACAAAGGCCGCAGGTGGTTAGGGCCCGCAGCGCTCCGCACTTGACCTTTGGATTCGCCTCGAAGCCAAGTTCGAGCATGCCTTGGGCATGGGGGCTACTATTGGCATTCTAGGAATGGGGGTTGCCAGACTTGCCTGCCTGCGGCCCATGGCATGGCTTCATCAACGGCCTGGTATGGCCAAGATTCAGCGTCAAGAACCTAAGACCCTCGCGAGGCGCCAAGCCTCGCGAGGCGGGCAACAGCAAGACCTCCACGAGGAGCGGCCACCAAAGGCTGGCACCCAAGGAGCGAAGATTTCTATGCAAGCCATGATGACCAAGGCTAGGCGGGCGCTAGCGGGCGCAGTGTCCTAGTTTCCTCTTTGGTGCTAAGGAGGCAAGCGCAAACGCGGAGTCCCAAGGAGTCAGCCAAAGGTTTCAGCAACAACAACCCAAGACCCTCGCGAGGGGCCAAGCCTCGCAAGGTGGACGACACCAGGACCTCCCTAAGGTGCGGCCTCACTAGGATGGCTCCCGAATCCGTCATTTGGCGCGCCAGGTAGGGGTGCATCGAAGCTTCTCTTCTGTCGATCGATTCACCGCTGCTCCACTATCTCCATGGCTGATGCATGTCGAGCCCGTGCTGAGCGTCGAGCCGCTCTCGCCACTCGCGTCGTCGAGACGGCGCCCGTCGGGGGGCCTCCCCATCGTTCTCCATCACCCGCCGCCAACGCCGCCACCGGCCCGACAGTTCATGAGCAGCATGCTTCGTCGCTGCACCCCTCCATGCGAGGGGACGGACGCACCACCACCCTGTCGCTGACTCCAGCCGGCTCATCGTCCCACTCTCGTCATGGCCCGGCGAACGCGCAGGCTGCGTTGCTCATGGCGCATGAGCTCCTGCGCTACCGCCTGGTCGACGACCTCTATGAAGATTGGTTAGACTACATCGTCGAGCTTGTCTGCTGATACATTCCCGTCGTATCTATAATTTTTGATTGTTCCATGCCAATATTCTACAACTTTCATATACTTTTGGCAACTTTTTATACTATTTTTGGGACTAACATATTGATCCAGTGCCCAGTGCCAGTTCCTGTTTGTTGCATGTTTTTTGTTTCGCAGAATATTCATATCAAACAGAGTCCAAACGGGATAAAAAAGACGGAGATTTTTTTGGAATATATATGATTTTTGGGAAGAAAAATCCACGCGAGACGGTGCCCGAGATGGCCACAAGGCAGGGAAGCGCGCCTGCCCCCCTGGGCGCGCCCCTGACCCTCGTGGGCCACCCGTAAGGCGGTTGGTTCCCCTCTTTCGCCGCAAGAAAGATAATTTCCGGATAGAGATCGTGTCAAAATTTCAGCCCAATCGGAGTTACGGATCTCCGTGAATATAAGAAACGGTGAAAGGGAAGAATCAGAGAACGCAGAAACAGAGAGAGACAGAGAGACAGATCCAATCTCGGAGGGGCTCTCGCCCCTCCCGTGCCATGTAGGCCATGGACCAGAGGGGAAACCCTTCTCCCATCTAGGGAGGAGGTCAAGGAAGAATAAGAAGGAGGGGGGCTCTCTCCCCCTCGCTTCCGGTGGCACCGGAGTGCCACCGGGGGCCATCATCATCACCGTGATCTACACCAACACCTCTGCCATCTTCACCAACATCTCCATCACCTTCCCCCCTCTATCTACAGCGGTCCACTCTCCCGCAACCCGCTGTACCCTCTACTTGAACATGGTGCTTTATGCTTCATATTATTAACCAATGATGTGTTGCCATCCTATGATGTCCGAGTAGATTTTCGTTGTCCTATCGGTGGTTGATGAATTGCTATGATTGATTTAATTTGCTTGTGGTTATGTTGCTGTCCTTCGGTGCCCATCATATGATAGCGCGCATGGATCACACCATAGGGTTAGTTGTATGTTGATAGGACTATGTATTGGAGGGCAAGAGTGACAGAAGCTTCAACCTAGCATAGAAATTGATGCATACGGGATTGAAGGGGGACCAATATACCTTAATGCTATGGTTGGGTTTTACCTTAATGAACATTAGTAGTTGCGGATGCTTGCTAATAGTTCCAATCATAAGTGCATAGAATTCCAAGTCAGGGATGACATGCTAGCAGTGGCCTCTCCCACATAATATTTGCTATCGGTCTAGTAAAGTAGTCAATTGTTTAGGGGTAATTTCACAACTCCTACCACCACTTTTCCACACTCTCTATATTTACTTTATTGTTTATTAATCTAAACAGCCCCTACCTTTTATTTACTTGCTCTTTATTATCTTGCAAACCTATCCAACAACACCTACAAAGTACTTCTAGTTTCATACTTGTTCTAGGTGAAGCGAACGTCAAGCGTGCGTAGAGTTGTATCGGTGGTCGATAGAACTTGAGGGAATACTTGTTCTACCTTTAGCTCCTCGTTGGGTTCGACACTCTTACTTATCGAAAACTGTTGTGATCCCCTATACTTGTGGGTTATCATCAGCGCGGTTGGGGGCTCCCTTGCACTGTCCCTCACACTGCCTCGATCGCCGCCCAGGATGTCGCCCTTGGTCCAAGACGCATGGCCCCACGGCATGACCCACCACGCAGGGCGCCCGCCTGCGAAGAGGAAAGCTGCCGGGAGGTCCAGCGGCCACAAGAAGGTGATCCGGCGCTCCCTCCACCACCATGTCGAGACCGCGTGCCACCTGCAGTGGTGGCGCATGAGCACCAAGATCAGGCTCAACCTCCACGACGGGCTCCGGTGACCACACCGGGATGCCGCGCCTTCACCCCTGAGCTATGGAGCGTCATCTGGCCGGGCAAGTTCAAGCCCGACCTGCCTCCACCCTACGACGGCACCCTTGACCCTGCGGAGTTCCTGCATCTCTTTGAGTTGAGCATCGAGGCGGCCAGCGGTGATGAAAAGGTCATGGCGAACTGGTTCCCCATGGCCCTCAAGGATGGCGCGCGCTCGTGGCTCCTAAATCTGTCCGCGGGATCAATCTCCTCCTCGGGCGAGCTGCGTGAGTGTTTCATCGCCAAGATCCAAGGCACTCGCGACCATCCGCCGGCCGCGGGTGACCTGCGGCGCATCAAGCAACAGCCAGGGGAGCCCCTGCAGAAGTACATACAGCGCTTCAACAACGTTTGCCTCAAGATCCCCAAGGTTTCGGACAAAGCCATCATCTCGGCGTTCTCCGATGGCGTCCGTGATGTCAAGATGAAGGAGGAGCTTGCCATCCACGAGGACCTGTGCACGGCCCCGGAGATGTTCAACATGGCAACCAAGTGCGCGATAGCTGAGGAAGGGCTTCTCTCCCTCCTCGAACTCCCATCGGCTGACCTAGAAGACAAGAAGGCCGATGCCAAGGACATGAAATGCAAGGGGGCGACCGTACTCGTGGCTGAACCAAAGATGAAGCGGCTGCGACCACCTAGAGTCATCCAAGAGCCGCCGTCTATTATGCGTCTTCCACAACGTGCACAACCACATCACCAACGACTGTCTGGAGCACAGGGCCATTCGCGATGGGCGCCTCGGTCGACGCCCCAAGCGCAACGATCGAGGCTACGCCCACAAAGGAGGTAGGAGTGGAGGACATTGGGACGACTGCGGTCCCCGCCAGGAGTGGCGTGACCAGCCTCGTGAGGATCGCTAGCAAGGCCAGCCTTGCGAGGGCGCGTGGAGAGACCAGCCTCGAGTGGACCGTTCTCAGGGCAATGCCGGCCTCCCTCCGCTGCCGCCACCACCAATAAGGAACGACTACCACCACCAGGACGAGGGGGTTGGGGGCTTCCAGGAGCCTTGTGCCATCGCCTGCATCTTGGGTGGTGCACATGTGAAAGTGCAACTATCCCCGAGTGGTTTTGGTAATTCCTAACAACATATAGCTCATTGAGCTAACATTATTCCAAGATTCATATTTCAGGAAAAAATCAATGAATGGTATGGCATGGATGATGAAAGTGGATCCCTCAAAATTCTAAGGACAAAAAGTTTGGCTCAAGCTTCAAGATCAAGACTCTACATTTTTATATTTTAGTGATCCAAGACCACATTGAGTCTATAGGAAAAGCCAATACTATCAAGGAGGGATGAGGTGTTGCTTAATGGCTTTCTTGCTCAAAGTGCTTAGTGATATGCTCCAAAACCCTCAACTACCTTCCCACATCCACATATGACCTAAACCAAAAGTCAAACTCGGCCCCACCGATTCCTTCTATCCGGCGCCACCGAGTTTCAAATGTCATAGCCACTGCCACAAACCCTAGCAATTTTGTTTCACCGATAGGGATCTCGGTCTCACCGAGATGGGATTGTATTCTCTCTATTTCCCTTCATAACATTTTGGTCTTACCGAGATGAGCGATCGGTCCCACCGAGATTGCAATGTAAACTCTTTGTTTCCCTTTTGTAACATTTCGGTCTCACCGAGATGAGCGAATCGGTCCCACCGAGTTTACTTGACCAACTCTCTGGTTAGCTTATTACCAAAATCGGTCCCACCGAGTTTGTGTTATCGGTCACACCGAGATTACATTATGCCCTAACCCTAACCATATCGGTCCTATCGAGTTGCATCTCAGTCCCACCGAAAATACTAACGGTCACTAGGTTTGCAGAATCGGTCCAACCGAGTTTAACCATTCGATCCCACCGAGTTTGGCAAATTGTGTGTAACGGTTAGATTCTGGGTGGAGATTATATATACCCCTCCACCCACTCTTCATTCGTGGAGAGAGCCATCAGAACATACCTACACTTGCAATACACATTTTCTGAGAGAGAACCACCTACACTTGTGTTGAGGTCAAGATATTCCATTCCAACCATATGAATCTTGATCTCTAGCCTTCCCAAGTTGCTTTCCACTCGAATCTTCTTTACACCAAATCCAAATCATGTGAGAGAGAGAGTTCAGTGTTGGGGAGACTATCATTTGAAGCACAAGAGCAAGGAGTTCATCATCAACACACCATTTGTTACCTCTTGGAGAGTGGTGTCTCCTAGATTGGCTAGGTGTCACTTGGGAGCCTCTGACAAGATTGTGGAGTTGAACCAAGGAGTTTGTAAGGGCAAGGAGATCGCCTACTTCGTGAAGATCTACCGCGAGTGAGGCAAGTCCTTCGTGGGTGACGGCCGTGATGGAATAGACAAGGTTGCTTCTTCGTGGACCCTTCGTGGGTGGAGCCCTCCGTGGACTCGCGCAACCGTTACCCTCCGTGGGTTGAAGTCTCCATCAACGTGGATGTACGATAGCACCACCTATCGGAACCACGACAAAAACATCCGTGTCTCCAATTGCGTTTGAATCCTCCAAACCCTTCCCTTTACATTCTTGCAAGTTGCATGCTTTACTTTCCGCTGCTCATATACTCTTTTGCATGCTTGCTTGAATTGTGTGGAGATTGCTTGACTTGTGCTAAGATAGCTAAAATCTGCCAAGAACTAAAATTGGGAAAAAGGCTAGACTTTTATTTGGTCAACCCCCCTCTAGACATACTTTCGATCTACAAGTGGTATCAGAGCTTTGTTCTCCATTTGCTTTGATTTTCATAGCTTTTGGTGGTCATAGCCTTGGTTTCACAACCTAGGAGAGTATGGCGTCTAGCGAGGGAAATTATCACCGTGGAGGTCCTTACTTTGATGGTACTAATTTTGCTAGTTGGAAGCATAAGATGAAAATGCATATTCTTGGACATACCCCCGCCGTTTGGGCTATTGTGTGTGTTGGCTTGCAAGGTGAATTCTTTGATGGGAAAGAACCAAATCGTGAAGCTACCGCGGATGAGTTGAAGATGCTACAGTACAACGCTCAAGCTTGTGATATCCTCTTCAACGGATTGTGCCCCGAAGAATTCAACAAAATCAGCCGTCTTGAGAATGCAAAGGAAATTTGGGATACTTTGATTGACATGCATGAAGGTACCGACTCCGTCAAGGAATCCAAGTTCGATGTGCTTCAAAGTCAACTTGACAAGTTCAAAATGAAGGATGGTGAAGATGTCGCTGAAATGTACTCTAGGCTTGCTCTTATCACAAATGAGATTGCCGGCTTAGGAAGTGAAGAGATGACCGATAGATTCATCATCAAGAAGATCCTAAGAGCCTTCGATGGAAAATATGATATCGTGTGCACATTGATCCCCAAGATGGAGAATACGAAAGTTCAATGCCAATGGAGTTGAGTGGGAAGAATATCTATACCCCAAGATGAAGTTTGTTCCTCAACAAGAGAAGTATGACCCTACTTCTCTCCAAGGGACACAAGCTCAAGATGATCTTCCACCACAAGACCACAAGCAAAAAGGCAAGGACAAGCTTCCAGAGGAAATTAATGCATTTGAAGAAGCTCCTAAGGCCTTGGTCAAGCGAGGATTCCCATCAAGATGGCGTGGATACCGAAGAAGAAGAACTAGAGAGTTCTTGCGGGTGACTCCACCAACATACTTCACTCTTATCATCTTGGCAAGAACAAGTGCAATCAACTTCCACATCTTGCACTAGTTCAAGGAGTCACAAACCCTATTGTTGGTAAGACAAGGGACAAGGTAACCTAAAAGCTTTCATAGACATCATCTTGTGTGTGCATCACTCTATGTCTATGGATATCCTTGTTTGTTCCTTGTGGGACTAACCCATGTAGGTATTGAAAGTGCAACTCACTCCAATGGATAGCTCCAAATGATCTACATCAACATTGAGCATCCACATCTTCAACATCTACATGAAGTCATCATCGACAAAACCCAAGGTTAGTTCATCCCTCTTAGGGGGGATCTCACATCTAGGGGGAGCTTTACTCTAAGAATTGAGCTAAAGCAACTCTAATGGTGTGAACACAACAATTCTTTATGTAAAAGTGGTAACCCCACTTGTGCTTAAACGATGAGTATGACCTATGATCAAATGTTCTCATTTGACTCCTAAGTCAATATACTCATATATAGATGACCTAGTCATCGCAAATTGTTTGATAGATGCTAGAATTGGTTGTGCATGCTTTGCCACATATTTCAATTGCCATTTTATTGTGTGAGCATGTTGATTGCATGTTTTACTCATTCGAGGACATCCACTTGTTGTTTTGATTGATTGGTTTCTTTTCTTCTGCCAAGTGGATGGACAAGAATGCCTAAGAACCCTCTCTAGCTATCTATGCTTTTCTCGTCTCAAACTCTGTTCATGCTACATCACAAAATTTGATCAAGTCTGATTCGAACCACTCTGTGTGAGGAGCACTCGGAGTCCCCGATTCGTCATAGACTTAAACTTCCAAAACTTCTTTGTGTGTTTCGGTCTGACCGATTCCTCCATTTCGGTCATACCGAGATCACTAAGTCGATCTAGGTTTTCAATATCGGTGCAACCGATTTGAACTTTTCGGTCACACCGAGTTGCTGTAACTGACAATAGTTATGCATCTCGGTGCCACCGAGTTGTTCCACTCGGTCACACCGATAGGGTCGGGCTATATATACTCATGGGCAAAATTTTGGAAATTTCTCCGAAACCCCTTCGCTCGCGCATAGCTCGCTCTGCCTCCAGGGTCTCCGGATCGTCTTCCTCGTCGCCAGCCGCTTCCTGTTGCTGGTCTCCACCGCCGTAAATGGAATTGTTCCCCACCGTTGCCACCGTAGCGAGTTCACCGCCGAACTAGGGTATGGACTCGATCACAGTGCTATCCCCGTCCGATTCCTAGCACATTGTGTTCATTATGATTCTTACCACGATTGAAATGCTTCTATCCAGTCAAAACACTCCATAGATTAGAGTTGAATCGAAAATTTAGGGTTAGGTTTCCGCCGAAACCATCTCGGACCCACCGGGTTGTAGAACTCGGTTCCACCGATTCGGCCAAGGCCATTACACATGTGGTTCTCGGTCTGACCGAGAATTGCAAATCGGTGTGACCGAGTTCAGGACTTTTTGAAATCCTAGCAGTCTCGGTGCCACCGAACTGTGACTCGGTCTGACCGAGTTCACTAGTTTAGGTTCCAACAACTGCTTCGGTATCACCGAGTTTGCAAATCGGTTGATCCGAAATACTTTCTATGGAAAACTAAAACTAAGTTTTTGACACATTCTTTTGCAAAAATCTCTGTATTTTGGGATGCTCATCCACTCTATCTCATCTATATCTATTCACAAGGTCTGCTGTCAGTGTTTGCAACATGTCTGACCAGAGTGACAGCCAGAACAGGGCAGAGAAGCAGGTTCACCTGAGTGAGGGCACTAGTCCCTCTAGCAGTTCAGGTGATGGTAGCAGGAGCACCCCAAGCAATTTGCCAAAGGCTGCCACTAGAGCAAGCAAGAAGAAAACTTCAGAGTCTGAGGATGAAGACTATGTGGCCACTAAGGATGAGGCCACATCAAAGAAGAAAGTGGTTAAGAAGGAGTACAACTCAGCTGTAGTTAAGCCAGGGATGAAGATCAAAAGGCCAGCAGGAAGACAACCAATGTCTAAGGCCAGAGCATCCTCTCAAGCATCTTTGGAATCTCAACCCAAAGAGCCTGCTGCAAAAGGAAAGAAAAGGAAGGAAAGGGTCAAGAAGACCATGGCCAGAGTGATTGGAAAGGCTTCGATGATGGAAGAAGAAGAGGAAGAAGAGGTTGCTGCACCAGCACCCAAGGCACAGAAGCTTATGGGTGATGCTATCAGGATAGGGGCTGCATCATCAAAGCCCACAGAAGCACCCAAAGCTGCCTCCAAGCCCAAGACTACACCAAAGAGAAATACCAGAAACATACCAGTTGCTAAGAAGAACAAGGCCCCAGTGCCTGAGACTGTTGCTAAAGAAGAAGATGAAGAGCATGTTCTGAGAAAATTAAAGCCAAAAATTGCAAACCACAATGATGCTCATCCTGTGGCTGAGAACATGAAGATCAGGAGAGACTCAGTACTGAGGAAATGGAGAGAGACAGACCCATATGCTACAAGGAGAAGGACTGCTGTTGATTACAGGTTCCACACAAAGGAACAACATGATTTCTATGAGACAATTTTGTTGGACAAGAAGCCTATAGTGTGTGATATGATGTGGGTCAACTGGACCTACATGAAGGAAAATTAGGAACACTATCCTGGTGTGTTTGACAGCTTCCGTGCTTTTGGAGTTGCAGACTTTGTTGGGTAGAAGCTCACAAAGTGGAATGAGGAACTCATAATGCAATTCTACTCCATAACACACTTCTATCCAGATGGCAGGATAGTATGGATGTCTGAAGGTACAAGGTACCAATCAACTATTGAGGAATGGGCCAATCTGCTCAATGCCCCAAAGGAAAGTGAAGATGACTTGGATGTTTATGCCAAGAAAAAGATGGATCACAATTCTATGTCACAGATGTACAAGGAGATTCCTTAAGATGCCCTTGAAACTTTCAAGTTTGGGTCAGTCCATTTTCTTTTGTCAGGACTGCCAACGATCAACTGGATCCTAAGGCACACTCTTTTTCCCAAGTTAGGTGACCACAACATGACCAGAGGGCATGCAATTAACTTGCTACATATATTTGATGTGCCACAGAATTTCAAGGTCATGAGCCTTATAGTTGAGACTATCAAGAGGACAACAGCTGACCAGAAAAGAAGTTGTGGATATGCCCCCCAGATCTAGGAGTTGATAAACTCAAGGATGGGCACAGGCACATACTTGTTGGATAAGGAACACTTGCCTATCTATCCTGACTTCGAGGACAACCAAGTTGTGATGAATGAAGATGAACCCTCCTCAGTGCAAGCACATGCAAAGAAGGAGAAGGCAAAGAGAGAGAAGGCTGCCAAGATGCCAACTCAAGAGGAGGCATCTGAGTACTTTTTGAAAAGCAAGAAGGACTAGCTTGGTTAGTTGATAGCATCATCTCTAAGGATTGAGAAGGGGTTGGCCACCCTAACTCAAAACCAGGAGAGCTTGGAAAGAATCATGGAACAAAAATTCTATCATTTAGATGTCAAAGTAACTAAGATTCAGTCTATTGTGGAGCAGCTATAGGATGACATGCATGAGAGGAAGGGCAAGACAACCACTAATGCATTTGCCAGAGTGCCTCAAGCTCAGAGATCTGCTGCAGTGCCTGTACCAGACAATAGAGCCACTTCATCTGCACGAGCTACAGCTTCAGTGCCACCAGCTCCAGCACCTAGCCCATCAGCCCTATCTACTTCGACTGAAGCCTTCGTCCTTGGAGTTCTCTGGACACCACCACCTGAAGACCAAGCCTGAGACACGTTCTAGTGCTATGCACAGATCATAGGCTTCGAGAGAGAGCGTTGCTTTTTATTCTCTCTTGCGTTGGTGGTTGAACTTTGTTTGCTTTTGATTGCTTGAGATACTATGCTATTATCTGTGAGACATTGATGATCATGTGGTTGATCATAAGCTACACTTATGCTTGTTGGATGATATTATCTTACTTATCCTTATATGATCATTCACTTTTCTTGGTGATGAGTGCATGTATTTAATTCTTATCATTTTGAGCGCTCCACCAAGATGTATGTGACATGGAAGAGTAACCCAAGATCCTAACTCATTGTGCATTTGCAGTCCAAAGCAAATCTTAAGATATGCACAAATTTAGGGGGAGCTCTTGCTTTTCACATACTTCTCAAAGCGACAATATCTTTCACTCTTATTATTATTTATCGAAGCTTTGATCTATATGTTGTCATCAATTACCAAAAAGGGGGAGATTGAAAGTGCAACTATCCCCGGGTGGTTTTGGTAATTCCTAACAACATATAGCTCATTGAGCTAACATTATTCCAAGATTAATATTTCAGGAAAAGCTCAATGAATGGCATGGCATGGATGAGGAAAGTGGATCCCTCAAGATTCTAAGGACAAAAAGTTTGGCTCAAGCTTCAATCAAGACTCTACATTTTATATTTTAGTGATCCAAGACCACATTGAGTCTATAGGAAAAGCCAATACTATCAAGGAGGGATGATGTGTTGCTTAATGGCTTGCTTGCTCAAAGTGCTTAGTGATATGCTCCAAAACCCTCAACTACCTTCCCACATTCACATATGACCTAAACCAAAAGTCCAACTCAGCCCCACCGATTCCTTCTATCCGGCGCCACCGAGTTTCAAATGTCATAGCCACTGCCACAAACCCTAGCAATTCGGTTTCACCGATAGGGATCTCGGCCTCACCGAGATGGGATTGTAATCTCTCTATTTCCCTTCGTAACATTTCGGTCTTACCGAGATGAGCGATCGATCCCACCGAGATTGCAATGTAAACTCTTTGTTTCCCTTTTGTAACATTTCGGTCTCATTGAGATGAGCGAATCGATCCCACCGAGTTTACCTAACCAACTCTATGGTTAGCTTATTACCAAAATTGGTCCCACCGAGTTTGTGTAATCAGTCACACAGAGATTACATTTTGCCCTAACCCTATCCATATCGGTCCTACTGAGTTGCATCTCAGTCCTACCGAAAATCCTAACGGTCACTAGGTTTGCTGAATCGGTCTGACCGAGTTTAACCATTTGTCCCACAGAGTTTGGCAAATTGTGTGTAACGGTTAGATTATGTGTGGAGACTATATATACCCCTCCACCCACTCTTCATTCGTGGAGAGAGCCATCAGAACATACCTACACTTCCAATACACATTTTCTGAGAGAGAACCACCTACACTTGTGTTGAGGTCAAGATATTCCATTCCAACCATATGAATCTTGATCTCTAGCCTTCCCAAGTTGCTTTCCACTCAAATCTTCTTTCCACCAAATCCAAATCTTGTGAGAGAGAGAGTTGAGTGTTGGGGAGACTATCATTTGAAGCACAAGAGCAAGGAGTTCATCATCAACACACCATTTGTTACTTCTTGGAGAGTGGTGTCTCCTAGATTGGCTAGGTGTCACTTGGGAGCCTCCGACAAGATTATGGAGTTGAACCAAGGAGTTTGTAAGGGCAAGGAGATCGCCTACTTCGTGAAGATCTACCGCTAGTGAGGCAAGTCCTTCGTGGGCGACGGCCGTGATGGAATAGACAAGGTTGCTTCTTCGTGGACCCTTCGTGGGTGGAGCCCTCCGTGGACTCGCGCAACCGTTACCCTCCGTGGACTCGCGCAACCGTTACCCTCCGTGGGTTGAAGTCTCCATCAACGTGGATGTACGATAGCACCACCTATCGGAACCACGACAAAAACATCCGTGTCTCCAATTGCGTTTGAATCCTCCAAACCCTTCCCTTTACATTCTTGCAAGTTGCATGCTTTACTTTCCGCTGCTCATATACTCTTTTGCATGCTTGCTTGAATTGTGTGGAGATTGCTTGACTTGTGCTAAGATAGCTAAAATCTGCCAAGAACTAAAATTGGGAAAAGGCTAGACTTTTATTTGGTCAAGTAGTCTAATCACCCCCCCTCTAGACATACTTTCGATCCTACAACAGGCCCCAGCCTCCCAGCGCATCTTCAAACAGTTTGATCGTGAGGTGAACGCGGCGCTCACCAGGATCGAGGCCACGCGCCCGCTCAGGTGGTCCAAGTGCACTATCACCTTCAGCTTGTCCGACCAGCTCAAGTGCATGGCGACGGCTGGCGCTCTCCCGATGCCTTGTTCGCCCGTTATCAGCAATGTCCTTGTCAGCAAGACCCTCATCGATGGCGGCGCAGGGCTCAACGTTCTTTCCATCGAGACGTTCGACCAGCTCCAAGTGCCATACGATCAGCTGCAGCCCACCAAGCCCTTCTCAGGTGTGACTGACGGCTCCACCACTCTGATAGGGCAGGTCCGCCTCCCTGTCACCTTCGGCCAACGCGATAACTATCACACCGAGCTCATCGACTTTGAAGTCGCCCACATCCGCCTTCCGTACAATGCCATCCTAGGGTATCCAGCCCTGCCCAAGTTCATGGCGGTGTCCCACCATGGCTACAACGTCCTCAAGATCCCGGGGAACCTCGGCGTCATCGCGATCGCCTGTGAGGAGAAGGATGTTGCATGCTCTCTCGAGCGTGCCTACCAGGCTACAGTAGTTGAAGACCCAGAGAATGAAGGCACTATCTACCCTCATGAGGCTATCCCCAAGAAGAAGAAGAAGAAGCTGCTTCGCCAAGAGCCTCATGAGAGAAAAGTCTCCAATGGCACCACCTCAGGACCTACGCCCACGAAGGGGCGCCTCCCTCCCTCGCATAGGAAGGCCCGCACGGCGCCCTCCTCTGGCTGGGCTCGGGGGCTCTCTTCTGGAGGGCCTCTGACTTAGCCAACGTCACGAGGGAGGTGCTCGGGCACCACATGGAGGCATGCTTCATCGCATGCTTCCCTCACAAGGGCACTGGGCACGGAGTGCCGGGAGCTCAGGAATCCATCACCAAGGTGACCGAAGAGCTTAAAGAAGTGAGATCCATGAGCGGCGACCATTGCCCACTGCTTGGCACGGCTCCTTGTCCTGGCAAGCACAACGAGATGCACGTCTGTGTCAACATCCCACGGCTCAACAGGGCCGCATCCTAGGAGTGCTTCTGGCCATCGCACGTTGGTCGGTGTGAGGGCCCCCTCACAGCTGCGTTCGCATGCACTTTGGCCTGCCGAGCGTGGCTTTTACCTTCCAGCGTCGCCTGCAGAGCGTCGTGGTGGCTCGGGAGGTCAGGCACCCCGCGGTCCTGGCGGAGATGGCGACAGTTCTTCACGAGCCTCCTGGGCCTCTGGAGCCTCCCAATTTTCGGGACCCAGGCGGCTCGTGAGGAGCGACTTCTTCGGCACGTATCTTCAGCTACTCCAAAATCTCTTCAACAATGGAGCCAAGTGACATTTTCGAGTTTATTCAGTTGGGGGCGCCCCGCGGGCCGCATTATCCCCAGGTCGGATGGGCCTGTCCCTGGGACATGTATCTTCTTGCATCTTCAAGTTGTTCTGTTGGGGGTGCCCCTCGGGCTGCATTATCCCCGGTCCTTGTGGGTTTTTCTGTCGTTCTTGCATTTATCTGAACTAGCTTTACCTCCTCCCATAAGCTGACTTATGATTATCACTTGCTCACCTGATATTTTATTACCCTTCGCGGCCTCCCGCGTTGCTGACCGGCCTCCTACTCATCCCACAACGGGTGATACACATGCTGGCACGACACTTGTGCTCAGGTCCGTCCCTGCAACGCTGGTAAGTCTGAGAGATCGAGCTCTGGCTCGTGGCCCACCCGCGCACATCACCTCACGAGGTCGTCAGTGCCCTCATCTCCTTGAGGAAGGATCAGCGGCAGGATAGCAAATGCGATTATGGGTTATATTCTCCCCCCAGACTAACTCGCAGGATTCTACAGAGCTTATCTACGGGTGGGCCCCGCCGGCTGTACCATTTCCGCGTGGTTTGCTTGCACGTTAAAGGGGGGTGTAACTTCCTGAATGTAACATTCCATAGTTGTAACTTCAACTCTTGCGATTTCCGGCAATGCTATATGTTATATCCTCCGTGGTTGGGTTTTGTCCACCTTTTGCATTTTGTTCATGTCATGCATTTCATCTCATGTCATCATGTGCATCTCATTTGCATTCTTGTTTGTCTCTTGCATCGGGCCATTTCCCCATTGTCCCTTTCGGGCTCCGACACTCAGACATGAACCCGTTGCACCTCTCAGATCTAATTTCGTGAGCGGGAGAAAAACGTTCTTGGAATGGGCCGAGATTTGTCGAGTGGCCTTGGTACATCACCTGTAAGTCACCTCTCAAATTTCGTTCCATTTGGAGGTCGTTTGATGCCCCAACGGCTAATCGTGTAACCGCTGAAACCCCTCTCTCCTTGCAGCCCAACACCCATCCACAATAGCCCACTAGCCCAGCTAAACCCCCTCAATGCTCTCCATCGTTGCATCACGATCGTGTGGGCGAAAACCGCACCTCAATAGCCCTATCCTAGCTTCTAGAATCTATAAATAGGCCCCCCTCCAAAATTCATGGCAAACCCTAGCCATTACCCTCCCCCGCGCCGCCGGACACGTCCGGTGACGGCCGTACGCGTCCAACCGCTACCCCAGACCACTCTGCTCCCGCCACATGTCGCCATCGCCTCCCACCGCTACATGGGCCCATGAGCCCGAGGCCGGCTCGCCTAGGTCAGAGCGCCTCCGCCGCCGCCACACGCACGCCTGCCTCCCCGTGCCGCCACCGGCCTCGGCTCCGCCGCCCTCTGCCGCTCACTGCCTCCCCGCGCCTCCCGGCTCCACCCACCACGCCGCCGCACGCTGGCGACGCCCCGCCACCACAGCGCGCTGCCCGAAGCCGCCCGCCTCCATCGCGCTTCGCCGCCGCCTCATCTCGGCTGGGCGCGCCACCGTGTCGCCGCCTCCCATCGTCGCGCCATCGCTGGAGGCCACCGGAGCCCTCGCCGGAGCTCGCCATCGTCGGATCCACCGGGGGGTGGATGATATGTCCATTTTGCATCATGCTTTTATATCGATATTTATTGCATTATGGGCTGTTATTACCCATTATGTCACAATACTTATGCCTATTCTCTCTTATTTTACAAGGTTTACATAAAGAGGGAGAATGCCGGTAGCTGGGATTCTGGGCTAGAAAAGGAGCAAATATTAGAGACCTATTCTGCACAGCTCCAAAATTACTGAAACTTCATGGAAGATGTTTTCAGAATATATAAAAAATACTGAGCGCAAGAAGTTCACCAGGGGGCCACCCCCTGCCCACGAGGGTGGGGGGCGCGCCCTACCCCCCTGGGTGCGCCCCCTGGTGGCCCTTCGATGGCCATCTTCTACTATATGGAGTCTTTTGTGAGGAAAAAATCATAAGCCATCTTTCCGGACAAGACTCTGCCGCCAGGAGGCGGAACCTTGGCGGAACCAATCTAGGGCTCTGGCGGAGCTGTTCTGCTGGGGAAACTTCACTCCGGGAGGGGGAAATCATCGCCATCATCATCACCAACGCACCTCTCATCGGGAGATGGCAATCTCCATCAATATCTTCACCAGCACCATCTCCTCTCCAAACCCTAGTTCATCTCTTGTATCCAATTCTTGTCTCCAAGTCTGGGATTGGTACCTGTGGGTTGCTAGTAGTATTAATTACTCCTTGTAGTTGATGCTAGTTGGTTTAATTGGTGGAAGATCTTATGTTCAGATCCTATATGCATATTAATACCCCTCTAATTATGAACATGAATATGCTTTCTGAGTAGTTACGTTTGTTCCTGAGGACATGGGAGAAGTCTTGCTATTAGTAGTCATGTGAATTTTGTATTCGTTCGATATTTTGATGAGATGTATGTTGTCTCCCCTCCAGTGGTGTTATGTGAACGTCGACTACATGACACTTCACCATTATTTGGGCCTAGAGGAAGGCATTGGGAAGTAATAAGGAGATGATGGGTTGCTAGAGTGACAGAAGCTTAAACCCTAGTTTATGCGTTGCTTCGTAAGGGGCTGATTTTGATGCATATGTTTCATGCTATGGTTAGGTTTACCTTAATACTTTTGTCGTAGTTTCGGATGCTTGCAATAGAGGTTAATCATAAGTGGGATGCTTGTCCAAGTACGGACAACACCCGAGAACTGGTCCACGCACATACCAAATTATCAAAGTACCAAACGCGAATCATATGAACGTGATGAAAACTAGCTTGATGATATTCCCATGTGTCCTTGGGAGCGCTTTACATCATAAGAGTTTGTCCAGGCTTGTCCTTTGCTACAAAAAGGATTGGGCCACCTTTCTGCACTTTATTTACTTTTGTTACTTGTTATTCGTTACAAATTATCCTATCACAAAACTATCTGTTACCTATTATTTCTGTGCTTGTAGAGAATACCTTGCTGAAAACTGCTTATCATTTCCTTCTGCTCCTCGTTGGGTTCACACTCTTACTTAGCGAAAGGACTATGATAGATCCCCTATACTTGTGGGTCATCAAGACTATTTTCTGGCGCCATTGCCGGGGAGTGAAGCGCCTTTGGTACGTCGAAATTGGTAAGGAAAAATTTATATAGTGTGCTGAAATTTACTGTCACTTGTTACTATGGAAAGTAATCATTTGAGGGGCTTGTTCGGGGTATCTTCACCCCAACCTGTAGAGCAAAGAGTTGCTCCTCAACCTACTGAAAATGAAAATGTCTGCTTTGAAATTCTTTCGGGTATGATAGAAAAACTACTAGCTAATCCTTTTGCAGGAGACGGAACAACGCATCCTGATGAGCACTTAATATATGTGGATGAAGTTTTTGGATTATTTAAGCTTGCATGTGTACCCGGAGATGTTATTAAGAAGAAGGTATTCCCTTTATCTTTGAAGGAAGATGCATTGACATGGTATAGGCTATGTGATGATACGGGGTCATGGAACTACAAACGATTGAAATTGCAATTTCATCAGAAGTTTTATCCTATGCATCTTGTTCATCGTGATCGCAATTATATATATAATTTTTGGCCTCGCGAAGGAGAAAGCATCGCTCAAGCTTGGGGGAGGCTTAAATCATGAGCTCTCAAGAGAAATGATTATTCAAAATTTATATGCTCGTCTTTCTGATAACAATCGCACCATGCTAGATACTTCTTGTGCTGGCTCTTTTATGACGAAGACTATTGAATTCAAATGGGATTTATTGGAAAGAATTAAATGCAACTATAAAGATTGGGACCTCGATGAAGGTAAGGAGTCAGGTATGACACCTAAGTTTGATTGTGTTAAATCTTTTATGGATACCGATGTTTTCCGTAAATTTAGCACTAAATATGGACTTGACTCTGAGATAATAGCTTCTTTCTGTGAATCTTTTGCTACTCATGTTGATCTCCCTAGGGAGAAGTGGTTTACATATCATCCTCCCATAGAGGTAAAAGTAGCTGCACCTATTAAAGTTGAAGAAAAGACTATCACTTATAATGATCCTATTGTTCCTACTTCTTATGTTGAGAAACCACCTTTCCCTGTTAGGATAAAAGATCATGCTAAAGCTTGAACTGTGCTTCATAAAAGCAATATTAGAACCTATACACCCCCTGAGCAAGTTAAAGTTTAACCTAATATTGCTATTGTTAAAGATCTCTTGTCTGATAATATTAATGGGCATGTTATTTATTTCTGTGATGAAACTGCTAGAATTCCTAGACCTTGTGCTAAAGATAAACCTAGACCTTTGGTAGGCATGCCTATTATTTCTGTTAAAATAGGAGATCATTGTTAACATGTCTTATGTGATATGGGTGTTAGTGCTAGTGCAATACCTTTTGACTTATACAAAGAAATTATGCATGACATTGCACCCGCTGAGTTAGAAGATATTGATGTCACAATTAAACTTTCTAATAGAGATACAATTTCACCAATGGGCATTGTTAGAGATGTTGAAGTCTTGTGTGGGAAAACTAAATATCCTGCTAATAGCTTTCTTGTTCTTGGCTCCCCACAAGATAGCTTTTGTCCCATTATTTTTGGTAGACCCTTCTTCAACACAGCTAATGCTAAGATAAATTGCAAAAAGGATGTTGTTACTATTGGTTTAGGTGATATGTCTCATGAATTTAATTTCTCTAAATTTCGTAGACAACACCGTGAAGAGGAATTTCCTAGTAAAGAAGAAATTATTGGTCTAGCTTCTATTGCCGTACCTCCTAGTGATCCTTTATAACAATATTTGCTAGACCATGAAAATGATGAAAATGGTTTATGAATGAAAGAATGGAAATAGATGAATTATTCTTTAAACAGGAACCCATCCTAAAACACAATTTGCCTGTTGAAATCCTAGGGGATCCTCCTCCACCCAAGGGTGATCCCGTGTTTGAGCTTAAACCGTTACCTGATACTCTTAAATATGCTTATCTTTATGAGAAAAAATATATCCTGTTATTATTAGTGCTAACCTTTCAGAGCATTAAGAAGAGAGATTATTGAAAACTCTGAAGAAGCACCGTGCTGCTATTGGATATACTCTTGATGATCTTAAGGGCATCAGTCCCACTCTGTGTCAACACAAAATTAATTTGGAGGAAGATAGCAAACCAGTTCGTGATCATCAATGACGGCTGAATCCTAAGATGAAGGAAGTGGTAAGAAAGGAAATACTAAAGCTTCTTGAGGCAGGTATAATTTATCTAGATGATGATAGTCAGTGGGTAAGTCCTATCCATTGTGTCCCTAAGAAGGGAGGTATTACTGTCGTTCCTAATGATAAAGATGAGTTGATCCCACAAAGAATTATTACAGGTTATAGGATGGTAATTGATTTTCGCAAATTAAATAAAGCTACTAAAAAGATCATTACCCCTTACCTTTTATCGATCAAATGCTAGAAAGATTATCCAAACATACAAATTTTTTCTTTGTAGATGGTTATTCTGGTTTCTCTCAAATACCTATGTTAGCCAATGATCAATCAAAGACTACTTTTACTTGCCCTTTTGGTACTTTTTCTTATAGACGTATGCCTTTTGGTTTATGTAATGCACCTGCTACCTTTCAAAGATGCATGATGGCTATATTCTCTGACTTTTGTGAAAAGATTTGTGAGGTTTTCATGGACGATTTATCCGTCTATGGATCCTCTTTTGATGGCTGCTTAAGCAACCTTGACCGAGTTTTGCAGAGATGTGAATAAACTAATCTTGTCTTGAATTGGGAAAAGTGCCACTTTATGGTTAATGAAGGTATTGTCTTAGGGCATAAAGTTTCTGAAAGAGGTATTGAGGTTGATAAATCCAAGGTTGATGCTATTGAAAAGATGCCATGTCCCAAGGACATCAGAGGTATAAGAAGTTTCCTTGGTCATGCCGGTTTTTATAGGAGGTTCATTAAGGACTTCTTAAAAATTTCTCGGCCTCTGACTAATTTATTACAAAAAGATATACCCTTTGTTTTTTATGATGATTGTGTAGAAGCATTTGAAATACTTAACAAAGCATTCATCTCTTCACCGATTGTTCAGCCACCTGATTGGAATTTACCTTTTGAAATTATGTGTGATGCTAGTGATTATGCTATAGGTGCTGTTTTAGGGCAAAGAGTTGATAAGAAATTAAATGTTATTAAATATGCTAGTAAAACTCTAGATAATGATCAGAGAAATTATGCTACTACTGAAAAAGAATTCTTAGCAGTCGTATTTGCTTGTGATAAGTTCAGACCTTATATTGTTGATTCTAAAGTAACTATTCACACTGATCATGCTGCTATTAAATATCTTATGGAAAAGAAAGATGCTAAACCTAGACTTATTAGATGGGTTCTCTTGCTACAAGAATTTGATTTGCATATCATTGATAGAAAGGGAGCTGAGAACCCCGTTGCAGACAACTTGTCTAGGTTAGAAAATGTTCTTGATGACCCACTACCTATTGATGATAGCTTTCCTGGTGAACAATTAAGTGTCATAAATGCTTCTCATACTGCTCCATGGTATGCTGATTATGCTAATTACATTGTTGCTAAATTTATACCACCTATCTTTACATACCAGCAAAAGAAAAAGTTCTTCTATGATTTAAGACATTACTTCTGGGATGACCCATATCTTTATAAAGAAGGAGTAGATGGTGTTATTAGACATTGTGTACCTGAGCATGAACAGGAACAGATCCTACGCAAGTGTCACTCCAAGGCTTATGGAGGACACCATGCTAGAGATAGAACTGCACATAAGGTATCGCAATCCGGTTTTTATTGGCCTACTCTCTTCAAGGATGCCTGTAGGTTTGTCTTATCTTATGATGAATGTCAAAGAATTGGCATATTAGTAGACATCAAGAAATGCCTATGAATTATTCACTTGTTATTAAAACATTTGATGTTTGGGGCTTTGATTATATGGGACCTTTTCCTGCCTCTAATGGATATACACATATTTTAGTTGTTGTTGATTACATTACTAAGTGGGTAGAAGCTATTCCAACTAGTAGTGCTGATCATAACACCTCTATTAAGATGCTTAAAGAAGTTATTTTTCCAAGGTTTGGAGTCCCTAGATATTTCATGACTGATGATGGTTCACATTTTATTCCTGGTGCTTTCCGTAAGATGCTTGCTAAATATGATGTTAATCATAGAATTGCATCTCCTTATCACCCACAGTCTAGTGGTCAAGTAGAATTGAGTAATAGAGAGCTCAAATTAATTTTGCAAAAGACTATTAATAGATCTAGAAAGAATTGGTCCAAGAAACTTGATGATGCATTATGGGCCTATAGAACTGCATATAAAAATCCCATGGGTATGTCTCTGTATAAAATGGTTTATGGAAAAGCATGTTACTTACCTCTAGAACTAGAACATAAGGCATATTGGGCTATTAAAGAGCTAAAATATGATTTCAAACTTGCCAGTGAGAAAAGGTTATTTGATATTAGCTCACTTGATGAATGGAGAACCCAAGCCTATGATAATGCCAAATTATTTAAAGAAAAAGTTAAAAGATGGCATGACAAAAGGATACAAAAAGCGTGAGTTTAATGTAGGTGATTATGTATTTGCTATACAACTCTCGTTTAAGATTTTTTGCAGGAAAACTCCTCTCTAAAGGAAGGTACTTACGTTGTCGAGGAGGTCTATCGTTCCGGTGCCATAAAAATCAACAACTTCGAAGGCACAAATCCGAAGTTGGTGAACGGTCAAAGAATTAAACATTATATCTTAGGTAATCCTATAAATGTTGAAACCAATGTTATTGAAACCGTAACCCCGGAGGAATACATAAGGTACACTTTTGGAACGTTTCAGACTCCGAAAAGGAATAGGTATGTGGTACGGTAAGTAAACCAACTCCAAAACAGTTCTAATGGCAATTTTCTTCCGTTTTGGAATATTTAGAAAAATAGAAAAATAAGAAGCTATCTGGGAAGGACACGAGGCCTCCACGAGGGTGGAGGGCGCGACCTATCACCCTGGGCGCGCCCCCTACCTCGTGGGCACCTCGTGTGCTCTCCGGACTCCGTTTTCGTACACGACACGTATTTTGGTCGGTAAAAGTTCATTATATAATCTTCCGGAGGTTTTGACTCCCGTATAACGCAATTATCCTCTGTTTGTGTTTCGAGCTGTTGTTGCTGCAGATTAGAGCAGGATGTCTTCGCAAGAGTCAATCGGGGAGAGCCGGGTGTCGCATCCGGCACCTAGATCAATGACAAACAACAATGTTGACCACTTTGGGCCAGCAACGGAGGAAGAGATGGAGGCTGATTTGAAGGGAATAGATGCCATGGAGGAGGATCAAGAAGTCACTTCTCACTTCCGAGCTGGATTCACAATGGGGGAACTACAGGGCTTGGCTATTCCAAACACAGTTATCCCATCCAATGTTAGATTTCTTTCTTATGAGGATGTGAAAAAGAGTGTCACTGGTTCTCCCGCAGCTATGCAGCAACCTAGGGTGCAGGGAGCTTTGGCTGTTACAGGAAAGCTTCGAAAGGAAATAATGGACCTCAAGTAGCAAGTCAATAAGCTCGAGGAGGAAAATCGTATCCTGAGGGGCATCATCGCCAAGAATATCACATCACCATCCCCGAAGAGAGAGACATAATCACATGGGTATGGGGACTCCCCTTGGCAACTCCCAAGCTTAGAGGAGTGCCCCGGTATTGTATCACCATCAATTTTATCTTTACCGCTTTTCTTAATTCGATCCTTTTGATAATATCTTGATCTAGTAGAAAAAAGTTTGGTATCATCTAGTTGTGAGTTTTGCTTTATGACCCTTCTATGTAATCGAGTCCGTGAGCTATATATAGTAAAGATTAGTGTTGAGTCAAGGGCTTGATTATTTTTCCATGATCTTGAGTGAATAAAAGAAAAGAGAAAGAATAAAAAGAAACAAAGAGATCATATGGATCTTATGGGGAGTAATGAGCTCACATATAAAAAGCATGATGAATAGAAGTTGTTGAGAGTTGACAAACATAGTTTTGGTCATCGTTGCAATCAATAGGAAGTAATAAAGAAAGAGAGGTCTTCACATATAAATATACTATCTTGGACATCTTTTATGATTGTGAGCACTCATTAAAATATGACATGCTAAAGAGTTGACGTTGGACAAGGAAGACAGCGTAATGGGTTATGTTTTCATACATCTGAGATAAATTATATTGTCATGGATCATACCACACGACTGAGCTTGCCTTTCCCCCTCATGCTAGCCAAATTCTTTGCACCAAGTAGACATACTACCTGTTCTTCCAAATACCCTTAAACCAGTTTTGCCATAAGAGTCCACCAACCTACCTATGGATTGAGTAAGATCCTCCAAGTAAGTTGTCATCGGTGCAAGCAATAAAAATTGCTCTCTAAATATGTATGACTTATTAGTGTGGGAGAAAATAAGCTTTATACGATCATGCAATATGGAAGAAATAAAAGCGACATACTGCATAATAAAGGTCCATATCACAAGTGGCAATATAAAGTGACATTCTTTCGCATTAAGATTTCGTGCATCCAACCATAAAAGCTCATGACAACCTCTTCTTCCCTCTGCGAAGGGCCTATCTTTTACTTTAATCTCCTACCTTAGATAAGAGTCACGGTGATCTTCACCCTTCCTTTTTACCTTTTATCTTTTGGCAAGCACAACATGTTGGAAAGATCCTGGTATATATGGCTAATTGGATGTGAGTTTTCATGAACTATTATTGTTGACATTACCCTTGAGGTAAAACGTTGGGAGGCAAAACTATAATCCCCTATCTTTCTCTGTGTCTGATTAAAACTCCATACCCATAAGTATTGCGTGAGTGTTAGCAATTGTGAAAGACTATATGAATGTTGATTATGTGGACTTGCTGAAAAGCTCTTATATTGACTCTTTCCTATGTTATGATAAATTGCAATTGCTCCAATGACTGAGATTATAGTTTGTTAGTTTTGAATGAAATTGATAATTCATACTTGAAATTGTGATCAAATTGTTACTCTAGCATAAGAAATCATATGACAAGAATTATAAAAGTTGTTGTTCTAAGAATGATCATGATGCCCTCATGTCCGCATTTTATTTTTATTGACACCTCTATCTCTATACATGTGGACATATTTTTTGATTTCGGCTTTCGCTTGAGGACAAGCGAGGTCTAAGCTTGGGGGAGTTGATACGTCCATTTTGCATCATGCTTTTATATTGATATTTATTGCATTATGGAATGTTATTACACATTATGTCACAATACTTAAGCCTATTCTCTCTTATTTTACAAGGTTTACATAAAGAGGGAGAATGCCGACAGCTAGGATTCTGGGCTAGAAAAGGAGCTAATATTAGAGACCTATTCTGCACAGCTCCAAAAGTCCTAAAACTTCACGGAAGATGTTTTTAGAATATATAAAAATACTAAGCGCAAGATGTTCACCAGGGGGGCCACACCCTGCCCACGAGGGTGGGGGCGCGCCCCCTACCTCGTGGGCCACCTGGTGGCCCTCCGATGGCCATCTTCTACTATATGGAGTCTTTCGATGAGGAAAAAATCATAAGCCATCTTTCCCAATGATACTCCGCCGCCACGAGGCAGAACCTCGGCGGAACCAATCTAGGGCTCCGATGGAGCTGTTCTGCCAGGGAAACTTCCCTTCGGGAGGGGGAAATCATCGCCATTGTCATCACCAATGCTCCTCTCATTGGGAGAGGGCAATCTTCATCAGCATCTTCACTAGGACCATCTCCTCTCCAAACCCTAGGTCATCTCTTGTATCGAATTCCTTTCTCCAAGTCTGGGATTGGTACCTGTGGGTTGCTAGAAGTGTTAATTACTCCTTGTAGTTGATGCTAGTTGGTTTAATTGGTGGAAGATCATATGTTCAGATCCTATATGCATATTAATACCCCTCTGATTATGAACATGAATATGATTTGTGAGTAGTTACATTTGTTCCTGAGGACATGGGAGAAGTCTTGCTATAAGTAGTCATGTGAATTTGGTATTCGTTCGATATTTTGATGAGATGTATGATGTCTTTCCTCTAGCGGTGTCATGTGAACGTCGAATACATGACACTTCACCTTTGTTTGGACCTAGAGGAACGCATTGGGAAGTAATAAGTAGATGATGGGTTGCTAGAGTGACAGAAGCTTAAACCCTACTTTATGCGTTGTTCGTAAGGGGCTGATTCGGATCCATATGTTTCATGCAATGGTTAGGTTTACCTTAATACTTTTGTTGTAGTTGTGGATGCTTGCAATAGAGGTTAATCATAAGTGGGATGCTTGTCCAAGTAAGGACAGCACCCAAGCACCGGTCCACCCACATACCAAATTATCAAAGTACCGAACGTGAATCATATGAACGTGATGAAAACTAGCTTGATGGTATTCCCATGTCTCCACAGGAGCGCTTTACATCATATAAGAGTTTGTCCAGGCTTGTCCTTTGCTACAAAAAGGATTGGGCCACCTTGCTGCACTTTATTTACTTTTGTTTCTTGTTACTCGTTACAAATTATCCTATCACAAAACTATCTGGTACCTATTATTTCTGTGCTTGCAGAGAATACCTTGCTGAAAACCGCTTATCATTTCCTTCTGCTCCTTGTTGGGTTCGACACTCTTACTTATCGAAAGGACTATGATAGATCCCCTATAGTTGTGGGTCAGTAGTGGACGAGATCCATAGGTCCCGGGAACCAAACACCACCTCTCCATCCCGAATCCCCTCGTCCCCGGACCCCTCCATCCAGTTTTCTATGAGGTTAAATTTTGTCTAAGTCCCTGAGATTCCATCATATGTGTGCCCCTTTTCCATGTCATGACGCGTGCTCATGGCCCCGTTTTGCGTGTATGATATGTCGGAATGTTCATTTGATGATGCTCTACATGTTGGTGTAATTTGCATGCGTTTTATTGTCCATATTGATGCCCTAATTATCGTTTCAAAAGTGCTATATGACGTTATCTGCTGGAAACTATCATAACTTGTTGTTTTGTCTTTTTCATAGCATTTTGTGTGTTTTTTATCTTCATAGCATCATGTCTACATGTTTTAGGAGCATCTTCATGCCATATTTACAATGGTGCAATCCTTATAGTTTTATGTGCCCTGTGGTGACTAGCACAAGCATGCCAAGTAGCCCACTTGATGTTGCTGATTTCAGGGACTTAGTGTTTCCTTCTAAGTCTTATCCTGCTACATTATGTTGCCATGTTAACTTGATGCTACAAGTGAATCCATGCATATTTTGATTTTGCTCATTAAGGATGTTTTGAAGATATTGTTATGCTATCCATCCATACCTTTGTTTGTAAGTATGGGGTGCCTTAGCTTGTCATTACCATGCTCTCATTTTGCTAAATATAATTGTTGTCTGTCTGTTAACAGGAAGTTCATTTTTGCCATGTGTTTTGCTAGTGATCCATGCATTATATGACCATGATATTGCCATATTTTGATGCATAAATGTGTCTTCTTACTGTTGGTTGCTTTACTATGCCATGATATGCACTGTGATGAGTGCCACAAGCTTGCAAAACTGCTATCATGAATCTGTTTCTGCCATGCATGATTTTCCTCCATGTCTAAAACCTGTTTATATCAATTGCCATGTTTGCATTGATGCTACCATGTTTTCTTTGGATCTTTGGCTCAAGTTCAGTAAGGGAGTTTTGTTCATTGCCTTTAGTACTAGCATGCGATGCTCAAGTTTGCCATGATGTGCCCATATAGCATGTAGTTTACTAGCTCTAAACTTTGCTACCTGATGTTGTCTCTGTAATGCTCAGTGAATTTCTGCCAAGTCTATTAAACTGTTGTCATTTGCATTTTTGCCATGCTGTTTTAGACTTGTTCTAGTGAGTTCTAGCAGTAGCTCAGTGTTGATGATTTGTAGAGATTCACCTGTACTTCACTGCCATGTATTTTAGTTTTATGTTGGAGTGTTATAGCATATTTTCATGATGCATCTTAAGTGCTATGTTGCTGTTAAGCGCACTTTTGCATTGTTCTTGTTTTGCTCGTCATTTGCAAACCGTGCATCCATTTCTGGTGATCTTCTTATCGATTTCAACCCAAATCTCTCAACCTATCTAGTGGCATGTTTGGTTTGCCAAGTTAATGCCATGATTATCTTTCTCCTTCCAGAGTACCCATATGCATTGCACATCATATATTGCATCCCATGCCATGTCTTGCATCATGTTGCTTGTGCATTGTATCGTGATTTATTGTTGTTCCCTTGCTTGTGTTCTTGCTTTGGGTAGAGCCGGGAGACGAGTTCTTGAATGAGGATCATGTCCAGTACGTTTACGAGGAGCAAGCTTTCGTCACCCCTGAAAAGATTGCAAGCAAGATGATCATTACCCCCGATATCACTTCTATCTTTGCTTGCTAGTTGTTCGTTCTATCTCTATGTCACGCTACCTACCACTTGTTATCAAGCCTCCCTTATTGCCATGTCAAGCCTCTAACCCACCTTCCTAGCGAGCCATTGTTTGGCTATGTTACCACTTTTGCTCAGCCCCTCTTATAGCATTGCTAGTTGCAGGTGCAGTGCAGGTTGTTCCATGTTGGAACATGAATATGTTGGGATATCACAATATCTCTTATTTAATTAATGCATCTATATACTTGGTAAAGGGTGGATGGCTTGGCCTTTTGCTCGGTGTTTTGTTCCACTCTTCCCGCCTTAGTTTTCGTCATACCGGTGTTATGTTCCTTGAATTTTGCATCCCTAACACGGTGAGGGTTTATGGGCCCCTCTTGACAGTTCACTTTGAATAAAGCTCTTCCAGCAAGGCCCAACATTGGTTTTACCATTTGCCTAATAACAACTAAAATTTTGCATAGGGAGTAATTAACCCAAGGATTCTTAATCAAAAACCTGGGCCAGTGCTCCTCATGAGTGTTGGTCCAAACTAGAGCCCCTTGCAGCGCCGCCACGGGGAAACTCGAGGACTGGTTTTAGTTGTACGTACTGCTCATGCGAACGTGGCCTGAGATAAGACACGCGTGGCTACTATCGGGATGTCGGCACATTGGGAGGTCTTGATGAACTTGTTTTACCATTGTCGAAATGTCTTGTGCACCGGGATTCAGGCTCTGAGCGGAGGGTCCCGCGATGGACTTGTTTTACCATTGTCTTCGCGGATCGTGAGCTTGTCATGGGCTAAGTTGGACACCCTGTAGGATTTTATCTTTTGAAAGTCGTGCCCGTGGTTATGTGGAAGACGGGCGTCGACCAGGTGAAGTGAGAAGAAATGACAAAACGAGGCCATGGAAGGAATGATGTCCACCATGGCCACACAGACAAAGGCAAAGACGGCAAGCAGAATGATGGACTGAGGATCCAAATGCAGCGCATGGACTTTGTAATGTGAGAGTATGGCGTTGAAGAAATCGGAGAAAGGGGGAATCTGGCGATCCAAGAGCTTGTTGGAGATATGCCCTAGAGGCAATGATGTATGATGATATTTCCTATGTATTTATGAATAAAGATAGTCCTTGGACATTATCAATGATGTGTATCAGCAAGTACTTCACTTGTTTATGGGACTATGCATTGTATGATGACTGTACTAAAAGGTCCCTGGTCGAAAGAGTTGTGTGGACGCGCAACCGACTAGACTAGCATATGACATGGTCGATGGCTTGGTCTCACTAGCCATGGAGCATTGGATGCTGACAGGATAATATGGACTCGGAAGGATCTGGTCGGATTCGACGTAGTCGGATCCGAGTCGAGATAAGGTCGGAGTCGGACAGACCCAACTTTGGGATGCAGCGATATGTCATCTGTGAGTCTCTAGTACACCATACGTTCTATGTCCTAAGACCTGAGCTGGTGCATGTACTCGGGGTGGTGACAGACTTGCTTTGGGCTAACCAAACGCTACTCTGTGACTAGGTAGTTACAAAGGTAGGTTTCGGGCTTGTCCAGACGCATGCTGCGAGACATGGTCGAGCAAGATGGGATTTTCCCCTCCGATTAGGAGAGATATACTCTGGGCCCCTCGTGTGATCCGACCAGGATAAGCATGGCCATGCGACAAGGATTATGAGATAATCTAGTTTGTGGTCGACATCAGTGTAACGAGAAAGAGGCTGGGCTAGCACAAAGATGACAGACTCGCCTTGAGCCTGACAACATATATCGTGTGGCAAAAGGAATGGAGGTATGATGTACAGGTTTGCCTAACCAGCTTCATAGTTTGCTTGGTGTTCAACATGCCTTGCTAGAGGCTGCTACCAACCGTGGAGTTCGGAGGTGATCCGAACTGCGAGCAAGCCGGCTTGAACCTAAGGGGTCGCGCGCTTAAGGGAAGGAACCTACGAGGTCGGATCCGAGGACACTGGTCGGATGTGATCCGAGCTGTGTTTGGATTCAGGCTGAGTAGAGTTATGGGCTTTAGGGTCCGTGCAAGGCCCACGTGTTGAGCCCATGATGGACGACTATATAAAGTGGGGGTGCGGCACACTCATGTGATTGATCGCTTCGGCATAATCACTAGGGTTTGCATGTGTTGCGAATAGACACCTCCACTCGCTGCTGGTTGTGTGATCAGACCTAGCAGTCGACCACACGATGTTCCTCAATCGGCACACTCATGCGATTGATCGCTTCAGCGTTGTCATTAAGGTTTGCATGGGTTGTAATAGACACGTCCACTCGCGGCCGTTTGTCTGATCGGACCTAGCAGTCCGTCGCACGATGTTCCTCCTACACGCGCAGATACCGTTATAGGCGGTGCACCTGTGCCGCTCCTGCGAACCTGTATGTGGGAACCGACGACTGGCTGTTTGAGGGAGATCGGACGAGGAGGAGATGATCCACGTGGACGTGCTGCACCAACTCTTTTTCCGCTACATGACACTGCATGTCTAGTGGTAACGAACTGTGATCCATCTCATGTAGCATGTTCTTGGTTGTTCTGCGCGTAGGAAAATTTTAATTTGCACTCGACGCACCCTACCGGAGAACCCAACAGAGAGAGTGAAGATGAAGGGGAACCTCAGTGGCTGCCATGCCGACCATGGTCCGGGAAGCGGGCCAAGCCACCGTCGCCTTCCACTCATTGGAATTACCGGTGAGCGTTGGACGGAACTTGTCTAGCTCTTCTTGATTGACCAGCGTCGACTGCTCGAGGGCGGGCTCGAAGGCTGGTGGTGGTTCGACCGAAGCGCCGACTTTCCTCTTCTTATTCGACCGCGGCGCTGTAGCAACGGGGGAAGAGCAGAGCCGGCATCAGATCCGGGAAGGAAGCCACTGTTTCTCGAAAAGATGAAGAAGCCAAGGGAGAGCACGACAAGCAAAGAAGGCGAGGCTGCATTGGCAATGGCGGCAGCCGAGCCAGGCGAATATCAAGGCTGCATGGGGAAGTGGGGGAGCCCACGTCCCAATCGATCGCCACGCGTCGACCAAGGCCACAAGCAGTTAGGACCCACGGTGCTCCGCACTTTCCCTTTGACTTCGCCTTGAAGCCAAGTTCAAGCGCGCCTTGGGCCCGGGGGCTACTAAGGGCGTCATGGGAAGGGGGGGTACCCAGACATGCCTGCTTGAGGCCCACGGCGTGGCTCCGTCGATGACCCGGTATGGCCCAGCTTCATCAACAACAACCCAAGACCCTCGCGAGGGGCCAAGCCTCATGAGGCGGATGACACCAAGACCTCCCTGGGGGGCGGCCTCACCAGGTTCGCTCCCGAGGAGCGGAGATATCAATGCAAGGTGCACCTCGTGAGGTTCACATGATGTGAGCCATGGCAACCAAGAACAGGCGGGCGTCAGCGGAGGTGTCCCGAGGAATCAAGCAAAGGTTTCCATATTGGTGCAACAAGACCAAGACCGCCATGACGGCAGGATGGGGGTCATCACAGAGCCCACTGCAGCGTCACCACCAGAGGCTTTTGCAGACGAAGACTACTTTTGTCTGGACTTAGCCACTACCATAGAGGGGATCAGATCCATTCCACCCTGATCATCCACCAGCTCATCGAGCTCAAGAACACCACACCTCCTAAGGTTGTTCTACCACTATACTAGTTCACCGTCAACCCCTCTAGGCAATCCACCACAAAGCTGGAGTAGGGTATTACACTGAAGGGTGGCCCGAACCAGGATAAACGGCTGTGTCTCTTGTCCCTTGGGTTTGTCAAGCTAGGCGTTGGAATCGTGGAGCGGGCAGAATGGGGAGGATGAGTTCTTTGCACGCACCCCAGAGTTTGAACCTCTGAAGGGTCTGCGGAACCCTAAATCCGACAGCGGCAAGGAAGAAAGTGATGTAGCGCCTAGTGTACTTCGTCAGCTCCCTGTTACATGGGGCTAGATCGAAGAACTCTGGTGTGCAAAAGTTGATTTTTGGCCTCATCATGGCCTCAAGGAAACTGCGCCACTACTTCCAAGCCCATGAGATCATGGTTGTCACCCGCTTTCCCTTGCAAAGGATACCCCGAAACCCTAAGGCTACCAACATAATAGTGGAGTGGGCTTTGGAGTTATCCAACTTTGGCCTAAAATTTGAGAGCACATCAATAATTCAGAGTAGGGCATTGGCAGAGTTTATTGCATAATTGTAACACCCTCGATGCGACTATATCTCCCACGTGTCGAGGCACGACTTAGAGGCATAATCGCATTGAAGGCATATGTCGCAAGTTAGGCAATCTTCACAACATCCCATGTAATATAAATCATAAAGGGGAGATAACATAGTTGGCTTACACTCGCCACGTCAATCAAGTACATAAATAACATTACATCAACGAAACACTCATGGCCCGACTACGGCGCCAAAATAAAAGATAACCCAACATGCGACACGGTCTCGATCACCCCCAACTGGGCACCACTACCGATCATCAGGAAAGGAAACATAGTAATGTTGAGAGTCCTCGTCGAACTCCCACTTGAGCTCAAGCGCGTCACCTGGAGCGGAATCATCAGGCCCTCCATCTGGTGTAATAGTTATCTGTGAGCCACAGGGACTCAGCAATCTCGCACCCTCGCGATCAAGACTATTTAAGCTTATAGGTAAGGCAAGGTAAAAATATGTGGAGCTGCACCAAGCGACTAGCAAATATGGTGGCTATCCTGTTCGCAAAAGAGAGCGAGAAGAGGAGGCAAAGTGCGAGCGAGAAAACTAGAGAACAACCTGCGCAAGCATTACTCCAACACCGTGTCCACTTCCCGGACTCCGCCGAGAAGAGGCCATCACGATAACACACTCCATTGATTCATTTTAATTAAGTTAAGGTTCAAGTTATCTACAACCGGACATTAACAAATTCCCATCTACCCATAACCCTGGGCACGGCTTTCTAAAGTTCAAATCCCTACAGGGGTGTCCCAACATAGCCCATGACAAGCTCTCATGGTCAACGAAGGAATAGACCTCCTCCCAAGACGTTTCGATCAGACTCGGTATCTCGGTTCTTCAAGACACTTCGACAAGTTAAAACAAAACCAGCAACACTGCCCGAATGTGCCAACAAATCTCGATAGGAGCTGCACATATCTCGTTCTCAGGGCACACTCAGATGAGCAAGACGAAGGGTAGGCCAGCCCAGAGTTGCCCCTGGTAGCCCCGGACATCGCTCGGTTGGACCAACACTCAGAGGAGCACTGGCCCAGAGGGGGGCTAAAATAAGATGACCCTCGGGCTCAGGAAACCCAAGGGAAAAAAACAGGCTAGGTGGCAAATGGTAAAACCAAGGTTGGGCATTGCTGGAAAAGCTTTAATCAAGGCAAACTATCAAGGGGTTCCCATTATAACCCAACCGCGTAAGGAACGCAAAATCCGGGAACATAACACCGATATGACGGAAACTAGGGCGGCAAGAGTGGAACAAAACACTAGGCGAGAGGCTGAGCCTTCCACCCTTTATCAAGTATATATATGCCTTACGATAACAAGATAATATAATGATAACCCAACAAGTAAATAAATGTTCCAACAAGGAACGGCCTTCAATCTTCACCAGCAACTAGCAACGCTAGAAGAGGGCTGTGCAAAGCGGTAACATAGCCAGTCAACGGTTTGCTAGGACAAGGTGGGTTATAGGTTTGACATGGCAATTTGGGAGGCTTGAAAGCAAGCGGTAGGCATCGTAGCATTGGCATAGCAAAAGAGCGAGCAAACTAGCATAGCAAAGATAGTAGTGATTTCGAGGGTATGATCATCTTGCCTGCACAGTTGTCAGAGTTGACTTGATCCTCGAAAGAAAACTCAACGGGCTCCTCGTTAGCGAACTCGTCTCCCGGCTCTACCCAAACAAGACAAATAAGCAACAAGGACACAATCAACCACGTGCAAGGATCAAACAAGATGATGCAAAGATGGTATGCTATGCGGGATGCGATGCGGGATGCAAATGCAAGATATGACAAGGAATGCATGAACCTGGCCTCAACATGGGAATCCAAGTGTGCCACTGGAAAGATGAGATGAAATTGCTTGAAAATGATATAAAGAACACCAGAATCGGAGTCACGGTTTGGAAATGGCAAGCAATTCAAATATGACACCGGTCTGCGATTTACAGCAAGTAGGCATCTAAATGCAATGAGATGAACATGCTACACCACCCAAACATGACAACAAAATACATGGCAGGGATGCATTCAAGATTCTTAACAAAAGTCTATCACTGAGCTACGGCCAAATCATCCATTAACAGGTTCAAACAAGCATGGCAAAAATGCATATGGCAAACAGATCTCAGACTTAGTGAAATTAACACTTGTCTGGAATTTCAGATCAGGTAGCACTCTTCGGAGCAACAAAACTATATGCTACAGGGCCTGAACATGGCAAAGTAAAGCATGGCATGGAGCTACTCAAAGAGCTTAACAAAATTCCCTTACTGACCTTGAGCCAAAAGGGATCAGAAAATCTAATTGCAAGCATGTGAACATAGCAAAAACATAATCAGTTTTCAGACAGTGAAAACTGGAGCATGCTGAAAACAGATATCAAGTAGGCATGTTTACGAGCTCGATGCACTCACTACGGTGCAAGTCATGATAATCTAAGCATACACACATCAAGATTACACAAAATGCAAACTAGACATGGCAAGAACAATAGCATAGCATGCACGGATCAACTACAACATCATCGGCAAAATTGCAAACAAGTTGACAATCTGCCCAGATTCACAAAGTAGCAAAAGTATAGATCGATTGACTCAAGCTAGGGTGCTCCATAATTGCAAACAAAGACATGGATGTAAATAGGACTACAAGATTAACAAAACATCCTTACTGATCATCCTCAAAAGAGGCACGGATAACTAGGAAACAACATGAACATATGGCCATATGAGATAAACAGATTAAGGACTTAGTGGAATTGCTAAGTCCCTGAAATCAGAATTATCAAGTGCACCACTTTGCAAGCTTGTGCTAGTCACCACACACATCACAAAAATACATGGGTTGCACCTCTGGAAAGATGACAAAACCCTTAACAAAATATATGTAGAACTCATGGGCATAACATGCACACATTAATCATGGCAAAAATGACAAAACCTAAATGGAGTAGCAGATCTGACAATTATCTCAAGTAGCCCTCTTCAAACAGCATTTAGGGCATCAAGATGAACTCAAATGAAAATGATGCAATGGAATTAAATTATGTACTCTCTGAGTTGAACATTTTGATATGCTATATGCCCTAATGGGAGTTACGGATGCAAAGATACGATGCTATGAACACGGGCACTTGGATCTGGGATTTCGAGGACTTAGAAGAAAAACAACCTCTGGATCTAGGGTTTGACCCGGCACGCAAAACGAGGCGATTCCGGCGAGCCTTGGCGGCTCCCGCGAGCGAAGAAGCGGCGGGTAGGCGAGGGAGAGGCGGATCCGGTCCGGCCCGACCGGATCTGCCCGGAGGAGGGAGGCGCCGGCGGGGGCGGCTTGCGCGGCGGGGGCCCGCGGTGGCGCGTGGCGGCCGGCGCGGTGGCGGCGGGCGGCGGGGCACGGCGCCAGGCGGCGGAGCGAGGAGGCAGGCGGCGGGGCGCGCGTGGGCCTCGGGGGCCCGGCTCGGGCCTCCCGGGCCGGCGGTGGGAGGCGGCGAAGCGGTCCCACGGGGACACGTGGCGGCGGCGGGCGGACATGTCCGGCCCGATTCGGACATGTCCGGCGGCGAGGGGATTTTTTTTAGGGTTTGAGACGAGGGGAATCCGGGATTTCGAAGGAGGGGCTATATATAGGCATAGGGGGAGCTAGGAGAGTCCAAATGAGGTGCTGTTTTCGGCCATGCGATCGTGATCGAACGCTCTAGATGATGGAGAGGGCTTAGGTGCGTTTTGGGCCAAATTGGAGGGGTGTTGGGCTGCAACACACACGAGGCCTTTTCGGTCCCTCGGTTAACCGTTGGAGTATCAAACGAAGTCCAAATGATACGAAACTTGACAGGCGGTCTACTGATAGTAAACCAAGGCCGCTTGGCAAGTTTCGATCCAATCTGGAAATGTTTAATCCCCACACACGAAAGAAAGGTAGAAATGTCCATCGGTGGAGAACGAAGCGCCGAAATGCAAAACGGACAACGGGGAAAATGCTCGAATGCATGAGACGAACACGTATGCAAATGCAATGCACATGATGACATGATATGAGAAGCATGACAACGACAACAACACATGGAGACAAAGACCCGAGCCCAAGAAAAAAAATAACTTAATGCCGAAAACGGCAAGAGTTGGAGTACAAATTGGGAAAGTTACATCCGGGTTGTTACAATAATGGACGCCAACCCTTGATGAAGTAGTGCCGGAAACAGTTACCCCCGACAAGGAAGCACCCCAAGAATGGATCATGTATTTCGATGGTGCATTCTCCCTGCAAGGTGCAGGGGCAGGCATACTTCTCGTCGCTCCCACAAGAGAGCACCTGAAGTACGTTGACCAGATGCATCTTCCCTAGGAGGAGGCAACCAACCATATAACAGAGTATGAAAGGCTCCTTGTCGGGCTCAGGAATGCCAAAGAATTGGGAATCAAGAAACTAATCATTCGAGGAGATTCATAACTTGTGATGAGACAAGTCAACAAAGAATGCCAAAGTCCATTGATGGAGGCATACGTTGAGGAAATGAGAAGATTGGAGTTGTGCTTTGACGGATTGCAAACAGAGCATGTACCCCATGTGGAAAACATCATAGCTGATCATCTATCAAAGTATGCTGCGCAAAAACTTCCTATGGAACCAGGAACTTTTGTTCTCCATCTTGCTCAGCCCTCTGTATCCCCAGCAACAATGGCCCAAAAGAGGAGGAAGTTGGACTCCGGTAAGCCTCTCCCGGTAGAGCCTCCCGGGGCTCCTGGTAGGGACCCTGCTGGAAACAACTCCCCATCGATTTCCGGGCTGCGCCCTCCAGCCGAGCCACTGTTCCCCGGGGTCGAGGAATGCGCTCCTGCAGATGATGAGGTGCCGCTAGTCCTTGTTGCCCAGCCCCATGCTCCAACTTGGGAGAGGCACATAGTCCATTTCCTCCAAACTAGAGAACTTCTCGATGAGCAAGAGGAAGCTGAAAGAGTAGCCCAGAGGGCCAGTATGTATCAGTTTGTCGATGACACTCTGTATAGAAGGAGGCCCGTGAATTAAATATTCCCTAGAGGCAATAATAAAGTTATTATTTATTTCCTTATATCATGATAAATGTTTATTATTCATGCTAGAATTGTATTAACCGGAAACATAATACATGTGTGAATACATAGACAAACAGAGTTTCACTAGTATGCCTCTACTTGACTAGCTCGTTGATCAAAGATGGTTACGTTTCCTAACCATTGACATGGGTTGTCATTTGATTAAGGGGATCAAACCATTAGGAGAATGATGTGATTGACTTGACCCATTCCGTTAGCATAGCACCCGATCGTTTAGTATGTTGCTATTGCTTTCTTCATGACTTATACATGTTCCTATGACTATGAGATTATGCAACTCCCGTTTACTGGAGGAACACTTTGTGTGCTACCAAACATCACAACATAACTGGGTGATTATAAAGGTGTCGGTGGGAAACGACACCTATGGGATCACAAGAATCCCTACTGCAGTTGCGGGGCGCGGGGTTGAGAGAAGAGCGGGTCTAACAGAGAGCATGTGGTTCGTTTGTCCAGGTTCAGGCCGCGAGGATGTGTAAAACCCTAGTCCTGCTTTGGTGGCTGTATTCTGAGTTCTTGAACTAGCTATGGGGTGTAATGAGCTCCAAAAAGCCGAACCCCTCTCCTAGTCGCCTTGGGCCTCCTTTTATAGAAAAAGGGGTTGCCACAGTGGCACACAGGAGGTGGAAAGGCAACAGTGTTGCGAGGTTATCCTAGTATTACAGGACAAAGCACATTAAATGTGAGGCTTAGGTGTCCCTCTACTTTATCGGGGGCGGCGGCGTGGACCATCCCGTCCGTCGCCGCTCCTCCAAGCTTCGACACGCGCCCTGGCCAGCGATGGATGCGGCGCCATGTAGGTAGGCAGGCCGCTGAGGTGGTGCTGTGGTGGAGTCTCCACGAAGGGCTGCATGTCGCCACGCAGGTGCCTGCCCAGCTGGTTGGGTCGGCAGCTGCATGCGAACGACGACGGAGACTTGGCTGGTGTGGGCCTGACGGTGGCCCTGCTGGTGCGCTTGGCGAGGGCCTTGTCGGGTGGCCCAGCAAGGGTCTTGCAGTGGCGTCCAGGCGTCCCCGGCAAGGATCTTACCGGGGGTCTTGTGGGTTTCTTCGGTGAGGATGGCTACCTTCCTATCCTCATTTGACCTTGACTATTCTTTGTCTTCACAAAGATCTGCATGCCACCACAGAGGTGCCTCCTGAGCCCTGTCCAATGCATTTGTCGAGTGTTGGTGGGCTCGAGGGTGGCTCGCTCGGCTGGCGTGGGCAAGCTTCCCCGGCAAGGGTCTTGCCGGGGCCGCTGAGGCTGCCCCGGCAAGGGTCCTTTCTGGGGAAACCTGCTTTTCCCATCTGATCTTTGTGGCCTTGGTCCTTGTCATTTGCTTTGCTTCGTCTTGGGCTTCGATCTTACCTTGGCTTACCTCCCTTGCTCTGCTTGGTGTGTTCTTGGGCACGGCTCTGACTGCCCGTGCATAGGTAAAGGGATACAAAAATGTTCCCCTAGTTTTGTACACCGACCGGAGCCCCGGGGCCTGGGCCACACATAAGCGTGACACGTTGTTGGGTCAGGCCCAAACAGGTGCGCGGGCAGGCGGGGCGGTTTTTACCGCAGTAAGGTTTTTCACGTGCTGTGCTTCCCACGACCCGCGCGCGGCGCTTGGTGGGGGCGTGTGTGACGTAGGCGGCATGCATGGGGCGGTTTTCACATGCATGCGTCACATAGCAGTAAAGAGGCGGCTCGCGCCTTCCCCGTAAAGGGAGGGAGGCGTGGAGGCGCGGCTCATTTACTGGATGAGTCTCCAAGGCGTCCACTCCCTCAATCACGGGGCGGGGAGTGGTTGCCTCACCCGTCCCCTTGGTTCTGCACATCTGCCACGCGTCTTTCATGCGCTCGGGGTGGCAAACGGTGGATGCAGGAAGCCGGGCCGTTGCTGGTTGGGGCAGCGGGTCGGTCTTGGTTCCCTGCGCCTCCCGTGTCTTGATTGGCCGAGCGGGGCGGCCGAGCCCCAACCCCGTTCCTTTATAAAGAGGGGGAAGGGGGGATGGCACCCCACATTCTTCCATCTTCTAGCTCCCTTCGCTTCCTTTCCTTCCTTTCATTCACCATGGAGAAAGGGAATCCCAATCCTTCAATGGTGGTGGCGAGGGTCGCCGCTCGACAACGCGTCCCTCCTCCTCCTGAGCCCGTGTTGGCCGAGCCGGCCGCGAGGGGAAGGGGGAGGGGGCGAGGCCGGGGCAGAGGGTGTAGCGCTCTGGGAAGAGGAGGATGGGGCGGCAGATCAGCCTCTCCTCCGCCAGCAGTTCCTCCTCTGATGGAGGGCCATGCCGGGGACAACCCCTGCGAATTCTTCGTCAGGCTGCGCTAGCCACCGTGCTGTCGCCTTCGCCTCCCAACTCCATTCGTGTGGGAGATGGAGCTGGATCCGCCGCAGGCGTTGCGGTTGCATATGAGGGGCTGCGGGAACTGCGGCACATGGGCCGATGTCGAGTTCCCCGCCCCTCACATCATGTATTTCCACCGAGGGTGGAAGACCTTCGCTCACCTCCACAGCTTAACGGATGGGCTCACTCTCCGTTTCTTTCAAACTAATGGAGGGTGGCCTCCTTTAACACCCACGATGCGGCTATATCTCCCACGTGTCGAAGCATGACTTAGAGGCATAACCGCATTGTAGGCATGTCGCGAGAGGGGTAATCTTTACACATCCCATGTACTGAACAAGAAAGAGATAAAGAGTTGGCTTACAATCGGCACTTGACACAATACATAAATATAGCATTACATCATCCAGAATACAATCAAGGTCCGACTACGGAACCAAAATAAAGACAACCCCAAATGTGATAGATGCCCGATCGCCCCAACTGGGCTCCACTATTGATTGTCTGGAAAGGAAACATAGTAACGTCCTGAGTCCTCATCGAACTCCCACTTGAGTTCAGTCGTATCCCCTGGAATGGTATCATCGGCACCTGCATCTGGTTTTGGAAGTAATATGTGAGTCACGGGGACTCAGCAATCTCACACCCTCGCGATCAAGACTATTTAAGCTTATGGGTAGGGAAAAGGTATGAGAGGTGGAGCTGCAGCAAGCACTAGCATATATGGTGGCTAACATACACAAAAGAGAGCGAGAAGAGAAAGGCAAAGCACGGTCGAGAATCTATGATCAAGAAGTGATCCTAGAACTACTTACGTTCAAGCATAACACGAGACCGTGTTCTCTTCTCAGACTTCGCCGAAAAGAGACCATCACGGCTACACACGCCGTTGATGCATTTTAATTAAGTCAAGTGCCAAGTTCTCTACAACCGGATATTAACAAATTCCCATCAGCCCATAACCACGGGCACGACTTTCGAAAGTTCAAAACCTTGCAGGGGTATCCCAACTTAGCCCATCACAAGCTCTCATGGTCAATGAAGGATATTCCTTCTCCCAGGACGGCCCGATCAGACTCGGAATTCCGGTTACAAGACATCTCGACAATGGTAAAACAAGACCAGCAAAGCCACCCGAATGTGCCGACAAATGGTGGCAAGAGTGGAACAAAACACCAGGCATAAGGCCAAGCATTCCACCTTTTACCAAGTATATAGATGCATTAAAGTAAACAAGATATAATAATGATATCCCAACAATATTCATGTTCCAACAAGGAACAACTCCAATCTTCACCTGCAACTAGCAACGCTATAAGAGGGGCTGAGCAAAGCGGTAACATAGACAAACAACGGTTTGATAGGAAAAGGTGGTTTAGAGGTTTGACATGGCAATATGGGAGGAATGATATAGCATGTGGTAGGTATCGCGGCATAGGCATAGCAATAGAGCGAGCAACTAGCAAGCAAAGATAAAAGTGATTTCGAGGGTATGGTCATCTTGCCCGCAAAGTTCTCCGAGTTGATGTAAGCTTGATCCTCGTAAGCGTACTCAACGGGTTCCTCGATCACGTACTCGTCTCCCGGCTTTACCCAAAGCAAGAACACAAGCAAAGGGAACCACAATCAACCACGGTGCAATGCACAAGCAACATGATGCAAAACATGGCATGATATGCGGGATGTAATATGCAATGCATATGCGTGCTTCGGAATGAAAAGATTGAACCAGGCCTCAACATGGAAAAACAAGTGCACCTCTGGAAATATGAGTTGATTTCGGTCGAAATCGATATAAAGATCACCAGAATCGGATGCACGGTTTGCAAATGGCAAGCAAAACAATAATGTCACTATTCTGCGATTAACAGCACGATGCCATCTAGAATGCCACAAGAAACTAAGGTACTGCAATCCAACATAGCAACAAAGCACATGGAAGTGATGCACTCAAGATGCTTGACAAAAGATAACAGTAGGTTCAAACAAGCTTCGCAAAAGTGCAAAAGATAACAGCATCACAGACTTAGTGAAAATAACATGTCAGGATTTAACATGAGGAAGCAAAGTTTAGAGCAAGATAACAACATGCTACAGGAAGATATCATGGCAAATAAAAGCATAGCATGAAACTACTCAAAGCATATAACAAAAGTCCCTTACTGACCATAAGCCAAAAAGGATCAGAAGATATGATGGCACCCATGTAAACATAGCAAGTTTCGTTAACAGATTCAGACTTAGCAGAAAAAATGGACATGGCATAAACAGAGTTACGCAGGCATGTTTGCGAGCACTATGAACTCACCACAAGGCATTGCATGACAAACTAAGCATACACCCAGCAAGAAGACATGGTCAAGTAGCTAGCCATGGCAAGAACCATCTCATAGCATCCAAGGATCAACTACAACAACCTTGGCAAAATTGATTAACACGTAAACAATCTGCCAGGAACATTTATAGCAAAAGTAGAGCAAGATTGGGTCATGCTATGGTACTCCATAATTGCAAACAAAGACATGGATGGATAGAACATAACAATTTCTCAAAATCATCTTTAATGGACATGCTCAAAAGAGGCATGGATCACCCTGTAGCAACATGAATACATGGCATAAATATAACATCAGGGAAATGACATAGAAGAATTCTAAGTCCCTAAAATCAGCAACATCACGAGAGCTATGTTGCATGATTGTGCTAGTCACCGCATTTATCACAAAAATACATGGCATACACCTCTGTAAAGATGGCATGGCATAGCCCAAAACACATGTAGGGCTCAAGTTCATAGGAGGCACACAACACTCATGGAAAAACTGACAAATGGTCATAAACTGAGAAGAATCAATAACTAACATTATGATGCACTCTTGCAACAATATTTTAGGCATCAAGATGGAATCAAACAAGCGTGGTGCAATGGAATGAAATGAAGAGGACATCCTAGCAAAAATTTTGATATATCACACGCCCAAAACAGAGCTACGATGGCAGAGATATGGCATGACGAACAGGGCTAGAAAATATAGCAGATGAAAAAGACTTAGATGCAAATGACCTCGCCCAGATCTAGGGTTTGACAGTGGCATGCGAACCGAGGCAGCCGGGAAACTCACCGGAGACAACGAAGACGGCGGCCGGCGAGGTCGGAGTCGCCGGATCCGGCCCTCCTACGACCGGATCTGGCCGGAGGCGAGGCACGGGGCGCCGGGAGGAGGCGGACGGCGAGGTGGCGGCGGCTGTGCGGATGTAGAGGCGGCAGAGCGGCGAGTCGGCTACGAGGGCTCGCGGCGGCGTGTGCTTGAGGCCGGGCGGCGCGCGGGTGGCACGGGGCTGCTCGGGCCCGATCCGACCCGGGGCGGGCTCCCCGTGGGCCGAGCGGGCCGCGGCGGTGGTGGGTGGAGGCGGGACATGTGGCGGCGTTTCACTGGCGTGGGGCGGCGGCACAGGACGCGTCCAACGCCGGGTGGACATGTACGGCGCGCGGAGGAAGGGGGAGACTTGGGTTTTGGACCCGAAATTTCGGAGGGGGAGGCCTATATATAGATTCTGGGAGCTAGAAGAGTCCAAAAGAGGTGCGGTTTTCGGCCACGCGATCGTGATCGAACGATCGATGGGATGGAGGGGGCTTAGATGGGTTTTGGGCCACTTTGGAGGGGTGTTGGGCTACAACACACACGAGGCCTTTACGGTTCCTCGGTTAACCGTTGGAGTATCAAACGAACTCCAAATGATAGGAAACTTGACATGCGGTCTACCGGTGGTGAACCAAGGCCGCTTGGCAAGTCTCGGTCCAATCCGAGAACGTTTAACACCCACACACGAAAAGAGGCAAAAGGGGACGCTGGAGGACATAGGAGTGCCGGAATGCAAAACAGACAATGGGGAAAATGCTCGGATGCATGAGACGAACACGTATGCAAATGCGATGCACATGATGACATGATATGAGATGCATGACATGGACAAAATGCAAAAGCGAAGACAAAACCCAACCACGAGGGAATATCATAACTTAGTGTCGAAAATGGCAAGAGTTACAACACTCCACCACTATGAAAGGATCTCGTCCCGAGATCTAGGACTGGAAAAAACTCCAGATATTCGGAATGGAGGTGGTCCTCGCGTTCCCAGGTGGCTTCATGGTCGGAATGATGTGACCACTTCACTTTCAGGAATTTGATAGACTTGTTGCGAGTCTTGCGCTCAGTTTCTTCAAGAATAGCAACGGGATGCTCATGATAAGACAAGTCTTCTTGGAAATCAATCTCTTCGAAGTTGATGGTGCGGTCAGGAGTCTTGAAACACTTGCGAAGCTAAGACACGTGAAACACGTCATGCACGGTTGCAAAGTTGGACAGAAGCTCAAGTTGATAGGCGAGCTCGCCTCTTTTGCCAATGATCTTCAAAGGACCCACGTATCTAGGGGCAAGCTCCCCTTTGATATCGAAGCGACGCGTACCTTTTGTTGGAGAGACACAGAGGTAGACATGGTCTCCGATCTCGAAAGCCAAGTCACGAAGCTTGCTATCATAGTAACCCTTCTGGCGCGATTGCGTGGCTTTGAGATTTTCAAGAATGTCTTTGCACATTTCTTCAGCCTCTGTGATCAAGTCATTGCCAAGAAGTTGGCGTTCACCAGTCTCTGACCAGTTAAGAGGAGTACGACAGTTTATGCCATAGAGAATCTCAAATGGGGCCTTGCCCGAACTCGCTTGGAAGCTGTTGTTGTAGGAGAACTCGGCATGTGGAAGACAATCTTCCCACTTCATACCAAAAGAAATGACACAAGCCCTGAGCATATCTTCAAGAATTTGATTTACTCGCTCGACTTGTCCACTAGTTTGAGGATGAAAGGCTGTGCTGAAGCAAATATTGGTACCCATGGCCTTCTGAAAGGAATCCCAAAACTTAGAAGTGAAGATGCTTCCACGATCTGAAGATATCAACATTGGAATGTCGTGCAAAGAGACAATCCTAGAGGTATATAGCTCTGCCAACTAAGTTGCTGTGATAGATTCTTTGATAGGAAGAAAATGAGCCACTTTAGTGAGCTTGTCGATGACAACAAAGATAGCATCATTGCCACACTTGGACTTGGGAAATCCAATCACGAAGTCCATCTCAATATGGTCAAACTTCCATTCTAGAATGGAAAGAGGTTGGAGGAGACCAGCTGGGCGTTGGTGTTTTGCTTTCACTCTTCTGCAGATATCATATTCATTCACGAACTGAGCAATCTCGCACTTCATTTGTTTCCACCAATACAACTGCTTGAGGTCATGGTACATCTTTGTACTTCCAGGATGAATAGATAGGAGTGAATTGTGAGCCTCGTTCATGATGACTTTACGAAGGTCACCTTCAGGAACAACAATTCGATCCTTGAAGAATAGAGTATCTTTGTCATCAAGGCGATAGCACCTGTACTTGGGTTGGCTCTTGGCAATCCCAATCTTCACCTTCTTCACCATGGCATCAAGAAGTTGAGCCTCACGAATCTGATCTTCCAAAGTAGGAGAGACTTGGAGGTTGGCAAGGAATCCTTGAGGAACAACTTGGAGATTAAGTTTGTGGAAAGATTCATAAAGATCCGGTTGGAAGGGCTTGAGAATCAAACTGTTGTAGTAAGCCTTCCTGCTCAAAGCGTCAGCAAAGACATTGGCCTTGCCTGGAGTATATTCAATACTAGGATTGTACTCTTGAATCATTTTGACCCAACGAGTCTGCCTGAGGTTGAGGTTGGGCTGAGTGAAGATGTACTTGAGACTCTTATGATCAGTGAAGATGTCCACTATTCTTCCCAAGAAGAGATGTCTCCATGTTAAAAGAGCATGGACAACTGCCTCTAACTTGAGGTCATGAGTGGGGTAGTTCTTTCCGTTGGGCTTCAACTGGCGAGAGGTATAGGCCACGACTTTCTTCTCTTGCATTAACACAGCACCGAGACCTTGAAGGGAAGCATCACAGAAAACCTCGAATGGTTTGGATTCATCAGGAGGAGTCAAAACTGGAGCTGTGACTAACTTCTCTTTGAGGGTGTTGAAAGCGATGTCACATTCAGCCGTCCAGACATACTTCACATGCTTCTGGAGAAGGTTGGAAAGAGGCTTCGCGATCTTTGAGAAATTCTCAACGGATATTCGACAATAGGTTGCGAGCCCAAGGAAGCTACAGAGTTGCTTCACATTCTGAGGCGGTTCCCAATTCACAATTACAGACACCTTCTCAGGATTAACAGCTATGTCCTTGGCGGAGATGATATGCCCAAGGTAGAGAACCTCATCGAGCCAAAACTCGCACTTTGAAAACTTCGCATAGAACTGATGTTCTCTAAGTTTGTCCATCACCAATCTCAAGTGCTTGGCATGATCCTCCTTGTTCTTGGAAAAGACCAAAATGTCATCGAGATAGACCAAGACGAAGTCATTTGTGTATGGGTTGAAGATGAAGTTCATCATGCGAGAGAACGTTGGAGGTACGTTGACAAGGCCGAAAGACATGAAAGTGTATTCATAGGAACCATAGCTTGTTCTGAATGCTGTCTTGGGGATATCTTGTTCACAAATGCGAATCTGATGATAGCCCATACGGAGGTCAAGCTTGGAGAATACTTGAGCACCCTTGAGTTGTTCGAAAAGCTCATTGATGTTGGGAAGTGGGTACTTGTTCTTTATGGTCTTCTTATTCAATGGACGGTAGTCGACACAAAGACGGTCAGTTCCATCCTTCTTCTTGACAAAAAGGACACCACAGCCCCATGGAGAAGAACTTGGTCGGATCAGACCCATACACTCTTGTTCATCGAGTTGTTTCTTCAGCTCCTTCAACTCTTCTGGTCCAAGCTTGTAAGGACGTCTGCAAACAGGTTCCGTGCCAGTCTCAAGATCAATGATGAATTCAACTAGCCGGTGAGGAGGCATTCCTAGAAGCTCTTCTAGGAAGACGTCTTGATATTCACAAACGACTGGAATCTGAGAGATGGCATTCAACTCGCCTTACTCATTGAGAGAAAAAAGTCGAATGGTATCATCATGAGAGGCAAAGACGATCACATCCTCAGATGAGTGTGTCAATTGAATCTGCCTGGCAGCACAATCAAGCTAAGCCTTGTGATTAGAAAGCCAGTCCATGCCGAGAATTAGATCAATATCTGAGTTACCAAGGACCATTGGAGAGGACAGAAATTTATAATCTCCCATCTTGATAGAAACATCCGGAGCCATCATTTTGGTGTTCATGAACAAACCCGGAGAGGAAACCGCTATTGGCTTAGGCAAATCGACAATATGCAAATCGTGCATGGATGCAAAAGGCTTCAATATGAATGACAAAGATGCACCAGTATCAAAAAGAACTCTTGCAGGAATATCATTAAGAGGAAGGTTACCCATGATCACTTCTGAAGAGTCCTCTACCTGAGCTGCGTTCATCATGTTGACCTTTGCAGACTTGGGATTATGCTTGACCACTGCATTGCTCACAGATCTCATAGGAGGAGGAGGTGGAAGATGCCTCTGGTTGAAGCATTTGCTTGCATAGTGACCTTTCTGCTGACACTTGCTGCACGTAACCTCTGAGAGTGGCCGGTGATATAGAGCACTTGACCTTGGAGCATGAGACGAAGCCTTGTTCTGAAAGCCTGGGTTGGGAGGGTGGGAAGATCCATTGCCACCTTTGCTCTTCTGCTGATAAGGCTGACGGAACAGAGGAGGAGGAGGCAACCGGTACTTTTGCTGCTTAGCTGCCACTTGAGTTGAAGAAGAAGGAGTTGCATCCCTGACTCTCTTCTTAGAAGCATCGCACTTGAGCTAAGCGGCCTCTTGCTTTAAAGCCATGTTGTAGAACTCATCAAAATTTTTCGGCTCAAAAAGTACAAGAGCTAGTTGCATATCTTCTCTGAAGCCACCTCGGAACTGGTAAATCATGCTCTTCTCGTCAGGGACATCTTACTTGGCGAAGCGAGCGAGCCTCTGGAACATGATGTTGTATTGGTAAACAGACAAGCTGCCTTGCTTCTGGTTGCGGAACTCCTCACGCTTACTCTCAACAACACTCTGAGGAATGTGGTGAGCTTTGAAGTCTTGGCGGAAATCATCCCAGGTAATCACACGACCTCCTCTAGAATCTTTGTATTGTTGATACCACTCAGCAACTTGGTCTTTGAGTTGGAACGAAGCAAACTTGACAAAGTCCGCAGGCCTGACGTTGCTACACTCAAAATGTTTGCAGATATCCACGAGCCAATCATCAGCGTCTGTTGGCCACGACACAGTTACTGAAAGACTTTGGCTGGTTTGCGTGGAACTGGTTGAGGGTAGCAAACTAAGTTTGATTGTTGCCATGGCCTTGATTTCCTTGGTTGCGCTCTTGCAAGAGTTGCATAATCAACTGCGTGTTGGTGTTGGTAGCGGCCATCACAGCTTGCCATGCCTCCAGAGGTGGAGGTGGTGGCGGTGGTTCCGGATTCTGACGCGTTGGAGGAGCCATCCTGAAGAGGGTGACATCCGTTAGCATCTTGACAGACATATAATCAAGCTGAATCAATGGATCGAAATTGCAACATATAGCCTGAACATTCAAACAAAAACGAACGAATGAATTCCAAATTAGATGATCACACTTCCATAAATTGAGAAACCACTTAGATAGAGGTAGATCAATAAAACAACAAGGTATGTATATGAACAAATACTTGGTAAGGATTACTCAATCACGAACCAAATATGTGCCAAAGAAATACTAGAGCTACATAAATTCCTACCTATGAAACTTCCGAAACTTTCTGGTTATGCAATCAGGTGTTGGGGATACAGGGGAATCATAATATCTCACCCAAAACTAGCAAATCCTACATCCAGCTGTATCCATCCTTCAACACATAACCAAGAAACCTTTGGAAATCATTTACCTCAACCCTCGAAAAGCATCTTTTATACGAGTTATGGCAATACTCCCGAACTCCCGCCCCAGTACTGGGTGGCATCGAGGTTATCTCACCAACAACTACATAAAGGAGATTTTCGATGTCGGCGAAACTCAGGTATTCCAGAATTGCAACGATAAAATTGTGACGACAACACCTCGGAGCTCAACTCCGCGGGACACTGCCACAACCCCTAAATGTCAGGAGGCACCAAGAACAATGTTCTCGTCACAAAACCATCGGAACGATTCCAAGATACCCGTGTGATCCTAAATTTTTTTAGTGAAATTTGAGAAGAGAAGAGTCAAAACTCTATGTCAGGATGCCTCACCAGAGCGACGAAGGGACTGAGGAGTAAAATGAATCCTACTCTCCGATATATATAATCCTAAAGACTCAAAACATTTTTCTAGACTCAACAACGCCAGCGATTCGATCAAGCAGGGGGCTCCTATGTCGGGGAAGGCTCTGATTACCAACTTGTAACACCCACGATGTGGCTATATCTCCCACATGTCGGAGCACGACTTAGAGGCATAACCGCATTGTAGGCATGTCGCAAGAGGGGTACTCTTTACACATCCCATGTACTGAACAAGAAAGAGATAAAGAGTTGGCTTACAATCGCCACTTCACACAATACATAAATATAGCATTACATCATCCAGAATACAATCAAAGTCCGACTACGGAACCAAAATAAAGACAACCCCAAATGCGATAGATCCCCGATCGCCCCAACTGGGCTCCACTACTGATCGTCTGGAAATGAAACGTAGTAACGTCACGAGTCCTCGTCGAACTCCCACTTGAGTTCAGTCGCGTCCCCTGGAATGCTATCATCGGCACCTAAATCTGGTTTTGGAAGTAATTTGTGAGTCATGTGGACTCAGCAATCTCACACCCTCACGATCAAGACTATTTAAGCTTATGGGTAGGGAAAAGGTATGAGAGGTGGAGCTGCAGGAAGCACTGGCATATATGGTGGCTAACATACGCAAAAGAGAGCGAGAAGAGAAAGGCAAAGCACGGCCGAGAATCTATGATCAAGAAGAGATCCTAGAACTACTTACGTTCAAGCATAACACGAGACCATGTTCTCTTCTCGGACTCCACCGAAAAGAGACCATCATGGCTACACATGCTGTTGATGCATTTTAATTAAGTCAAGTGTCAAGTTCTCTACAACCGGATATTAACAAATTCCCATCTTCCCATAACCGTGGGCACGACTTTCGAAAGTTCAGAACCCTGCAGGGGTGTTCCAACTTAGCCCATCACTAGCTCTCACGGTCAATGAAGGATATTCCTTCTCCCAGGACGGCCCGATCAGACTCGGAATCCCGGTTACAAGACATCTCGACAATGGTAAAACAAGACCAGCAAAGCCACCCGAATATGCCGACAAATCCCGATAGGAGCTGCACATATCTCGTTCTCAAGGCACACCGGATGGGCAAGTCGTCGGGTTGGCATAGACCCTAGTTGCCCAGGGGGCGCCGAACATCGCCCAGTTTGGACCAACACTTAGAGAAGCATTGGCCCCCGGGGGGGGGTTAAAATAAAGATGACCCTTGAGTCCGCGAAACCCAAGGGAAAAAAGCTAGGTGGCAAATGGTAAAACCAAGGATGGGCCTTGCTGGAGGAGTTTTATTCAAGGCGAACTGTCAAGGGGTTGCCATTATAACCCGACCGCGTAAGGAACGCAAAATCAAGGAACATAACACCGATATGACAGAAACTAGGGCGGCAAGAGTGGAACAAAACACCAGGCATAAGGCTGAGCCTTCCACCCTTTAACAAGTATATAGATTCATTAAAGTAAACAAGATATAATAATGATATCCCAACAATATTCATGTTCCAACAAGGAACATCTCCAATCTTCACCTGCAACTAGCAACGCTATAAGAGGGGCTGAGCAAAGCGATAACATAGCCAAACAACGGTTTGCTAGGACAAGGTGGGTTAGAGGTTTGACATGGCAATATGGGAGGCATGATATAGCATGTGGTAGGTATCGCGGCATAGGCATAGCAATATAGCGAGCAACTAGCAAGCAAAGATAGAAGTGATTTTGAGGGTATGGTCGTCTTGCCTACAAAGTTCTCCAAGTTGACTTAAGCTTAATCCTCGTAAGGGTACTCAACGGGTTCCTCGATCACGTACTCGTCTCCCGGCTCTACCCAAAGCAAGAACACAAGCAAAGGGAACCACAATCAACCACGGTACAATGCACAAGCAACATGATGCAAAACATGGCACGATATGCGGGATGTAATATGCAATGCATATGCGTGCTCCGGAAGGAAAAGATTGAACCAGGCCTCAACTTGGAAAACCAAGTGCGCCACTGGAAAGATGAGTTGATTTCGTTTAAAATCGATATAAAGATCACCGGAATCGGATGCACGGTTTGCAAATGGCAAGCAAAACAATAATGGCACTATTCTGCGATTGACAGCACGATGCCATCTAGAATGCCACAAGGAACTAAGGTACTGCACTCCAACATAGCAACAAAGCACATGGAAGTGATGAACTCAAGATTCTTGACAAAAGATGAACACTGAGCTACGGCTAAATCACACAATAGCAGGTTCAAACAAGCATGGCAAAAGTGCAAAAGATAACAGCATCACAGACTTAGTGAAAATAACATGTCAGGATTTAACATCAGGAAGCAAAGTTTAGAGAAAGATAACAACATGCTATAGGAACATATCATGGAAAATCAAGGCATGGCATGAAACTACTCAAAGTATATAACAAAAGTACTTTACTCACCATAAGCCAAAAAGGATCAGAATATATGATGGCGCCCATGTAAACATAGCAAGTTCCGTTAACAGATTCAGACCTAGCAGAAAAACTGGACATGGCATAAACAGAGTTACGTAGGCATGTTTGCGAGCTCGATGCACTCACCACAAGGCATTGCAGGACAAACTAAGCATACACACAGCAAGAAGACATGATCAAGTAGCTAACCATGCCAAGAACCATCTCATATCGTGCAAGGATCAACTACAACAACCTTGGCAAAATTGATTAACATGTAAACAATCTGCTAGGAAGATTTTATAGCAAAAGTAGAGCAAGATGGAGTCATGCTAGGTTACTCCATAATTGCAAACAAAGACATGGATGGATAGAACATAACAATTTCTCAAAATCATCTTTAATGGACATGCTCAAAAGAGGCATGGATCACCCTGTAGCAACATGAATACATGGCATAAAAATAACATCAGGGAAATGACTTGGAAGAATTCTAAGTCCCTGAAATCAGCAACATCACGAGAGCTACTTTGCATGCTTGTGCTATTCACCACATTTATCACAAAAAAGATGGCATACACCCCTATAAAGATGGCATGGCATAGCCGAAAACACATGTAGGGCTCATGTTACAGGAGGCACACAACAATCATGGCAAAAATGACAAATGCTCATAAACTGATAAGAATCAGGAACTACCATTATGAAGCACTCTTGCAACAGCATTTTAGGCATCAAGATGGAATCAAACAAGCATGGTGCAATGGAATGAAATGAAGAGGACATCCTAACGAACATTTTGATATATCACACGCCCAAAACGGAGCTACGATGGCGGAGATATGGCATTATGAACAGGGCTAGAAAATATAGCAGATGAAAAAGACTTAGATGAAAATGACCTCGCCTAGATCTAGGGTTTGACTGTGACACGCGAACCGAGGCAGCAGGGAAACTCGCCAGACACGACGAAGACGGCGGCCGGCGAGGTCGGAGTCGCCAGATCCGGCCCTCCCGCAGCCGGATCTGGCCGGAGGCGAGGCGCGGGGCGCCGGGAGGAGGCGGCGGCCGGCGAGGTGGTGGCGGCGGCACGGACGTCGAGGCGGCGAAGCGGTGAGACGGCGGCTGGGAAGCGCGGCGGAGCGGTGAGTCGGCGGCGAGGGCTCGCCGAGGCAGGCGAGGGAGGCAGGGCGGCGCGCGGGCGGCGCGAGGCGCGGGGTAGCTCGGGCCTGATCCGGCCCGGGGCGGGCTCCCCATGAGCCGAGCGGGCTGCAGCGGCAGCAGGTGCAGGCGGGACACATGGCGGCGTCCCACTGGAGCGGGGCGGCGCCGCGGGACACGTCCGGCGCCGGGCGGACGTGTCCGGCGCGCGGAGGAAGGGGGAGACTAGGGTTTTGGACCCGAAATTTCGGAGGGGGAGGCCTATATATAGATTCTAGGAGCTAGGAGAGTCCAAAAGAGGTGCGGTTTTTGTCCACGCGATCGTGATCGAACGACCTATAGGATGGAGGGGGTTTAGATGGGTTTTGGGCCACTTTGGAGGGGTGTTGGGCTGAAACACACACGAGGCCTTTACGGTTCCTCGGTTAACCGTTGGAGTATCAAACGAACTCCAAATGACACGAAACTTGACAGGCGGTCTACCGGTGGTGAACCAAGGCCGCTTGGCAAGTCTCGGTCCAATCCGAGAACGTTTAACACCCGCACACGAAAAGAGGCAAGAGGGGACGTCGGAGGACATAGGAGTGCCGGAATGCAAAACGGACAACAGGGAAAATGCTCGGATGCATGAGACGAACACGTATGCAAATGCGATGCACATGATGACATGATATGCGATGCATGAGATGGACAAAATGAAAAAAACGAAGACAAAACCCAACCACGAGGGAATATCATAACTTAGTGTCGAAAATGGCAAGAGTTGGAATACAAATATGGCAAGTTACATACGGGGCGTTCACCTCCCCTCCATCAAGATCTTCGGGCACTTCGGGACTCGCGTAAGGTGCTGCGTGGAGTGATCTTCTGACAACGAAGACTCCTCCTCGAGCGAGAGTGGCGAGGAGGACAACTGCAACGATGACAAGGCTAGCGGGTGGCAGGATGACGGGTCCGATTAGGCGTCGGGCGCCGCTCCGAGCAGCACCGGCGACCCCATCATCCGCGTCACCGGCTCCTTCAACTTCTTGGGGTCGTCTCCTTGGGTGGCTGGCGTAGGGATGCTGTGGAAGAGAAAGAGGGCGAGCAGCAAGGCCATCAAGTCGGAGTACGCAGGTACCGACGCCTTCGTCGCGTACCGACATCCTGCCGCCTCGTCTTCGAGCTCTGCCTCCAGCGCCGCCATCACCATCCAGCTCTTGGACGGCCACCAAGATGTCCGCTTGGTGTCTTCTGCCACTCGTAGCTCGCTTAGGCACCCCTTTTGCCCTTCTGCTTTCTTGTTCTATTTCCTGAGGAGAGGGACAAGAAAGGGATTACGGGCATCTTATCTCTTTTTAGTCTTGTAAGCCTTCGGGCCTTTGTTAACTTTAGAACTTGCAATCCCCTTATTCATGTTTTTCATTTCGTATGAACTGTACCTGTATGGGATGTTTTTAATGAAAAAGGGATGTTTGCAGGGTTTTTCATTCGCAGGTAAAACCCATGATAAGGAGTAAATCCTTGTTACCTTTAAGATAAACGTTTTCTCGCCCGGCAACAGGCCTTGCTGTCCCCCCACTCCGCTCGACCTATCTCACGCCCTTGGCGGAGGCAGGGATGATGTGGGCTTAGGCTCCTCGTTTCATTTCCTTGCTGCCGCGACTACGACCAAACTCGGTCCTAGGAAATGAGTCCTAGGGCCCGAAATGAGGGGAGCACGGTAGCCTAAGGATAAAACGAGGTTTCACATACCTCAGTCCATAACAAAACGCATGATAAGGGATAGAGAACTTATCTGAATCTGCAGCCCCCGGCAACCTTGGCTTTCCACGGGTGGATCATTGCTCTTGTAGCCCCCGGCAATACTGGCTTGCCGGGGTACGGATGCTGGTCCATCCCCTTCCTTCCAAAGCAGCTCAGCAAGGATACTCATGTGTCCTGCGAACCAAAGAAGACAAAGAAGAACAGAGAGACGCGCACTCGACCTCTGACTTAGGGGTTAGCCGCCGCTAAGCACTATCAACCCTAACCAAGGACGAGACTCGACCTAGCATGCATGCTATAACTTAGGGCGCCATCGCTTCATTTATTTATGCTCAGGGTCTACGCCTCGCTTTGTACAGAAGGTCACATGCCTTGTCGGCAAAGCTCGTACAAAAGGTGGCTTGCCGGGAGGCCCGGCAAGCCATGCCTTATGGGTAAAACTTGCGAAGATGCTCGATGTTCCAGGAGTTGCTCACTGGTATGGCAACCTCGGTCTCCAGCCGGACTGCGCCCGGCCTGGTGACTCGTATTACCCGATAAGGGGCTTCCCACTTCGGGATCAACTTGATGGAATTCTTGCCGACTGAACGCGCCGAAGAACAATGTCGCCTTCCTCAAGGCTTCGGGCATGAACGTTGCGGCTATGGTAGCGGTGCAAGGCTTGCTGGTAGTTTGCCTCTCTTACAGCCGCCCGAAGACGATCTTCCTCAAGGAGCGTTGCGTCATCATGGCGTAACGGCTCTTGCTCAAGCTCGTCATAAGCGAGCACTCGAGGTGACCCGTGTATGAGTTCCATGGGGTGAACTGCTTCCGCCCCGTATACCAGGACAAAAGGTGTCTGGCCAGTGGCTCGATTTGGCGTCGTTCTGATCGACCAAAGAACCGCAGACAACTCATCAATCCAGCGCCTTCCAATCTTGTGTAGCTTGTCAAAGGTCTTCGTTCTCAAGCCTCACAACACTTCAGCATTTGCCCTCTCCACTTGGCCGTTGCTCCGTGGATGTGCCACGGAAGCAAAACAGACCTTGCTGCCGAGGTCTCGGATGTACTGCATGAAGGTGTGGCTTGTGAACTGCGTGCCGTTGTCGTTGATGACTCTGTTTGGCACACCAAAATGGCACACCAGTCCTTTGAAGAATTTGACGGCTGACTGAGTAGTCACCTTCCTCACTGCTTCCACCTCTGGCCACTTTGTGAGCTTGTTGATTGCAATGTACAAGTGCTCAAAGCCCCTGACAGCGTGGGGGAAAGGGCCCAGTATATCAAGCACCCAGACCGAGAATGGCCACGAGAGAGGGATTGTCTGAAGGGCTTGAGCTGGTTGATGAAGCTTCTTTGAATGGAACTGGCACTCTTCACACTTGGTGACTAGTGCCGTCGCATCCTGGAGGGCGGTGGGCTAGAAGAAACCTTGCTAGAACGCCTTCCCGGCAAGGGCCCTTGACCCTATGTGGGAGCCACATATGCCTCCATGTATCTCTGCCAACAGCTCTAGTCCTTCCTCCCAGGGGATGCACTTGAGTTTCACACCGTTCGGCCTCCTCCAGTACAGGACATCATCGACGAACTGGTACAGGGCAGACCGACGAGCTACTCTTTCTGCTTCTTCCTGCTCCTAAGGAAGCTCCCCTGTTTGGAGGAATTGTACGGTGTGCTGCGCTCCTGCTGGAGCGTGTGGCTCGACGGCAAGGACCAAATGCATCTCTTTCGCCATGGGAGCGGCTGTCTCCACGGCCAGGGCCTGACGCCCCGCCGGAGCCAGCTGCCCTTGGGCAGACTCAGCGTCCGCGGCAGCACCCTTGCCGGCAGCCCCGGGGGGCTCGGTAGGAAAGTACTTGCCGGGACCTGATTTCCTCAGATTGTTCTGCCATGCTGATGGGTCGACGGATGGTTGAGTTAACCAGAGCAAAAAGATACCTGGTTGCACAGGTAGCTCGAATGCGGCTCGCTTTGACAGGTAATCGGCGATGTCGTTCTCCGCTCGGGGGACGTGCTCCGCCTGGATACCATCAAAGCGTTCCTCCAGCTTCCTCACCTCATCTACGTATGCTTCCGTCAGTGGGCTCTGATAATCTTTGTTGACTTGCTTGACAACGAGCTGCGAGTCACCCCTGACGAAGAGCTTCTTAACCTCGAGGTCCTCCACGATCCTAAGACCGGCAAGAAATCCCTCGTACTCGGCGGTGTTATTGGTGGACATCCCCCTGGGGAAGTGCATCTGGATCACATACTTGAGGTGCTCTCCGGTGGGTGCGACGAGCAGCACGCCGGCACCGGCGCCTTGAAGCGAGAAGGCTCCATCAGAGTACATGATCCAGTTGCGGTCTGCTTCCTTGCCGGGGAGAGAAGTCTCCTGGATTTCTTCGTCAGGCGTCGAGGTCCATTCCGCGGTGAACTCCGCTAGGACTTTGCTCTGAATTGTCGAGGTACTTTAAAATTTTATGCCGAAGCTTGACAATTCCAAGGCCCATTCCACAATCCTTCCAGGTGCGTCTGGGTTGTGCAGTATCCGTTGCAACGGGAGGCAAGTGACGACAGTGATCTCATGAGCCTAGAAGTAGTGACGCAGCTTCCTCGAGGCCATGAGGAGGCCGAAGAGCAATTTTTGCACACCGGAATACCTTGACCTAGCCCCCTGCAAGAGGGAGCTAACAAAGTAAACCGGGTGATGCATCATCTTTTTCTTGGGCACCACTTCACTCGGCAGCGGGGGCATCGCCCTGGTAGCACCAGACTCTGCCGAGGGCCGCGCCTTGTCGGTGCGAGGCCCGGCTGGGGGAATCTTTGGCGTGCCATCCGCTGGTTCTACCGCCATGGCTGCCTCCTCGTCGACCGCCCTCTCCACCACAAGTGCGGCGCTGACCACTTGGTTCGTTGCCACCAAATACAGCAGCAACGGCTCCTGTGGTTTAGGCGCAACTAGTATTGGCGTGGAGGAAAGGTATTTGTTCAGGTCCTGCAGTGCTGCCTCAGCTTCAGGGGTCCACTCTATTGGGCCCACCTTTTTCAAGATCTTGAAAAAGGGAAGGGCGCGCTCGGCGGACTTGGAGATGAACCGGCTCATGGCGGCAACGCAGCCGGCGAGCCGACGCACATCCTTGATCCGCTTGGGCGCCTTGATCTGCTCAATAGCCTTGATCCTGTCTGGGTTTGTCTCAATCCCGCACTGTGACACGAAGAACCCTAGAAGCTTACCATATGGGACGCCGAAGATGCACTTCTCAGGTTCAACTTGAGGTTGATCTTGCGCAGGTTGGCAAATGTATCTTCTAGATCTTGCACAAGAGTCGGCCCGTCCTTGGTTTTGACCACTATGTCATCCATGTAGGCCTCCATATTTCTATGGAGCTGAGGTTCAAAACCAATTTGGACCGCTCTTGCAAACGTTGAGCCAGCACTCTTCAACCCGAAAGGCATCCGTAAAAAGCAATACGTACCACATGGGGTGATGAATGCTGTCTTCTCTTCATCCTCTCTTGTCATGAAGATTTGGTGGTAGCCTGAGTAGGCATCAAGGAATGATAGCAGATCACACCCGGCCATGGAGTCAACAATCTGGTCGATGTGCGGCAATGGGAAGGGGTCCTTGGAAAAGCCTTATTTATATCTGTGTAATCAATACACAGCCTCCACTTCCCATTCGCCTTGCGCACCACTACCGGATTGGCCAACCACGTCGGGTGGAGCACCCCTCTCACCAAACCTGCCGCTTCTAACTTCCTGATCTCCTCTCTGATGAACTCCTGCCTCTCCAGAGCCTGCTTTCTGACCTTCTGCTTGACGGGCCACGCGTAGGGGCAGACATCTAGGTGGTGCTCAATCACCTCCCTAGGAACACCGGGGATGTCGGACGCTTGCCATGCAAACACATCGACATTCACCCGCAGGAAAGTGACGAGCTGTCCTTCCTATTTGCTGCTGAGGGCGGAGCCTATGATGAAGGCCCCTCCCGTGCCGTCCTCCGTGACGGGCACCTTCTTGGTCTGCGGCGGCTTGGCTCTGGATCTCTTGTTCTTGTCGGTAGAGCTCTCTGGCACGTCCTCAGCGGTAGCACAACACCCCAAGGGGGTGCGCTTGCCGGAGTGGGTGCGAGAGGTCTTATCGGGCTCCTTTTTTCCTCCCGAGCCATCGGCGGTAGGAGCAGGTGCCTTGGCGGCAGCTACTGCAACTGCTTCCTGGTAGAGTTGGTTGGCGCAGATTAGCGCATCCTTCTTGTCAGAGGGGATGGAGATGATGGTCAATGGCCCGGGCATCTTTAGCATGTTGTAGGCGTAGTGTGATGCCGCCATGAACTTAGCGAGTGCCGGGCGGCCGAGGATCCCATTGTAGGGCAAGGGGATCTCGACCACGTCGAAGACGATCCTCTCTGTCCAGAAGTTCAACTCCCCTCCAAACGTCACGGGCAACCTGACCTTTCCCTTTGGCTGGCTTTTCCCCAGAACGACCCCCTGAAATGAGCTCGTTTCCTCATGGTCTCCGTCAGGGATTTGCAACCTTTTGATCATGACAGGCAAGATCAAGTTCAGGCCGGCCCCGCCATCAACCTACATCTTGTTCACCCTGAGGTTGCATATTGTTGGCGAAACCAACAACGGCAAACACCCGACCGCGGTAGTGCGATTAGGGTGGTCCTCCGCGTCAAAGATGAGGGGCGTGCTAGACCACTTTACTGGCTTCTGAGCATCGAACGACGGCTCTGTTGTTGTGACCTCTCGCGCCCACTGCTTGAGCTGGCGGTGAGAGGTGTGCAGCGAGGCACCGCCATCGACGCACATGGCCTCCGTAGCCTTCTGGATCCCTTGCTCACCACACTCGTCGTCCTCTCGCGGTCGTCGTCTTCTTGTTTCTTGTCGCAGCCCCGGGTGGGTCTTTCTTGTTGTTTGTCCCTATCGGGGCGGTCTCCTTGGCCGCCACGCTTCTTGCCGGATCCCTCAGCACAACCCTGGTCCTTCTCCTTATCCTGCCTTTCGTACTCAGCCTTTTGCTTCTCAGCAAGCAGCTCGAGTTGCCGGCAGTTCTGGAGATCGTGGCCTTTGGTGCGGTGGATCTTGCAGTATTGCTTGCTGGAGCTTCCTGGCTTGTCAGTAGCCGCCAAGGCCCGGCAGGCGGCGCACCCGGCAATCTCCTTGCTGGGGGTGTCTACCTTGACCTTCTTGCTGGCACCGGTATCGTCAGATCCTTCAACGGCAAGCACGGCCTTGCCTTTGTGTTTCCTGTTGCGACACCGGCCCCTCTTCGTCGGGGTGGCGGCGTCCTCCTCAGTAGAGTCGGTTTCCGCGCCGGCGTTTTTGCCGGGCTACTTCCTTCGCTCTTCAGCCCGGGCACACCTGTCGGCCAGAACGTAGAGCTCGGCCACATCTTTAACCTTGGTCATCGCCAACTCCTCGCGCATATTGCGATTGCGCACGTTCTGATGGTACGCGCTAATCACAGTGTTGGGATGAACGTCGGGGATGTTGTACTACACCCGACTGAATCTCTGGATGTACTTGCGCAGGGTCTCCCCTTCCTTCTGGGGAATGATATGCAGATCACTGGCCTGGCCATGAGCTTGGTGGCTTCCCGTGAAGGCGCCAATGAACTCATGGCACAGATCTGACCAGGAAGAGATGGAGTCCGCCAGCAAGTTCATCAACCAAGACATCACATTGGGCTTGAGCGCCAGTGGGAAGTAGTTGGCAAGCACCTTGTCGTCGCGAGCCCCAGCAGCCTGCATCATGATGGTGTAGATGCCGAGGAACTCGGACGGATGGGTCTTGCCGGTGTACTTCTCGCCGACGTCGGGCTTGAACATGCGGTCGGACGGCCACTGGAACTGCTTCAGCTCACGGATAAAATCCGGGCATCCCACCTCTTAAGGTAGGCCACCGGGGGCCCCCAGTGCCGGGTGGTCCATAGTGGGTCCCGCCCGCTTGTCCGACTAGCGGCACGCTTCGCGCCGGTGCTCGATGGTGGTTCGAGCGTCTTCGTGAGCTCGCTCCCGAAGGACCTGGCGCTGGTCGCGGAGGGTCCGTGGATCGGACGATGCTATGGAGATGTTATCACCAGCACCGCCGCGACGGGCCGACGCCCGTTCCGGCTGGCGAGGAGGAGGAGAGTGCACCGTGGCTGCAGCTCCCCCGGTCCTCCCAGCGCCAGCATGTGGTGGTTCAGGGGAGCGCCGACCCGAGGGCCCCACCGATCACGAATCGTCTTTGTTCATGACGAGGATGAGGCTCCGGATCGTGGCCCTCCACTCATCGAGCTTCTCCGCAGCAGGAGGGAAGTCGAGGAGCAGCTGCGCGTGCGCCAAGGCTTCCGCTGGCATGGTTGGCGGCGACAGCTGAGGGGATCGTGGCGCACTTCGTCTTCTAACTATGTTAGAAGGAGCTCTATCACGACCCAGCGGCTGCGTGCCATTTTCACCAGTGCTTCACCGAGGGTGTTGAACTCCTTCGCCTTGCTGACGACGCACAGGGCTCTTCCCACGGCGGTGCCCAGGGTCACCAACATGGTGACGCTGTTCGGCACGCACACCACGGGAAGAACGCGCGATGGTCGCCGGTGTATGCGTCCTGGAGGCCGCCGCACTGCCCGGAGTTGGCGCAACGACACCCCCGGAGGGCCCCGCCCCGCTCCGACTGCCTGGGTGGTGCTGGTGTTCGCGGGCTACGGCCCGAGTCCTGTCCGCGACCGGTCCGCTGCTCGTCTGTGCCGGCACGGCCCGTTCGGCCCCCAACGAGCCGATCGCCGTGGCCGTCTTCTTCTTAGGGGCCATGGCGACAAAGAACCTCTAGGCTAACTACTAGACCAGATTCTCACAAACGCGCCCCCCACCTGGCGCGCCAAGGATGTCTGTGTGAAACGGCACCTATGGGATCACAAGAATCCCTACTGCGGTTGCGGGGCACGGGGTTGAGAGAAGAGCGGGTCTAACAGAGAGCATGCAGTTCGTTTATCTAGGTTCGGGCCGCGAGGATGCATAAAACCCTGGTCCTGCTTTGGTGGATGTAGTCTGAGTTCTTGAACTAGCTACAGGGTGTAACGAGCTCCAAAAAGCCGAATCCCTCTCGTTGTCGCCTTAGGCCTCCTTTTATAGAAAAAGGGGTTGCCACAGTGGCACACAGGAGGAGGAAAGGCAACAGTGTTGCGAGGTTATCCTGGTATTACAGGACAAAGCCCATTAAATGCGAGGCTTAGGTGTCCCTCCACTTTATCGGGGGCGGGGGCGAGGCTCGTCCCGTATGTCGCCGCTCCTCCAAGCTTCGACACGCGCCCTGGCCAGCGATGCATGCAGCGCCATGTAGGTAGGCAGGCAGCTGAGGTGGCGTGGTGGTGGAGTCTCCACGAAGGGCTCCATGTCGCCACGCAGGTGCCTACCCAGCTGATTGGGTCAGCAGCTGCATGCGAACGGCGGCGAAGACTTGGTTGGTGTGGGCCCAACGGTGGCCCTGCTGGTGCGCTTGGCGAGGGCCTTGCCGGGTGGCCCGGCAAGGGTCTTGCCATGGCGTGCAGGCATCCCCGACAAGGATCTTGCTGGGGGTCTTGTGGGTTTCTTCAGTGAGGATGGCTACCTTCCTATCCTCATTTGACCTTGACTATTCTTTGTCTTCACGAAGATCTGCATGCAACCACAGAGGTGCCTCCCGAGCCCTGTCCAATGCATTTGTCGAGTGTTGGTGGGCTCGAGGGTGGCTCGCTCGGCTGGCGTGGGTGAGCTGCCCCGGCAAGGGTCTTGCCGGGGCCGCTGAGGCTGCCCCAGCAAGGGTCCTTGCCGGGGAAACTTGCTTGGCCCATCTGATCTTTGTGGCCTTGGTCCTTGTCATTTCTTTGCTTCGTCTTGGGCTTCGATCTTACCTTCGCTTACCTCCCTTGCTCTGCTTGGTGTGGTCACGGGCGCGGCTCTGACTGCCCGTGCACAAGTAAAGGGGTACAAAAATGTGCCCCTAGTTTTGGACGCCGACAAACGGTGCTCTACAGGTGTCTCCGTAGGTACTTGGTGGGTTGGCGTATTTCGAGATTAGGATTTGTCACTCCGACTGTTGGAGAGGTATCTCTAGGCCCTCTCGGTAATGCACATCACTTAAGCTTGCAAGCATTGTGATTAATGAGTTAGTTGCGGGATGATGTATTACAGAACGAGTAAAGAGACTTGCCGGTAACGAGATTGAACTATGTATTGAGATACCGACGATCCAATCTCGGGCAAGTAACATACCGATGGCAAAGGGAACAACGTATGTTGCTATACGGTCTGACCGATAAAGATCTTTGTAGAATATTTGGGAGCCCATATGAACATCCAGGTTCCGCTATTGGTTATTGACCGGAGACATGTCTCGGCCATGTCTACATAGTTCTCGAACCCGTAGGGTCCGCACGCTTAACGTTTCGATGACAGTTATATTATGAGTTTATATGTTTTGATGTACCGAAGGTAGTTCGAAGTCCCGGATGTGATCACGGACATGACGAGGAGTCTTGAAATGGTCGAGACATGAAGATTGATATATTGGAAGCCTATGTTTGGATATCGGAAGTGTTCCGGGTGAAATCGTGATTTTATCAGAGTACCTGGAGGTTACCAGAACCCCCTGGGAACTTAATGGGCCTTAGTGGGCCTTGGTGGAAAGAGAGGAGAGGCGGCCAGGGCATGGGCCGCTCCCCCTCCCCCCTAGTACGAATAGGACAAGGAGAGGGGGGCGGCGCCCCCCTTCCTTCTTCTCCTCCACCACTTTCCCCTCTCTCTCCTAGTCCAACAAGGAAAAGGGGGGAGTCCTACTCCCGGTAGGAGTAGAACTCCTCCTGGCGTGCCCCTCTCTAGGCCGGCTGCACCCCCCTTGCTCCTTTATATACAGGGGCAGGGGGCAACCCATAGACACAACAATTGACCGTTTGATCTTTTAGATGTGTGCGGTGCCCCCCTCCACCATAGTCCACCACGATAATACTGTAGCAGTGCTTAGGCGAAGCCCTGCGTCGGTAGAACATCATCATCATCACCACGCCGTCGTGCTGACGAAACTCTCCCTCAACACTCGGCTGGATCAGAGTTCGAGGGACGTCATTGGGCTGAACGTGTGTTGAACTCGGAGGTGCCGTACGTTCGGTACTTGATCGGTCGGATCATGAAGACGTATGACTACATCAACCGCGTTGTGCTAACGCTTCCACTTTCGGTCTACGAGGGTACGTGGACAACACTCTCCCCTCTCGTTGCTATGCATCACCATGATATTGCGTGTGCATAGGAATTTTTTTGAAATTACTACGTTACCCAACAGTGGCATCCGAGCCAGGTTTTATGCGTAGATGTCATATGCACGAGTAGAACACAAGTGAGTTGTTGGCGATATAAGTCATACCGCTTACCAGCATGTCATACTTTGGTTTGGCGGTATTGTTGGATGAAGCGGCCCAGACCGACATTACGCGTACGCTTACGCAAGACTGGTTCTACCGACGTGCTTTGCACACAGGTGGCTGGCGGGTGTCAGTTTCTCCAACTTTAGTTGAACCGAGTGTGGCTATGCCCGGTCCTTGAGAAGGTTAAAATAGCACCAACTTGACAAACTATCATTGTGGTTTTGATGCGTAGGTAAGAACGGTTCTTGCTAAGCCCATAGTAGCCACGTAAAATTTGCGACAACAAAGTAGAGGACGTCTAACTTGTTTTTGCTGGGCATGTTGTGATGTGATATGGTCAAGACATGATGCTAAATTTTATCATATGAGATGATCATGTTTTGTAACCAAGTTATCGGCAACTAGCAGGAGCCATATGGTTGTCGCTTTATTGTATGCAATGCAATCGCCCTGTAATGCTTTACTTTATCACTAAGCGGTAGAGATAGTCGTGGAAGCATAAGATTGGAGAGACGACAACGATTCTACGGTGGATATCAAGGTGTCGCGCCGATGACGATGGTGATCATGACGGTGCTTCGGAGATGGAGATCACAAGCACAAGATGATGATGGCCATATCATATCACTTATATTGATTGCATGTGATGTTTATCTTTTATGCATCTTATCTTGCTTTGATTGACGGTAGCATTATAAGATGATCCCTCACTAAATTATCAAATTATAAGTGTTCTCCCGGAGTATGCACCATTGCGAAAGTTCTTCGTGCTGAGACACCACATGATGATCGGGTGTGATAGGCTCTACGTTCAAATACAACGGGTGCAAAACAGTTGCACACGCGGAATACTCGGGTTAAACTTGACGAGCCTAGCATATAACAGATATGGCCTCGGAACACGGAGACTGAAAGGTCGACCGTGAATCATATAGTAGATATGATCAACATAGTGATGTTCACCATTGAAACTACTCCATCTCACGTGATGATCAGACAGGGTTTAGTTGATATGGATCACGTGATCACTTAGAGGATTAGAGGGATATCTATCTAAGTGGGAGTTCTTAAACAATATGATTAATTGAACTTAAACTTATCATGAACTTAGTACCTGATAGTATCTTGCTTGTCTATGTTGATTGTAGATAGATGGCCCGTGCTGTTGTTCCGTTGAATTTTAATGTGTTCCTTGAGAAAGCAAAGTTGAAAGATGATGGTAGCAATTACACGGACTGGGTCCGTAACTTGAGGATTATCCTCATTGCTACTCAGAAGAATTACGTCCTGGAAGCACCACTAGGTGTACCACTTGCACCAGCAACTGCAGACATTGAGAATGCCTAGGAGACACGTGTTGATGACTACTCAATAGTTCAGTGTGCCATGCTTTACGGCTTAGAACCGGGACTTCAACGATGTTTCGAACGTCATGGAGCATATGAGATGTTCCAGGAGTTGAAGTTAATATTTTTAAAGAATGCTCGGATTGAGAGATATGAAGTCTCCAATAAGTTCTACAGCTGCAAGATGGAGGAGAATAGTCCTGTCAGTGAGCATATACTCAAGATGTCTGGGTACTACAATCACGTGATTCAACTGGGAGTTAATCTTCTGGATGATAGCGTCCTTGATAGAATTCTCCAATCATTGCCACCAAGCTACAAGAGCTTCGTGATGACCTATAATATGCAAGAGATGGATAAGACAATTCCCGAGCTCTTCGCAATGCTAAAGGCAGCGGAGGTAGAAATCAAGAAGGAGCATCAAGTGTTGATGGTCAATAAGACCACAAGTTTCAAGAAAAAGGGCAAAGAGAAGAAAAAGGGGAACTTCGGGAAGAACAGCAAGCAAGTTGCTGCTCAGGAGAAGAAACCCAAGTCTGGACCTAAGCCTGAGACTGAGTGCTTCTACTGCAAGCAGACTGGTCAATGGAAGCGGAACTGCCCCAAGTATTTGGCAGATAAGAAGGATGGCAAGGTGAACAAAGGTATATGTGACATACATGTTATTGATGTATACCTTACTAATGCTCGCAGTAGCACCTGGGTATTTGATACTGGTTCTGTTGCTAATATTTGCAACTCGAAACAGGGGCTACGGATTAAGAGAAGATTGGATAAGGACGAGGTGACGATGCGCGTGGGAAATGGTTCCAAAGTCAATGTGATCGCGGTCGGCAAGCTACCTCTACATCTACCGTCGGGATTAGTATTAGACCTAAATAATTGTTATTTGGTGCCAGCGTTGAGCATGAACATTATATCTGGATCTTGTTTGATGCGAGATGGTTATTCATTTCAATCAGAGAATAATGGTTGTTCTATTTATATGAGTAATATTTTTTATGGTCAAGCACCCTTGAAGCGAGATCTATTTTTGCTAAATCTCGATAGTGGTGATACACATATTCATAATATTGAAGCCAAAAGATGCAGATTTGATAATGATAGTGCAACTTATTTGTGGCACTGCCATTTAGGTCATATCAGAGTAAAGCGCATGAAGAAACTCCATACTAATGGACTTTTGGAACCACTTGATTATGAATCACTTGGTACTTGCGAACCGTGCCTCATGGGCAAGATGACTAAAACACCATTCTCCAGAACTATGGAGAGAGCAACAGATTTGTTGGAGATCATACATACAGATGTATGTGGTCCGATGAATGTTGAGGCTCGTGGCGGATATCGTTATTTTCTCACCTTCACAGATGATTTAAGCAGATATGGGTATATCTACTTAATGAAACATAAGTCTGAAACATTTGAAAAGTTCAAAATATTTCAGATTGAAGTTGAAAATCATCGTAACAAGAAAATAAAGTTCCTGCGATCTGATCGTGGAGGAGAATATTTGAGTTATGAGTTTGGTCTTCATTTGAAACAATGCGGAATAGTTTCACAACTCACGCCACCCGGAACACCATAGCGTAATGGTGTGTCCGAACGTTGTAATCGTACTTTACTAGATATGGTGCGATCTATGATGTCTCTTACTGATTTACCGCTATCTTTTTGGGTTTATGCTTTAGAGACGGCCGCATTCACCTTAAATAGGGCACCATCGAAATCCATTGAGACGACGCCTTATGAACTATGGTTTGGTAACAAACCAATGTTGTCGCTTATGAAAGTTTGGGGCTGCGATGCTTATGTGAAAAAGCTTCAACCTGATAAGCTCGAACCCAAATCGGAGAAATGTGTCTTCATAGGATACCCAAAGGAGACTGTTGGGTACACCTTCTATTACAGATCCGAAGGCAAGACTTTGTTGCTAAATTCGGAGTTTTTCTAGAGAAGGAGTTTCTCTTGAAAGAAGTGAGTGGGAGGAAAGTAGAACTTGATGAGGTAATTGTACCTGCTCCCTTATTGGAAAGTAGTTCATCACAGAAACCAGTTTCTGGGACACCTACACCAATTAGTGAGGAAGTTAATGATGATGATCATGAAACTTTAGATCAAGTTGTTACTGAACCTCGTAGGTCAAACAGAGTAAGATCCACGCCAGAGTGGTATGGTAATCCTGTTCTGGAAGTTATGTTACTAGACCATGACGAACCTACGAACTATGAAGAAGCGATGGTGAGCCCAGATTCCGCAAGATGGCTTGAAGCCATGAAATCTGAGCTGGGATCCATGTATGAGAACAAAGTGTGGACTTTGGTTGAATTCCCCGTTGATCGGCAAGCAATTGAAAATAAATGGATCTTCAAGAAGAAGACTGACGCTGACGATAATGCTACTGTCTATAAAGCTCGACTTGTTGCAAAAGGTTTTCGACAAGTTCAAGGGATTGACTACGATGAGACCTTCTCACCTGTAGCAATGCTTAAGTCTGTCCGAACCATGTTAGCAATTGCCGCATTTTATGATTATGAAATTTGGCAAATGGATGTCAAAACTGCATTCATGAATGGATTTCTGCAAGAAGAGTTGTATATGATGCAACCAGAAGGTTTTGTCGATCCAAAGGGAGCTAACAAAGTGTGCAAGCTCCAGCGATCTATTTATGGACTGGTGCAAGCCTCTCGGAGTTGGAATAAACGCTTTGATAGTGTTATCAAAGCATTTGGTTTTATACAGACTTTTGGAGAAGCCTTTATTTACAAGAAACTGAGTGGGAGCTCTGTAGCATTTCTAATATTATATGCGGATGACATATTGTTGATTGGAAATGATATAGAATTTCTGGATAGCATAAAAGGATACTTGAATAAGAATTTTTCAATGAAAGACCTCGGTGAAGTTGCTTATATATTGGGCATGAAGGTCTATAGATATAGATCAGGACGCTTAATTGGACTTTCACAAAGCACATACCTCGACAAAGCTTTGAAGAAGTTCAAAATGGATCAAGCAAAGAAAGGGTTCTTGCCTGTCTTACAAGGTGTCAAGTTGAGTAAGGCTCAATGCCCGACCACTGCAGAAGATAGAGAGAAAATGAAAGACGTTCCCTATGCTTCAGCCATAGGCTCTATCATGTATGCAATGCTGTGTACCAGACCTGATGTGTGCCTTGCTATAATTCTAGCAGGGAGGTACCAAAGTAATCAAGGAGTGGATCACTGGACAATGGTCAAGAACATCCTGAAATACCTGAAAAGGACTAAGGATATGTTTCTCATTTATGGAGGTGACAAAGAGCTCATCGTAAACGGTTACGTTGATGCAATCTTTGAAACTAATCCGGACGATTCTAAATTGCAACCCGGATACGTGTTTACATTGAATGGTGGAGCTGTCAGTTGGTGCAGTTCTAAACAAAGCGTTGTGGCGGGATCTACGTGTGAAGCGGAGTACATAGTTGCTTCGGAAGCAGCAAATGAAGGAGTCTGGATGAAGGATTTCATATCTGATCTAGGTGTAATACCTAGTGCATCGGGTCCAATGAAAATCTTTTGTGACAATACTAGTGCAATTGCCTTGGCGAAGGAATCCACATTTCACAAGAAAACCAAGCATATCAAGAGACGCTTCAATTCCATCCGGGATTTAGTCCAGGTGGGAGACATAGAAATTTGCAAGATACATACAAATCTGAATGTTGCAGACCCGTTGACTAAGCCTCTTCCACGAGCAAAACATGATCAGCACCAAGGCTCCATGGGTGTTAGAACCATTAATGTGTAATCTAGATTATTGACTCTAGTGCAAGTGGGAGACTGAAGGAAATATGCCCTAGAGGCAATAATAAAGTTATTATTTATTTCCTTATATCATGATAAATGTTTATTATTCATGCTAGAATTGTATTAACCGGAAACATAATACATGTGTGAATACATAGACAAACAGAGTGTCACTAGTATGCCTCTACTTGACTAGCTCGTTGATCAAAGATGGTTAAGTTTCCTAAACATTGGCATGGGTTGTCATTTGATTAACGGGATCACAGCATTAGGAGAATGATGTGATTGATTTGACCCATTCCGTTAGCTTAGCACCCGATCGTTTAGTATGTTGCTATTGCTTTCTTCATGACTTATACATGTTCCTATGACTATGAGATTATGCAACTCCCATTTACCGGAGGAACACTTTGTGTGCTACCAAACGTCACAACATAACTGGGTGATTGTAAAGGTACTCTATAGGTGTCTCCGAAGGTACTTGTTGGGTTGGCGTATTTCGAGATTAGGATTTGTCGCTCCGATTGTCGGAGAGGTATCTCTGGGCCCTCTCGGTAATGCACATAACTTAAGCCTTGCAAGCATTGTGACTAATGAGTTAGTTGCGGGATGATGTATTACGAAACGAGTAAAGAGACTCGCCGGTAACGAGATTGAACTAGGTATTGAGATACCGATGATCGAATCTCGGGCAAGTAACATACCGATGACAAAGGGAACAACGTATGTTGTTATGCGGTCTGGCCGATAAAGATCTTCATAGAATATGTGGGAGCCAATATGAACATCCAGATTCAGCTCTTGGTTATTGACCGGAGACATGTCTCGGTCATGTCTACATAGTTCTCGAACCCGTCGGGTCCGCACGCTTAACGTTTCGATGACAGTTATATTATGAGTTTATATGTTTTGATGTAGCAAAGGTTGTTTGGAGTCCCGGATGTGATCATGGACATGACGAGGAGTCTCGAAATGGTCGATACATGAATATTGATATATTGGAAGCCTATGTTTGAATATCGGAAGTGTTCCGGGTGAAATCGGGATTTTACCAGAGTACCGAGAGGTTACCGGAAACCCCCGGTAACTTAATGGGCCTTAGTAGGCCTTGGTGGAAAGAGAGGAGAGGCGTCCAGGGCATGGGTCGTGCCCCCTCCCCCTAGTCCGAATAGGACAAGGAGAGGGGGGCAGCGCCCCCCCCTTCCTTCTTCTCCTCCACCTCTTTCCCCTCTCTCGCCTAGTCCAACAAGGAAAAGGGGGGAGTGCTACTCCCGGTAGGAGTAGGACTCCTCCTGGCGCGCCCCTCTCTAGGCCGGCAGCACACCCCCTTGCTCCTTTATATACAGGGACAGGGGGGCACCCCATATAAACAACAATTGATCGTTTGATATTTTAGCCGTGTGCGGTGCCCCCCTCCACCATAGTCCACCTCGATAATACTGTAGCAGTTCTTAGCCAAAGCCCTGTGTTGGTAGAACATCATCATTGTCACCACGCTGTCGTGTTGACGAAACTCTCCCTCAACACTCGGCTGGATTGGACTTCGAGGGACATCATCGGGCTGAACGTGTGCTGAACTCGGAGGTGCCGTACGTTCGGTACTTGATTGGTCGGATCGTGAAGATGTATGACTACATGAACCGCGTTGTGCTAACGCTTCCGCTTTCGGTCTACGACGGTACGTGGACGACACTCTCCCCTCTCGTTTCTATGCATCACCATGATCTTGCATGTGCGTAGGAATTTTTTGAAATTACTACGTTACCCAACAACCCAATGGTGTGAAATTGAAGTGCATTTGCTGGGAAGAAGGAAAGGAACTGCTAGCAGAAATACACAAAGGTGTAACGCCCTCGATGCGGCTATATCTCCCACGTGTCGAAACACGACTTAGAGGCATAACCGCATTGAAAGCAATGTCGCAAGTGAGGTAATCTTCACACAACCCATGTAATACAAAAAGGGAAAAGAGATACATAGTTGGCTTACAATCGCCACTTCACACAATTACATGATTAAAGCATTACAACATCCAAATACAATCAAGGTCTGACTACGGAACCAAAATAAAAGAAGAACCCCAAATGCGACAAGGACCCCGATCGATCCCAACTGAGCTCCACTACTGATCAACTAGAACGAAACAACACAAAGGACAAGATCTTCATCGAGCTCCTCCTGAGCTTGGTTGCGTCATCTGTACGGACTCAACGGCACCTGCAAGCTGGTTTGGAAGTATCTGTGAGCCACGGGGACTCAGCAATCTCGCACCCTCGCGATCAAGACTATTTAAGCTTATGGGTAAGGTAAAGGTATGAGGTGGAGCTGCAGCAAGCGACTAGCATATATGGTGGCTAACATAGACAAATGAGAGCGAGAAGAGAAGGCAAAGCACGGTCGATAAAAGTATGATCAAGACGTGATCCTAAAACAACCTACGTCAAGCATAACTCCAACACCGTGTTCACTTCCCGGACTCCGCCGGAAAGAGACCATCACGGTAACACACGCGGTTGATGTATATTAATTAAGGTCAACTTCAGGTTTTCTACAACCGGACGTTAACAAATTTCCATCTGCCCATAACCGCAGGCACGACTTTTGAAAGTTCAAATCCCTGCAGGGGTGTCCCAACTTAGCCCATGACAAGCTCTCACGGTCAACGAAGGAATAGACCTCCTCCCGAGACATTCCGATCAGACTCGGTATCCCAGTTCTTCAAGACATCCTCGACAATGGTAAAACAAGTCCAACAAGACCGCCGATGCGCCGACATCCTGATAGGAGCTGCACATATCTCGTTCTCAGGGCACCACCGGATGAGCGCTCCGTACAACTAAAACCAGCCCTCAAGTTTCCCCGAGGTGGCACTGCAAAGGACTCTAGTTCGGACCAACACTTAGACAAGCACTGGCCCGGGGGGTTAAAATAAGATGACCCTCGGGATGCGTGACTCCCAAGGGAAAAAGGCTAGGTGGCGAATGGTAAAACCAAGGTTGGGCCTTGATGGAGGAGTTTTATTCTAAGCGAACTGTCAAGGGGTTCCCATTATAACCCAACCGCGTAAGGAACGCAAAATCCGGGAACATAACACCGATATGACGGAAACTAGGGCGGCAAGAGTGGAACAAATCACCAGGCATAAGGCCGAGCCTTCCACCCTTTACCAAGTATATAGATGCATTAATTAAATAAGATATATAGTGATAACCCAACAAGTAAACATGTTCCCACAAGGAACAACATCTCCATGTTCCAACAAGGAACAAACTTCAATCTTCACCTGCAACTAACAACGCTATAAGAGGGGCAGAGCAAAGCGGTAACATAGCCAATCAACGGTTTGCGAGGACAAGGTGGGTTAGAGGCTTGGTTCAACAATATGGGTGGCATGATGAGAAAGTGGTAGGTATCGCAACATAGGCATAGCAAAAGAGCGAGCAACTAAGCAAGCAAAGATAGAAGTGATTTCGAGGGTATGGTCATCTTACCTGAAATCCCACAAGGAAGAAGAACGAGTCCAAGAAGAAGACAAACGGACGTAGACGAATGGGTCCTCACAAACGCGACATTATCGGAACCAACCCGAAGAAGCAACACCGGAAAGAAAGCAAACAACATAGTAAACGACCAACATATGAACATGGTATGATGCACAACCGAGTATGATGCATGTCCGGTTTAAAGAAACATGGCATGGAAAAATGCACAAAACAATCCTACAAATTAAGTGGAGTTCAATATGCAACGAGTTGCATATTGACGAAACACCACATTCAAGTTATTTAGTTTCGATCTTGTTTATGTACCCAACAATATTAAATGTTGTTAAAACATGGCAAGAGGGTGAAGCAAAGTAAAACTACCTATCTAGTCAAGTTTAAATGAGGCCGGAAGCACCGAACAACATTTCCGGTAAATCCCCACATGCCTTAGTAATTTATTGCAACAACAATTTCAACATTTTAATTGTTGTTATCATGATGCGGATGGCATGTACAAGTTTATGCAATTTTATTAAAAGTTGACAAGAGCATTAGGAAGCATTTGTCACCTTGTCGGAAACAAAAGGGGTGCCACGGCAACGATACCGGTAACTCGATTGAGATACCGATACAAAGGAGAAGTATGCGGATGCGTGCAAAAGATGGTGGGCGCTCCGGAATTCCAGGTGTCCCACGAGTTAGAGACATGGAAACGAGTGACAAATCGGACACGGTGCAAACATGAGCATCTCATGCAACACATGCATTCGGTCCACGGCGGTTGTATCATCATTATACCTTTGAAGCATGCGTTTCGAGGCAGTTCAAAAATGTCGAGGGAAGTAGTCGTTCACGGGTCATAGTGGAAGTAGTCGTTCTCGCAACGGTAGTGGACGTAGTGGTACACGTTTCCTAGTCGTACACATTCCGTAGATGTTCGAGGTCACGGTGAGGAACTTGACGTCCAAGGAGTCTTCGAGGGTCGACGGTAGTCATACACGTCAACCGTAGTTGAACTTGGCAATGGTAGTAGTACACGGGTCATATAGGAACTTTCCGAAACCCAAGGCGCTGGTTGTGGAAGTGGTGGAACTTGGTGCATCCAAGCTCTTCGGCGTAGTGGTACACATTCTGTAGATGAACGTGGGTGTCGTGGTACTTGGCGAAATCTTCAACGATCGAACTTGGCGCTACTCCCTGTTCGGAGTTGTCCGTCTTGGCGTCAACGTCAACGGCAAGCTGAGGTGCACGGGGACAGCGGAGACCACCGATAGGGGACTCGGGCAGGAGGTGAAGGAGACGCAGCGACGCGATCTGCGGCAAGAAGGCGAAGCAGAGGAGGTCGAGGTCGAGCACGAGGAGGCTGGACGCCGGCGGGGCTCGAGACGGGGGGCGACGACACCATGGAGGTTCGGGAACGGGAAGGAGACCGAGAGCTGCGGGCGCGTGAGCACGGATGACGACGCCATTGCTGGCGCAAAAGGTGGAGGAGTCCAGGAGGAGACCTCGAGCATGGAACGCGGGCAGATGCTCGCTGGTCTTGGCGCGGTCATGGATGAGGGCTGGAGGATGACTGGCGCACGGGCAGAGGAACGAGGAAGCGGAGATGGCGCGGAGCAGCAGCCCCCAGGGTCGCCGGCGCGGTCGCCATGGCTGGGGCCAAGGTAGCGGTTGAGGGGATCAGGCGTGGGGCACTGCCCCTCCCCGTGCGTGTGTAGCGGCGGCGTGGGAGGACGAGAGGGAGAGCATGAGTGGCTGCAAGGGCGAGGGGATAAGCAGAGGTCCAGGTGGGCTAGGGTTAGGAGGGGTGCGGGCTGGGCTGCAGATGGGCCAGCCTGCTGGGCTCTCTTATCTCTCTCACTCTAAAGAAAATAAAAACAAAACAGAGATAAGAAAGAAAAGAAAGGGAGATTAGGGGAAGAAGTTGGACACGAGTATAATATTCCCGGACTCACAAAAATGTGCTTGTTCCGAGAAAATAGAAAAGGCCATGATTGAAGGATTTAAATTCAAACTCATTTGATTTAAATTCAAATGATTTGAATAGGAAGTGAGGGTTGCGAAGGTCCAAAAATGTTGAGAATTTTGGTGGGGCTTCGCTAGATAAAGAAAGAATTATAGACAAGGTTAGAGAGTCAAAACATGAAGAAGAAAAGGCCAACGGATTTATCATGCACGTGTGTTGTGGTAAATTCCAAACTAATGGAATATTTATAATAGCTCCATAAATATCAGGAGGATATGTTATAAAGAGAAATCACCATGTGAATTCCCTCGATTTAAATAGATCAAAAGATCTATGCAATTTATTTAGTTGAGGTTTTAAAAATTAAAGGACATGCTGGCATGATGACATGATGCAATGCAAAAATAAATAGAGCAAGCACCAATAAAAGCACACGGAGGTCACAAAAATATGGAAGTCTTCTGAATTGTCGTTCTCGAGGCGTTACAAAAGGCATGTGTGATTCCCACATTGGATCAAGGGCATTTGTTGGGAAAGCATTCTAGCAAGGATTCTATTGTCCCACAGCCCTCCAAGATGTGGTCGAGCTAGTCACCAAGTGTGAAGCCTGCCAGTTCCTTTCAAAGAACATCCATCTGCCTGACAAGCTCTTCAGACAATCCCTTTGTCACGGTCGTTTTCGGTATGGGGGCTCGATATCCTCGGCCCTTCCCCCGGGCTGCCGAGGGCTTTGAATTCTTGTTCATTTCCATCAACAAGTTTACAAAGTGGCCGTAAGTAGATGTCGTGAGAAAGGTGACTCCTTAGTCAGCTATCATGTTCTTGAAAGGATTGGTGTGCCTCTTAGGGGTACCTGCCAGGATCATCACCGACAACGGCACCTAGTTCACGAGCCTCGCCTTCATGCAATACGTTCAGGCCCTCGGAAGCAAGATCTCATTTGCCTCTGTTGCACATCCCACAAGCAAAGGACAAGCTGAGAGGGCGAACACTAAAGTGTTGTGAGGAATCAAGACAAGAACATTTGATACGCTACAGAAGTGCGGCGCACGATGGACCAATGAGCTGCTGGTAATTCTCTGGTCCCTCAGAACGACACCAAATCGAGCTACCGGGCAGACTCCCTTCTCCCTAGTTTATGGGGTAGAAGCATTTATCCCCACGGAACTCATTTACGGTTCTCCTCGAGTGCTTGCCTACGATTAAGTAGCGCAAGATCAGCACCAGCGTGACGACATTGTGCTTCCCGAGGAGAACCGTCTTCGGGCTGCTACGCGTGCTGCACGCTACCAGCAAGCCCTGCGTCGCTATCACACATGCATGGTTCATGCCTGATGTTTTGAGGAAGGCGACCTTGTCCTTAGGTGCGTTCAGTCCGCCAAGGGTGCAAACAAGTTGACGACGAAGTGGGAAGGTCCTTACCGGGTAGTATGAGTCACCAGACCTGGCGCAGTCCGTCTGGAGACCGGAGATGGCATTCAATTGCAAAACTCTTGGAATATTGAGCATCTCCGCAAGTTCTACCCATAAGGCGCGACTGTCAGCCCGTGCCTGGTAGCCACCCTTTTGTACAGGCCTTGAATTAGTTGCATGTAACCCCTTGTACAAAGCTAGGCTCAGACCCTGAGCAACAGAGAAATATATGAAGCGCCGGGGGCCCCCGACAAGTTGCACACATGCATAAGCATTTCATGAGCATCACATGTTCATGTAGATAAGATCGCATCGGGCATCATTTTCATCTGCATAAACTGTAGGCCCCTGTCGAGGACTTGGCTTCTAAGAGGAGATGGAAAGATGAGCCTACATCACGATCTCCGGCAATCCAAACAGATAAGTTCTATCTCTTATCCATACGTGTTCTGTAAGTAAAGACTTGTGCATAAGAAAACCTCGCCACCTTTTGAAACTTAGTTGCTCCCATCCATTGACTCGAATGTTGCTTCGGTCAGGATGGTCGCAGTGTCCATTGATGAAAAAAGATTGGCGGGGGGCTGGTCCCTCGGCACAATTTGTGCCCAGTAGGCCTAACTCCCCGACAACAAAATAGAGGGTACCGGCAGGATTGCCCATCGGGGAAATCATTTATTTAAAAATATAGAGGCAGTCCTGTTGGGTAACGAAGCATGCAATTTCAAAAATATTCCTACGATCATGCAAGATCTATCTAGGAGATGCATAGCAACTAAATGGGGAGAGTGTGTCGATGTACCCTTGTAGACCGAAAGCGGAAGCATTAGGTTAACACAGTTGATGTAGTCGAACGTCTTCGCAATCCAACCGATCAAGTACCGAACATACGGCACCTCCATGTTCAGCACACATTCAACTCGATGATGTCCCTCATACTCTTGATCCAGCAGAGGGTCGAGGGAGAGTCTCGTTAGCACGACGGCTTGGTGACGGTGATGGTGATGTGATCCACGTAGGGCTTCGCCTAAGCACTACGACGCTTTGACCGGATGAGTAAACTAAGGAGGGTGGCACCGCACACGGCTAAGAGAATAACTGTTGTGCTTTGGGGTGCCCCCTGCCCCTGTATATAAAGGAGAGGAGGAGGCCAGCCACCAGGGGCGCGCCAAGCAGAGGGGAGTCCTACTAGGACTCCAGTCCTAGTAGGATTCGCCCCCCCTTTTCCTTCTCATGGAGGGGGAAAGAGGGAAGGGAGATGGAACAAGAGAAGGAAAGGGGGGCGCGCCCCCTCCCCTAGTACAATTTGGACTCCCTATGGGAGGGGGGCGCAGCCACCCCTTGTGGGCAGCCTCCCCTCTCCCCAATGTCCCATGTAGGCCCATTACTTTCCCCAGGGGGTTTTGGTAACCCCTCGGTACTCGGATAAATATCTGAAACATCTCGAAACCATTCTGATGTCCAAATGCTATCGTCCAATACATCAATCTTTACCTCTCTACTATTTCGAGACTCCACATCATGTCCGTGATCTCATCCGGGACTCCGAACAACCTTCGGTCACCCAAACACATAACTCCTAATGCAAAGCGTCATCGAACGTTAAGCGTGCAGACCCTACGGGTTTGAGAACTATGTAGACATGATTGAGACATATCTCTGATCAATAACCAACAGCGGAACCTGGATGCTCATATTGGTTCCTACATATTCTACGAAGATCTTTATCGGTCAAACCGCAATAACAACATACGTCATTCCCTTTGTCATTGATATGTTACTTGCCCGAGTTTCGATCGTCGGTATCCTCATACCTAGTTCAATCTCGTTACCGGCAAGTCTCTTTACTCATTCCGTAATGCATCATCCTGTAACTAACTCATTATTCACATTGCTTGTAAGGCTTATAGTGATGTGCATTACCGATAGGGCCCAGAGATACCTCTCCGATGCTCAGAGTGACAAATCCTAATCTTGATCTATGCCAACCCAACAAACACCTTCGGAGACACCTGTAGAGCATCTTTATGGTCACCCAATTACGTTGTGACATTTTATAGCACACAAGGTGTTCCTACGATATTTGGGAGTTGCTGTGACGCCCCGAGAACGACGCTCCAGATGCCTTCCAAGTTGCCTTCCATGTTTTGCGTGTCAACCGTGTGTTTTATTTGTTTGCTGCATTCAGCATGTCATCATTTGCATTGTATCGTCACTCATTGTCGTCATTGTTTTTAAAACTTTCATCCGCTCGTAGTTGCCGCGTCCCCCTTGCTTTCGTGACCATTCCAAGACCAACCTTGTTCTTCGTTTTCCCTCTTCCTTAAACCAGAGTCTCTCTGTACAGTGCACAGACCCCCCCCTCATGTGCGCATCCGAAACAAACCCGAACACGACCCGAGTAGTTGTCACCGTTGGATTCGGATCATCCCCAAACATCCCTAAAATATCTCTATTTTGTTATTTGAGCTATGATAACCCACAAGTATAGGGGATCACAACAATTTTCAAGGGTAGAGTATTCAACCCAAATTTATTGATTCGACACAAGGGGAGCCAAAGAATATTCTCAAGTATTAACAGTTGAGTTGTCAATTCAACTGCACCTGAAAGACTTAATATCTGCAGGAAAGTATTTAGTAGCAAAGTAATATGATAGTAGCAGTAATGGTAGCAGTTTTATAGGAAGCGTAACAGTTGAAACAAAAAAGTAACTAAGCAAAGAACAATATATGAAAAGCTCGTAGGCAATGGATTAGTGATGGATAATTATGTCAGATGCGATTCCTCATGCAAAAATTATAACATACGGTGACACAGAACTAGCTCCAGTTCATCAATGTAATGTCGGCATGTATTCCGAATATAGTCATATGTGCTTATGGAAAAGAACTTGCATGACATCTTTTGTCCTACCCTTCCATGGCAGCAGGGTCCTATTGGAAACTAAGGGATATTAAGGCCTCCTTTTAATAGAGTACCAGACCAAAGCATTAACACTTAGTGAATACATGAAATCCTCAAACTACGTTCATCACCGGTAAGTATCCCGATTATTGTCACTTCGAGTTTAACAGATCATAACACATAATAGGTTACTATAGACTTGCAAGATAGGATCAAGAACTCACATATATTCATGAAAACATAATAGGTTCAGATCTGAAATCATGGCACTCGGGCCCTAGTGACAAGCATTAAGCATAGCAAAGTCATAGCAACATCAATCTTAGAACATAATGGATACTAGGGATCAAACCCTAACAAAACTAACTCGATTACATGATAAATGTCATCCAACCCATCACCGCCCAGCAAGCCTACGATGGAATTACTCACGCACGGCGGTGAGCATCATGAAATTGGTGATGGAGGAAGGTTGATGATGACGATGGCGGTGGATTCCCCTCTCTGCAGCCCCGAGCGGACTCAATATCAGCCCTCCCGAGAGAGATTAGGGCTTGGCGGCAGCTCCGTATCGTAAAATGCGATGAATCCTTCTCTCTGTTTTTTCTCCCTGAACGTGAATATATGGAGTTGGAGTTGAGGTCGGTGGAGCACCAGGTGGACCATGATGCAGGGGGCACGCCCAGGGGGGGTAGGCGCGCCGCCACCCTCGTCGACAGGGTGTGGGACCCCTGGCCTTGATTCTTTCACCAGTATTTTTTATATATTCCAAAAATATTCTCCATTGATTTTCAGGTAATTCCAAGAACTTTTATTTCTGCACAAAAATAACACCATGGCAATTCTGCTGAAAACATCGTCAGTCCGGGTTAGTTCCATTCAGATCATGCAAGTTAGAGTCCAAAACAAGGGCAAAAGTGTTTGGAAAAGTAGATACGATGGAGACATATCAACTCCCCCAAGCTTAAACCTTTGCTTGTCCTCAAGCAATTTAGTTGATAAACTGAAAGTGATAAACAAAAACTTTTACAAACTCTGTTTGCTCTTGTTGTTGTAAATATGTAAAGCCGGTATTCAAGTTTTCAGCAAAGATTATGAACTAACCATATTCACAATAACATTTAGGTCTCATGTTTACTCATATCAATGATATAATGAACTAGCGAGCAATAATAGTAAATCTCGGATGACAACACTTTCTCAAAACAATCATAATGTGATATAACAAGATGGTATCTCGCTAGCCCTTTCTGAGACCACAAAACATAAATGCAGAGCACCCCTGAAGATCAAGGGCTGACTGGAAATTGTAATTCATGGTAAAGGAGATCCAGTCAAGTCATACTCAATGTAAACTAACAATAATACATGCAAATGACAGGGGTGCTCTCCAACTGGTGGTTTTCAATAAGAGGATGATGACTCAGCATAGAAGTAAATAGATAGACCTTTCTCAGAGGGAATCAGGGATTTGTAGAGGTGCCAGAGCTTGATTTTGAAATAGAGATGAATAATATTTTGAGCGGTATACATTCATTGTCAACATAACAACCGAGAGATCTCGATATCTTCCATGCTACACACATTATAGGCGGTTCCCAAGCAGAATGGTAAAGTTTATACTACCCCGCCACCAACAAGCATCAATCCATGGCTTGCCGGAAACAACGGGTGCCTCCAACTAACAACAATCTCGGGAGAGTTTTGTTTGCAATTATTTTGATTTGATTTGAGCATGGGACTAGGCATCCCGGTGACCAGCCATTTTCTCGTGAGTGAGGAGCGGAGTCCACTCCTCTTGAGAATAACCTACGTAGCAAGGAAGATACAGACAGCCCTGGTTGATACATGAGCTATTCGAGCATACAAAACAGAATTTTTATTTGAAGGTTTAGAGTTTGGCACATACAAATTTACTTGGAACAGCAGGTAGACACCACATATAGGAAGGCATGGTGGACTCATATGGAATAACTTTGGGGTTTATGGAGTTGGATGCACAAGCAGTATTCCCGCTTAGTACAAGTGAAGGCTAGAAAGAGACTGGGAAGCGACTAGCTAGAGAGCGACAACAGTCATGAACATGCATTAAAATTAATCAACACTGAATGCAAGCATGAGTAGGATATAATTCACCATGAACATAAATATCATGGAGGCTATGTTGATTTTGTTTCAACTACATGCGTGAACATGTGCCAAGTCAAGCCACTCGAATCGTTCAAAGGAGGATACCACCCTATCATACCACATCACAACCATTTTAATAGCATGTTGGCATGCAAGGTAAACCATTATAAACTCCTAGCAAATTAAGCATGGCATGAGCAACTATAATCTCTAATTGTCATTGCAAACATGTTTCATTCATAATAGGCTGAATCAGGAACGATGAACTAATCAAATTTACAAAAACAAGAGAGGTCAAGTTCATACCAGCTTTTCTCATCTCAATCAGTTCATCATATATCGTCATTATTGCCTTTCACTTGCACAACTGAATAGTGTGGACAATAATAATAGTGCACGTGCATTGGACTAAGCTGATCTACAAGCATTCAATACATGGGAGAAGACAAGGTAATATGGGCTCTTTGTTAGATCAACAATAATGCATATGAGAGCCACTCAACATTTTCATCATGGTCTTCTCCTCTAGACCCCCAATGAAAATAAACAAAACTATTTACACGGGAAAGCTCCCAACAAGCAAAAAGAAGAACGAGAAATTTTTTGGGTTTTCTTTTTAATTACTAATACTACAGGCATGGAAAGTAAACTAGCTAAAAGCTACAACTAATTTTTTTGGTGTTTCTTAAGGTTTTTCAAACACACAAGAAGAAAGCTTAAAACAGAAAATAAACTAGCATGGATGATACAATGAAAAAGTATGAGCACCGATAACTGGCATTAGTGTGTGAACATGAATGCAATGTCGTTGAGAGATACATACTCCCCCAAGCTTAGGCTTTTCGCCTAAGTTGGTCTATGGCCATGGATCAAAGCTGCCCTCTAGGGTGTACTGAGGAGGGTCCTCGGGTTGCCACTGGTTGGCGATCTCCTCCGGATCCCACTGATAAACAAACTGATGGTGAGGATCAAATAGTGGTTCCGGCTCTAGAGCTGATGTCAGGCTCTGGTATGCCTGAATGGCCTCCGACAAAACAAGTTACATGCCTAAAAATATGTTGAACAAAGAGGGAGCAGGCAAGGTAATTGTTTCAAAGCAATTCTTATCAAATATCAGTCTATAGTTAAGCATCTTCTTCTTATTCTTAACAATAAAATCATGTGCTACCATGCTCTTATAATGTATAAAAACATGAGGCAGCAACATTTCCTCTTTCTCATAATACCTAATAGGTATGTTAAAGTGTGCAGCAAGGCACGAGGAGAAGATGCCTCCCAAGACGGGACCCTTTGTACGGTTCAGATTTAACCGTTTAGCAACAATAGTGCCTAAACTAAAAGTGGTATAACGAAACAAAGCATGCCGAAAAATAACAATATCAGCGCCACTAAGATTTCCACATTTCCCGTGACCAATTAAGCATCTACTAGCAAATATTGCGAAGTAACGTAGAACAGGAAAATGTATGCTAATAATTCTTGCATCGGAAACCTTCCTCGTTTCCCCTACAGCAATCATATTAGTGAATTCTTCCACATCATTTCGATGTGGTTCCTCTATGCTTCTCTCAAATGGTATCCTACAAACCTAATAAAAATCATAAAGTGACATCTCCTTATGCTCATCATATAAATAAATTTCCACCGAAGGTGGCGATCTCCTAGCATGGAAATGAAAATTTTGCACAAAAATATTGGTGAGTAGGAGATACTGTTCATGCTGGTTGTGGAGGAACTCGATGAGGCCTGCATTCTCAGCCAAATAATAAAAATCTTCATAAATCCCAGCTTCTTCAAGAACTCATCACAAGGCCATTCACACGGCCGAACCTCCGCAGTACGAGGGAGATTATACTTGGGCTTCTTATTCTCTTCACTTTGCTTATCCTTCGAGCTTCGGCTTGATGAGCCCCTGAAAAATATCTTCATCTTTTTTTGAAAATTTATGAAGTTTTTAGTAAATTAAAATAAAAGTGAACCAAACTCAACAAAATTGATAGCAACTACTCCTACAAGTGTCTAGAGGCTATATCATGCATTAAAACTACTTTTGACCACATAAATTTGACATGCAAGCTCAAGAACAGGGTCACCTAAGCAGCAAAAAATTGCAATAAATAAAGCACTAGAACCAAAACCAATTGGACCATTGGAGGAGTCACATACCAAAGAATAATCCCTCAAAGCAGTATTGGGAATGTTGCTTTGAGCAAGGAGACTGAAAATGGCAGCAAGGTGAGCTAGAACTCGGGTTTGAGCTGGTGGATGATTTTTTCTAGAGGAAGGCGAAGTGTGTGGGTGCAAGAATAAGTGGAGGGGGCCCACGTGGGGTCACGGAGGCAGGGGCGCGCCCTCCACCCTCATGGGCACATGGTGAGCCCCCTCGTGCGTTCTCAGTGCCAACAATTCTTAAATATTATATGAAAAAACATATTACCTTTTCAGGGCATTTGTGGAACTTTTATTTTCGGGGTATTTTTTATTGCAAGGATAATTCAGAAAATAGACCGAAAATACTATTTTCGCTTTATTTAAACTAAATAACAGAAAATAAAAAGAGGGTACAGAAGGTTGTTCTTTCTAACTTCATCCATCTCATGGTCATCAAAAGGAATCCACTAATAAAGGTTGATCAAGTCTTGTTAACAAACTCATTCCAAATCGCATGAAACCAGAGAAATTTTGAATAACACTAGGTTACCTCAACAGGGATATGCACATCCCCAACAATAAGAATATCATATTTCTTCTTAATATCAGGAAGAGGAAATTCAAAACCTTCAATAATAATTGTTGAAATTTTCCCAATAGAATTGATACTGTGGACTTGAGGTTGTTTCCTCAGAAAGTGTACCCTATGCTCATTACCATTAACATGAAAAGTGACATTGCCTTTGTTGCAATCAATAACAGCCCCTGCAGTATTCAAAATGGGTCTTCCAAGAATAATAGACATACTATCGTCCTCAGGAATATCAAGAATAACAAAGTCCGTTAAAATAGTAACGTTTGCAACCACAACAGGCACTGCTACCTCTTGAGCACTGCGTTGGTTTTCCCTTGAAGAGGAAAGGATGATGCAGTAGAGCAACGTAAGTATTTCCCTCAATTTTTGAGAACCAAGGTATAAATCCAGTAGGAGGCCACACACGAGTCCCTCGCACCTACACAAACAAATAAACTCCCCGCAACCAACGCGATAAAGGGGTTGTCAATCCCTTCACGGTCACCTACGAGAGTGAGATCTGATAGATCTGATAAGATAATATTTTGGTATTTTTATGATAAAGATAAATAAATATGCAAGTAAAATAAATGGCAAAGAAAATACTAAGTATTGGAAGATTAATATGATGGAAAATATACCATAGGGCCATAGGTTTCACTAGAGGCTTCTCTTGAGAGCATAAGTATTATGGTGGGTGAACAAATTATTGTTGAGCAATTGACAGAATTGAGCATAGTTACGAGAATATCTAGGTATGATCATGTATATAGGCATCACGTCCAAGACAAGTAGACTGACTCCTACCTGCATCTACTACTATTACTCCACACATCGACAGCTATCCAGCATTCATCTAGATTATTAAGTTCAAGAGAACAGAGTAATGCTTTAAGCAAGATGACATGATGTAGAGGGATAAACTCATGCAATATGATATAAAACCCATCTTGCTATCCTCGATGGCAACAATACAATACGTGCCTTGCTACCCCTACTATCACTGGGAAAGGACACCGCAAGATTGAACCCAAAGCTAAGCACTTCTCCCATTGCAAGAAAGATCAATCTAGTAGGCCAAACCAGACTGATAATTCGAAGAGACTTGCAAAGATAACCAATCATACATAAAAGAATTCAAAGAAGATTCAAATATTGTTCATAGATAAACTTGATACCCACAATTCATCGATCTCAACAAACACACCGCAAAGAAGATTACATTGAATAGATCTCCACAAGAGAGGGGGAGAACTTTGTATTGAGATCCAATAAGAGATAAGAATCCATCTAGCTGATAACTATGGACCCGTAGGTCTGAAGCAAACTACTCACACTTCATCGGAGGGGCTATGGTGTTGATGTAGAAGCCCTCCGTGATCGATACCCCCTCCGGCGGAGCTCCGAAAAGGCCCCAAGATGGGATCTCGTGGATACAGAAAGTTACGGCAGTGGAATTAGGGTTTTGGCTCCATATTTGGTAGTTTGGGGGTACGTATGTATATATAAGAGGAAGGAGTACGTCGGTGGAGCAACATGGGCCCCACGATGGTGGAGGGCACGCCTGGGGGGGGTAGGCGCCCCCCCTACGTCGTGCCTTCCTGGTTGATTGCTTGACGTAGGGTCCAAGTCCTCTAGATCAAGTTCGTTCCAAAAATCATGTTCCCGAAGGGTTCATTATGTTTGGACTCAGTTTGATATTCTTTTTCTGCGAAACCGTAAAATAGAAAAAAAACAACAATTTTGGGCTGGGCCTCCGGTTAATACGTTAGTCCCAAAAATAATATAAAAGTGTATAATAAAGCCCAATAATGTCCAAAACAAGATATAATATAGCATGGAACAATCAAAAATTATAGATACGTTGAAGACGTATCAAGCATCCCCAAGCTTAATTCCTACTCGTCCTCGAGTAAGTAAATGATAAAAATAGAATTTTTGATGTGGAATGCTACTTGGCATAATTTCAATGTAATTCTCTTAATTGTGGTATGAATATTCAGATCCGAAAGATTCAAGAAAAAAGTTCAATATTGACATAGAAATAATAATACTTCAAGCATAATAACTAAGAAATTATGTCTCTTCAAAATAACATGGCCAAAGAAAGTTATCCCAACAAAGTCATATAGTCTTGCTATGCTCCATCTTCACCACACAAAGTATTTAAATCATGCACAACCCCGATGACAAGCCAAGCAATTGTTTCATACTTTTGGTGTTCTCAAACTTTTTCAATCTTCACGCAATACATGAGCATGAGCCATGGACATAGCACTATAGGTGGAATAGAATGGTGGTTGTGGAGGAGAAAAAAAGGGAGAAGATAGTCTCACATCAACTAGGCGTATCAACAGGCTATGGAGATGCCCATTAATAGATATCAATGTGAGTGAGTAGGGATTGCCATGCAACGGATGCACTAGAGCTATAAATGTATGAAAGCTGAACAAAAGAAACTAAGTGGGTGTGCATCCAACTTGCTTGATCACGAAGACGTAGGTCATTTGAGGAATCCCATCGTTGGAATATACAAGCCAAGTTCTGTAATGAAAAATTCCCACTAGTATATGAAAGTGATAACATAGGAGACTCTCTATCATGAAGATCATGGTGCTACTTTGAAGCACAAGTGTGGAAAAAGGATAGTAGTATTGCCCCTTTTTATTTATTTATTCTTTTTTGGGCCTCTTTTTTATTTGGCCTTTCTCCTTTTTGGGGGACAATACTCTATGAATGATGTTCATCACACTTCTATTTATTTACAACTCAATGATTACAAATCGATACTAGAACAAAGTATGACTCTATATGAATGCCTCCGGCGGTGTACCGGGATAGCAATGATGCATGAGTGACTTATATGAAAGAATTATGAACGGTGGCTTTGCCACAATTAAAATGTCAACTACACGATCATGCGATGATAGGTTGGTATGATGGCTGTTTTGAGGAAGATATATGGTGGGTGTATGATACTCGCGAAAGGTGTGCGGTATTAGAGAGGCTAGCAATGGTGGAAGGGTGAGAGTGCGTATAATCCATGGACTCAACAATAGTCATAAAGAACTCACATACTTGTTGCAAAAATATATTAGTTATAGAAGCAAAGTACTATGCGCATGCTCCTAGGGGGATAGATAGGTAGGAAAAGACCATCTCTCGTCCCCGACCGCCACTCATATGGAGGACAATCAATAAATACATCATGCTCCGACTTCTTGACATAACGGTTCACCATACGTGCATGCTACGGGAATCACAAACTTCAATAGAAGAATTTATCAAATTCACAACTACTCAACTAGCATGACTCTAATATCACCATCTCCATATCTCAAAGCAATTATCAAGTTTCAAACTTCTCATAGTATTCAACACACTCATAAGAATTTTTTTATTAATCTTGAATGCCTAACATAATTAAAGAAATTACCACGCTGTTTTGTAGGTCTCTCAAAATAATCTAAGGGAAGCATGAGAGAACAAAACGTTTCTATAAAACAAATCCACCATCATGCTCTAAAAGATATAAGTGAAGCACTAGAGCAAAAACTATATAACTCAAAAGATATAAGTGAAGCAGATAGAGTATTCTAACAATTTCCGAATCATGCGTGTCTCTCTCAAAAAGGTGTGTGCAGCAAGGATGATTGTGGAAAACTAATAAATAAAGACTCAAATAATACAAGATGCTCCAAGCAAAACACATATCATGTGGTAAATAAAAATATAGCTCCAAGTAAAGTTACCGATAGAAGTAGACGAAAGAGGGGATGCCTTCCGAGGCATCCCCTAGATTTGGCTTTTAGTGTCCTTAGATTATCTTGGGGGTTCCATGGGCATCCCCAAGCTTAGTCTCATGCCACTCCTTGTTCCATAATCCATCAAACATTTACCCAAAACTTGAAAACTTCACAACACAAAACTTAAAGTAGAAAATATCATGAGCTCCGTTAGCGAACGAAAACAAAACACCACTTCAAGGTACTGTAATGAACTCATTATTTATTCATATTGGTGTTAAACCTACTGTATTACAACTTCTTTATGGTTTATAAACTATTTTACTAGCCATAGATTCATCAAAATAAGCAAACAACACACGGAAAACAGAATCTGTCAAAAAAAGAACAGTTTGTGGTAATCTGTAGCTAAAGCAAGATCTGGAACCCCAAAAATTCTAAAATAAATTGCTGGAAGTGAGGCATTTATATATTAATCATCTTCAAAAAGAACTAACTAAATATCTCTTTCCAAATAAAAATGGCAGCAGTTCTCATGAGCGCTAAAGTTTCTGTTTTTTACAGCAAGATTAAAAAGACTTTCCCCAAGTCTTCCCAACGGTTCTACTTGGCACAAACACTAATTAAACACAAAAAACACAACTAAAACAGAGGCTAGATAAATTATTTATTACTAAACAGGATCAAAAGCAAGGAATAAAAATAATATTGGGTTGCCTCCCAACAAGCGCTATCGTTTAACGCCCCTAGCTAGGCATAAAAGCAAGGATAGATCTAGGTATTGCCATCTTTGGAAGGCAATCCATAAGTGGCTCTCATAATAGATTCATAAGGTAATTTAATTTTATTTCTAGGGAAGTGTTCCCTGCTTTTCCTTAACGGAAATTGGAATCTAATATTCCCTTCCTTCATATCAATAATTGCACCAATCGTTCTAAGGAAAGGTCTACCAAGAATAATAGGACATGAAGGACTGCAATCTATGCCAAGCACAATAAAATCCACGGGAACATAATTCCTGTTTGCAACAATAAGAACATCATTAATTCTTCCCATAGGTTTCTTAATAGTGGAATATATAAGGTGCATGTTTAAAGAGCAATCATCAAAATCACGGAAACCTAGCAAATCACACAAAGTCTTTGGAATCATGGAAACACTAGCACCCAAATCACACAAAGCATAGCATTCATGATCTTTGATCTTAATTTTAATAGTAGGTTCCCACTCATAATAAAGTTTTCTACGGATAGAAACTTCCAACTCAAGTTTTTCTTCATAAGATTGCATCAAAGCATCAACGATATGTTTGGTAAAGGCTTTATTTTGACTATAAGCATGAGGAGAATTTAGCAAGGATTGCGACAAGGAAATATAATCTATCAAAGAGAAATTATCATAATTAAATTCCTTGAAATCCAAAATAGTGGGTTCATTAATATTTAAAGTTTTGACTTCTTCAATCCCACTTTTAACAATTTTAGCATCAAGATCTAAAGACTCCCAATGTTTGGAACGCCTTCTAGGTAAAGGTGTATCATATTCAGTCCCATCATTATCAAGATTCATATTAAAAAACAAAGATTTAATAGGGGGCACATCAATAACTTTTAGATCTTCATCTTTATTATCATGGAAACTAGAAGAACACGCTTTTATAAAGCAATCTTTCTTAGCACGCATCCTAGCAGTTCTTTCTTTGCACTCATCAATGGAAATTCTCATGGATTTGAGAGAATCATTGATATCATGCTTAGGAGGAATAGATATAAGTTTCAAAGAATCAACATCAAGAGAAATTCTATCAACGTTCCTAGCCAACTCATCAACCTTAAGCAATTTTTCTTCAATCAAAGCATTGAAATTCTTTTGCGAGGTAATAAATTCTTTAATATTAGATTCAAAATCAGAGGGTATTTTATTAAAATTTCCATAAGAATTGTTGTAGGAATTACCATAATTATTAGAGGAATTACTAGGATACGGCCTAGGATTAAAGTTTCCTCTATACGTGTTGTTACCAAAATTATTCCTACCAACAAAATTCAGATCCAAAGATTCATTATTATTCTCAATCAAAGTAGACAAAGGCATATCATTAGGATCATAAGAAACACTTTTATTAGCAAATAATTTCATAAGTTCATCCATCTTACCACTCGAAACATTAATTTCTTCTATCGCATGCACTTTCTTATTAGTAGATCTTTTAGTGTGCCATTGAGAATAATTAACCATAATATTATTTAGGAGTTTAGTAGCCTCTCCTAAAGTGATTTCCATAAAAGTGCCTCCCGCGGCCGAATCTAAAAGATTTCTAGAAGCAAAATTCAATCCGGCATAAATTTTTTGTATAATCATCGACAAATTCAAACCATGTGTAGGGAAATTACGTATCATTAATTTCATCCTCTCCTAAGCTTGTGCAACATGTTCATGATCAAGTTGCTTAAAATTCATAATATTGTTTCTAAGAGAGATGATCTTAGCGGGAGGAAAATACTTAGAGATAAAAGCATCTTTGCACTTATTCCACGAATCAATACTATTTTTAGGCAAAGACGAAAACCAAGCTTTAGCATGATATCTAAGCAAAAAAGTAAATAGCTTCAATTTAACAATATCACACAAATCAACGAAGTTGTTTAGATGGGTAGTGACATCTTCACTAGGAAGGCCGGAAAACGGATCTTTCATGACAAGATTCAGCAAAGCAGCATTAATTTCACAAGATTCAGCATCGGTAAGAGGAGCAATCGGAGTGCTAAGAAAATCGTTGTTGTTGGTATTGGTAAAGTCACACAATTTGGTATTATCTTGAGCCATCGTGACAAGCAAGCAATCCGACACACAAGCAAACAAGAAATGTGCAAAAAGAGGCGAATAGAGAAAGAGAGGGAGGATGGAGAGAGAGAGGGCGAATAAAATGGCAAGGGTGAAGTGGGGGAGAGGAAAACGAGAGGCAAATGGCAAATAATGTAATGCGGGAGATAAGGGTTTGTGATGGGTACTCGGTATGTTGACTTCTGCATAGACTCCCCGGCAACGGCGCCAGAAATCATTCTTGCTACCTCTTGAGCACTGCGTTGGTTTTCCCTTGAAGAGGAAAGGGGGATGCAGTAGAGCACCGTAAGTATTTCCCTCAGTTTTTGAGAACCAAGGTATCAATCTAGTAGGAGGCCACGCACGAGTCCCTCGCACCTACACAAACAAATAAACTCCTCGCAACCAATGCCATAAAGTGGTTGTCAATCCCTTCACGGTCACCTACGAGAGTGAGATCTGATAGATATGATAAGATAATGTTTTTGTTATTTTTATGATAAAGAGAAACAAAGATGCAAGTAAAATAAATGCCAAAGAAAATAACTAAGTATTGGAAGATGAATATGATGGAAAATAGACCCGGGGGCCATAGGTTTCACTAGAGGCTTCTCTCGAGAGCATAAGTATTACGGTGGGTGAACAAATTACTGTTGAGCAATTGACAGAATTGAGCATAGTTATGAGAATATCTAGGTATGATCATGTATATCGGCATCACGTCTAAGACAAGTAAACCGACTCCTGCCTACATCTACTACTATTACTCCACACATCGACCGCTATCCAGCATTCATCTAGAGTATTAAGTTCAAGGGAATAGAGTAACGCTTTAAGCAAGATGACATGATGTAGACGGATAAACTCAGGCAATATGATATAAACCACATCTTGTTATCCTCGATGGCAACAATACAATATGTGCCTTGCTGCCCCTACTGTCACTAGGAAAGGACACCGCAAGATTGAACCCAAAGCTAAGCACTTCTCCCATTGCAAGAAAGATCAATCTAGTAGGCCAAACCAAACTGATAATTAGAACAGACTTGCAAAGATAACCAATCATACATAAAAGAATCCAGAGAAGATTCAAATATTGTTCATAGATAAACTTGATCATAAACCCACAATTCATCGATCTCAACAAACCCATTGCAAAAGAAGATTACATCGAATAGATCTCCACAAGAGAGGGGGAGAACTTTGTATTGAGATCCAAAAAGAGAGAAGAAGCCATCTAGCTAATAACTATGGACCCGTAGGTCTGAAGTAAACTACTCACACTACGTCGGAGGGGCTATGGTGTTGATGTAGAAGCCCTCCATGATCGATACCCCCTCTGGCAGAGCTCCGTAAAAGGCCCCAAGAAGGGATCTTGTGGATACAGAAAGTTACGGCGGTGGAATTAGGGTTTTGGCTCCGTAACTGGTAGTTTGGGGGTACGTAGGTATATATAGGAGGAAGGAGTATGTCGGTGGAGCAACATGGGCCCCACGAGGGTGGAGGGTGCGCTTGGGGGGTAGGCGCCCCCCTACCTCGTGCCTTCCTGGTTGATTGCTTGACGTAGGGTCCAAGTCATGTGGATCATGTTCGTTCCAAAAATCACGTTCCCCAAGGATTCATTCCGTTTGGACTCCGTTTGATATTCCTTTTCTGTGAAACCCTAAAATAGGCAAAAAACAACAATTCTGGGTTGGGCCTCCGGTTAACAGGTTAGTCCCAAAAATAATCTAAAAGTGTATAATAAAGCCCAATAATGTCGAAAACAGGATAATATAACATGGAACAATCAAAAATTATAGATACATTGGAGACGTATCAGGCACATCCTCATAAATACTGACAAGTATAGCAGTTGATTTATCAACCATTTGCAAAGATATTTTAGTAGGTGTCAACTTATTCAAATTAAGTCTATGATATAAAGAGATAGGCATAACACTAACACCGGCTCCGAGATCACATAAAGCAGATTTAACATAGTTTCTCTTAATGGAGCATGGTATAGTTGGTACTCCTGGATCTCCAAGTTTCTTCGGTATTCCACCTTTAAAAGTATAATTAGCAAGCATGGTGGAAATTTTAGCTTCCGGTATCTTTCTTTTATTAGTAACAATATCCTTCATGTACTTAGCATAAGGATTCATTTTAAGCATATCAGTCAAACGCATACGCAAAAAGATAGGTCTAATCATTTCAGCAAAGTGCTCAAAATCCTCATCATCCTTTTTCTTGGATGGTTTAGTTGGAAAATGCATGGGATTCTGAACCCATGGTTCTCTTTCCTTATCGTGCTTCCTAGCAACAAAGTCTCTCTTATCATAACGTTGATTCTTTGGTTGTGGGTTATCAAGATCAACAGCAGGTTCAATTTGTACATCATTATAATTGCTAGGTTGAGCATCAACATGAACATCATCATTAACATTATCACTAGGTTCATGTTCATTACCAGATTGTGTTTCAGCATCATAAATAGAAATATCATTGGGATTCTGAGGTGTGTCAACAACAGGTTCACTAGAAGCATGTAAAGTCCTATCATTTTTCTTCTTCTTCTAAGAAGAACTAGGTGCATCAACATTAGTTCTCTGAGAATGTTGCGCAATTCTCTTAGGATGGCCCTGAGGATACAAAGGTTCCTGAGTCATTTTACCCACTCTAGTCATAACTCTAACATCATTATCATTTTTATTATTATTTAATTCATTGAGAAAATCATTCTGAGCCTTGAGTACTTGTTCTACTTGAGTGGTAACCATAGAAGCATGTTTACTAATAAGTTTAAGTTTACCTTTAACTCTAGACATATAATCACTCAAGTGTTCAAGCATATCAGCATCGCGTTTCAATTGTCTACCAACATAAGCATTGAAGTTTTCTTGTTTAATAATAAAATTATCAAACTCATCTAAGCATTGTCTAGCAGACTTATAACGAGGAATATCACCTTCATCAAATCTATAGAGAGAATTTATCTTTACTACATGTGTCAGGTTATCAAGGCCATGTATTTCTTCAATAGGTGGTAAATTCTTAACATCTTCAGCTTCAATACCTTTTTGCTTTAATAGATTGATTTGCCTCTTGCATATCTTCAGGATTGAGAAATAGAATACCCCTTTTCTTTGGAGTTGGCTTAAGAGTTGGTTCAGGAAGTGTCCAATCATTTTCATTACTAAACATATTATTCAATAGCAATTCAGCTTGATCAACTATTCTTTCTCTGAAAACACCACCAGCACAACTATCCTTGTGGTCTCTGGAAGCATCGGTTAGTCCATTATAAAAGATATAAATTATTTCATTTTTCTTGAGAGGATGATCAGGCAAAGCATTAAGTAATTGAAGAAGCCTCGCACAAGATTGTGGGAGACTCTCTTCTTCAATTTGCACAAAATTATATATTTCCCTTGAAGCAGCTTGTTTCTTATGAGCAGGGAAATATTTAGCAGAGAAGTAATATATCATATCCTGGGGACTATGCACACAACCAGGATCAAGAGAACTAAACCATGTTTTAGCATCACCCTTTAATGAGAATGGAAACAACTTAAGGATAAAGTAATAACGAGTTTCCTCATCATGAGTAAACAGGGTGGCTACATCATTTAATTTAGTAAGATGTGCCAGAACAGTTTCAGATTCATAGCCATAGAAAGGATCAGATTCAACCAAAGTAATTAACTCAGGATCGACAGAGAAATCATAATCCTTATCGGAAATAAACATAGGTGAAGTAGCAAAAGCAGGGTCTTATTTCATTCTAGCATTCAAGGATTTTTTATTTAAGCTTAGCTAAAAGTTTCTTAAGATCAGATCTATCATTGCAAGCTAAAAAGTCTCTAGCAGTTTCTTCATCCATAACAAAACCTTCAGGCACAACAGGCAATTCATATCTAGGGGGAGAATCTTCATCATCACTTTCATCAATATTATCAGTTTCAATAATTTCATTCTCTCTAACCCTAGCAAGTTGTTCATCAAGAAATTCACCTAGTGGCACAGTATTATCAAGCATAGAAGTAGTTTCATCATAAGTATCATGCAAAGCTGAAGTGGCATCATCAATAACATGCGACATATCAGAATGAATTGCAGGAGTAGGTGTCGCAAGTTTACTCAAAATAGAAGGTGAATCAAGTGCAGAGCTAGATGGCAGTTCCTTAACTCCCCTCGTAGTTGAGGGAAAAATCTTGGTTCTTTTATCTTTCAAGTTCTTCATAGTGATCAGCAGATATAAATCCCAAGTGACTCAAAGAATAGAGCTATGCTCCCCGGCAACGGCGCCAGAAAATAGTCTTGATAACCCACAAGTATAGGGGATCGCAACAGTTTTTGAGGGTAGAGTATTCAACCCAACTTTATTGATTCGAGACAAGGGGAGCCAAAGAATATTCTCAAGTATTAACAATTGAGTTGTCAATTCAATCGCACCTGAAAGACTTAATATCTGCAACAAAGTACTTAGTTGCAAAGTAATATGATAGTAGTACTAACAGTAGCAGAAGTAATGGTAGCAATTTTATAGCAAGCGTAATAGTGGCAACGGAAAAGTAACTAAGCAAAGATCAATATATGAAAAGCTCGTAGGCAATGGATCAGTGATGGATAATTATGTCAAATGCGATTCCTCATGCAACAGTTATAACATAGGGTGACACAGAACTAGCTCCAGTTCATCAATGTAAAGTAGGCATGTATTCCGAATATAGTCATACGTGCTGATAGAAACGAACTTGCATGACATCTTTTGTCCTACCCTCCCATGGCAGCGGGGTCCTATTCGAAACTAAGGGATATTAAGGCCTCCTTTTAATAGAGTAGCGGACCATAGCATTAACACTTAGTAAATACATGAACTCCTCAAACTACGGTCATCACTGGTAAGTATCCCGATTATTGTCACTTCGGGTTTAATGGATCATAACACATAATAGGTGACTATAGACTTGCAAGATAGGATCAAGAACTCACATATATTCATGAAAACATAATAGGTTCATATCTGAAATCATAGCACTCGGTCCCTAGTGACAAGCATTAAGCATACCGAAGTCATAGGAACATCAATCGCAGAACATAATGGTTACTAGGGATCAAACCCTAACAAAACTAACTCGATTACATGATAAATCTCATCCAAACCATCACCTTCTAGCAAGCCTACGATGGAATTACTCATGCATGGCGGTGGGCATCATGAAATTGGTGATGGAGGCAGGTTGATGATGACGATGCCGACGGATTCCCCTCTTGGGAGCCCCGAACGGACTCCAGATCAGTCGTCCCAAGAGAGATTAGGGCTTGGCGGTGGCTCCGTATTTAAAACGCAATGAATCCTTCTCTCTGTTTTTTGCTCCCCGAACGTGAATATATGGAGTTGGAGTGGAGGTCGGTGGAGCACCAGGGGGGCCACGAGGCAAGGGGGCGCACCCAGGGGGTAGGCACGCCCCCACCCTCATGGACAGGGTGTGGGCCCCATGGCCTTGATTCTTTCACCAGTATTTTTTATATATTCTAAAAATATTCTCCGTTGATTTTCAGGTCATTCCAAGAAGTTTTATTTAAGCACAAAAATAACACCATGGCAATTCTGCTGAAAACAGCGTCAGTCCGGGTTAGTTCCTTTGAAATCATGCAAGTTAGAGTCCAAAACAAGGGCAAACGTGTTTGGAAAAGTAGATATGATGGAGACGTATCAAGCTACATAACCTATTTTCTCAGCCGTCCGATTGCGATCGGAGGGACGAGGTAACCCCTACCCAAAAATCCTATTGCTATATATAGTGGTCAACCCTAGACTAATCCCTAAAAATCTAGCCCGCTTGTCCCATCGGTCAATCTGTGCCGCCACCTGATGTCTCCCTCCTCCGTGCATTTCATGCCAAGCTAACTAGATCCACATCCACTCTGCAATTCACAGCCAACCCCCAACCATCGATTGATCCAGTGCATCGAGGGCGCAAGCCAGCTGCACCGGACTCCCCGCGCAGCAGCCGCCGGACCCTGCCGCCGTCAGAACTCCGGTGAGGCGTCGGAGCTCGTGTCCTCGCCGCCCCTACTACCTTCCCTGTTCTCTTTTTTCACTGAAGCTCTCTTTCTCTCTCGTCACTGAGCTCTCTCTCCCTCTTTTTCCCCTATGGATAGGAGCTCAACACCATGGACCTCCCCGTCGCCGGCCAAGACCTGCAGCCACCGTACTACGCCGTCGCGCCAGGCCCCAGACCTCCCCTGCAAACCTCGCTACCCTTGCAAGATCGCCCCGCCGGCCTGTGCTCGCTCTGTGATATGTCCATTTTGCATCATGCTTTTATATTGATATTTATTGCCTTATGGGCTGTTATTACACATTATGTCACAATACTTATGCCTATTCTCTGTTATTTTACGAGGTTTACATGAAGAGGGAGAATGCAAGCAGCGAGAATTCTGGGCTGGAAAAGGAGCAAATATTAGAGACATATTCTGCACAACTCCAAATGTCCTGAAACTTCACGGGAGCACGTTTCAGTACATATAAGAAATATTGGGCGAAGGAAGTACCAGAGGGGGGGCACCCACCATCCACGAGGGTGGGGGCGCGCCCTACCCCCCTAGGCGCGCCCCCTACCTTGTGGCCCCTTTGGCAGCCCTGTGAGGTCTTTCGTCCAGAAAATTTTTATAAGCAATCTTATGAGATGAAACTCCGCCGGCACGAGGCGGAACCTTGGCGGAATCAATCTAGGGCTCCGGCGGAGCTGTTCTACCGGGGAAACATCCCTCCGGGAGGGAGAAATCAGCACCATCGTCATCACCATCGATCCTCTCATCGGGAGGGGGTCAATATCCATCAACACCTTCACCAGCACCATCTCATCTCAAACCCTAGTTCATCTCTTGTATCCAATCTTTGTCCCAAAGCCTCAGATTGGTACCTGTGGGTTGCTAGTAGTGTTGATTACTCCTTGTAGCTGATGCTAGTTGGTTTATTCGGTGGAAGATCATATGTTGAGATCCTTTATGCATATTAATACCCCTTTGTTTATGAACATGAATATGATTTGTGAGTAGTTACGTTTGTTCCTAAGGACATGGGAGAATTCTTGCTATAAGTAGTCATGTGAATTTGGTATTCGTTCGATATTTTGGTGAGATGTATGTTGTCTTTCCTCTAGTGGTGTCATGTGAACGTCGACTACATGACACTTCACCATTGTTTGGGCCTAGAGGAAGGTATTGGGAAGTAATAAGTAGATGATGGGTTGCTAGAGTGACAAAAGCTTAAACCCTAGTTTATGAGTTGCTTCGTAAGTAGCTGATTTGGATCCATATGTTTCATGCTATGGTTAGGTTGACCTTAATACTTCTTTTGTAGTTGCGGATGCTTGCAATAGGGGTTAATCATAAGTGGGATGCTTGTCCAAGGAATGGAAGTACCCAAGCACCGGTCCACCCACATATAAAATTATCAAAGTACCGAACACAAATCATATGAACGTGATGAAAACTAGTTTGACAATAATTCCCATGTGTCCTTGGGAGCACTTTCCTTTATATAAGAGTTTGTCCATGCTTGTCGTTTGCTACTAAAAGGATTGAGCCATCTTGCTGAACCTTATTTACTTTTATTACTTGGTACGCATTACAAATTACCTTATCACAAAACTATTTGTTACCGATAATTTCAGTGCTTGCAGAGAATACCTTACTGAAAACTACTTATCATTTCCTTCTGCTCCTCGTTGGGTTCGACACTATTACTTATCGAAAGGATACGATAGATCCCCTATACTTGTGGGTCATCAAGACTCTTTTCTAGTGCCGTTGCTTGTGAGTGAAGCGCCTTTGGTATGTGGAATTTGGTAAGGAAAAATTAACATAGTGTGCTGAAATTTACCATCACTTGTTACTATGGAACATAATCCTTTGAGGGGCTTGTTTGGGGTATCTTCACCCTGACCAGTAGAGCAAAGAGTTGCTCCTCAACCTACTGAACCTACTAAAATTTTGTATTTTGAAATTCCTTCAGGTATGATAGAGAAACTGCTAGCTAGTCCTTTTACAGGAGATGGAACATTGCATCCCGATTTGCACCTAATCTATGTGGATGAAGTTTGTGGATTATTTAAGCTTGCAGGTATGCCCGTGGATGTTATCAAGAAGAAGGTCTTCCCTTTATCTTTGAAGGGAAAGGCATTGACATGGTTTAGGCTATGTGATGATATGGGATCATGGAACTACAACCGATTGAAATTGGAATTTCATCAGAAGTTTTATCCTATGCATCTTGTTCATCATGATCATAATTATATATATATATATATATATAATTTTTGCCCTCGCGAAGGAGAAAGCATCACTCAATCTTGGGGGAGGCTTAAGTCAATGTTATATTCATGCCCCAATCATGATCTCTCAATAGAAATTATTATTCAAAACTTTTATGCCCGGCTTTCTCTCAATAATCGCTCCATGCTCGATACTTCTTGTACTGGTTCTTTTATGATGAAGACTATTGAATTCAAATGGGATTTATTTGAAAGAATTAAACGCAACTTTTAAGATTGGGATCTCAACGAAGGTAAGGAGTTAGGTATGACCCCAAAGTTTGATTGTGTCAAATATTTTATGGATACCGATACCTTTCGTGAATTTAGCACTAAATATGGACTTGACTCTGAGATAGTAGCTTCTTTCTGTGAATCCTTTGCTACTCATGTTGATCTCCCCTAAGGAGAAGTGGTTTAAATATAATCCTCCCATTGAAGTAAAAGTAGTTGCACCTATTAGAGCTGAGGAAAATACTATCACTTATAATGACTTTGTTGTTCCTACTGCTTATATTGAGAAACCACCTTTCCCTACTAGAATAAAGGATAATGCTAAAGTTTCAACTGTAGTTCGTAAGAGTAATACTAGAACACCTACATCCTCTGAGAGAATTAAAGTTGAACCTAGTATTACTATGGTTAAGGATCTCTTGGCCGATAATATTGATGGGCATGTTATTTACTTCTGTGATGAAGTTGCCAGAATTGCTAGACTCAATACTAAAAATAAACATAGACCTGTTGTAGGCATGCATGTTATTTCTGTTAAAATAGGAGATCATTGCTATCATAGCTTATGTGATATGGGTGCTAGTGCAAGTGTAATACCTCATTCCTTATTTAAAGAAATTATACATGATATTGCACCCGCTGAGATAGAGGAAATTGATGTTACAATTAAGCTTGCCAATAGAGACACTATTTCACCAGTTGGGATTGTTAGAGATGTTGAAGTCTTGTGTGGGAAAGTCAAATATCCTACTGATTTTCTTTTTTTGGTTCCCCACAAGATAACTTTTGTCCCATTATATTTGGTAGACCCTTCTTGAATACTGTTAATGCTAGGATAGATTGCAAATAGGATGTTGTTACTATTGGTTTGGGGGATATCTCTCATGAGTTTAATTTTGCTAAATTTCGTAGACAACCCCATGATAAAGAATTGCCTAGTAAAGATGAAATTATTGGTCATGCTTCTATTGCCGTGCCTCCTAATAACCCTTTAGAACAATATTTGCTCGACCATGAAAATGATATGTTTATGAATGAAAGATGGGAAATAGATGAAGTATTCTTTAAACAGGGACCTATTTTGAAACACAACTTGCCTGTTGAAATTCTAGGGGATCCTCCTCCACCCAAGGGTGATCCCGTGTTTGAGCTTAAACCTGTACCTGATACTCTTAAATATGCTTATCTTCATGAGAAACAGATATATCCTGTTATTATTAGTGCTAACCTTTCAGAGCATGTAGAAAAGAAACAATTGAATACTCTGAAGAAACACCATGCTGCTATTGGATATACTCTGGATGATCTTAAGGGCATTAGTCCCACTCTATGCCAGCACAAAAGAAAATTGGAGAAAAATGCGAAACCGGTTGTGGATCATCAACGACGTTTAAATCCTAAGATGAAAGAAGTGGTAAGAACAGAAATCCTAAGATGAAAGATGTTCCTTTTATCTTTGATGATGATTTCGTAGATGTATTTAAAATACTTAAGAAAGCTTTGATTTCTACACCTATTGTTTAGCCACCTGATTGGAATTTACCCTTTGAAATTATGTGTGGTGCTAGTGATTATGCTGTAGGGGTTTTTTTAGGACAAAGGGTTGATAAGAAATTAAATGTTATCCAATATGCTAGTAAGACTCTGGACAGTGCCCAGAGAAATTATGCTACTACTGAAATGGAATTTTTAGCAGTTGTCTGTAACACCCCGGATGTAACTTGCCATATTTGTAACTCTGACTCTTGCCATTTCTGGCTTTAAGTTATGAGATTCCCTTCGTGGTCGGGTTTTGTCTTTGTTTTGCTTTTTTTCATGTCATGTATTTCATATCATGTCATCATGTGCATCACATTTGCATACGTGTTCGTGTCATGCATCCGAGCATTTTCCCCGTTGTCCATTTTACAATCCGACACCCCCACATGCACCGGCACATCCCTTTTGTCTCCTTTCGTGAGCGGGTGTTAAACGTTCTCGGAATGGACCGAGATTTTTCAAGTGGCCTTGGTACACCATGGTAGACCGCTTGTCAAATTTCATTTCATTTCGAGTCCGTTTGATGCTCCAACGGTTAACTGGGGAACCGCAAAGGCCCCGTGTGTGTTGCAACCCAACACCCCTCCAAAACAGCCCAATAAACCATCCAAAATACTTCCATGTCCTCTTCGTCGGATCACGATCATGTGGGCGAAAACTACACTCCATTTGGACACACCTACCTCCTCCTAGCTATAAATATGTGCACCCCCTCAAATTCGGATCCCGAAACCCTAAAATCCTCCTCCCGCCGCCACCGGACACGTCCGCCGCCGCGCCCTGTCCACTCGCACGCTGACATGTGGCGCCCTACCACCGATCTCCGCCGAACCCGCGCCGTCGCCGGCCTCCGCCGCTCCTCTGCCGCGGACCCCGCCGTCCCGCGGCCAGGTCCTGCTGTTATTTTGATGCCACGTAAACCTGATGCTAAAGTGAGATCCATGCTTGTTTTGAGTTGCTTCATTAAGGATGTTTTGAACAAATGGTTATTCTCTATCCATCCATGCCCCTATTTTCATTTATGGAGTGAGCTAGCATGTCGTAATCTAGCTCTACTTTTGCTATAAAATGTTCCTGGAAGATTGTTTACATGTTAATCAATTTTGCCATGGTTGTTGTTAGTGCTCCATGCATGCTATGAACTTTCTCTTGCCATGGTTAGATTCACGAACATGTCTTCTTGCTTTTAGTATGCTTATCTTGTCATGCAATGCCTTGTGGTGAGTCGTTTGACGTCGAATAGATGCCTTCAAAATTCTGTTTATGCCATGCTCTGTTTTCTGCTAAGTCTGAAACTGTTAATAAAACTTGCTATGTTTACATGGGTGCCATCATATCTTATGTGCCTTTTTTGCTCATGTTCAGTAAGGGACTTTTGATTTATGCTTTTAGTAGGTTCATTCCATGCCTTTGTTTTCTATGTTATGTTCCCGTAGCATGTTGTTTGCTTGCTCTAAACATTGCTTCCTGATGTTATTTCTGGCATGTTAGTAATTTCTCTAAGTCTGTGAAGCTGATATCTTTTGCACTTTTGCCATGCTTGTTTGAATCTGCTCTTGTGTGATTTAGCCATATCTCAGTGTTCATGTTTTGTCAAGCATCACTTGTACATCACTGCCATATGTTTTGTTGCTATGTTGGAATGCAGTAGCTTAGTTTCTTGTTGCATTCTAGATGGCATCGTGCTGTTAATTTCAGAATTGTGCCATTCTTGTTTTGCTTGCCATTTAAAAACCGTGCATCCGTATCAGATGATCTCTATATCGATTTCGACCGAAATAATCTCATCTTTCCAGAGGCACACTTGGTTTGCCAAGTTGATGCCTTGTTAATTTTTTCCCTTCTGAAGCACGCATATGCATTGCATATCATATCTTGCATATCATGCCATGTTTTGCATCATGTTGATTGTGCACTGCATCGTGATTGATTGTTGGTCCTTTGCTTGTGTTCTTGCTTTGGGTAGAGCCAGGAGACGAGTACGTGATCGAGGAACCTGTTGAGTATGCTAATGAGGATCCAGCTTTCGTCAACTCTGAGAACTTTGCAGGCAAGATGACCATACCCTCGAAATCCCATCTATCTTTGCTTGCTAGTTGTTCGCTCTATTGCTATGTCACGCCACCTACCAATTGCTATATCATGCCTCCCGTATTGCCATGTCAAGCCTCTAACCCACCTTTCCTAGCAAACTGTTTGTGGGGACCCCGACTCATAAGTCGTGATCACCGAATGCACGTGTATAGTGATCCCGGAGATCAATGCTCACTGAACACACAGAAGCTGAATAACAAGAGTCTTAGATCCATACATATCGTCTTACATAAATTATAACCGTTATGGTCGAGTCTTGAGTATAACTTCGCAGCAGAAATCTTCATCGATAACTTGGACCCATGCCATCTGCCTTAACCCTACAGGCATTCTGACTGGGAAGCGTCCTAGCTCGCATGTTCGTCACCGAAGTATTCTTCATCATATCATGTTCTTTCATGCCTGGCCAATAAAATAACAAGTGGCATGCCAATGAGTACTTTGAATGTACTCGCAAGCAACCCATGGGTGATAACATAATAATTATGCAAGGCTCTGCTACTAATTTGGCATTTTTGCAGAAACCTAGTTTTTCTCGTGCAAGTATGATAATCGTTTATCAAGGACATGATTGTGTCTGCAACAAGTATCAGGAGGTTACAGACAACAAAATCGAGAAAGACTTATGAACAACTCATGCTCAAGCTCACCGTCACTTTCTCACGAATCACATCAACAGATTTACCGAACCGTGTTGTTTTCCAGAAACTTATGGACATAGTCTAAGCAGCACCACCCAACTGTCCTTGGTCGTGGACACGACTATTCGAATAGTTTTACACTTTGCAGAGGATGCACACTTTACCCACAAGATCCAGGGAACTTCTGTGTCATCCACGACCCGCGGTACCTCAAGTACCCGGGGTAAGCACCCGGTCACTATCTTTCCCTAGATGACACTAACATAGAGTCCACTCGATTGGTAGTAACCCCCGTGCCCAACATTTGACAACTTAAAATTGTGGAGCCTCGCTACTATGTTTGTCACATACCACTGGCACGGGGTACCAACGGTGTGTCTAGTGCCCCATAAAAATGTTCTTGGCCGCCCTACCTGGCACGACCCCGTCCTGAGAGAGCGCAACAACAACTATACCGTCACTAGTAATGCGGGCTCCAAGCTAGTATCTACCTAGGTAATCAATAATCCCCTTTCCCATATAAGGGTAGAGTGGTTGCGCATGTAAGGTTGGGACGGTCGACAAATCTTAAATCTAATTAGTCTATGTAAACAACACCTTTATCAAGCCCTGGTACACTACTTCTCGAACAAGTAGTGTCCTAGTTCATCATCATCTCCCAGGGGCATTAGTGGCACCCACTAGGGCTGTTTGCAAGTATGTCAAACCACACTTGTTTCTTTCCATGCATAGCCCTGACACCATTTGCGTAGCCAACTACTATAGCATATTTCTATAATCCATCAACACAACTCTAAACAAGGATAGAGTCATGAACAATGCAAGTATCAACGGGTATGCAACAGAGGCAAGCCCAGCAAGGTTGCCATTCAAGAACCATCATGCATTAGATGAAACAGTGAAAATGTTCTCGTGATATAAAAGGGTTCAACATGGTCAAAGGGCTGCTTGCCTGGTTCATCAGAGTCTTCAAATCTTCTTTTCCGTCTCTGAGTATTTCGTCTACTTCATCAACAAATGTCGGAAACAATCATAGTAAGCAAAACAACAAGGCAGAAAATAAAAGTGCTATAAAAATGTGAGTTTGACTTCTCTAGGATACCTATGGTCATATGAGGAATGACCAAAGTGGTTTCATTGGGATTGGATCACTGGATATTTCTGAACATTTCAATATGATGGAATCAATGGATTTATGGATTTGCAAGAAGTGTACAGAAATATATTTTTGAAAAATGAGAAGAGGCGCCCATTTAACAAAGGATTATTTTAGAAGCATCTAGGATTTGGTTTCACTGGATTTGGAGTCAAAATGAATATTCTATGGATTTGCAAAGTTGAAAAAATGAAGAAATGGATCATTATTTTGTAGGGCATAGAAAGTATTAATAAAAATGTTCATAACATAATGAACTTAGATATATATGCAAATTTGAATCATGGCATTTAGATCAAATTTGAGCTCTCTGTGATTTTCTAAAGTTCATCACAGAAATGAAAAGTGGGGTTTTAATAAATATTTCTGAAGAAAAAGTTTCTGGAAAAATGTGCAAATAGCACCATGTGGTAGATTAGGATTTATGGAGTCACTATAAATTTGAATCATCAAATTTGGAGGTAATATGAATATTTGGGAGATTTTACATGTTTTTGGAAAACGAAAAAGACAAAGGAAGGGGGGTTTATACCTATACTGCGCGCTGGGTGCAGCATAGCGCCGTAGCGCACTAGGCCGGCCCAGCGGCTCGGCCACGTGGATGACTAGGCGACATCGAAGGCGCCCAAGTGGAGTGCGCCTTCGCTGCAAGGGAAACGGGAGAGGGCGAACCCGCCTCCACTTGCCAGCATGGCCCGGTGGCTGGGCCACTAACGGGCGGGGCCCGCCTGCAGGTTCATCCTCAACCTCCCGCGCGGGCGCGAAGGGAGACAGAGGAGGCGTTCTACGACGGCCGCCGGCACTACAGGGCGTCTCTGGTGATGCTCCGCCCACCGACATGCTCAGGGGACCCGAACGCATCCAACCGTGGGTGGCACGATCGCCCAAGGGCACCGGGTTGAGCAGGGCGTTGGCCGCGGTGGACGAGGCCGGCGGTGATGGGGTGCACGGCACTACGGCCACCGGGAGGGGTAACCAGAGTGCGGGGGGGATTCGGGGGGGGGTCGGTGGAGAAGCATTGAGACGCATAGGTGGAGGGGACGGGGCTCGGGCGTCGCGAATTTAGCTCGGTGTCGGCGGCGGCTCTCCGGCCATTGAGGGCTACGGAGGGCACAAGGATGGGAGTGGGTTGGTCCAGGGGGTGCACAGGAGGGAGAGAGAGCCAAAGGAGTAGAGAGGGGGCTCGGGGACAGCCTTAAATAGAAGGGGGCGAGGTGCACAGCGGGGCCATGCGCCGGCGAGGCCGTAGCCGTCGCTGGAGGGCATGGGAGAGCTTGGCTTCGAGTCGGCGGTCTTCCTGGGCGTGGTCTACGACTAGGGAAAGAGAGAGGTAGAGAGGAGCGAGCCCGAGGCGGGCCAGGGATGTGGGCGGCGATTGGCGGATGCGGGCGGCGCTTGGGCGTGCGCCGTAGGGATGAGAGGAGGGCGCATGAGCAAGTGGGAGACCTACGGGTGTGATGCGGACGCCGAGGCGCATCGACTGGCGCGAGGGGGAGGCTCGAGGTGGTCGGGGAACGCGGCGTCAATGGTCGGGAGCGCGATGACGTGCTCCAGAGCATGTCTTTGGCCGGAGTCCGCGGCTTTTCCGCGCGCACTCGCGCGTCCACTTGTGTCTAATAGCTGCAGGGGGGAGTAAACAAAGTGGAAATGGCATTGGATGCCTTGGGGAGCCAGTAGAAGAGAGGAGGGGTAGAGAGAGAGTGAAAATGCTGCTGTCCAGAGAAGAAAAGTTGGTCTCTGCCCCCCTTAATCATTTCTCCTTGGGCAGCAAGGCATGCCGGAGGTAGAGGAGGAGCAGGTGAGGCCGTGGGAGAAGCTTCAGCTCGTGGATATTAGTGGAAAGGGTTGAAACTTGCATTTTGAAATTCTGCCAGAAGGTGTTTCATTTAGGTTTGGGAAAGAAATTTAATGTCACTTGACATGAAACTTAACAGGATGAAATGGCACATAAAAGTAAGGTGTTCCACTGAGTTTGAGCTCATTTGGGCAAAGTAGCCAATGTAACTTTGGTAAACCCTAGAAATCAGCAGAAATGGCTTTACCAAGATTTAGTCATGCAAATCTATTCTCCTTGATGCACCACTTGGTGTAGTGTCATCATTTGAGGATTTGAACATGTCCACAAAAATTCAGATCAAAAGGACACACTTGGCAATGTAGAGTTGTTCAAATTTGGTTCTGGACAGAAAGGGTTTTAGAACACTTTGATCATGATATCCTTCTCTCCAACTTGTGCCATTTTGCCTAGATGCATTATTACACCATTTGACCATGTGCACCATGTTTGAGAGCATTTGGACATGTTTGGCAGTGCAAAGTTGTTCAAACTTGAAAAAGGACAGAAATAGTTTTGAGAGGGTTTGGTGGGGCTATATTGTTCTCCATGACATGAGACTTTGTAGGATCCTCAAGTAGGTCATTTTGGATATGATAGAATTTTCCTGTATTTAATGGAGAATATTTTCTTTGTAAACATTTCGAAAGCTTGAAATGTCCAGAAATAGTTTTTGAGGGATTTGACCAATAATTTGAACATGACCATGTGTTGAAACTCTTATATATGGACAATATATGTCCACTGAGTTTCCCTAAATTTTCTCAAATCTTTTTGAAACACTAAAATAATTTTAACCTATTAAAGACCATTTCTAGCCTTAGGAAAAAGCCTTTAAATAAAATAGGAAAATAACTTTTAGAATTATATTTTTGTGGTTTATGGGAGCCCTATACCTAATAGGTTTCAAATATACCTTTTTAAAGATTTTTGACACCCTTAATTAAGTACTTGTAGTTCAAGTGTCAATTCAGTGGTTTTTGGAAAACCTAATTTAGAAAATTCTTTTTGGCCAAAATAGTTTTGCAAGAAATTATTTTTATGTCCTGCACACATGGCATGATCATTGGGCAAGGATTTGGATCAAGGAGAAGGAGTATAAGAGTTGGAGGATTTTAATTTTTAGAGCACTTGCAACCAACACACAAAAATAAAATCAAGCAAAGACCTAAACACTCAAAAGTTTTTGACAAACCACATTTTATCATGATTAATTAGCTTAAATGTTGTGGCATGAAAATCAGGGTGTGACACTGTTGTTTGGCTATGTTACCGCTTTGCTCAGCCTCTCTTATAGCGTTGCTAGTTGCAGGTGAAGATGAAGTTCGTTCCATGTTGGAACATAGTTATTGTTGGGATATCATTATTATCTTTGATTTACTTTAATGCATCTATATACTTGGTAAAGGGTGGAAGGCTCGGCCTTTTTCCTGGTGCTTTGTTCCACTCTTGCCGCCCTAGTTTCTGTCATACCGGTGTTATGTTCCTTGATTTTGCGTTCCTTACGCAGTTGGGTGTTATGGGAACCCCTTGACAGTTTGCCTTGAATAAAACTCCTCCAGCAAGGCCCAACCTTGGTTTTATCATTTGCCTACCTACCACCATATACCTTCCCTTGGGTTCTGCAGACTCAAGGGTCATCTTTATTTTAAACCACCCCGGGCCAGTGCTCCTCTGAGTGTTGGTCCGTAACGGGCAACCTGTGGGGCCACCTCGGGGAAACTTGAGGGTTGGTTTTACTCGTAGCTTGACCTATCCGGTTTTTCCTGAGAACAAGATACGTGCGACTCCTATCGAGATTTATCGGCACATCGGGCGGCTTTGCTGGTCTTGTTTTACCATTGTCGAAATGTCTTGTAACCGGGATTCCGAGACTAATCGGGTCTTCCCGGGAGAAGGAATATCCTTCATTGACTATGAGAGCTTGTGATGGGTTAAGTTGGGACAACCCTGAAGGGTTTTGAACTTTCGAAAGCCGTGCCCGCGGTTATGTGGCAGATGGGAATTTGGTAATATCCGGTCGTAGAATAACTTGACACTTAACTTAATTAAAATGAATCAACCGCATGTGTACCCGTGATGGTCTCTTTTCGGTGGAGTCCGGGAAGAGAACACGGTCTCATGTTATGCTTGAGCGTATGTAGCTTCAGGATCACTTCTTGATCACTATTAGCTTCTCGACTGTCTGTTGCTTCTCTTCTCGCTCTCTTTTGTGTAAGTTAGCCACCATATATGCTAGTGCTTGCTGCAACTCCACCTCACTACCCTTTCCTTCCCTTAAGCACAAATAGTCTTGATCTCATGGGTGTGAGATTGCTGACTCCCCGTGACTCACAGATACTTCCAAACAGATGCAGGTGCCGATGATGCCAGTGCATGGGACGCTACCGAACTCAAGTGGGAGTTCGGCGAAGATTCGGGCCGTTACTATGTTTCTTTTCCGGACGATCAGTAGAGGAGCCCAGTTGGGACGATCGGGGATCTAGCATTTGGGGTTGTCTTTCTTTGTTTTGGTTCCGTAGTCGGACCTTGATTGTATTCTGGATGATGTATGACTATTTATGTATTGTGTGAAGTGGCGATTGTAAGCCGACTGTTTATCCCTTCTTATTCAGTACATGGGATGTGTAAAGATTACCCCTCTTGTGACAGACCTACCATGCGGCTACACCTCTAAGTCGTGCCCCGACACGTGGGAGATATAGCTGCATTGTGGGTGTTACAACTTGGTAATCAGAGCCTTCCCCTACTTAGGAGCCCCCTGCTTGATCGAATCGCTGACGTTGTTGAGTCTAGAACAAAATGTTTTGAGTCTTAGGATTATATATATCGGAGAGTAGGGTTATTTTTACTCCTCAGTCCCTTCGTCGCTCTGGTGAGGCCTCCTGACGTAGAGTTTTGACTCTTCTCTCCTCAAATTTCACTAAAAAAATTAGGATCACGCGGGTATCTTGGAATCGTTCCGATGGTTTTGTGACGAGAACATTGTTCATGGTGCCTCCTGACATTTAGGGGTTGTGGCAGTGTCCCGGGGAGTTGCGCTCCGAGGTGTTGTCGTCACAATTTTATCGTTGCAGTTCTGGAATACCTGAGTTTGCCGACATCGAAAATCTCTTTTATGCAGTTGTTGGTGAGATAACCTCGACGCCACCCAGTACTGGGGCGGGAGTTCGGGAGTATTTCCATAACTCCTATATCGGATGCTTTTCGAAGGTTGAGGTAAATGATTGCCGAAAGTTTCTTGGTTATGTGTTGAAGGATGGATAAAACTGGATGTATGATTTGCTAGTTTTGGGTGAGATATTATGGTTCCCCTGTATCCCCAACACCTGATTGCATAACCAGAATGTTTCGGGAGTTTTATAGGTGGGAATTTATGTAGCTCTTGTATTTCTTCCCGCAGATATTTGGTTTGTGATTGGGTAATCCTTACCACTTATTTGTTCATATCCGTACCTTGTTGCTTTATTTCTTCTATCTTTATCTAAGTGGCTTCTCAACTTTATGGACGTGTGATGATTTTTACTATCGAATTCATTCGTTCATCCTTGTTCGAATGTTAAGACTTTATGTTGCAATTTCGATCCATTGATTCAGCTTGAATATATGTCTTTCAAGAAGCTAACGGATGTCAACCTCTTCAGGATGGCTCCTCCAACGCGTCAGAATCCGGACCACAATGATGGGGATCAGTCGAACCCTCCGCCACCACCTCCACCTCCGGAGGCACGGAAAGCTGTCATGGCAGCCACCAATGCCAACACTCAGATGCTTTTGCAACTCTTGCAAGAGCGCAACAAAGGTCAAGGCAAGCAAGGAAATCAAGGCCAAGGCAACAATCAGCCTGAGTTTGTACCCTCAACCAGTTCCTCACAAACCAGCTGAAGTCCTTCAGCAACTGTGTCGAGGCCACAGACGCCGACGACTAGCTCATGGATATCTGCAAACATTTTGAGTGTAGCAATGTCAGGCCTGAGGACATTGTCAAGTTTGCTTTGTTTCAACTCAAAGACCAAGCTGCTAATTGGTATCAACAATACATCAATGAGCTTTCCGAGCAACTTAAAGGTGACCAAGTATTCTCCAAGCTTGACCTCCCTATGGGTTATCATCAGATTTGCATTCGTGAACAAGATATCCCCAAGACAGCATTCACAACAAGCTATGGTTCTTACGAATATGCTGTCATGTCTTTCGGCCTTGACAATGCTCCTCCAAAGTTCTCTCACATTATGAACTTCATCTTCAACGCTTACACAAATGATTTCGTCCTGGTGTATCTCGATGATATTTTGGTATTTTCCAAGAATAAGGAGAATCATGCCAAGCATTTGAGATTGGTACTCGACAAACTCAGAGAGCATCAATTCTATGCGAAGTTTTCCATGTGTGAGTTCTAGCTTGATGAGGTTCTTTACCTTGGTCATATCATCTCCGCCAAAGGCATTGCTATTAATCCTGACAAGGTGTCTGCAATTGTGAACTGGGAACCTCCTCAGAATGTCAAGCAGCTCCGCAGTTTTCTTGGGTTTGCAAGCTATTGTCGAAGATTCGTTGAGAATTTCTCTAAGATTGCAAAGCCTCTTTCCAACCTCCTCCAGAAGCATGTTAAGTATGTCTGGACACCTGAGTGTGACGTTGCTTTCAACACCCTCAAAGAGAAGTTAGTCACAGCTCCTGTCTTGACTCCTCCTAATGAATCCAAACCATTCGAAGTTTTCTGTGATGCCTCCCTGCAAGGTCTCGGTGCTGTGTTAATGCAAGAGAAGAAAGTTGTGGCCTATACCTCTCGCCAGTTGAAGCCCAACGAAAAGAACTACCCCACTCATGACCTTGAGTTGGCGGCAGTTGTCCATGCATTATTAACGTGGAGACATCTCTTGTTGGGAAGGAAAGTGGACATCTTCAATGATCATAAGAGCCTCAAGTACATCTTCACTCAACCCAACCTCAACCTCAGGCAGACTCGTTTGGTCGAAATGATTCAAGAATATAATCCGAGTATTGAATATACTCCAGGCAAGGTCAATGTCATTGGAGATGCTTTGAGCAGGAAAGCTTACTGCAACAGTTTAATTCTCAAGCCCTTCCAACCGGACCATTGTGAAGCTTTCCGCAAACTGAATCTCCAAGTTGAGCCTCAAGGCTTTCTTGCCAACCTTCAAGTCTCTCCTACTTTGGAAGATCAAATTCATGAGGCACAACTCCTGGATTCCATGGTGAAGAACGTGAAAATGGGATTGCCAAGAGCCAACCCAAATACAAGTGATACCGCATTGATGACAAAGACACTCTATTCTTCAAGGATCGAATTGTGGTTCCTAAAGGGGATCTACGGAAAGTCATCATGAATGAGGCACACAATTCCCTTCTATCCATTCATCCTGGAAGTACAAAGATGTACCATGACCTCAAGCAGTCGTATTGGTGGACTCGAATGAAGCGAGAAATTTCTCAATTCGTTAATGAATGTGATGTCTGCAGAAGAGTGAAACAGAACACCAATGGCCAGCTGGTCTCCTCCAACCTCTTTCTATTCCAGAATGGAAATTTGACCATATTGAGATGGACTTCATGACTGGATTTCCCAAGTCCAAGCATGGAAATGATGCTATCTTCATTGTCATCGACACGATTACTAAAGTAGCTCATTTCCTTCCAATCAAAGAATCTATCACATCAGCTCAGTTGGCAGAGCTATACACCTCCAGGATTGTCTCTTTGCACGGCATTCCGCAATTGATATCTTCAGATCGTGGAAGCATCTTCACTTCTAAGTTCTGGGATTCCTTCCAGAAGGCCATGGGCACCAACATTCGCTTCAGCACAGCCTTCCATCCTCAAACTAGTGGCCAAGTCGAGCGAGTCAATCAAATCCTAGAAGATATGCTCAGGGCTTGTGTCATTTCCTTCGGTATGAAGTGGGAAGATTGTCTTCCATATGCCGAGTTCTCCTACAATAACAGTTTCCAAGCGAGTTCGGGCAAGGCCCCATTCGAAATTCTCTATGGCAGAAAGTGTTGCACTCCTCTCAATTGGTCAGAGACTGGTGAATGCCAACTTCTTGGCAATGACTTAATCACAGAAGCCGAAGAAATGTGTAAAGTCATCCGTGAAAATCTCAAAGCCACGCAATCACGCCAGAAGAGTTACTATGATAGCAAGCACCATGATTTTGCTTTCGAGATCGGAGAGCATGTCTACCTCCGCGTCTCTCCAATGAAAGGAACTCGTCACTTCAGTATCAATGGGAATCTTGCCCCTAGATACGTGGGTCCTTTCAAGATCATTGGCAAAAGAGGCGATCTCGCCTATCAACTTGAGCTTCCGTCCAACTTCGCAAACGTGCACGATGTGTTTCACGTGTCATAGCTTCGCAAGTGCTTCAAGACTCCTGAGTGCACCATCAGCTTCGAAGAGATTGATCTCCAAGAAGACATGTCTTATCATGAGCATCCCGTTGCTATTCTTGAAGAAACCGAGCGCAACACTCACAACAAGTCTATCAAATTCCTGAAAGTGAAGTGGTCACATCATTCCGATCAAGAAGCCACCTGGGAACGTGAGGATAACCTCCATTCTGAATATCCGGAGTTCTTTAAGTCCTAGATCTCGGGATGAGATCCTTTCGTAGTGGTGGAGTGTTGTAACACCCCGGATGTAACTTGCCATATTGGTAACTTCGACTCTTGCCATTTCGGCTTTAAGTTATGAGATTCCCTTCGTGGTTGGGTTTTGTCTTTGTTTTGATTTTGTTCATGTCATGTATTCATATCATGTAATCATGTGCATCTCATTTGCATACGTGTTCGTCTCATGCATCCGAGCAATTTCCCCGTTGTCCGTTTTGCAATCCGACACTCCCACATGCATCGACGCATCCCTTTTGTCTCCTTTCGTGAGCGTGTGTTAAACGTTCTCGGAATGGAACAAGATTTGTCAACTGGCCTTGGTACACCACCGGTAGACCGCCTATCAAATTTCGTTCCATTTGGAGTCCGTTTGATGCTCCAAAAGTTAACCGGGGAACCACAAAGGCCTCGTGTGTGTTGCACGCCAACATCCCTCCAAAACGGCCCAATAACCCATCCAAACCACTTCCATGTCCTCCGTCATCGGATCACGATCGCGTGGGCGAAAACTACAATCCATTTGGACACTCCTACCTCCTCCTAGCTATAAATATGTGCACCCCCTCAAATTCGAGTCCTGTTGGGAATATGACTACCAGGTATGACCCGCCCAGGAGGGGCCGGATCAATCTTCATGGCGGGGTATTTAAAGAAGCCCAGCGAATATACAAAGAGATGGTTTATTATAAGACTTGTAGTAGGCCCAAGCCCAGAGGCGGCTTAAAGCCCATAATTGTAAACCGCCATGTATAAGTAAGACTTGTAAAGAAAGGCTTGTAAAAGAAGTCACCAAGCCGGACACGTTGCATGAGCCGGCCGGGACTCTATAGGCCGCCACACATCCGCCCATGTATATAAGGGGACGACTCGGCGGTGGCTTAGGGAAAGAAACAACAGATCAAGAGCCAAGCTAGTGTTTATTGCTCCTTGGTCATCGAAACCTAGCAATACCACAACAACTGGATTAGGCTTTACCTTGACCACAAGGGGCCAAACCAGTATAAACCTCTCGTGTCCTTTGTCCTGATTAACCCCTTTAAGCTTCCTAGTTGCGATGGCTCCACGACTAAGTCCTTTCACTAGAACATCTACCGTGACAAGTCCACGACAGTTGGCGCCCACCGTGGGGCTAGCACATGGTGGATTTGAGTTCTTGAAGGGAAGCTTCGAAGGGCTCAAGGGATATGCTGTGGGCCGGATGACCAAGAGTTGTCGCGGCAAGCTCTACATCGACGATGCAGGCTGGGGCCCCGAGGCCGGCTCAATCGAGTATGGGTACCGGGTCCCCTTCGGCGGAATCCACGTTTTCACCGGCCGGATCGGCGAGCCGGGCCCTGAGCCGGACATCTGCGCCGACCTCATCGAGATGGCTCAATGGGCGAGACTCGCCCGAGCTCGGCCCGCCGTGAGGCTTGCCTTCGTGGGTTGCATCCATGGAGTGGAACTTTCTGAAGGATCGGTGAATGACGGTGAGACGACTATTCACTCTGACAATGAGTCGTCCACAGGGGAGACAGATTCTTTGTATCAACTACAAGATGGCGGGCTTGGGGGCTGTTCCGATGGTAGTAGTATTCCGGACCCCTTTGAACCGCCAAATCAAGCCGGAGTCTTCATGGCTGGCACTCAACCCGGGCAGAATTCTACGGCTGCGGCTGCAATAACCACCGGGTCGACGGCGACTAGGTCAGGATACACCGCGCGCCCGCCTGCTCAGGTGCTGATGGATCTGATGGACAGGATGACGACCTTGTTGATCGCTGTGGTTGAGCCGGCAGATAAGGCTCAGCACGATGTAGAGGTGGCACGGTTGCGTGGGGAGGTAACAGAAGCTAAGGAGAATTTAGCAGCGGAGGATGTAAGGATGGCCGCAGAACGAGCAGCTCTAGATGCTCGTGCTCAGCAGCTTCAAGCAGAGACTTTCCGGCTCTCGGTGGATCTAAATGCATCAAATGAGGTCATGAGGAGAAGGCACCAAAAGGCTCAATCACGTCTGCCTCTGACTTATGATCCTAGGAACCTCCGCCAGACACCTGGAGCTGGTCCCAGTAACCCACTGGAGGCAAACCGGATCGTAACACCCGGGACCGGAGCGCCGCTTCAACCGTGGGCCATGGAACCCCCCCCCCCCCGTGTGAATACCGCCCCACCTCATTACACACCAATACCACTGGGTCATTTTTCTAACCCTTTGGATAATCTTATCAAGCGTTGGCTCGTTTGACGGCTCTCCCGATGGAAGGAGACTCTCCGACAGCGATCGAAACACGACAGGTCATAGAACTTCTTCAGACGGCTCTGGCACAACAGGATGCATATTCTTATAGTCGAGATAGAATCCATTCAATCCCTCGCCCAAGCCGGAGCCCAAGCTATAGCAGGCATATGGACTCAGCGGCCATGTCAAGCAACACCCAACGCTGTAACCAACCACGCGGGCGTGACCCGGCCCCGGGCGGAGCCCTTAACTTGGTGGACCAGGAGAGGATCCGTCAAGAGCCTGAACGGGCGGTTCAATAGGCGGCTGAGCAGGCGGCTCACCAAGCTTTTCCAGTTTATCCAGCGACCTCTGTTGAAGCGGGGGTGGCCACAAGGACAGGAGGTATCCCTTGTCTTGTGCCGGCTCTGTGTAATGAGCGTTTGCCAAAGGACTTTAAGGGGCCTCGTAAGGTGCCTAATTACACAGCCAACCTGCAGCCCGGAGCATGGATTGAAAGTTATGAGATGGCCATAGAGTTATTAGAGGTCAGTGAAGCAGCAATGGCCAAATATTTCACCATGATGTTGGATGGAACAACTCGTACTTGGTAATAGGGGTTGCCGTCCAACTCCACCAGTTCATGGACAGAGTTAAAGGCCCGGTTCATTCAGAACTTCAAAGATACCTGTAAACAGCCCATGTCGATCGTGGACTTGACTAACTGCAAGCAAGAGGAAGGCGAATCCACGACCCATTGGGTGCGCCGGGTCAAGGAAATAATACATTCATCTGATAAGATGGATGCCGGCTCCGCGGTCTTAATGTTGGAGAAAAAATGTCGTTTTGAACCTTTGAAATAGAAGCTGGCGCGGCTCAAGCGTGACTGTAATGACATGGGCCAGCTAATGGCGGCTCTTGTCAAGTACGCCAATTCTGACAGTACCAAGGACCCCGCATCTGACGAAGAGAAGACAAGGAAGGGAAAGAAGAACGGCAATGGCAAAGGTCACTAGAACAACCCGGCGAATCAAGGAGGTAATAAACGTAAGGCTGATGGTAGTCTGGAGTTTGTGGCTAAAGCCAATGCACAGGGCAACAATCAACAACGCAAGGGGAGGCCACCTCCTCGGTCTGGTGGGTCAGGTCCCACCCTTGAGCAGCTGCTAAACGAACCTTGTCCAAGACATGTCCCCTGGGAGAAGCCAACTACCCATCTATGGAAAGACTATATGATCATGAAAGATTTCAAGAATTCTAACATGTTTGATGGAAACCACGGACCTAGCGGTGGCTCAGGCGGTGGCGGCTTTCATGGCCCGGGCGCCGGTTCAAGCAGTGGCGGTTTTCACGGCCATGGCCCTCAAGGCAGTCAGGGCGGCTATAATCAGCAATCCGGCCAAGGTAATCAGCAGCAACAATAGTCCGGGTATCAGAGCAACCCAAAGTAGTTGAACAGTGGACAATATCATGTATTCACCAGCAGTTTGTACAAGAGGGACCAAAAACTTCATAAGAGGGCTGTGAATGTTGTTGAACTGGCAATTCCATGTTATTTAAAATGGTCTGAGCAGCCTATCGTATGGAGTAGGGAAGACCACCCTCCCCGGGTTGATAATCTGGGTCATTTGGCTTTGGTGGTGTCACCTCAGGTTGGCGGATACAAGTTTACTAAGGTGCTCAAGGATGGTGGAAGTAGCATCAACATCCTTTATTATGAGATGTTCTGTCGCATGGGGTTGACTGACAAAAGTCTTAAAACATCCAATACTAACTTTCATGGAGTTGTGCCTAGTAAGTCGGCACACCCAGTCGGTAGGATTAAGCTGGAAGTAGTCTTTGGGGATGAGTATGACTCTAGGCCTGAGAAATTAACTTTTGAAGTGGTTAAAATCAAAAGCCCGTATCACGCTCTGTTTGGATGCCCGGCTTATGCTAAGTTCATGGCATAACCATGTTATTTTTATCTGCAACTCAAAATGCGAGGTTATAAGGGCACCATCACAGTGCATGGAAGCCGGAAGATAGCCCTCGAATGTGAAGAACGCGATGCGGCTTATGCCGAATCTTTTTGCGCAACGGAGGAATTGAAGTTTTATAAGTATAATGTTGACCCAGCAGATATGACATCTTTGAAGAAGCCAACCACGGAATATGAGCTGGCGTTGAAATTTAAGTCAGGTGACGATACTAAGATGATTGATTTTATGCCTGGCGACTCATCCAAATGGTTCATTATCAGTGCCAATTTGGATCCAAAATACGAAAGCGCGCTCATCGAGTTCATCCGTGAGAACTGGGACATCTTTGCATGGAAACCTTCTAACATGCTGGGTGTACCGAGGGAACTCGCTGAGCACACTCTCAACATTGATCCAAAGTTTAAGCCGGTCAGGCAGTTTCTTCAGCGAGTTAATGAAGAAAGGCGTAAGGCTATTGGAGAAGAGGTAGCTTGGCTCTTGGCGGCCGGGTTTATTCTTGAATTTTTTCACCCAGAGTGGTTGGCTAACCCGGTGCTTGTACTCGTAAAGAACGACACCTGGGGTATGTGTGTGGATTACACAGATTTAAACAAGGCTTGTCCGGCTGATCCTTTTGCTCTCCCTCGTATTGATCAAATCATTGAGGCTACGGCGGGTTGTGAGCGTTTGAGTTTTTTGTATGCTTATTCTGGTTATCATCAGATCAAGATGGCAGTTAAGGACCAGGATAAGACAACTTTTATCACTCCGTTTGGAGCCTTCTGTTATTTGTCAATGCCTTTTGGGGTTAAGAGCGCCCAGGCGACTTATCAGCGATATGTGTGCAGAACTGTCTTCATGACTAGATTGGGCGTAATGTTCATGCTTATGTGGATGATATAGTGCTTAAATCCAGAGCAAAGGAAACTCTGGTAGATGATCTGAAGGAGACTTTTGATAACCTCCGGGTCTACAAGATGATGCTTAACCCGGCAAAAGGTGTGTTTGGAGTCCACTCTGGCAAGCTTTTGGGTTTTTTGGTGTCTAACAGAGGCATTGAGGCTAACCCGAAGAAAATTAAGGCAATAACATCTTTGGCTAATACGGCGTGTATCAATGACGTTCAAAGGCTGGCGGGTCGGGTTGCAGCTTTAAGCCGGTTCATAAGCTGGCTAGGTGAGAAGGTTATGCCATTGTATCAGATGGTGAAAAAGACGGATGACTTTGTTTGGAGTGGTGCTGCTGATTCTGCCTTTGAAGATCTAAAGAGGCAGCTCGCTGAGCCACAGGTTCTGGGAGCTCCCATTGAGAAAGAGCCACTGTTGTTATATGTGGCTTCTAACTCACGTGCTGTCAGTGTGGCTATTGTGGTGGAACGGAAGGAGATTGGCAAGGAACATCCGGTTCAGCGGCCGGTTTACTACGTCGTGAGGTGCTCAATGAATCTAAGCAAAGGCATCCACATAGGCAGAAGCTTGTTTATGGGGTGTTCATGGCAAGCCGGAAGCTCAAGCATTACTTTCAGGGTCACCCTATCACTGTGGTTAGCTCTACTCCGTTAGGAGATATTATTCAAAATAGAGAAGCCACAGGACGAGTCGCCAAGTGGGCCATTGAACTTGGGTCTCATGGTTTAAAGTATGTGCCACGTACTGTGATCAAATCTCAAGCGCTGGTCGATTTCATTAATGATTAGACGGAGTTGCAGACACCTGAAGAGAAGCCAGACAACACATATTGGACGACTCATTTTGATGGGTCTAGACAGTTGGAATGCTCAGGGGCTGGAGTTGTTTTAACTTCTCCTCGAGGTGACAAGTTTTGTTATGTGTTGCGATTAATGTTTCCTTGTACTAAAAATGCAGAAGAATATGAGGCCTTATTCCATGGTCTTCGAATGGCTAAAGAGATTACTTTAAGTCGGGTATGGTGCCTTGGTGACTCAGATTTGGTGGCTCAGCAGGTGTCAGGCAAGTGGGACTCCAAGGACCCTCTCATGGCGGCTTATCGCCGGGAAGTTGATGTTGTTGCTGGATATTTCAAAGGTTATCAGGTGGAGCACATTGACCACAGAAAAAACGAAGCGGATGATGCTTTAAGCCGGTTGGGATCTCAGCGTAAGCCGGTGCCACCTAACATCTTTTTAGATGTTCTGCATAACCCTTCTGTCAAGTTACCTATAGAAGAACACTTGGCCGTTCCAGACCCGGAGGCACAGTTGGTGGCGGCTCTTCATGTCATTCTAGATTGGACAGTACCGTATTTGGCTTACATGACCCGGGGTGAGTTGCCAGAGGATGAGACCTTGGCTCGACAGATAACCTGTCGGTCTAAGTCAATGACAATTTCCAACGGTGAGTTGTATCATCGCAGCGTCACTAGAGCGTTTCAACGTTGTGTCTCTCCTGAAGAAGGTCAAGAAATTCTTCGTGAGATCCATGAAGGGGATTGTGGCCATCACGCCAGTTCAAAGTCTCTTGGGGCTAAAGATTTTCGCCATGGTTTTTACTGGCTAACGGCTCACGCTGATGCAGAGGATCTGGTTAGTAGGTGCGATGGGTGTCAAAAATTTGCACGACGAGTGCACGTTTCGGCTCAAGAATTGCGGATGATTCCAATCACTTGGCTGTTTGTAGTCTGGGGGCTTGACATGGTTGGACCTTTCAAAAGATCCAAGGATAAAAAGACACATCTTTTGGTGGTAGTTGACAAATTTACAAAATGGGTTGAGGCAGAGCCGGTTAGTAAGTGTGATGCAGCCACGGCGGTTCAGTTCATGAAAAAGGTGATCTTTCGTTTTGGCTTTCCACACAGCATTATAACTAACAATGGTACGAATTTGTCCAAAGGAGATATGGAGGAGTTTTGTCAACGTGATCATATCCGGCTTGATGTTTCGTCAATAGCTCACCCCCAATCCAATGGTCAAGCTGAGAGAGCAAATCAGGAAATCTTAAAAGGTCTCAAGCCCCGGCTTATGGTTACTTTAGAATGGACGCCAGGTTGTTGGGTAGAGGAGTTACCATCAGTGCTATGGAGTATCAATACCACTCCTAACAGGTCTACAGGTTATACACCTTTCTTCGTGGTTTATGGAGCAGAAGCAGTCCTTCCTTGTGACATCCGTCATGACTCGCCCCATGTGGCAGCTTACGTCGAAGCTGATAATGAACAAGCCCAACAGGATGCACTGGACTTGTTAGATGAAGAGAGAGATTTGGCAGCAGCCCGGTCAGCAATTTACCAACAGGACCTGCGCTGTTATCACAGCCGCCGGGTTAAGTCCAAAACCTTTCAAGAAGGTGACCTGGTGATCCGGCTCATCCAGGATCAGTCCGATGCACACAAGCTATCCCCGCCTTGGGATGGACCCTTTGTGGTCAGCAAGAACCTAAACAACGGGTCATATTACCTTATCGACATTCAAGAGCATAAAGACTCACGTAAGTCGGAGGAGGAGACTCACCAGCCGTGGAATATTGCTCAGCTTCGGCCATACTATACTTGAGCCACCGCCTCTCACCATGTACATACTTTGATCTATTATGATAAGTAATAAAGCAGGACCTTTGTCCTTTTCTTCCTCAATGGTTATATATTTTTATTATTCTCATAATTCAAATGACAATTAGGGGGCTGATCGTATCCAAATCTAGCTTAACCCTTTTGGTCCGGCTCATGATCGTATTCAAATCTAGCCGTAAACCTCATGGTCACTTGCGGACTTCCTGTTCAAACATAGGTCGTATTCGAACCAAAGAGAACATAGCTGTCATAAGTCATAACCCTCTTGATTGGCGCAAAGCCAAACTCACTAGGGGGCTTCTTGATCGTATCCGAATCATAGCTTCACCCCTTTTGGGTCCGACTTGGATCGTATTCGAATCAGGATCGTTAAAAACCGCTCAAGTTCATTTGGGGGCTTCCTGTTCAAACATAGGTCGTATACGAACCAAAGAGAATATAGTTGTCGGTACCCTCTTGATAGGTGCAATGCCAAAACCACCAGGGGCTACATGATCGTATTCGAATCCTAGCTTAACCCCTTTGTTTTGGTTTACTGATCGTATTCGAATTAGAAGCCTCCAAATTACTCTTAATTCTTGATTTAAATCATTTTTAATACATCCTATTTTGTTTTACTAGCTTTTGTTGTCTCAAAGCTAACTTCACGTATGGTTTCAATTTGAGCCGGCTCAGTTATTTGACAATGAGTTAACAAGGGATAACAATCATCAGGCATATCAAGGTATTGGCTGCTACAAACATTAGGGTCGTCAACCTTATTGTCCGGGTCATATAAGCCGGCAATTCAGAATCAAAGAACATAGGTATGACATTGTTGTTCATAAACAGACTTATCTATATCTTTTCATTAATCAAAGGTTTTTTCAAGCCTTGTTTAACTTACATCTGGTCCTGTTTTTTGCACTATGATTATTTCATAGTTATGTATTGGGTGTTTTTGACCCATCCAGCGATCAACTGCCAGGACTGTTTTTTATCTTTTTTCATACAGAAACAGATTCAAACACTCCAGATGCGATCGCAGATATAATGCATATATTGACATCACAGGTAAAAGGTCATATGCAACATCCTATGCACGATGGCATAGGCAAAATATGCAGTTTTCAAACTAACCTATTACAAGGCATTGAGAGCCCAAAAGGTTAGACTGTTTTCTTTTTTAAGAAGGTCTTAAGCTAAAGGCAGGACTATTCAGATGGTTATGACTCCTCCCTTGCCGGCTCACCTCCTTCCACTAGTTGGAAGCTGGTATTGGACCGGTCAAAGCCGTTTAGAGCAATGAACTCAGCCTCATCGTCAATTAGGCCGGCCGGGTCAATTTCTGGGGCAAAAGTGTGTTGGCGAACCAGCGGGATAAGATCTGTCACTTTATAAGAGGGAGTCGCCATCTTTTTATTCTCCATATCAAAACCCGGCTGATATTTGTCGATGTTGGTCTCCTCGCCAAGAATGGTAGCCTAAGGACGAACTCCCCTCACACAGGCGATAAAATCGTCTTGCTCAAACGGAGTCCTGTCTTCCTTCACGATAGGGTACCCCTTAGCCACATCCACCGAGTCTAAATTCGGCACCCACGCTTTGGAGAGGCTCAGGGCAGTCAGGGCTCCGGCTCTTGCACAAGACCGTTTGACCTCTTAAAATCTGGCGGGTAAGATAGATATCTTCTTCAAAACATCACTCAAACGGTTGGGTCCTTGGTTGGCGGGGGATATAGTAGCAAGTGCCCGTTGAGCCCCAGTATACAGTTGCTCCACCAAGGTATAAACCGCCTTCAGTTTAATCACACTGTTTTGACTCAGATTTTTACTCCGTGGACCTATGAGGGTTTTAACAAAGGTTTAGCAAACGGCTTATATTCCTATTCAAAACAGAGTGTAAGTGACTAATGCAAATGACTCACCAAAGATTGCAGAGAACATTTGAGACGCACGGTTTTTTAAGCCGGTGAGCTCTGTCGTAACCTCCTCGAGAGCCGCCTCTGCTATCTCAGCATGTTGTATCAGCAAGGCCTTCTCATCGACCCATGATTTCTTCTTCGCATCCAAACTGGTCTTCAGTTTTTCAGCTTCAGAGAGGCTCAATTGAAGTTTGGAGTCAGCAGTCTTTATCTTTGTTTCTTGATCCGCCAGCCGGGTCTTTGCATCCATCAATTCAGAGCCTAATTTAGTTAGGGTGGTCAACAAACATACATAGGTGTGTCAAAATTTACATAAAGTTATAATGATTAAAGTCCCAAGTGCTTTGCAATGCAACACCACTTGGCACTTGGGGGCTAATGTCTCCCAAAGAAGTTCCTTTTTTCCAGGCTTAAAGTCCCAAGTATTTTACAAGTAACAACAATTGGCACTTGGGGCCTAATGCATGATCCTATGAAAGTTTTTTCATATTGAGCCGGATCACACTATTGGTTTCGACTGATTCAAGACAGTTATGAAGTTAAGTACCGGCTCATTTGTGCTAAATTGAGCCGACCCTTGGGGACTATAAGTGAAAGTTAAGATGTATTTAAGGAAAATCTAAGAAAGAGTATCAACCTATATCACAAGTCTATAGATCATTCATATTCATCATAATCCGGAGACTTGGGGGCTGGCAGAGCATATATAAGATGGTGAAAGTCGGCGAACATACCTCATATTTCAGCTGAAGTTGCTTGACCATCTCAATTTCCGAGTCACGGCTAGAATGCACATGACCGAGGTAGCCAGACAGCATGTCACTAACGTTCAGATGAGCGTAATAAGAGACATCAAATTGCACCTTCTGCCTCTCTAAAGCTTCTTGCTTAGCAGAGTGCTGGGCCAGTACAGTGGGGTTGCCCGGCTCAACAAACCGACTACCAGTAATTGAGACATCATTGTTAGAAGTTGTCGGCGGGTTCGAAGAGCTAGATGGTTCAGTGATAGCCGGATTAAGAGTGGTTTCATCAGCTGACGGCTCAGGAGGGTTCGATTGAACGTGGACAACCAGGTGTTCTGGCGCTTCAGATTGATCAGGAGGAGTTGGTACTGCCGGTTCAGGTGCAGGATCTTTCAGGTTTTCTGCTGGCTTAGTCACCTTAGCTTTCTTAGACTTTGCTTGACTGCTAAGAAAGATTTTATGAGACAGTTAGTATAATAATGCAGTTTTAAATATGTAGAAGAAAGATGATTGTCCTTACCCAGGGGCAGTCTTGAAAGATGGAAATTGAGTTTGTGACGAGTCGCCAGAAGAGCGAGAAACCTCCTGCAAAGGTAAAATAAAGTTAAGAAAATAAGGAAATATATTCATGGATAAAAACAAAGGACAAAGGTGAAAGAAACCTCATTCTGGCGTTTCCGAGGAGTTTTTTGTAAGTTGGTGGGTGGTTCATTATCATCATTAGTCCGGGCCTGACGGCGGCTCTCATGCTACTGCTTTTTCAAAAGAAAATGAGGGTCCAAATAAGCCAAAGGGTGTGAAAACCTTACTTTCCGGGTTACCAGGCGAACTTTCTGTCTTGGCAAAGGAGCCGAGTCGGAGGAAATAGTTACCTCTTCTTCTACGGCCTGGCTGGCCCCCGTGTCGTCCTGGTAATAGTCAGTGTCAATAAGGTTGTTAAAAAACTGGCCAAGGGAGCCAAGGGCTAGCTCCGATTCAGAAGCATCATCCAGCTGGAACATGTCAGATGCATTCTTCTTCTTCTTGGGCTTCCGGGTCGTTCTCCTGGCGGCTATGGCGGCGGCTCTAGCCTTCTTGGAAGCTTCATGATCATACTTGGCCTTCCAGAAATCAGATTTGGCCTGTAAGAAAATAAATAGGTTAAAAAGCCATGCAAGTATTTAACTACTGAGGAAAACAAAAAAGGAAGTCAAGCGGATTTACCTCCGGTATCGGGTTAAGTTTGCAGAAGGAGTTTAATCCAACCTTACTGTAGTCCTCGTGTTTGACGTCCATGAGAATGGTTGACATTGCAACAATGTCTTCTTCAGTTAGTTGTACAAAGCTATGACGCAGAGAATCATCTGGGCCTCCGCCATATTTATACATTAACTTGGATCGGCGGCTTAGAGGGATGACCCACCATGCGATCCAGCAATGGATTGGGTCAACTCCAGTTAAGCCATTCCCCAATAAAGCTTGAATCCTTTTGATAGATGGGATAAGCTTCTTGCGTTCAGCAGTAGTAAGCTTGTCAGGGAGCACAAACTTAGAATCGAGACGCTCCGCGCGATAACCCGGTAGTGGTTTTTCATCAGCTGGTGATATATCTTGGCAGTAGAACCAGGTTTGGTTCCAATCTTTGGGATGGCTTGGTAAGACCACTAAAGGAAAGACGACAGCCTGTCGATGTTGAAGATTCTCCCAAGTTCCAAGCTAGGGCCATTGGTGCACTCATTCTGGTGGTTCAATAAAAGTACTCTCTAAAGAGCTCCAAAGTCGGTTCTTCTTGAAGATATACCTCACAAAGAACTTGAAAATTGCAAATATTGGATATAGAGTTGGGTCCAAGATCTTGTGGATGAAGCTTGAAAAAATGCAGAACGTCTCTGAAGAACTTTGAGCCGGGTGGTGAGAAGCCCCGGTTCATGTGATCATGAAAATGATAACTTCACCGTCTTTGGGTTGAGGTCGTTCTTTATCCGGGTTAGGAGCACGATAAGACATAATGTTTTTCTCTGGAAAAAATCCATGGTGACAAATTCTTTCAAGGTATCCTCAGTAACTGTGGAAGGGACCCAGTTGCATACAGTTGGCGCTTTTGACGGCATGATGAAAAAAGTCAAGCTGAAAAGAAAGTAATTTGTCGGTTCGATTATTGGTGGAGTTACACATTCATGATTATAGTACAAATGAGTAATGGCGGCTTAAGTAAGGGCTAATGATATATAAAGGAAAAATTAGCTGGAGTCATAAGCCGCCATGACTAAAAAATATTCAAAGGTTGCCTGAGTCAGAATTGGCTAAGTACTGAGATAAACAGGTTTCACAAGTGGTTGCTATTATTTTGGATCAAGATGGCTCAAAAAAGGGAAATAAATCTAGACCTAAAAACCAGCACAGAGGAGTTCATCAGTTTTAAGGAGACCTTTGTACAAGAAGAAAGGGATATGTTAGCCTGTGAAATGGATGAAAAACAACTACTGCATAGACTCTACATTTCATTTAGATCAAAGGAGGGTACAGTGGAGAAGCTGCAAGTAATCTACAACAAACAGCGAAGAACACAAGAAAGAAACCTTACGAACCCTAATGCAGATCTGTGGGCGTGAGAAAAGCGAGAGCTTACGGATGCAGAGCTACTGCAGAGGATCGCCGCCGTTCTCTAGACAGGCTCAGGGTGTTGCTGCGGCCGGAGTTGAGGATGACGGTGCACTGCGGCGGCGGCGGAGCTCGAGTGGCAGAGAAGTTTCCACAGGAGGAAGAAGAAGAAAGAGGAAGGACCGGCCATGCCTATTTATAGGGGGATAAGTGAACGGGCAGGCGCAAAAATCAAGGAAGACTGAAGTAATGATTATCTAGCTAAATGGACGCCTCCATTTTCGGAAAACATTTAAGATAAGGATCCGTTGAAGATGACGTCGTGGCATTTTTTCAAATTTTCTAAAGATGACGTCATGGCGGGTTACAGAGCTTTTACAAACAGCAGAAGATGGATTTCTTCTATGTGTTGGAGATTGACAAGAACAAATTTCAAATCAACCTGGGGCCTAATGTTGGGAATATGACTACCAGGTATGACCTGCGAATATTTAAAGAAGCCCAGCGAATATACAAAGAGATGGTTTATTATAAGACTTGTAGTAGGCCCAAGCCCAGAGGCAGTTTAAAACCCGTAATTGTAAACCGCCATGTATAAGTAAGACTTGTAAAGAAAGGCATGCAAAAGAAGTCACCGATCCGGGCACGTTGTATGAGCCGGACGGGACTCTGTAGGCCGCCACACATCCACCCGCGTATATAAGGGGACGACCCGGCGGCGGCTTAGGCCAAGAAACAACAGATCGAGAGCCAAGCTAATGTATTTCGCTCCTTGGTCATCGAAACCAAGCAATACCACAACAACTGGATTAGGCTTTACCTTCACCACAAGGGGCCGAACCAGTATAAACCTGTCGTGTCCTTTGTCCCGATTAACCCCTTTAAGCTTCCTAGTTGCCATGGCTCCACGACTAAGTCCTTTCACTAGGACATCTGCCGTGACAATTCCACGACAGGTCCCGAAACCCTAAAATCCTCCTCCCGCCGCCACCGGACGAGTCCGCCGGCGCCGGACATGTCTGCCGCCGCGCCCCGTCCACTCACGCGCTGACATGTGGCGCCCTACCGCCGACCTCTGCCGAGCCTGCGCCGTCGCTGGCCTCCACCGCTACTCCGCCGCGGACCCCGCCGTCCTGCGGCCAGATCCGCCGCCCGCACGCGCGCGAACCGCCGCCTCTTCCACGCCTATGCCCCAGCGCCGCCGCCGTTCGTCCTCGCCGCCTCCCTCGCCAGCCCCCACGGGACCGTACTGCAGCGACCGCGCCGCGGCAACCCCTTCCTCCTCTCCTCCGATGGACCTCCTCCTCGGATCCGGCAAGTCCCGCACGCCACCAGATCTCCAAACTCCGGCCAGCTCCTTCCGACGAACCTCGGTTTGCCTGCAAGACGAAACCCTAGATCTGGTCCAGAGGGGTATATTTTTCTCTAAGTCCATTTTCTGCAACTTTTTAATGCCATGTTCATTGCATCGTATCTCTGTGACCGTAGCTCTGTTTCATGCATATGAGATATCAAAATGTTCATTGATAGATGCCCTTCATTTCATTACATTATGGCATTTGTGTTTGAGTTCATATTGACGCGAAAATAATCGATGCAAGAGTGCTATAAAATGTTTACTGCTACTACTTATCAATTTTGGGTGATTTGTCATTTTTTGTCACATTTTATGTGTGCTTCATATGGGCATGAGATCTACATGTGTTTTGAAATATGCCATTCCATCTTTACAGAGGTTCTTGCCATGTATTTTTGTGATCTTTGTGGTGACTAGCACAAGCATGCAAAGTAGCCTTCCTGATATTGCTGATTTCAGGGACTTAGGATTTTGCTAAGTCATTTTCCTGCTGTTATTTTGATGCCATGTAAGCATGATGCTACAGTGAGATTCATGCTTGTTTTGAGTTGCTTTAGTAAGGCTGTTTTGAACATATGGTCATGCTCAATCCATCCATGCCCCTGTTTGCATTTATGGAGTGAGCTAGCATATCTTAATCTTGCTCTACTTTTGGTATAAAATGTTCCTGGCAGATTGTTTACATGTTAATCAATTTTGCCATGGTTGTTGTTAGTGCTCCATGCATGCTATGAACTTGCTCTTTCCATGGTTAGCTTCACGAACATTTCTTCTTGCTGTTAGTATGCTTATCTTGTCATGCAATGCCATGTGGTGAGTTGTTTGAGCTCGCAAAGATGCCTTCATAATTCTGTTTATGCCATGCTCTGTTTTCTGCTTAGTTTGAAACTGTTAATAAAACTTGCTATGTTTACATGGGTGCCATCATATCTTCTGTGCCTTTTTGGCTCATGTTCAGTAAGGGACGTTTGATCTATGCTTTTAGTCGGTTCATGCCATGCCTTTGTTTGCTATGTTATGTTCCTGTATAATGTTGTTTGCTTGCTCTAAACATTGCTTCCTGATGTTATTTCTCGCATGTTAGTAATTTCTCTAAGTCTGTGAAGCTGATATCTTTTGCAGTTTTGCCATGCTTGTTTGAACCTGCTCTTGTGTCATTTAGCCGTAGCTTAGTGTTCATGTTTTGTCAAGCATCACTTTTACATCACTGCCAGTTGCTTCGTTGCTATGTTGGTATGCAGTAGCTTAGTTTCTTGTTGCATTCTAAATGGCATCGTGCTGTTAATCGCAGAATTGTGCCATTCTTGTTTTGCTTGCCATTTGCAAACCGTGCATCTGTATCCGGTGATCTCTATATCGATTTCGACCGAAATCATCTCATCCTTCTAGCGGCACACTTGGTTTGCCAAGTTGATGCCTTGTTCATTTTTTCCCTTTCGAAGCACGCATATGCATTGCATATCATATCTTGCATATCATGCCATGTTTTGCATCATGTTGAATGTGCACTGCACCGTGATTGATTGTTGGTCCTTTGCTTGTGTTCTTTCTTTGGGTAGAGCCGGGAGACGAGTACGTGATCGAGGAACCCGTCGAGTACGCTAACGAGGATCAAGCTTTCGTCAACTCTGAGAACTTTGCAGGCAAGATGACCATACCCTTGAAATCACTTCTATCTTTGCTTGCTAGTTGTTCGCTCTATTTCTATGTAGCGCCACCTACCACTTGCTATATCATGCCTCCCATATTGCCATGTCAAGCCTCTAACCCACCTTTCCTAGCAAACCATTGTTTGGCTAAGTTACCGCTTTGCTCATCCCCTCTTATAGCGTTGCTAGTTGCAGGTGAAGATGAAGTTTGTTCCATGTTGGAACATGGTTATTGTTGGGATATCATTATTATCTCTTATTTACTTTAATGCATCTATATACTTGGTAAAGGGTGGAAGGCTCGGCCTTTTGCCTGGTGTTTTGTTCCACTCTTGCTGCCCTAGTTTCCGTCATACCAGTGTTATGTTCCTTAATTTTGCGTTCCTTACGCGGTTGGGTGTTATGGGAACCCGTTGACAGTTCGACTTGAATAAAACTCCTCCAGCAAGGACCAACCTTGGTTTTACCATTTTCCTACCTCCCACCATATACATTCCCTTGGGTTCTGCAGACTCAAAGGTCATCTTTATTTTAAACCCCCCGGGCCAGTGCTCCTTTGAGAGTTGGTCTGAAACGGGCAACCTGCGGGGCCACCTCGGGGCAACGTGAGGGTTGGTTTTACTTGTAGCTTGACCTATCCGGTCTACCCTGAGAACAAGATACGTGTGACTCCTATCGGGATTTGTCGGTACATCGGGCGACTTTGCTGGTCTTGTTTTACCATTGTCGAAATGTCTTGTAACCGGGATTCCGAGACTGATCGGGTCTTCCCAGGAGAAGGAATATCCTTCGTTGACTGTGAGAGCTTGTGATGGGCTAAGTTGGGACACCCCTACAGCGTTTTGAACTTTTGAAAGCTGTGCCCGCGGTTATGTGGTAGATGGGAATTTGTTAATATCCGGGTGTAGAATAACTTGACACTTAACTTAATTAAAATGAATCAAACGCGTGTGTAGCCGTGATGGTCTCTTTTCGGCGGAGTCCAGGAAGAGAACACGGTCTCTTGTTATGCTTGAGCGTAAGTAGCTTCAGGATCACTTCTTGATCACTCTTAGCTTCTCGACCGTGCGTTGCTTCTCTTCTCGCTCTCTTCTCGCTCCACCTCACTACCCTTTCCTACCCTTATGCTTAAATAGTCTTGATCTCGCGGGTGTGATATTGTTGAGTCCCCGTGACTTACAGATACTTCCAAACCGATGCAGGTGCCGATGATGCCAATGCAGGGGATGCTACCGAACTCAAGTGGGAGTTGGACGAAGATTCGGGCCGTTACTATGTTTCTTTTCCGGACGATCAGTAGATGAGCCCTGTTGGGACAATTGGGCATCTAGCATTTGGGGTTGTCTTTCTTTGTTTTGGTTCCGTAGTCGGACCTTGATTGTATTCTGGATGATGTATGACTATTTATGTATTGTGTGAAGTGGCGATTGTAAGCCGACTCTTGCGACAGACCTACCATGCAGCTATGCCTCTAAGTCGTACCCCGACACGTGGTAAGTTTAGACCTTTGATTCTAAAGTATCTGTTCACACTAATCATGCTGCTATTAAATATCTTATGGAAAAGAAAGATGCTAAACCTATACTTATTAGATGGGTTCTCTTGCTTCAAGAATTTGATTTGCATATTATTGATAGAAAGGGAGCTGGGAACCCCGTTGCAGACAACTTATCTAGGTTAGAGAATGTCCTTGATGACCCGCTACCTATTGGTGATAGCTTCCCTGATGAACAATTAGCTGTCATAAATGCTTCTCGTACTGCTACATCGTATGTTGATTATGCTAATTACATTGTTGCTAAATTTACACCACCTATTTTCACATACCAGCCAAAGAAAAAGTTCTTTTATGATTTAAGACATTACTTTTGGGATGACCCACACCTTTCTAAAGAAGGAGTAGATGGTGTTATTAAACATTGTGTACCTGAGCATGAACAGGAACAGATCCTACGCAAGTGTCACTCTGAGGCTTATGGAGGACACCATGCTGGAGATAGAACTCCACATAAGGTATCGCAATCCAGTTTTTATTGGCCTACTCTCTTCAAGGATGCCCGTAAGTTTGTCTTGTCTTGTGATGAATGACAAAGAATTGGTAATATTAGTAGACGTCAAGAAATGCCTATGGATTATTCACTTGTTATTGAACCATTTGATGTTTGGGGCTTTGATTATATGGGACCGTTTCCTGCCTCCAACAGGTATACACATATTTTAGTTGTTGTTGGTTACGTTACTAAGTGGGTAGAAGCTATTCCAACTAGTAGTGCTGAGCATAACACCTCTATTAAGATGCTTAAAGAAGTTATTTTTTCGAGGTTTGGAGTCCCTAGATATTTAATGACTGATGGTGGTTCAAATTTTATTCATGGCGCTTTCCGTAAAATGCTTGCTAAGTATGATGTTAATCATAGAATTGCATCTCCATATCATCCACAGTCTAGTGGTCAAGTAGAATTAAGTAATAGAGATCTTAAATTAATTTTGCGAAAGACTATTAATAGATCCAGAAAGAACTGGTCCAAGAAACTTGATGATGCATCATGGGCCTATAGAACTGCATATGAAAATCCTATGGGTATGTCTCCGTATAAAATGGTTTATGGTAAAGCTTATCACTTACCTCTCGAACTAGAACACAAGGCATATTGGGCCATTAAAGAGCTCGATTATGATTTCAAACTTGCCAGTGAGAAGAGGCCTTTTGACATTAGCTCACTTGATGAATGGAGAACCCATGCCTATGATAATGCCAAACTGTTTAAATAACAAGTTAAAAGATGGCATGACAAAAGGATACAAAAACGTGAGTTTAATGTAGGTGATTACGTATTGTTATACAACTCTCGTTTAAGATTTTTTGCAGGAAAACTCCTCTCTAAATGGGAAGGTCCTTACGTTATCTAGGAGGTTTATCGTTCCAGTGCTATAAAAATCAACAACTTCGAAGGCACAAATCCAAGGGTGGTGAACGGTCAAAGAATCAAACATTATATCTCAGGTAATCCTATAAATGTTGAAACTAATGTTATTGACACCGTAACCCCGAATGAATACATAAGGGACACTTTCCAGAATGTTTCAGACTCTGAAAAGGAAGAGGTGTGTTATACGGTATGTAAACCGACTCCAAAACAGTTCTAATAGCAATTTTTCTCCATTTTGGAATATGTAAAAAATAGGAAAATAAGAAGTAGTCCGGGAAGGACACGAGGCGTCCATCAGGGTGGAGGGTGAGCCCTACCCCCCTGGGCGTGCCGCCCTACCTGGTGGGCACCTCGTGTGCTCTCCGGACTCCGTTTTCTTACACGATACTTCTATTGGTCAGTAAAAATTCATTATATAATCTCCCGAAGGTTTTGACCACTGTACCACGCAAACATCCTTTGATTTTGTTTCAAGCTATTTCTGCTGCGAATTTAGTGCAAGATGTCTTCTCAAGACTCCGACGGAGAGAGCTATGTCTCACATCTCATTGCTGACCCAAAGACCTATGGGGACCTATCTCATTGTGGTCAAACTACGGATGATGAGGAGGATGCTCACTTGAGGATGATCAATGATTCAAGTTCGGAGGAGGAGAATGTCCCTCTACCTCAACCTGGGGATATGCACGTGAAGTTCAGGAAGTCTAGTCTCCCAAGAGGGCTAAACTGTCTAACAACCGATCTATTCCTTCTCGTTTTCGGCAGAAAAGCAAAGGAGATTTATGTGAAAAGATCTTGAAGCTGGAATCAGAGGTTGATGATTTAAAAGAGGAGATCTCTCTTCTCAATTACAACATGAAAAAGCTGAAGACACAATTGTCATCATCATCACCATCTCCTACACCCCTGATGAAAGAGACATAAACACATGGGTATGGGCACTCCCCTTGGCAACTCCCAAGCTTCGGGGACTGCCCCGGTATCGTATCACCATCTCACTTTTATCTTTAGTTTTTTAGTTCGATCCTTTTGGTAATATCTTGATATAGTAGAATAAAGTTTTAGTATGATCTAGTTTTGAGTTTTGCTTTATGATCCTTCTATGTAATCAAGTCCGTGAGCTATATATAATAAAGATTTAGTGTTGAGTCAAGGGCTTGATTATCTTGTTATGATCTTGAGGAAGTAAAATAAAAGAGAAAGAATAAAAAGAAATAAAGAGATCATATGGATATTTTGGAGAGTAATGACTTCACATATAAAGTGTATGATGAATAAAAGTTGTTGAGAGTTGAAAAACATAGTTTTGGTCATCATTGCAATCAATAAGAACTAATAAAGAAAGAGAGGTTTTCACATATAAATATACTTTCTTGGACATCTTTTAAGATTGTGAGCACTCATTAAAATATGACATGCTAAAGAGTTGACATTGGACAAGGAAGACAACATAATGGGTTATGTTTTCTTACGTCCGAAATAAATTATATTGTCATGGATCATCCAACATGTTGAGCTTGCCTTTCCCTCTCATGCCAGCCAAATTCTTTGCACCAAGTAGAGATACTACTTGTGCTTCCAAATATCCTTAAACCCAGTTTTGCCATGAGAGTCCACCATATCTACCTATGGATTGAGTAAGATCCTTCAAGTAAGTTGTCATTGTTGCAAGCAATAAAAATTTCTCTCTAAATATGTATGATTTATTAGTGTGATGTGGAAGAAATAAAAGCGAGGGACTGCATAATAAAGGTCCATATCACATGTGGCAATATAATGTGACGTTCTTTCGCATTGAGATTTTGTGCATCCAACCATAAAAGCACACAACAACCTCTGCTTCCCTCTGCAAAGGGCTTATCTTTTATTCTTGTCTTATACTTCATACAAGAGTCATGGTGATCTTCACCTTTCCTTTTTACATTTTATCCTTTGGCAAGCACAATGTGTTGGAAATATCCTCATATATATAGCTAATTGGATGTGAGTTTTCTTGAACTATTATTGTTGACATTACCCTTGAGGTAAAAGGTTGGCAGGCAAAACTATAAGCCCCTACCTTTCTCTGTGCCTGACTAAAACTTCATACCCATAAATATTGCGTGAGTGTTAGCAATTGCGAAAGACTAAATGATAGTTGAGTATGTGGACTTGCCGAAAAGCTCTTATATTGAATCTTTCTAAAGTTATGATAAATTGCAATTGCGTCAATGCCTGAGATTATAGTTTTTTAGTTTTTAATGAAGTTCCCGATTCATACTTGAAATTGTGAATGAATTATTACTTTAGCATAAGAAATCATATGAAAATATATATATATATATGTTATTGTTATAAGAATGATCATGATGCCCTCATATCCGTATTTTATTTTATCGACACCTCTATCTCTAAACATGTGGTCATATTTTTCGTTATCGGCTTCCGCTTGAGGACAAGCGAGGTCTAATCTTGGGGGAGTTAATACGTCCATTTTGCATCATTGAAAGTGCAACTATCCCTAGCTGGTTTTGGTAATTCATAACAACATATAGCTCATTGAGCTAATACTATTCCAAGATGATTATTTCAGGAAAGCTCAATGATTGGCATGGCATGGATGTGAATGTGGAACCCTCAAAATGCTAAGGACAAAGGATTGGCTCAAGCTCAAAAGCTCAAGACTCTTCATTTTATATTTTAGTGATCCAAGATCACATTGAGTCTTTAGGAAAAGCCAATACTATCAAGGAGGGATGAGGTGTTGCTTAATGAGCCTCTTGCTTCATGTGCTTAGTGATATGCTCCAAAACCCTCAACTACTTTCCCATATCCACATATGACCTAAACCCTAAGCCAAACTCGGTCCTACCGATTCTTCCTATCCGGCGCCACCGAGTTTCACTTGTCATTAGCCACTGCCAAACCCTAGCAATTCGGTCCTACCGATAGGGATCTCGGTCTCACCGAGATGGGGTTGCAAACTCTCTGTTTCCCTTTCGTAACTTTTCGGTCCCACCGAAAGAGCGAATCGGTCCCACCGAGATTGCAATGTAAACTCAGTGTTTCCCCTTTGTAACTTTTCGGTCTCACCGAGTTCCACTCGGTCTCACCGAAAGAGCAAATCGGTCCCACCGAGTTTGCCTGACCAACTCTCTGGTTAGCTAATTACCAAATTCGGTCTCACCGAGTTTGTGTAATCGGTCTCACCGAGATTACGTTATGCCCAAACCCTAACCATATCGGTCCTACCGAGTTGCACGTCAGCCCCACCGAAAATCACTAACGGTCACTAGGTTTACATTTTCGGTCCGACCGAGTTTATTGATTCGGTCCCACCGAGATTGGAAAACTGTGTAACGGTTGGATTTTGTGTGGAGGCTATATATACCCCTCCACCTTCTTCTCATTCGAAGAGAGAGCCATCAGAACACACACACCATTCCAACTCATATGTTCTGAGAGAGAACCACCTACTCATGTGTTGAGATCAAGACATTCCATTCCTACCATATGAATCTTGATCTCTAGCCTTCCCAAGTTGCTTTCCACTCAAACCCTCTTTCCACCAAATCCAAATCCTATAAGATCGAGTTGAGTGTTGGGGAGACTATCATTTGAAGCACAAGAGCAAGGAGTTCATTACCTACACACCATTTGTTACTTCTTGGAGAGTGGTGTCTCCTAGATTGGCTAGGTGTCACTTGGGAGCCTCCGACAAGATTGTGGAGTTGAACCAAGGAGTTTGTAAGGGCAAGGAGATCGCCGACTTCGTGAAGATCTACCACTAGTGAGACAAGTCCTGTGTGGGTGATGGCCATGGTGGGATAGGCAAGGTTGCTTCTTCGTGGACCCTTTGTGGGTGGTTGCTTCTTCGTGGACCCTTCGTGGGTGGAGCCCTGTGTGGACTCGCGCAACCGTTACCCTTGGGTGGAGCACTGTGTGGACTCGCGCAACCGTTACCTTCGTGGGTTGAAGTCTCCATCAACGTGGATGTAGGATAGCACCATCTATCCGAACCACGGGAAAAACATCCGTGTCTCCAATAGCGTTTGAATTCTCCAAACCCTTCCCTTTACATTCTTGCAAGTTGCATCCTTGCTTGAATTATGTGATGATTGCTTGACTTGTCCTAAATTAGCTAAAATCTGCCAAGAACTAAAATTGGGAAAAGATTAAGTTTTTATTTGGTCAAGTAGTCTAATCACCCCCCTCTAGACATATTTTCGATCCTACAAGTGGTATCAGAGCTTTGGTCTCCATTTGCTTGATCTCCATAGCTTTTGGTGGTCATAGCCTTGGTTTCACAACCTAGGAGAGTATGGCGTCTAGCGAGGGAAATTATCACCGTAGAGGTCCTTACTTTGATGGTACTAATTTTGCTAGTTGGAAGCATAAAATGAAAATGCATATTCTTGGACATAACCCCGCCGTTTGGGCTATTGTGTGTGTTGGTTTGCAAGGTGAATTCTTTGATGGGAGAGAACCAAACCGTGAAGCTACCGCGGATGAGTTGAAGATGTTGCAATACAATGCTCAAGCTTGTGATATTCTCTTCGACGGATTGTGCCCCGAAGAATTCAACAAAATCAGTCGCCTTGAGAATGCAAAGGAAATTTGGGACACTTTGATTGATATGCACGAAGGTACCGACTCTGTCAAGGAATCCAAGTTGGATGTGCTTCAAATCCAACTTGATAAGTTCAAGATGAAGGATGGTGAAGGTGTCGCCGAAATGTACTCTAGGCTTGCTCTCATCACAAATGAGATTGCCGGCTTAGGAAGTGAAGAGATGACCGAAAAATTCATCATCAAGAAGATTCTAAGAGCCTTGGATGGAAAATATGATACCATGTGCACATTGATCCAAATGATGCCCAGTTACAAAGATCTCAAGCCAACGGAGGTGATTGGAAGAATTGTTGCTCATGAGATGTCACTTAAGGATAAAGAGGAACTTCACAACAAATCAAGTGGTGCCTATAAAGCCTCATGTGAAGCCCCTACATCATCAAGTGAGAAACAAGACTTCAATGAAGAATTGAGCTTAATGGTGAAGAACTTCAACAAGTTCTACAAGAGTAGAAGCAAAGATAGAAGCTCCAAGTCAAGGTCCTACAATGACAAAAGATCTTCTAGTCGAGAGCGAAACTGTTACAATTGTGGAAGACCCAGACACTATTCCAATGAGTGTACGGCTCCCTACAAGAGAAGAGAAGATTCTCCAAAAAGAAGAAGCAAAGGATCACCACCAAGAGAGAGAAGGAGTAGAGATGATCGTTATGAACGAAGATACTCGGGAGAAGCAAGGATTTGGAAAGGAAGGAAAAATCATCAAGGAGCTACACAAGACAAAGACATCAAGCTCATGTTGGTGAATGGGTATCCGGCTCCGACTCCGACAGCCACTCCGAGAGAAGTTATTACTCCGGCTCCGAAGATACTCAAGATGAAGGTGTTGCCGGTCTAGCACTTGTGTCAACCAACTCCTACGACATATTTGACTCACCAAATGAAGGAATTGGAAGATGCTTCATGGCCAAAGGTCCTAAGGTAACACACCCCGAGTATGTTGATTTCAATAGTGATGAAGATGACTTGTTAGGTGATGATTTGCTTGGTGACAACTCTAGTGATGAATACTATGATGAAATGCCATTTAAACATGCTAATCAAGATAAAACGAATGACAATGATAAGGAGAAGATTGAGGCCCTAGCTAAAGAACTAAACACTCTTAAGTTAGCTCATGAAACCATCTTCGAAGATCATCGAGAACTTATAAGAGCTCATGAGAAATTACGCTTTGAGAACCTCAATCTTGAGCAAGAGCATGAGTTCTTAAAAGCAATTAATGATGATCTCCGCAAGAAAAGTTCTTCTTACATTGCCAAGCGTTTACTCTTATCTACTTACATGCCTCAAGTCAAGTCTAGTAACAAGAAAGATTCTTCCTCTAGCAGTAACAATGATCATGTTAAATCCAATATTGTTGCTTCTAGTAGTTCTCTTGATTCCACTAATGATTCTCTTAGCCAAGTTACACTTGAGCAAGAAAATAGCTTATTGAAGGGAATTATAGAGAAAGGAGTGTACAAAAGCCTTGCCGGGAGCAAGCAATTCGAGGAAATTGTGCGCAAGCAAGGAATGCACCGGAAGAATCAAGGTGTTGGTTTTGAACGAAAGTTCAATGCCAATGGAGTTGAGTGGGAAGAAGATCAATACCCCAAGACAAATTTTGTCCCTCAACAAGAGAAGTATACTTCTTTCAAGGGGACACAAGCTCAAGATGATCTTCCACCACAAGACTACGAGCAAAAAGGCAAGGACAAGCTTCAAGAGGAAATTGATGCATTTGAAGAAGCTCCTAAGACCTTAGTCAAGTGGATTCCCAAGACTACTTCAAGTTCCACTTCATCAAGTACGACTACAACTCCAAGGATTCCCATCAAGATGATGTGGATCCAAAAGAAGAAGAACTAGAGAGTTCTTGAGGGTGACTCCGCCAACATACTTCACTGTTATCATTTTGGCAAGAACAAGTGCAATCAACTTCCACATCTTGCACTAGTTCAAGGAGTCACAAACCCTCTTGTTGGTAAAACAAGGGACAAGGTAACCTAAAAAGTTTTCATGGACATCATCTTTTGTGTGCATCACTCTATGTCTATGGATATCCTTGTTTGTTCCTTGTGGGACTAACCCATGTAGGTATTGAAAGTGCAATTCACTCAAATGGACAGCTCCAAGTGATCTACATCAACATTGAGCATCCACATCTTCAATATCTACATGAAGTCATCATCGACAAAACCCAAGGTTAGTTCATCCCTCTTAGGGGGGATATCACATCTAGGGGGAGCTTTACTCTAAGACTTGAGGTAAAGCAACTCTAAAGATGTGAACACAACAATGCTTTATGTAAAAGTGGTAACCCCACTTGGGCTTAAACGATGAGTATGACCTATGATCAAGTGTTCTCACTTGACTCCTAAGTCAATATACTCATATATAGATGACCTAGTCATCGCAAATTGCTTGATAGATGCTAGAATTGGTTGTGCATGCCTTGTCACATATTTCATTTGCCATCTTATTGTGTGAGCATGCTGGTTGCACATTTTACTCATTCGAGGACATCCACTTGTTGTTTTGATTGTTTGGTTTTATCTTCTTTTGCCAAGTGGATGGACAAGAATGCCTAAGAACCTCCTCTAGCTATATATGCTCTTCTCGTCTCAAACTCTATTCATGCTGCATCACAAAATTTGATCAAGTCAGATTCGAACCACTCTGTGTGAGGAGCGCTCGGAGTCCCCGATTCGTCATAGACTTAAACTTCCAAAACCTCTTTATGATCCTCGGTCTGACTGATACTCCACTTTCGGTCCTACCGAGATCATTAAGTTGATCTAGGTTTTCGATCTCAGTGCAACCAATTTGAACCTTTCGGTCACACCAAGTTTCAGTAACTGCACGCAGTTATGAATCTCGGTGCCACCGAGTCGTTCCACTCGGTCACACCGACATGGTCGGGCTATATATAGTCACGGGCAAAATTTTGGAAATTTCTCCGAACCCCTTCGCCCGCGCGATAGCCTGCTCTGCCCTCGTGGTCTCCGGATCGTCTTCTCGCCGCCAGCAGCCTCCAGTCGCTGGTCTCCATCACCGTCAACGGGAATTCTGCCACGCCGTTGC